>NC_143438.1:70317187-70957500 GCF_987193195.1 Phasianus colchicus | reverse complement strand
CTTGAGAAAGCGCAGTGTTTGTGAATGGTGGTGTGCTGGGACCCTGAGCTCTGTGGTGTCTCACACTTCGCCTCCCAAAGGGTCACTGTCAAGTGAAAGCTGAACTTTGACCCTTCCAGTTATACTGCTATTAAATGGCAAGTAGAGCAGGAAGGAATTTGAGATAGGCCTTGTTTTAAAAACCTATGCATACAGGAATGGAAAATATTGTCAGCCTATACTATGTATTCAGAAATGCTAGGTGTGAATATTGAGAAGTTCTGCCTTGAGATTGTCATGTTTTTACTTTGCATTGCAGTCCCTTCCTTTGTAAGCTGAGGGACAAGTTAGTTGAAAGATTTTTCCCTTGTTCATTTTTTCCAACCTGTAGATTGAAACAGTGTCTGATCCTTTGTTAATGAAGCAAGCTGAGGGTGCAGCATCAGCACATGTAACTCTGTTTTGCTGTGACTCAGGGTGAGACTCATCAGCCAAAACCAGGGGACTTCTTTTCTTGGCATCTTTGGAGCTAAGTGGCAAATTTCAGCTGCCAAAGAGGGATGAAGCCTAATGAGATTTGAGTCATGAGTCCATCCTCTGTTCCTTCAGTCACACACACTGGGGTAAGCTCTGTGTTTTGTGTTCTGCCTACCTTGCTGTGGTTGCCTTCCTACTCCTGCCTCCTACTCCCTTAAAGTTTCTACTTCTGTAGATCCCTTGCTATGCTGCCCCTGTTCCTATTTCCTATATCCCCATCCCCTACAGCACAAGATTTGATTTAAGATGGAAGGAAGGATCTACTCAGACCAAAGGGCAGCTGAAGGAGAAGCAAAGGTTCACCAGGTAGTCCTGATGCAGGCTGGTTTACTTTGGTTTCAATGAGAGGAGATATGTTTTTTTCCCAGCTGTTTTTGCCGCTGCTTTGCCATGCAGACCTGTGCTATGCTGCCATTTTTCCATCCCAAAAATCATGTTAATAGTGCTTCCCACCTCTGCAAAACATGCTGAAGCCACCAGAGGAAAGCACAATGCAAGAGGTAAGTATTTATTCTAACAGCAAGACACCTATCTTGGGGGCACTCAAAAAAAAGAGGCTAGATAAAGTGAGGAATGTAAACATGCTGGCTTTGAAGGCTGAGGCCATCTCGTTCAGTCTAGATCAAACACCAGCTCGCAGGCACGGGCACCAGCCCAAGAGAACACAAAGTGCATGCACAGGTCAGTGAGCACGCCGGCGTCCCCAGGCTGTGCGGGGCAGACACTAATGACAAAGGAGGAATTAAACAGCAGAGCGCAATGACAGAGTTATGTTTCCTTAGAAATCGTTAAACCCAAAGGCAAGTTGTTTTATAAAGGAAACACCCTGTGTGTAGTGCAAGAGATGAGAAATGACAGGGAATTGGCTTGCAACCATACTATGTGCTCAGAAAATCAGCAGATGTAGACTTGTGCGATTTCCTAGCATGAAATTTGTTTTTACGGTGGATACAGCTGGAGGTAAGATGCCCCAAGACACCATCCCACAGCTCCTGAGGCAGGTAGGCAGTGCTGGCCACAGCATATCAGCCCTGCAGCTTCTCCAGGGCCAAGCAGGATGCTTTTCTTTAAATTGTTTTTGTCTCTATCTGCTCTGATAAGAGCTACACGTGCTCCAAAGGGCCTGGTCTCTCCTCTCTTCTCTGCTCCCACATAGGCAACAGGATGAGAGGCCGTACACACTGCTGTGTCCCACCACTGTGTTGCTGCTGTGGCAGCAGATAAATACAGCTTTTGTGGGACATGGCAGAAAAATCTGCTTGCATCTTTTAATCTTTGTATCTTACAAAGACCAAATGGATGTTTTGCGTCTCTATGCTTTTTCATTATTATTTTTTCTGGATGGGAGAAAACCACAAGAAAGACTGACATGAAAGTTTCTGTGGATGCCCCTTCTGCATGCACATACGTCCAGGCTTGAACATGGAGACAGCGTAGTTACCCATGGTGCACAACGTCTGCCACCCAGCTGGGCTCACCCTCTGCATGCAGCTGGTGTAAATGTGCTCCTGCTGCCTGTTCCCATATCAGCCCTCCTTGTCCAGTGCTCAAGCTCTTGGCATTCAGTGCTTTAAGGTTCTGTAAAACTTCTTCACGTTTTTTTCCTCACTAATATAAAAGACATTCCCCGCAGCTTGACATCAGCTGGTGCTGGTGGGCTCTTGTTTATTCACGGGCTGAGCAGAGGTCTACCCTACTCTTACAAACCATCTTAATCCCTTCGAATGAATAACAAGAAGAAAAAGATGGGTTGACAGAGGCAGTTAGCAGAGATCATACTTACACATGTTTGTTTTCAGTAATTAGTCACAGTGTTAATAGAAACATCCACTTTAAGCAAAGACTGCTGATTTGCACAAACAGAGGGCCATATGCTCTGGTGGGTGTGGAAGGGGGTTGATAAAACTAAAAACTTTTCAGGAATTTTTATATGTGAAAAATTGCTATTATTTTTATTCATTTATTTATCCAGCTTAATTATTTTCACACCAGTTAGGTTCTACAATATTTTCCACTTGGAAACGTAAGAAGGAAAACACAAGGCTCGCTCATTCACCTCTGGCTCGCTCATTCACACTCACATGCAGAGGGAAGGAAAGTCTGTAAGTGCTTGCCTATTGCTAAGTGCCTACATATGGGTAGCATATGAAAACAAACTAGACTGTAGGTGTTTTAACAATATAATTTGAAGTACGTTGCCTTGTTGCCTTTTTTTTACTTCTCCAATAGTACCAGACAGGGTTTGCCAATGGACTGTGAAAGCAATTGCTGCCTCTTACAAAGATTTATTATTTTTTAGTGATAGGCTAATACTAGTTCCAAAGGCGAGGATATGCTGAGCTGTTAACACACTCCTTTGATTCCAGCCTATTCTGCTCCTGTCAAGTGTAATGGAGAAATTTCTGATATGTTATCATATGCTATGTGATTGCACCCCTCTCCATTTATTTATTTACTTATTAAAAAAAAAAGCTAGTAATTACCAAATCACAAAATCGTAGGGGTTGGAAGGGACCTCTGGAGATCATTGAGTCCAGCCTCCCTGCTATATCAGGTTCCCTGTAGTAGGTTGCACAGCAAAGTATCTGAGTGGGTTTTAAAAATCTCCAGACAAGAAGACTCCATGACCTCTCTGGGCAGCCTGTTCCAGTTCTCTGCCACCCTCAAAGTAAAGTTCTTTCTCATGTTAAGGTGGAACTTCCTGTGTTTAAGTTTGTGCCCACTGATCCTTAGTCTGTTGCTGGGCACCACCAAAAAGAGCCTGGCATCATCCACTTGGCACTGCTGTTGGGATATTTATAAGCCTTGTAAGATCTCCTCCCAACCTTCTTTCCTCCAGTCTAAACAGTCCCAGGTATCTTAGCCTTTCCTCATGCAGGAGATGCTCCAGGCCCTTTATCATCTTTGTGGTCTTTGGCTGGACTCTTTCTAGGAGATCTTCTAGAGCTGAGGAATCCAGAATTGGACACAGTACTCCAGATGTGGCCTCAGCAAGGCAGAGTAGGGGGGGAGGATCACCTCCCTTGACCTGCTGGCTGTGCTCTTTTTAATGCACCCCAGGATACCATTTGCCTTCTTGGCCACAAGGGCACACTGCTGACTCATAGCCAACCAACAGGACACTCAGCTCTCCACAGAGCTCCTCTCCAGCAAGTCAGCCCCTAACCTGTACTGATGCAGGTGGTAATTCCTTCTTAGCTGTAGGACTCTGCACTTGCTGCTGTTGAACCTTACTAGGTTCCTCTTCACTCATCTGTCCAGCCCATTCAGATCTCACTAAATGGCAGCACAGCCTTCTGGTTGTGTCAGCACTCCTCTCAGCCTTGTATCATCAGCAAACTTGCTGAGGGTGTGCTCTATCCTTTCATTCAGGACACTGATGTAGATGTTGAACAAAACCAGACACAGCACCAACCCATGGGCAACACAACACTAGTTACAGGCCTCCAGGCTCTGCGCCACTAATCACAACCCTCTGAGTTCTGCCAGCCAGCCAGTTCTCAATCCGCCTCACTGTCCACTCATCTATCCCACACTTCCTAAGCTTACCTGCAGGGATATTACGGGAGACAGTGCCTTGCTAAAGTCAAGGTACAGAATATCCACTCCCCCAACTACCGATGACATCATAGAAGGCTACCATATTGGTCAAATATGATTTTCCTTTGTTTTGGCTTTAAGCAGAAGACTTTCTTCTTGAACAAAAATATAATATCACTTTCATAAGGAGCTTGCAGTCAGTATAGGTATTCAACAGAAAGGAAAGTGTTTGTGTTTACTCTTTTTTGTTACTGTATTTTAGACAGGTCTATATTTTGCCTAGCATGGTGCTTTTGCCTTTGCTCACATGGATCATCAGAAATCTTGCAATTTACTCTCTCACAATGGGCATGGATGCTCCAAGTGGTAACTGGGATATCCAAATCAAAACCTCCAATTCCAGGGTGTCCACAGGGACAAACAACTTCTTCCTCTCCTGTTTCTCTGCAGCTTATTTTCTGCCATCCATCTCTAACAGGGCCTGGTCTCTTGCTAAGTTGTTCATTCCAAATCAGTCAAGATGCAAGGCAATGCCACTGCCTGATGCAAAATATTGTTCTCATTTTTATTTACATCAATACTTTGAAGAAGATAAACAAATGCATATACATTTGCTGATCTTATGGAGAGACAGAAATTAATTCACCATTTGTTCAACTAAAAAACAGCCCAAAACCATGTGGCCACACACACATACACACGTGTGACAGAAATGGTTTTGGCATGTTGCACACCTAAGGCATGTCAGACTGCATTTCAGTAGCCTCTTCGGTCATCCACTGTGCTTTCTTATGTCCCATGGTTATGATTTGTCCCACATATACTGTCTCCCTCTTGATGAACTGGCCAGGTGCATTGATCTTCAGATAGATGCCAAGTCAATTGTAAATAGTCTATGGAAGGTGGCTACTGGCAATGCTTATGTATTCCAGCATGAGAGAAATGAAAACTGATGGGAAAGCATGATCACAATGTGCAGAAAAGCTGCTGCAAAAGAAAGAGAATAATCTGTTCTCCACATCTGTGGACAGGGAGAAAGGAAATGCTGGAATGAAGTCATAGCTGTGCTTTACGTTTAGTGGTAGGAAAAGCTTTTTTTCCTGGGAAAGATATGGAATTCCAAAAAAGGCTACTAGGGAGAGCATGAAATCCCTGCAGTAAGAGGTTGTTGAGGTCAGGTTGTAGAAACATCTCCCTGAGGGACAGAGATAGAGCAGATCTATCGTGTGACTGGGATGGACTGGGATGGACCAGGAACTCATGTTCCTGGTTCCGTAAATTGGTGGCATCATCCTGTGTTGCCTTTCTCTTTCATTCTGCACAAAAAGAATGCTGTTTTCAAAAGTCTCTGCTGGACAAAGACTTTTATGTGTGTATATGGCAGGTTGAGGCCTTTTGTTAGCTCCTTGTTCAGCTATTTGACAATGTTGCCACAGCTGGCTGTTGCTGGTACAGATTTATGTGGCATGAGTACATCTTTCACTCCAAAATGTGAGGGTGGAGGGCTTCAGCCATGTCAGCGATAAATAAAAGCAGCCAGGACCTCCTAGAGGCATGCTTAGAAAATATTATTTTCTAAGAAAATCAATTTGGTTAGAAGAGAAAGAAAATCCTTCTATCTTACTCAATTTACAACATGCTCCCACAGAAAGATATACAGACCCCAAATTAGCTCTAGGTCAGAAGAAAAAGGGGGTAAACTAAGACTTACCTTAGACTGCCTGCTTCTTCTCTACTCCGCAGTCTGATCTGGTGGGTGGCAGCCCTGCCCACAGCAGGGGGTTGGGACTGGATGATGTTTAAGGTCCCTTCCAGCACAAGCCATTCTATGATTCCGTGTGAGCAAAGCAAGGTAAGAGCCATAGACATGGTGGCAGACTGCAGTCGGAAACTTTGGAGCCAAAGCCAGGTTTCTTTGGCTTTCTGTGCATTTAAGGGCAGCGGCCTTCCAGCAGCTTGGCTTTGAGTCACTGCGGTAATTCATGGCTAAAATCATCTTTCTTGGCACAAGCACCAAGGATTAAAAGAAAACAGGAAAAAATCTTCTCCGAATGACAGATTTACATTCCAGGAGGAAAAAAACCCCACATAAAAATCTGATTTGAAGAACACAATTATAATATTTTATCCTTATTTCACTAACCATTTTATTGACTGAAAAAGGAGCTACCTCAAGACTACAGATCTAAAGTGCTAACAAATTAAAACCATCCCCGAAGGAGAAAGACCGCTAATCTGAAGCATGCCTCCCAAAAGAATTTCTGAAGATCTATAAATGCCATATGCAGAATAGACAGTATTTCTTTTAGGGCCCAATCATTTATTATTCTTTTTTTTTCCTCCTGAGTGACTGACCAAATGCAATCTAAAAGGGAAAGAAAGAAGACAAAGGACACCACATAAGAAAAACAAGAACGCTATACCAGCAGAAAATACCAGCCAACATGCATATGGGAACACTTATTTGATCATCTAAATATGCTTATTTTATACAGTGGATGTCCAAAAGTGATTGCATTTGCACTGATTCACTTAGTGTAAGAAGTAAAGTTGGCCCAATATCCATATTCCATAAACAGAGGTAATAAATTAAAGAAGCTGGGGCTCTTCTTGCTGTGAAAGCACATTCATAGTGTGAGCCAGAAACAGAGTGCAGCAAAGGAGTTTTGGAGAAAAACAGAGAGAAAAAGAAAAGCTGCTATTTTGTAAATATAATCACTCCTTGAAATGCAGGGAAACGACAGTAGATGAAATCTGCAGCACTGGTGGCCTTTGCAGTATTTCCCCTCGAGTCTGGGGGTGATGGTGCCTTCCCTCCTGCTCACCCCCACCACTGATCTGCCATGCTCAGGAGATGAAGTTACATGCTGTCACAGTGTGCCTGCAGGGTCACTGTTCAAGCTGGTTGCACTTCCACCTCCTCAGTGTCTGAAAGTTACACCTCACACTACAACGCAACACATGCACCATATTATGAAATACATAAATATAATCTGACAATACATATGTGCTTTAATAGAAGCCAGGATATATATGGCATGTTCTCGATGGCCGTTCAACACCTGGAGACAAATACCTTAATTACGGCTCAGGGAGAGGCCAATCACATGGCACAGCCAGAGAGAAAATCACCAGTTCTTTCAGCACTATCCTCTTTGGCACAAATTAGGCTTTTGGTAATTTTGTACGATGACAGACATACAGACAGACCTCCAGGAAAGCCCTCCTGAAAGGCTGCCCAGAAGCAGAGATATGAAAATATCAGTTGTACCTTAGTAATGGTGTAAATGTGGCAGCTTGCTGTTCTCCCCACTCTGTGAACAGCTGAAGCAGTGTTATGATGTGTTGCAACAGAATATATATCACTTAGAGGATTTTTCAGCCATTCATTGTGCTCTTTATGGCATAATGTAAAATGAGTGGCCAATGGGCTACCTGTGTTTATACTGATCTGTCCTCATCTTGCACATGTGGGCTGTGGAAGGCAATGGGATTTCTTTCAATCAGCTGAGTTTCTGTTTTCATGCACTGGAGACAAAATGACGCTGGCGTGTTATTTTTGGAAGAAACTTCTGATTTGACAGTGTTAGCAGAAAAGCAGTCAGAGGAATAGGTCCTGATTCAGCATGCTCTTACACGCATTGGCAGGCAGGGCTATCCTTACATTGGTGGGCCTCCAAAATGTTCCTTTAGTGGTGCTTTGAGACCCAGGGATAGCTGCAGGAGGCGAGTAAGCTCCTGCAGTGAGAGTAGATGGTGTTGCACAGCTATGGTTTGGACTAACTTGTGAGTAGGTGGGACAAGGCACAGCCTTAGAAGAGAGTGAGGAGCTGCTGGAGCGGAGGAGGAGGCTCCAGAGGGTTCGCAGATGGAGCCAAGCAAAGGGACAGATGTTAGCAGGCATGGGCACCACACGCATCTCAAAATGGGGGCACAGACCTTGGGGAGGGAAATAGTTCTTGGATTACATCCACTTGAAAACTCTTCCTTGGTAAAAGGCAGAAGTTTCCACCCAGCAGACTGCTTGGGAAGACTTCTATCCTTTTTCTCTCCAGCCCTTTTTCCCTCCTCATACCAAACTCCTTGCCTCTGGTGCCTGTTGCAAGCCATGAGGGCTGGAGAGCTGCAGGGCAGTGGAAACTATCTGGGAACTGTGTCTGTGTGCATTGAAAGTATTTGTCACTGTTCAGGCTATAATCTTTCCTTATTTTTCCCGTTAATATGGAAACTGAAATTGCAGAAACTCTTCACTGAAATGATGATGTTATCTTATTTCCTGTGTAACATGGATTGACATGTACATATGCTGGTGACATGTTAGAAGAGCAACTATCTGCTCTAAAACTTGTTATAGCCCACTCATAGGACACAGATCCAGACTGAGTGAAAAAAGCTTGTTACTGTGAAAAATCAAAGTGTTCCAGGGTACATTTCCTGGAGGCAAATGACTTCCTTCATTTCAAAGCTAAGTAAAATTCCCTCTGTAAATTAGTTAGACTGATTAAGAGAAGATATTTAACTGGAGTTCACTGAAGGAAGCTTTAACGTTGAAATGTATGCCTTAAAATGTGTCCTTAAAAAGAAGGGACTTTGTAAGTCATGGACAAGATACATAATAAAAATGAATAGAGAAATACTTTTTTCTATATCTCTTTTGCATACCACTAAAGATAAGCTATCCCATTCTTCTCTATTCATGCTGTCATAACAACAAATGCTGAAATAAGCATGTGTCTTTACATTCTCACACCAATATCTTTTTGTTTATATTCCCTTTCATCTGCATGCTTATTTCATTTATAAGATTTTTTGTCCTATTTGAACTCATCCTATAAATGCTCAAGAATTTCAAATATTGATTGGAAACCAATTGGCCAAACCAAATTTCTGGCCATAATCCTAGAAAAAAAAAAAAAAATCATTTTAATAATTCCAGAATATTTTGGTTCTGTCTTAAATATTTATAATTTTTAATTTCTTTATTGTAAACTAACTGCCCTTTTGAAATGAGGGGGTCATCACAAGCCATTTTGTTTTGTAAAGATGGGATGGGACCAGTTACTTACTGTTGCTGACATGATTTTGAGCAGTACCTAAGCTATGAAAGATATTTTCTTGTTGCTCATAGTTTGCACTGAAAAAGCTGCTGGTGCCACTGATGGCCCAGACAAATCAGAGGGGAAGGGGAAAGAGGAGAGACATCAGGCAAGTGCAGGATGAGGGGAAGGAAGATACAGTCATCTTGCAATAATGGTCTACTCTTGCAGGAATGTCTTATATTAGCCCTCTGTCTTAATAGTCTACCAGACCACAAGGGTTTCATACTTGCTTGATTGGATTTTTTACCAACATAATTTGCCTTGAGCTCATACAAAGGCTGTTTAAGAAAGCTTGACACACTGCATAAAAACCCCACCCGTGTGTCTAATGTTTATTTCAGAATTTCCTGACAGCAGAATGCAGAGTTACACAGACCTACCTTCTGTCCTGGAAGCAGGACAATGATTTCAGATGCACGTGGCGTGATATGTTGTTTATTCTGCCATGTGGAGTCATACACGTGAGTGTATCAAGTGAAAACAAGGGATATAAAGCTTCTTCAAGTTGTGAATGAATCACACAAATGAAGGAACCAATAAAAGTGGGGAAAAGAAAAAGGACGACTGTGTTTGAATGCTACCACTAACAGGTATATGAATCAAAATTGACATAACTTCAACTTTGTATGCGTTGGATTGTAATTCTGACAAACTCCCCTCCCTGATGAAGTCTCACCATCGGAAGGTTTGTGACAGCAGGGCAGCTTCCGAACAGATTATTTCTAGTGGTATAGAAAGGACCTTGGTGCAAATGAAAGTCTTTCTTTATTAGGAAGCGAATGCAAATTAGTAGAAAGCTTTGAGAGCAGACTGTATTTTCAATGAAATGTGAGGAAAAAGGAAATGATTACTCCTCCTTATGTTGTTTTCTTTTTTTCCCTTCTGTTAATGAAGCTTGAGGAAACAGTCTGATGGCTTTTGATTATTTTTTCTATTAAGAGATCAAATTCTGCTTTCCATCACAATACATTCAAGTATCTCAGGTAGTACATCCGTATTATCTTCGGCAAACTGAAACCATCACTGTCTATTTACTCCAGAGTGAGGACAGAATCTGGATACAGAGCCAAGAGATCTAATTCTGCCCTGAGGCCTAATTTGCCCTGTTTTAAAAGTGACCTAAATACAACATCAATGCCACCAGCAGAACAACGGGTTTCGAGCAAGGCACAGACACCATTTTCTATGTGACTGCCCCTTGCCTGTGTAATGAATAGCTGCACGCACAGAATGAAAGCAGAGCTGGCAGATCCACAGTTATTTATCCTGTCCAGTGTGCAGGGTTAAGAAAGACACTGGCTATTTCAGGAGATGCAGGCTCAGGAAGTAGAGTCAGTCCTCTGTTAAACAAAGTAAAGCAGTAAGGTGCTCACTTCCCAGGTGAGTTGACTGCAGTAGGTGCTGCACACTGAGCCAGTTGGGACCCAGTCATAACCAGTGACCCTTCTTGCATATACATGCATTTTACCACAGAGTTTCTCTATCCAAAATGTGTGTCTGAGAAGGGCAGATGGAATTATTTTGGAATTTTGTATTTCGAGGACACCATGAAATTCATTCAGCTCAGATTTTTCCTTCAGTGATTTGGCAAATGTGAGTGGTTGTTGTGAGCAGCATCCACTTGGGGGAAAAGAGAATGAAGAATAAAGAATGGGGAATTTGGAGCTGTCAGGGGAACTTGGTGAGAAAGGACTGGGCCAGCCAGTTAATGTGAAAGGAGAATGGCCACACGGGGAAATGTGAAATCCTGGGAGATCTGATCAGTTTAACCTAAGCTGAGGTTGAGGGGGACACTGTCAGCCACTTGTTCTATTTCTTTTCCCTGGATTTATGTGTTTTGAAGGGCCTGGATCTCCTTAAATATTTGAGGTGCAATTCCTCAGTACAAGAGAACATGGTGATCTCTCTTTTCTCCCTTTATGTGAACTTGAAAACAGGCTATTTGATCAATACATCCCTAATCCTTTACTCTGCCATATCTAACTGCAGGTATGCCACCAGCCAAAACCAGATGAAGTATGAGTCAAACACACTCCTAAGAATACTGGTGAAGAACCGATAACTGATATGCTCTCTCCGTGGCACAGGAGAGGAATGCTCATAGAGATATTCACCTTAACAGAGTACTACTTCTCTCACATCTGAAAATATCAAATTAAGGTAAAAGTGGTCTGCTTAAGACCTCTGTTTTCTCTTCAGGGTACTTTCTAGGTAATTAAAAGCTGACATTTCTGTGAATGATGTTGCTGTTGTTTCTCACAGAGATACTTGTGAAGTGTAGAAATCCAAATTTGGGCTTATACAATCAAAGAGTAAATATAAAGAATTATTCACCTCTTTCCAACTACCCCTTAGTTTTGTTTGTTTGTTTGATGGATTTCCTCAGTTCTGTTTTCTAGATCTGGGAACCAAGCAGGATGCAGAGCGAGCCCTGGAGATATCAGTGACACAGTCTGTGCTGAGGTCAGGTACCTACTGCCTGCTCCAAGCTCTGAGCATTTCTTTGGACTACAGAGAAATGATGAGTCTGAGCCTCGATCCTCCATCTGTAACTGCTGTAACTGGGAAACTAGAGATCTCTCTCTTTCAGGGAAGGAAGAAAGGTTGTAAGAGCTCAGGCTGACTCTTGTTCCTATGTTGCACACAGAAGTTTGCCAGCCTGTCTCTCTGTTTCTTGTTCCTTCGTATAGTTCCAGCCTTTTTTTCTCTCACATATGAGCAGGTTTAGGACCTGGGGCTGCCCTAAATTTATACCTCCAAAAACATACAAGATGACTACACATGCAGCCCTAATGCTTGCTGGAGGAACTTTAAGTGAAACGTTATTTCTCTTTCAGATAAACTAGGAAATATCCACAAACACTGGGGACTACAAAGAAAGGAGAGTAGGAATCAAACAGCAAGTGAAAAACTTCAAATCAAAAGTACAGAGCACTGTCAGGGAGGGAGGCTCTTGAGTGATTAGAACCAGAGAGAAACAGGTCTGGAAGGGACTTCAGGAGGTCATGTAGTCACTTCCCTGGCCCCCAGCCAGTTTGGTTATATGTGTGTTGTTCCTGACAGATGTTAGTGTAAATTGTCGAGACCGCCAATGATGGAGACTCCATGACTTCCCCAGGCAATCTATTCTAGTGCTTCCCTAATTGAACCATTAGAAAGTTTTCCCTAATGCCTCAGAAAATTCTTATACACTTCCTTTGCAGCAGTTGAACTCCACCACTTCTTGACCTATCCCCTGTAGATGCAGAGGGCGGGTTATGCCTTTCCCCTTCACAGCAGCCTTTATGTACTAAAGCACTTTTGCCACCCCATCCCCCAGTCTTTTTTTTAGACCACATGAAGCTAATTCCTTCACTGTTTCCTCCAAGGTCATGTTTTTTTAGACATCTTTTTGCTTTCCTTTGGACATTCTCAAATTTGCTCACATACGTCTGTAATTAAAGCTGAATCTATGCTGAGGAAAAAGAAAAAGTATTTCTGCAAGTAACTCTCTGTGACACTACTTTCTATATACTCCAGCACAATGTTAGCCTTTTCCATGACACAGCTTTGCAACTTAATTTTGTTCTTGCCAACCTCAGATTTGTGATCAATCCTGTCAAAGTGTAGCACCTTGCATTTTCACCGTGGAAATTTGTCTTATGTATTTTCCAGGCCATTCCACTCATTTGCCAAGGGCATTTTGAATTCTAATGCTATCCTGCAAGTACTTGCAGTTCCTCCCAGCAGTATCATCTGCTAATTCATCTAGCACATCTTTTTTTCCCATCATCCAGATAGTGATAGCACTGGGCAAAGCTGTCTGTGGAACTCTGCATCATCCCATCCAAGGCATCCATTCAATTTGAGAGCAAACCTTTGCCAACTGCTCGGTAGGTACATTTTGCTAACAGTCTATAGACTATAATTCTTGCTTACAGTACTATGTGCCATGCTCAGCTGTCAAAATCTGGCTAAGGTAAAGACAGCTGCTACCCCCTGCTTCTCTCCTTATTTCAAATGGTTTTAGTTGGTAGATCCAAGTTGGAAGCTAACCTTTTCACCTCCTAGTTCCTCCCAAGAAGTTTTTTTGCTTCCCAAGCCCGAATTTAAGCTGTTGCTGCCCTCTGCCTCTGATTTCTCTCTTTTTTATTACCTGTTCATTTCCACTGACCTTTCAAAGCTCCTGAAGCTCTCGGCCAGGCCCCAGCAAGAACTGCTGACAGTTCAGAGACTGCCTCGGCTGGCTACCCTCAGGTCAGACCAGGAAGATGAGCCATTGCAAGCCGCAGCTTACCTCATTCTTCTCTGGCTTGCTCTTTCCCTATTGCAGTGTTTTGTCCTTGGAATTAATGAAGTTAACCACCTGATCACTGCTATACGTACAGTAGATGAAAAAAAAAAAAAAAAACAACAAAAAACCTTTAAATACTTTGACCTTCATCTGCAATATTTCCCTCTCTACTGGTCTTCTCCTTACTAGAAATGTATTATTTGTAGAATGTTTTCTTCTTGTCCTTGATGTCTGTTATTGCATCCTTGAGTTACTTTTTCATATCCACCTTTAGTAATCTCACTTACTGTTTACTTATTTCCTTTTGTGTGTGAGGTGAGTGAAGAGCCCATGATTTAGCTGAATTTGTATCCTTCTATAGTTGATTTCTTCCATTGACACTTTCAAGAACTGACAGGTTCATCTTCTTCCTAAAGTGTCTTCCACTAGACTTTACCTATTAATTGTTTGCAGCAGCTACTTAAGTTTGCTGTCTTGCATTTCATTTTTTTAATACTCTTTAGGAAGATCATAAACGTTGTCATTTCATGTTCACTTGAATGCACATTGCTTTCTACCTTTCTACATTCTACCTTTCTACCATTCTACACATTTCTATCTTTCTACATACATATTGGGTAGGATCAAAACTAGAAAAAGATTTTACTGTTTCATCTTCCTTATCAAAAATTGTCTTCCAAGAGGTGGCTGAGCAGTCTGGTTTTTACTGTATTGTTTCTATTTTATATAGTTAAAATCTCTACTATTCCCAAATCTTAGCATAATTATATTAATGAAAGTTTACCAGAGTGTTTTGTTAATCTGATCTGCTCTAGAGATCTCTCCAGCCACTGCAAGATGGCAAACCTTCTCCTATCCCTCTTTAATGATTTTTAAAAAACTTCCAGAGTCCTATCTCCTTCAATCTCACAGTGAATTTAGAGTCAAGGATATATAAGGCAGTAGCTTTTCCCTTCTCACATGCCCTAGTTTTACAGAACAATTTGTAAATTATATTAATATCCCAGTCATTCTAGATACTCAGCCTAATATTTGCTGCAGTAAGTGTACGATTCTCTTGATAACATCTTAAAATTTCTAACTCAGATACAAAATAAAATGTTGTACTTGGTCAAGTGAAACAGAATCATATAGACTCATAGAATCATTAAGACTGGAAAAGTCCACTAAGATCATCTAGTCCAACCATCCATCCATCCCTACCATCCCTACTAAACCATGTACCTCTCTGCCACATCTACCCTTTCCTTGGACACATTTAGGGATGGTGACTACCACCTCTGTGAGCAGCCTGTTCCAGTGCCCGATGAGTCTTTCTGAGAAGACTTTTTTTTCCATCAGATATCCAGAAAAAGAAGCTTTACATTGCAAATTCAACATTAAAACAATAACCTAAGACTGGAGTCACAGAGTTCCTTAGTACTGCAGTTAGATAATTTAAGGTCAGACTCTGAGACTTTCCTTCCAGCTTGATCTTAGCATCCAGGCACGAGACCCACAGATATCCAGGACAAAGACAGTGAGATGCTTACATGAAGTAACCATGAGTAGTTATCCCCAGAGAGTGGATACAAAATCCTAAGTTATGAAGAATGCTGGGGATTCACAGACACAACTTGCCAAGAGCACAATACCTAAACCAGATCCTTCATGTGGAGAACAAGGATGGTGACACCCACTACTGTAGCTGCTGGAGAGGAGGGTATGAATCACTGCTTTAAATGCAGATTTGTGTCCCCATTGTGTGGCCAATGACCTGAATGCCCCAAAGCGTGGAGACAGAGACATCATGTACCTTGTTGGTGGAGGGCAGTAGCTGTACAGAGGATCCAGAGGTCAATATATTGCTTCAAAACACCCCCAAAAAGCAGTTGGAGCTTACATCTGCCTTCCTGAGCAGCCCAGCAGGGAGAGTCCAGGCTCAGCTCGACTGATTTTCTTGTAACTCACCATACTTTCTCCCATGAAGAAAAATAAAACAATCTGCTATTGTGGCATTCCCAAGCTGCAGTCTCAAGGCTATATTATTACGTGTACCATTAGCTCTAATAATGTGTGCATTGTTTAGGGTGCAAACCAAGAGCTAAGCTGCCACCACCCATTACAGTGAGTAGTGCTTTCTGACTTAAGTGGCTCTGTTGTTTGCCTGAGGAATAAAGGCTTGCAGAAATTTGTGCCTAATGCTTGTATTTGTCAAAGCAAGGAGCTGCTCAGTCCAGTGCAGATTCTGTAGATGAGGCCTTGGGAAGTGTGACAGAAGCCATCTCCTTCTGACGACAATGTCCGGCTGGTCAGTGAGAGTGACGCAGGAGTGTCAAAGAAAAGCACTATTTCATTTCTCTGAAAGACATGTGGTGCAGCTGCCTGCATAGCAAGGAGAGGTCTGGCTGAGTCAGTGAGGCTGGGTGAAACATCTGGTTTCTGTTTCCCAGGCTTTTGACAGCAAAACAGAGTTATTCTGGGGGCTTTACAAGACTTGCAGTCATTTTAAACAATGTTTTTGCCAAGTTTTCCACTTTTTGCTAAATAAGATTGCTCTTGGTATCAAAATAGGACTTTACTTCAGAAGAAAAGACATAAATGTCTGCCATTACCTACATTCCCTCCCCCCACCATTTTTCCCCCCATTTTCCTAACACAGCTTTTTAATATCCATTCCAGAACTTTGTGAGCACTTTTGGTGGTGATACAAGGAGAAAGATTTCTTTCATGAACAAATGAATGGTTTCTCTTAGAAGAGAATTACATATGCTGCTTTATTTTTTCCCTCCCCCTCTAACTCTTGGTTTCCAGATGTAGCAAAAGCTGGTTTGAACAGGAGAACATATGTTTTCAGCATGAATTCTGTTGGCAGAGCCCTGCTGCACAGTATTTCAGAGCTGCTGCAAGCCATCCCTGACCAGCATACATGTATAATGTGCTCTAGAGATTATCCTGCTCCAATTTTATCCTTCTTCCCCTCCCTTCAGCAAGTTTCACTTTAACACAACACTCCAGACTTTGTGCTCTGTTCCATTGCTGAACACCTGAGTGCTCCTGTCAATAAAAATGTTACAAACTGAGCTCTCCCAGATGCAGAGGAAAGACAACCAACTTTAATCTGTGCCTCCAGTATCTGTCCCATTTCTTTGATCTGTATCTGAGGCATGTGACTATTCCTATTTGTTAATTAAAATGTGTGTGTATATATATATGTTGTCCCATGTCTACATTTAGCTTGGAAAAGTCATAACAAAGGAACTGCCTTACATTTGCCCCACAGTGTTTATAAGTATCTTCCTCTCTATGTATTAAAAATTAATAGGATCCTTTATATTTATCTGATGATATCTGACTCCAGCTAAGTTTGGACCAGCTTCTGGCTCACTTGCTCATTTCAAAGAGTCTCTTGCTCTGGGAGGAGTAGATTTATTTTGGGGCTAAGTACAATTCTGCTAGAGTAAGTGTGCCAGAATATACTCCTATAGAAGCATCACAGGGAAGCTGTACTATAAACGTCTTATCTTAGCAAGCAATATATCAGAATGATAATGTTTCCATTAAATATATTTTCAATGACAGAAGGTTATAATCACACTTTGTTCAGTCATAGATGCTTGGCTGAGTCATCTGCTAACTTGCTGCTTGCCTTACTCCTGTCATATATTATCCATGAATGAACACAGCAATTTCCATCCCTATTATTCTTTGGGTTCAATCATTTAGTGCACTCTGCAAGGCAGCTATGAGGCCATCTTTCCATCATAACCTCTATTACTTCAGCTGCTAGTGAATTATCAAACCAGCAATCCATAAAGCCCTTAGAGCTCATATTAATTATCAGAAACTGATGAGATATAAGCACTTTAATTGATTCTTTTCATATGCATGCTTCTAAATACAAAAAATAACCCCAAGATGGGAACTTTTTAGAGGTTTGCTGTTTTACAGATTATGCTGGCTTGCAAAACACAAGGTGTTGGGTTAACAAGTATTATTTCATTTAGCTTAATTTGTCACATAATTTAAATAACAGCAGACTCTCTGAATATGCAGCTTAGGTAACACTGTTAAATTAATTCCCCAACAGCATTTTATGTGTCTTGCATAATAGATCTGGGGAAACACCATGCTGCTGTTTTAAAATTGAGGACTCAAAAGAAATTTTTGTGAGGGGTGCAGGTTATAAAAAAACAGGAAGGAATGATGTGTGGATGGAGAAGTAATGGCAAGTGGCAGACTTGGAATGATATAAACTGTTATAATCTCTGATACGAGATGTGAGCACATGGACATTTTACTGTAGTAAAAAAACAAAACAGAGGAGCTTAGCAGATCTTCAGAAAACTGTCCTGGAACTCAGTGCTTCTTTTAAACTCAACTGCTGATTTACAAACAAGACATGAAGCTTAGTTTCTCTAATTCCTCTGAACACAAACAACATGCGAATGTCTATAGATGACCCCCAGACAGTTTCTGCCAGCAAAGGGCAGCCATGGTTTGGGCAGGAGGGGAGGTAAGCAGGTAAAGCAGGACATGCACAGAACTTTGAAGACCCCAGATTTAAAGCTGGGATCCAGAAAGCATTTTCTGGACCACTAGATGATCTGATAGGCACAGATATTCTGTATAGATGCCCACACATACTGCGAGTGTTGAGAGAGCCAACACCCGAGGGATCTGGCTGAGGCGACACCCTGTTCAACACCAAGAAAGGCATGTACAGAACCTGCTACAGCAACCAAACTTTGAAGACTGAAAATCATTTCTAGCAAAGTTAATCATGCTAAAATACACCAGCTGCTATACTTGCATCTTGTGCACAACAGGCTTCCAGATAAACTACATTCTGCTGCTGGTTGAGGCTGCCTCCAGGCCCCTAGGGCCTTAGCAGGCTGTGGAAGGCATAGGGAGAGCATGCAACTCGCACGAGGAGGGCAGCCTGGTTCCCCACACCAACCTGCATGGGCTTTGGGAACTAGAAGCCTGCTTTTAAGGCTCAAACTTTCACATAAACTAGAAAAAATAACAATCCAAGGAGAGCTTGCAGCAGCTGAGTTATTGCATGTGATTTTTTTTTTTTTTTTTTTTTTTTTATTCTGAAAAGAAAAGAGTGAAAATGAGGCTTTGCTGCCCAAAGGCCATATGGAAACTTTCCCTCTGAGGCTTCTGCTCACATTAAAGTAGCCCTGGGGAAGGCCTGGGACTGAAGCCTAAAGGGCAGATTTGGAACCTTGTAGATGGGAGAGAACTGGAAGATTATTCTTGGCAAAAAAACCCCACAATTTCACTTTTATACCTCCTCCCTTCTTTCTGTATTTCCCTGAACAGAGGATGGTCTATTGGAGTAAGAAAAACAGGCAGCTGTAATTAAGTCCACAGAGAGAAAAAATATGAGTAGTATTGGATCCACATCCTCAGTGAGTGGTTACGCGTGTATGGCTGAGCCAGTTCTTTGGTGTACGACTTGAACTTACATCCAGTAACTAAGAGATTAATATCCCAGGTATTAATGTCAGTAGGTGCCATCCATTGTTTCAGAAACAAGAAAAATATGCAAGGATCTGAGAGTTCACAGACTGAATTAAAATGCGAAAAAAAGACTTTTTTTTTTTGGTCTCTAAAATGCCAGGACTTGTTCTGGTGCATCACAAAAAGAAGCATCATAGAAGCCAACAGAGTGGCTTGTGCAAGCAGGCATGGAATCAGGAGCTAGAATTAGCTCCAGAACAATTAATATTTCAGAATCTGATAGCTGCTCATAACTTCTTTTTAAAATATTCTCAACTTTCTTCCAAGTAGCACTAGAGCCCAAGGGAAAGGCATGAAGCTCCAGCAGGGCAGGGTCATGTGGGGATTAGGAAAAGATTGTTCACCTGAGGGTGATGGGCATGGAGCAGGCTCCACAGGGCAGTGGTCACAGCCCCAAGCTGCCAGATTCAAGGATGAATGCCCTCAGATATAGGGTTTGAATTTTGGGCTGCCCTTTACGGAGCCTGGAATTGGACTTAATGATCATTGTGGGTCTCTTCCAGCTTGGGATATTCTATGATTTTATGATTCTGTGAAATCAACCTAACCATATTTCTTCAGTTACCCTCAGTTCTGATGTCATTTGGCTGTGAGAAGAACTGAGATGCTGTTACGACACGAGCTTGGATAAGAATCATAGCCTTGCAATTTCTTTTGCTGTGAACATGAACAAAGAAATACTTCCTTCTTGACAGTCTTTTTATATGTGAAATAGTTTTTGACTTATACACAAAATAGTCACTGAATTGTATCTATCAGAGGAAAAATAAATTGTCATTGATTGGGTCATTTGGTCCTGCTTGTCTTCAAATCAAATCATGACATTTGAGAAGACAGCAGGCCATTACAGCAGTCTCCAGACATGACCAACATTTTTGTCACTGCAGTGTCAAAAAAATGTGACACACAATGGCTCTCTCATTTAACAGTAACCTTTTATGCAGAGAAACTGAAATGGTACCCTGTGAGAGTATGCCATATGTTCTCCAAAACAGCATGACAGCATATGCAACATCTCAGTTTGGACCTTCTATTCATGTTTGTTATGTCATCAGTTTTTCTTTTTAACCAAAAGTAGCAATTTCCACTTTTTGTAAAACGGTTATGAATCTGCCAAGTAGTCACATAAAAACACCACATCAAGAAAAAGGGGGTAATTCTTGTTGTCATAATGGTTGCAGCCTTTGATAACAAGTTGGACATTGTCTGCAAGTGAATAACCTACAGGTGTATTCCACCAAGGAATTTATTCTCATGGTCAGTTTTTAAGATCAAAGTACATCGTAGGGAATGGCTCAGTGCTGGTGGGAGACAAGACATGAAAATGTATGTAACTGCCTACTGCACAAGACAGCCGTGAATAAATTAAGATGGGAAATTAGGAGCTGTGTAAAATCATAAAAGGAGCTTGGTTCTTGAGTAGACTGAGTAGGGCTGTGACAGTCTCATAAAATGGGATAGGATTTTGAGATGTAAGTGTTCATGACAACAAAGGGCAACCTGGGACCCAGGAGCTTCTCCCACACTTCTTTTTATATTATATATTCAAGTGAATCTTCTACATCTGCCATTTTTACCTTTTTGGATTTGCAGTTGGGTTGCTTATTTTGCAAAACTGATATCTTTACGGAGTGTGGAAGTAGAGAAAATATAAGACTGTCAATGGGAAGAAACTGGAAAAAGACCAATAATCTATGGAGACATAACAAAGTCATCAGGATGTAACAGATTTTAAGGCAAGCTTCAAATGTTCATGTAGTAAAGGTTTTCAAAGAAATATATTAACCTATGTCACAGAAAAAATTTCTAACAGTTTTGATTGCATTAGGGTCCAGAGGAACATCTCAAAAAAAATTCACATGATTACAGAGTTGAAAGTAATTTGCAGTGAGAATTTAATTTTATGCAAGATGAGAAACTAGTTCTTGATATCTTTACACACAAATTATTTTATTTGCATTATAGAGGACTTCAGCTACCCTTTGTATTAAGACCACAAGTTCATCATATGAAAGTGACTTTTTCAGAGGAGCTGCAATAATCGGGACTCCATTTCTGAAGCTGCTGTCCTGAGAGGTACAGCCATAATAATGGAGGTCTGAAAGAGGAGACGCATGAGCTCTTAGGTAACACAGACCAGCAATTTTAACTCTAATCCTCTAGTTACAGGAATGTGGAAAATGGTGGTGTAGATGGAAAGAAGGAAATTTTTCTTTTGCAAAATTCAGTCTCATTAAGAAAAGCGGAGCTGCTGTATAGATAAGGATGTACACACAAATTTCAAGACTGAGCAGCCAATACCCAACCTGTTGTGGACCAGCAAAAAGGGTACCCTCTGTTTGTATGTTTTATTCTTATAATGACCTATTCTAATTACTTTTTAGCTCGATGCACTGGAAGCCATTTGTGAACTGGAGTTTTAAATATTAATACAAGAGTGTTTAACATGTGTCCATTAAAGCTAGTAAAGTTGTGTTTGATTAACGGGCCTTTCATAAATGCACTGACACAAACTGTTTTTTTTTTTTTTTAATTAATTCAGCCTGCAAATGAACATCATCCATTTTGCTATCATATTTTATCAGTCTGTAAAGTGCATTCTCACTTCAATTTCCAGCCCTGAATGCAGAACACTTTGTGAAAAATGACAGAATTTTAATGAGAAAGTGAACAACATGCCATCAACACCCTTTCGCCAGTAAAAATGGAAAAACATCAAGCTTTAAATCATGTTCCCTCCACACCTTTGGACATCTGCGATTCTGTCTGAGTCCTCAAAATCTGCTATATCTATCACCAGGTGCAACCTTTAAATGCTGAGGAGCTTTCTGCTTCATTGGTTGGCATGGCAACAGTTGTCAAATCATCCCTTGATAATGCTCTTTAATTGATTGTATAAATTATTTCTGAGATATGTGATTGCAAAACTATGTACTGAAGCTCTTAAGTGAACTGATCAGAGTATATGCATTTAAAAATGCACCGCATCTACTGACCTCAGCCAGCAATCTGACCCTCTTACTAGCCTGAAATTCTTCAGATGAAGCATAAACATCAAGCATTGAGAAAGAGTTCAAAATGATGGCAAAGGTATATTCTGCTCCAAGTGAATGTTAACTGTTATACTAGGAAAGGTCATTCATAAAAACATCAACAGCAGTAAAGCTGTTGTTAATATGTTTGCTTCTGAGCAGAGATCTAAATGGTCAGGGAATGCAGAGATACTTTTCTATCCATTATGCTCCAAGTCATTTTAGATCATCACTGAGTGTAACTTCTGGGGGTACTATCACTATGATCAAGAAAGGACATTTTCAGTGGAAATGCCTGTATTTGAGTTGGTTGTCTAGACTTACTTTTGTGGTCAGTAGAGAGAAACATGAACTTCTGAGGTGAATATTCTTTCATCTTAAAGTAAATCTATAAAGAAAATCAGATTTTCTAAGCTTGAAAGTGCTGCTTTCCCTCCATTATTTTCCATAAAGGGCTCCTAATGTGACTAGCTCACAGTGGTACCTATGCTACAGATTTGTGAACTTTGAGATTAATTTTTATTTTTTGCATTCCGTTTTTTCAACATTAGACTAACACTTGTTCTGTGATTTATGTGTAACTGATAAACTCTTTTAAGCCCATGCTTACAGGTATCTCTTTCATCATCAAACTTTGTTTTCATTACAATCAAACATCTGAATATTGAGATAAATTTCCCATCTGAATAAAATTAAAGAGGTGCCTGGACAAAGAGGTATTCACATAACAAAGACGAACATTTATCCCCAATGCTTGCATAGAATTCTGAAGTATCCATCTGGTTCTGTTTGTAAATTCTGTTCTGCCTGTAAATGTCAAAAATGGTAACCATTAATAGATTGGTAGGTATCAGTGAACTGCAACTGGGCCGTAACACGTTGAACAGACTTTAAATCCCAGCTACTATTTCAACACATGGATGAGCACAGATAATCACTTAAGTTAAAATTTCTGTAAGATATGCAGAAGAAGGAGGACTTAGCTCTGATGCACAGGTATTATTTCCTTGACCCTCCATCAGAAAGTTGGCCTCATTCTAAGGGACCGAATGAAGCAGGAAGGCCGTCTCCTGGTTATGAAGCAGATGTGAAAAACATCTAACTAAGAATTTGAATGTCTTGATTTTAGACCGTTTTTTGAGGCAGCACAAAATCCCACATCCACTGATGCAGAAAAGACCTTAAGGAAGAGAGGTCTTTGTGAAGATAAATAGCCATGTCACTGCTGTACATTTATCTTTCCAAAATATATGTCATAAGAGAGCTCAGTGTCTCACAGAATGACCGTGGAACTGGGCTTTCTCCATACCAGCAAGCTAGTAGCTGTGTTCATCATGCCTATGTTTTATGCTTAACACAGAGATTACATGTGTGAACAGATATGTATATATTTCTCCTAATGTCAGTACTGGAAAACAACAGAGAAACAGTTCGTTAGAACTATTTCTGATAGAAATTTGAAATTTTATGATAGCTATTTGAAAGCATGAAAGATTTTCTGTACTAAATGGGCATAACCACAGCCATCTAGTATCCCCAGTACACTCCACTGATTCACTGATGCTGTTACACTGAATTTTATGCATCCTCTTCACTAGAAGAGCAATTCTGACTTCGAAGGCAAAAAGAGGAGTCACTAAAGGAAGTAAACGTTAGCTGAACTTGTTTCTTTTCACACAGATCAGCAGGAAGATAGAAGAGATATGAACATTCAAACAGCAGGAGCTATAAAACATGAGGGGAGGAACAGCTTTCTTCAAGCAGGATGTTGGATAAAGTGATGGGTATTCCTCCACCTATCTCAGCTTTCTCAGTCACCTGGGTCCAAAGCCAGCAAGCTCAGCTGGGGTCAGAATACCTCCTGTCTCACACAGACCTATGGCAGGGAGCTTTGAACCACATTCCCACTGCAGCCACACGCAGAGCTGAGAAGCGGCACCACCCTGTGCTCCTCACACAGCATGATGCCACACTTACTGGCTGACAGCTATATTGGATTTATCAGTTCTGTGCCACAGTTGGTTTGGTGCCTGCTGCATAGGCACTTTCCAAGAAGCAAAGAGGAAATTAGCTACGTAGTAACTGATATATTGCTCTCATTTCCAAATTCATAAGCTTTTTTAGCACAAAAAGATTAGTAATGAAATAATAGAATAATAATGAAAGGAAAGATAAGAAGTAGCATCTGTCTTTACATATCCAGATGACCTATCTTCATGGTTATGGTCTGGATGAAGAGAAATGGGTAAATGAACCTCACTTTTGCATATGGTATATTCAGTTGCTACGGTGTCTACAACTAGCTCAAAATGGATTTATCCTCTTTAAGCTCAGATCAAAGACTTTTAGGAGCTGGGTTGTGGTTATGTTGCTTGTTTTTGCTGGTTTTTTGTTGTTGTTGTTTGTTTATGTTAATTTGAGCTTCATTTCCTAGCTATTGACAGAAATATTCTAAATTTAACAAAACTCACATAGGGCTTGGAGAATATATCCTATGAAAAGCAACTGAAGGAACTGGGGGACTGTCTGGGGAAGAGGAGGCTGAGGAGAAACCTTATTGCTCTCTTCAAATACCTGAAAGGTGCTTACAGCGAGAGCAGGTTGGTCTCTTCTCACTGGTGACAGGTGACACGAAAAGGGGAAATAGCCTTAAGTTGTACCAAGGGAGTTGGATATTAGGAAATACTTTACAGAAAGGGTTGTTAAGCACTGGAATAAGCTCCCAGGGGGATGGTTGAATCACCATCCCTGGATGTGTTTAAAAACCGCTTGCATGTGGTGCTCAGGGACATGATTTAGCTGAGGGTTGTTAGAGTTAGGGTAGTATGGTTGGGTTGTGGTTGGACTTAATGATGTTTAAGGTCTTTTCCAACCTGAGCAGTTCTATGATTCTATGATTGTTCACTATCTAACCAGAGAACAGATAAATACAGATGTCAGGCCTCATTAGCAAAAACCATTGCTGACAAATGCCTCTTTTCCCTCCCCTTGTATCCCACTATATCTCATGGAGCTGATGATCAACAACTACTATTGCTTAATGAGCCTGACTCCTCACCACTGCCCCCTCAGATACATCTGGTGTTACAACATATCCAAAGCTTGAAAAACAAATAAACTGGCTACCTTACATCAGAGGAAAAGGACGTTCTGGAGGGAAGGGTCTCTCCTGAAGTTTTCAGCCAAAAAACTGCAGATCGCTTTACTTGAGGAGACAGTTAACAGAAAAGATCTCTGAAGACCAAAACAGCTGGAAGTGAATGTTGTTAGAGAGGTTTCCTTCCTTGCTGCAGGTCCTTTAAAGATTTCTGGTTACTCTGAAACCCTTATTCCACTCCAGCATTTTGCCTTGCTTGGAGGCAGCTGTGAAATAGCTACAGCAGCAGCTGATTAATGCCAGGTGTACATCCAAATCCACGCATCCGCATTTGTTGCTGCAAACTTAAGCAAACAATGACCAAATGTGGCTTTTCTCAGGGCGGCTCTGGGCGGGTGTGCGCTTCATCACTGTCGGTTGCAGCCTCACAGGGACCAAACTATGGTGTGGAGCTCGAAGGAAAGTTCAAAAGTTATTAGCTGTTTGACACATCTTGCATTTCGGGACGTGTTTTTGGGCAACTGGAGAGTGATAACAATTTTTATTCTTGGGTCTGCTTTTCTGTTCTGTGTTAGTTTGTCTTGGTCAATTGGTTTTATGGCCTCAATTGCCAGTCAAACAAAGCACAGGAGGGCCTGATTCAAGGGCAAGGCCTGTCCTCAGCATGCAGCAAATGAGCCATATTGGGGGTGCTGCTCTTAAATGTCTCTTTCATTGTCCTAGTTACTGTGGCCTGCTGGTGAATTGTATTAATAGCTTTGGGTAATAATAGCTTTGGGTAAGAGAAAAAAGGGAAACAGACAAGGTTATTATTGCAAAGCCAGAACACAATGCTTTCCTAGCTGAAACCAGTGCCAAGACTGCCATTGATGCCAATGGGATCAGGGCTTTATTTGCTATTTTTCATTAATGAAGTGGCCACCTGAAGTGTTCAAATGATTACAATAAATAATTAAAACCTACTACCCAACTCAGAACTGCTGGGCTGGATTTGAAAGTTCTTGTGAATTAGTTAAAAAAGAGCATTTATGATGCATAAACAAGAGAAAATGAAGGAAGAGACTGAATATGATGTGTGAGACATGTGAGAGGGTGTAGAAGTTACTCCTGAAGCTGCTTGGGTGGAGTATGCAGGATTGGCAAAGGAAGTCACATATGTATGTCATCAGTAATGTGGAGTTTTTGAGTAACGTGAATTTAGAGCAGATGCTGACTTGAAATCTCATTTGTAGAAGAGTGAAATCATGTGTGGGTAATTATTAAGTATTAAAATCACAAGTCAGAAAGATTACACAAAGAAGAAGAAAATGGAGTATTTCAGAAATATTTATTGATGAAGAGATGCTGATGAATGAACACGGGCATAGGGATGGATTTAAGCTCCAGACCAAAACATTATCAATACTGCATGCTGGGTGTTTGATAAAGGCTACAGAACTCCCATCATATGGCCCTTTTTATCAAGTATAGCCCTCTCCTGTCTTTTAACTCCATCAATTTAGTCCCTTAAAGGAAAGAAAGAATATGAAAGCAGCAGTTGGACTGGCAAAATCTTATTCCTGTTTAACATCTTTTTTTTCTTTTTTTTTTTTTTCCTGTTATGACAGTAAGAAAAATCCTGCTTCTGTCACTTTGAGCCCAATGAAAAGGTGGCTTGCTGGGTATAAAACCATGTCTTTAAGTATCAAGTCAGCTCTTAAACTGTGATTACAGCCATAAGGAGGATGGTGAAACAGAAAGAAATATGGTGTTTCTGAAGACTTTGGCAAAGATCTTAATTAACAGAGGAGGGTACAAGACCATCCAGCTGCCTCTGTAATTCTATAAATAGCACTAAGACCACTTGTGTGTCCCAGGATGACTTTTGCCCCTCAAGAGCGAGTCTGCATGTGAAGTCAAGAAATACTGCCTACTTTTTATTATAAAAAATAGCATCCAAATGCCCAAATACCAAATCTCAACAAATGTTCGTTTATTATAAAGATTTTCCGCAGTTTCAAAGTAAGGGATTAAGTTATGAAGAGCTAGAATGGAAGTAAATATTCATAGAATGATATATCATAAAATGGCTTAGGTTGGAGGGGACCTTAAAGATCTCGAAATTTTAAGCTGCTGTTTACATTTTAGTCTGCCCAACTTATATTCCCCAAGGGCTTGGTGTAAGTATGAAAAGAAAGGGTAAAGAATTCAGCCATGAACCACTGAACACTCTTCATTTATCAAGCCTACTTCTATAATTCTTCTGCTGGTCCCAAAGTTTCTATACACATATAGAAACACATATAATCAACCAATAACAGAACCTTTTTCATTCAGAGTTGGTTTCTGATTACATCTTCTTGAGCTCTAAAGAAAAATCTGTGTTTGAGCATGGTTCATAAGTTCATTAAAAAGTTCATAAATTATTGATATTCTTGTTTTCCACAGATGGATTTTGTGATTTTATTTCATTTGTTCAATTACAAGGGTGTTTAGAAGTTCAGAGTTCTATCTTAGTACATTATTGGACACATGAATACTTTTCTGCTTGATGAAGAGCAAATATAGTGTTATCAAGTTAAGCTGTAATGTTTATTGAGTATGTGTGGATTTTTTTTTTTATTTTGGTGGCAGCTACTGCATTTCACAGTTCACAGAATACTGTTGTCCTAATACTCCAGCTAAGTTGGATTTGAAACAATAGCAGCTTCAAAGCTACAAAAACATATTTTTCCATGTAAGTTCTGCCCTGGCCATGTTTGTCTCTGATCTCCCCATAAAAATCACCATAAATATTGAAAACTAAAGATGACAACGTCCCTGGGGAAAAAAAAAAAAAAAAAAAAAAAAAATCACAGATTTGGAGAGTGCTCTGGCACAGGGGTCGGAAAAGCATGTCAGGTTTCTAGCAGTGCACTGTTGGCTTTGCAGCACAGACCCCAAGATCTCTGCTGACCAGGTGTGAAGGACACCACTTCCATCAGTATCCAAGCCACTCCTGGCCATGAGCCCAAGCACCTGAATCCATTTGCAGCTGCACAACCTTCTTGGCCAGATTCTGGAAAAAACAAAGGTTACATTGTAGTCTCTGCTGTAAATGCATAGGGGCTGCTGTAGCTGCAGGAATGAAAATAGGAGCAGAAGCTGGCTGAAGCTGTTGCTATAAAACTGTGAATGGGAATTTGAAAAATAAATTCCCAGTAAAAGTTTTCATGAAAGTTTTGCTTAGGCTGATAGGCTTCCCAATCTGAGAATATAACTCTAGGCTTAGTATTTTCTCGCAATTTGTTGTATATTAGTGTAAGTCCATTAACTTGGCTGTATTATTTCCAGATTCCCTTTGAGCAGGGAGAACATCTCTGTTTGTCCGGTACTTTTGAGGATAGCAGTGCTTTAGTTCTGCCTATATGAGCAATGAGAGAAGAGGAGGCTAGACCTCATCTCACCATCTCAGCCACATGTTATGCTGTAGCAGTAGAGAGGAAAAAAGCCATGCTTCACAGAGTGAGGTTGTGTACATGAGGATTCACTAACGAGCGTAAAATTAGTGTATTTTCTCCCTCATTCTTCATTAAGAGCTCTTTAAGATAGAACACTCGTTGACAAAACTAGAAAAAAATCTTTGTGCCAGGGGAGATGCAGGATGGATGTTAGGAAATACTGCTTCTCTGAAAGAGTGGTCAGGCACAGGAATGGGCTGCCCAGGAAGGTGGTGGAGTCACCAACCCTGGAGGTGTTCATGCAATGTTTAGATTGTGTGTTGAGGGATATGATTTAGTGGAACTATTGGTGATAGGTGGAAAGTTAGACTGGATGATCTTGGAGGTCTTTTCCAACCTTGATGACTCTATGATTCTATGATCATACAAAAATATTCTTAGATACTCCATGAGAAATGTTAGCCCAAAAACTCATATTTTACCATGAGACATATTTTTTCAGAAGTCCACAAATGCAGAATTATAGCAGAGCAAGTCGGTGTTTATTTACTATTCTTTTAATCTTTGGTGAGAATAAAATCATCTACCTTACCTCTCTCAATTAAATCATAATCCAGTAGATTTGGCCACTGGCAAAAAACTCAGGTCTTTTGCTCCCTTTAACCTTTTTTTTTTTTTTTTTTTTTTTTTTTTTGCTAGGATAGCCTTCTACATAGGACAGCTTTTAATAGACTTACTCCTTGTTTAATTTCAGGGAGCTAGAGAAGAATCTACAGGCAGGTTGCCTAATTTTCATTTATAAATGTACCATTTAGAACCATGGGTTGTCATTAGAGTTTTATTATCTAAAGAGGCCACCCTTAAGTCATTTCACATCTTACAAGGCCACCTTAAGGTAGCCCATTGTATATTAAATATGATTCTGAGCTGTGTTTATTATAAGTATATCTTTGTTAAGATTTTTCTCAGAGCCCTGAGTAATTCCCCAAAACTGTTTTCTTCAGAGACTGCTGAAGTATGAAAAAAAAAATTCACAGCTGCGTTCCCTTTTGGTACATTATATCAACGATGTCTACAAGTGAAGCAGAATTATGAATTTATTGCTGATGAAAGACTCTAATGTTGGTTTACATCATTTTTCCAGTTTTCCATCTCACAGGCTTGTATAAAAATTATGTTTGAATCCATACATTTCACTGTCCCAATGGGAAATTATTGATAGCTGTAGATTTTGAACATGACATTGTTTTCAGCTCAGTTTTTTATTTTCATTTGTTGGTTGTTGATTTCATAATAGGATGGGAAGATCAGGAAACTCCCAATGTAGAACAAATAATATTATTCCAGCAGCCCACTTGCTATTAAATGTGAAACATCTATACTTAAATGGTAACGTTTGGAGTCTGTGAAGATTCAAAAAAAAATACAGCTGAGTTTGAAATGTTCATCATTCCGTGTTTATTATGAATTATTCTTTGTTTCCACACAGTCCTCTTTTAAATGTTCATCATACATGCAAATGCATAATGCATTTCTCCTTATTCAGCCTAACACAGATTCTGTGATCCCCTGTGAACAATCAGCCTGGGAACAGCTTCGCTCTCTTAACTCATTGTAGCTTTGTGCTCTTTAAATACCAGATTTTCCCTTACTTCTGAAACACCAGATCCAAATGTTTCCTAAGGAATCAAAAAACAAAATAAAATATCCCAGAATGCGAACAGCTTCACAATCACTTTGCATGTAAGAAAGCAAATAACTTCTGCAAAATGGAGTATGGTTTTGCCGTGCACGCTCATATGCACACACAGGGACTATCTGTTAAATTCATATTCCTTTCTCCTTTTACATAGCATCAATTTAAAAAAAAAAGCATAATTGGTTTTCATTGTTATACTGTAAGCCTGTAAGTCTTCTGTGGTTCAATTAAGTGTTATTACAGTGTTTTTGCCCATGTTTATTCCTGTATATGACAATGTGACAACATGATTAAAAAGGAGTGAGGAAGAGAGTGGTAAAGTGGCCTTTAAAACCGTTGTGGAATGAACGGCTGCTATACAGATTGTGCAGCATTTCATCTGCAATAATCTAAGCAGATATATACCTATGAGCCTGCAAAGGACAACATTTACCACCACGCTTCAGACTTTGCTATCAGATGAAGAAATGAACCTGATCCACCAATGGTGGTGATAGAAAAACTTAGCTTCACTGGAGCCTCCTGGACACTAAGTAGAAGCTGCTGTTCATTGAAACTGTTCATGACACTCAATTTTGATTACTGTCCCTCTTTAATTACTTTGCAATTGAGGTGGAACCCACAATACTATCGCCCTCTGCTACTCTGATTCAGGGAGCCAACATAGCGAGTGAATATCAGAATCTGGAAAACATTCAGAAAGGTGACTAAAGAATGCAGCATGAAAGTACATTTTTTGAAAATTTGATATGGCCTTTGTTGGACATTTCCTTTCCTTATCTGCTTGTATTTTCACTTTCAAGTTGATAACACCCAGGCTGAGTTGAAACACGGTGATATTTCTGCCATTCTCTTCTGAGTTCATTGTGACTTTTTTATCATCAGCAGAAATAGAGGGAGACTGAATTAAACAGGAGCTGCAAAACTTGGAGCTTGCGATAACAATACAAATGGATTTTCTCTAACAGAGAAAAACAGCTGTCTCCATTATTTGAATGCTTCACCTTTCTCCATTCCATTAATTGGGTCTTTGATCACAAGCTGAGGTGGAGAGGCCCTGATAAGGAATAGGTTATTAGTAAAGTAGCCTAAAGGAATGAATTGGGCCTAGCACTTGCTGCGGAAGATGAGATAAACCCATAATGCCTGTGTATGTGAGTGGTAGAGAGTGATAGGGCCCTCAGACTGCCCTGAACTGCTTGCAAGAAGACTAATACTCTAGTGCTATGATAGCTAATGCAGGATATAAATTTAGCTCCCGGGAATGGAATAGGATAAAAATTCCATAAAGAGTTTTCTGTAAATGGCTTACACTTTTATATCAAACTGTGTCAGAGTATTCACCAAAAAAAAAAAAAAAAACATTTTCTTGATCTCACTGTATGTTGAACACAACTGGAGGCTTTCAGTATAAGAAGGGGGAAAAATTACTGTTACATTTTTTCACCAAGACATTAATAAGAGCACCCTTTGAAGTGCGGTAAAGCTAAATTGGAGGAATTAAATTTGATTGAATCTAAGCCTGTTTATTTTTCATTTCTGCAGAGCAGGCGTTGAGTGATTTGTAATACTTCATTGGAAATCTTCAGGAACTTGCTATCATGTAATCCATTTTTTGCTGAAGAATACGACCGCAGGGGACAAGGCCATATTGGTTTGTTGTTAATGTACTGGAAAGAGGTACTATGGAGAAAACAGTTAATATTAAATTACGAACACAAGGTTATCTTTCTGCTGCACATGCTCCACTGCCCTAGGCAGGGGTAATCTGTTAATAGCATTCAGCCAAAATGACACCATTAAGGAACTGAAGCTACACATCTTCTGCAAGCTGAATGATGTATAAAGCTGGTTTTCTATCATCCTAGATGCAATAAATTATCCATGCTGCTAAAAATTGATACAAGACAGAAGTTTGATAGAACTGGCACCCCAGCACAAATGGAAACGCTGCTTGTCAGGAAAGGACACAGAGATGTGAGTGCTGCAGGCCTGCCTTTTATTTGTGTCTCTCTTTGCCCCTTTCTGATTTTTCATGTTTTAAGTGCCAATATGGCACATTGCCTACAGTGGCATGTAAATGGTGGGAGATGAATGTGGAAGGAAGAAGGCACAAAATGTATAGCCCATAAAGCAGTGTAGATGAAGAAACATGAAAGTGCGTAGTCTACCTTGAATAAATAGTTTTTTCTAGTATCTGTTCTTCACTGCAAATGTCTCTGTGGAAAACAGACAAACAAAAAAGAAGTAGAAGGAAAAATAAAGCAAGGAGTATGTTAAATGGCTTTTCTTGAAAAGAATTCACCTAAGAGCACCAGTTCAGATTTGGTTCAGCATCATTTCATGGTACATGAGGCCTCAGGTCTTCCCACTGAAATTATTCCACCTTGTTATGGCATAATAAAGGTTTTTATTATGGCTAAGAAAAGTAAAAACAGTTAGGATCCCTTTTAACTGCAGAAACGTAGAGGATAGTCTAGCAAATTTTTAATTAATTTCATTGATTGGTATGTATTTACTATTGGTTCTGGACAGAGAGTTACATCTGTGAAGGTCTCAGTCCCCAGGTCACACTTAACCTGCTCAAGTAGGATGAACATGTGGCCCTCAAGCCCTTCATCCATCTCATTTCTTGATTATTCCTGGCAAGAATAAAACTCCTCAGAAGAGTCTGCTTTGTGACTGAATTTCCCTGAAATTCCCTAAAGGGTGATTAGAGCTCTTGACCCTCAGTGGTACAGAGAAGCTGTGCCTCCCTCTCACTATTCTACATCCTCAGGATTTACAAATGAGCCATCCACAAAGCATTATCAGATCTCAACTACCTCAACTACCTTGTCCCCCTTCTCTCCATTTATCCAAGATTTCAGGGGATAAACAATAGGAGACAGATTAAGCCAAGCATGAGCAGCACTGATGATGTCTGTTGATGACAGACATCCCTAGCTGCTGGACTGTTGTATGAGAGGGAGAGGAAGAGAGAAAAAAGAGGAAGAGAGGTTTTGCTGTGTGCCAAAAGTGGTATTTTATTTTTCTTGTTCTCCCTCTTCTGCTCATCTACGGTTAGATGACACATATGATTAATGTGGGAAAACATTTGAGGAAAGCGTAGCACAAATGAGGAAATTTAGTCCAGGTATATTTTCATGCTCAGAATAAATACTCGTATACAAATCTTTTTTATTATTATTTTTTATATTTTTAGGCAGTCGCTAAAATAATTCTGTCAGTCCCCACTCTTCATCCCTAAGCCTAACAACTTCCACATAGCATGAAACACACTGGTAGGCTTGCAATAGTCACAAGAAGGAAAGCAAGTGATTGAAGTACTTAGAAACTGAAGAGAAGGATGAATATTTGTAAAGGCAGCATAAAGACTTAGATAATCATTTCATAAATACTGTTACTTGAAAGATTGAGTGGAATTATTATGGTATATTAAATCGAAATAGAACAGAGGAAAATGGAAGGCCAGATTAATTTGAAAGAGCAAAACATGTATGTAGGAAAATAATCTAAATGAGCCCTGTAAAAATGATTTAAAAGGTTTAGATTCTGAATGATAAGATAAATTAAACTCCCAAACTCAGTATGAAAGTGTAGCTTCTTGTATACTCAGTCAGATTGTTAGTTACATGGCATTTATTTGTTTAATTTACATAGGAAATATATTTCAACCGTAGAAAGACAGTCATATAATTTGATTTTTTTGTTTTGTTTTTCATTTTGCACAAGTTAAAAGTTGTCTCTTGGTCCATATCTAGGGAAGATAATTTGATTTGTTTAAATGACATGATTACTGATGTACTTTTTAAATCTGGAGCTAACCTGAAGAGCTGATATGTGATATATGAATGTAATTTAAGTCAGATCTCTTGAGAGGAACATGCTGTAGTCCAACTGTCATTTACAGCTACAGAAAGTAATTGAAAAAGTGCTATTAGATTAGAAGTGTATCCTTTTAATCTGCCTCTGCACAGGTGTAGATGGCTGAGAGTTTCCCTAATGATTTAGTAAGGGAGGACTAAGTCTAGCTAAAAATAGAACATTTCCCCACAAAAATTTCCACTGTATTTTAGAAAAAGCAACTTTCCTGTGAAAAACACTGAGCAGGAAGAGAGGCAGAAGACACATGGTGACCGCATGTGGGGTTATCCCAGTCCAATCCCTCTGTTTGCCCTGCAAAACACACACCATGTCACAGCCAGACGGGGCAGCCCATCGGATGAGCACTTTATAGCAAGTACCTGCATGTAGGAGAGGGTCCACGAGGTCCTGCATCGCAGGAGGAATAGGGAGATATTAAGAGGAGCTTTCTCAGGCCACCATGGCCTGTATACATCCCAGCAAACTTCACTGCTACTGTTTGCTCTCTTTTGGGAAGGGCAGAATTTTAAGAATTATTTGGAGACCTTGTTAAATTTAGTGATATGAAAATTCTATTTTGTCACTTTGGGAACATAGAGGTGGGATGTATCCAAGGCATCTAATCTTTTCAGAAATAATCCTGCAGGAACAAAGAGAAATGCCCATATCAGCAAAGGTCCATTTCCTTTGCCAGGGCAGGTCTGGTTGTTTCAGCATGCTCCTTGCTGCTGTGCCCTGCAGAGCAGCCAGCACTTGTCTGGTTTTGAACAAAGCAGTCTGCTTTACAGCCCAGTGATTTCTTTTTCATAAGAGATTTCTAATCCTGAAAAGGAGGTTGTCTCATTTTATACTTATAATGGAACATTCTTCTATCTAATTACTTATTTAAGGTACTACTAGTGTTATTGAAACAACGCTAATTGTGTGGGTAAAACACACACTAGTCATAACTAAAAGAAAAGAGGTTTGAACCTTAATAAAATAATAGTCATTGCAAGTTACTAAACTGCATAGGTAGAAGCAAATATTATACCAACTGGTTCGTCTTAAGTATCTGAGTATGCCAAAAAGCCTGCTGTTAGTTGCAGAAGAATTACAGATGATGTATCTATTATTGTCATTGACAAAATCTGATATGAGATGAAGTATTTGACCTATCAGTGAGATCAAACATACAGGATGTAAGTGAATAAGAACTAAGGAGTACTGTCAAGGGTGACACTCTTGTGGCCTACAGGTCGCTAGAAGGTGAAGGGGGAAGGAGGAAGTACCCAAGCTGTTGTGTCTGTCAAAGAGAAAGACTTGGGTAGAAGCACAGGCAACCTATAGATCAGATCCTGATCACACTGCTAGTGTCACAGGCAGAGCTTTGGCTTGTCTTTCCAACTGACCCTCTTCAAGGAAGAAAGATTGCTGGGAAGAAACAGGATCCACCCAAAAAGAGAGGGCAAGAGTATCTTTGTCAACAGTTTAAAGCTCAACATGAAGTCACAAGCAAGTAGTTGTGATACATGGGTTGATATTGTTCAACACCATTTTCAATACCTTGGGTGACATCCATCACATTTACAGGTGACTTCAAACTGGGGAAAAGTTGGCAATATTCTGGGGGCATTGAGTGATGAGAAATCCCGCTTCAACAAAATCAGATACAATGTTCTCCTCATGGAATGGAATAATCCCATGCAATACTCCATGTTGGAGACTGCTTGGCTAGGGGCAGCAGCTCTGCAGAGAAAAATCTGCTGGTCTGGTTGGGCAAGAGGTTAAATAAAAATTGGAAGTTAGCCCTTGACAAAGTGGGAACTAACCACATCCTGGGCTGCATTGGCAAGGATAGGGACAGAAGGTCAAGGGAAATCATCATTCCCTTCTTTTCAATGCTTTCAGGAAACACCGTGTCCACTCTTGAAGCTCTAAGTACAAGAGTATCGATAAGTTGACGTTAGTCAAGCAGAAGGTTATTAAAATAGCTGGGAGCTGGAGCACATACAGTATACAAGGGGAGACTGAGGATTTGTTTTGTCTAGGGAAGACAAGACAAAGAATGGATCTGATTACTGTCTTCTACTAGCTAAGGAATCTTGGTGGAGAAGATGATGTCAGTCTTTTCTCAGAGGCACACAGCAAAAGGCAAGAGGTAACTGTTGTACATTTTGGCAGAGAAAATGCCACCTGGATATAAGAAAAATATTTACATAAAAAATTGTGGTTATGTACAGGGTCAGGCTGCCCAGAGAGCCTGTAGAGATGTCCTTAGAGAATTTTTAAACTCTATTGGACAGTGTCTTGAGTAACTTGACCCAGCATTAATGTTAGTCATCCTTTGAGAAGGAGATGGGACAAGCTGACCTTCAGAGGTCCTTTCTGAACTGAATTATTTTGTGATTCACTACCAATTTTTTAAAGGCTTCCCTTTGAACTCTACAGAAAAATCTTCTATGGAGAATAAGATCCTTTTCCCTAATTTTAACCATGTGAAAAAGAGATTGGGGAATTTAGGGAATGTGAAGTTAAATTGCAACGTGATCTACAGAACGTGTTTGCTTCTGGTTAAGTCAGTGATAGCCAGAAATCATTAAACACGTTGATGTTGCTGTCATTTTGACAGGTGATCAAAGGATGAAAGGAATAAACGATTACCTCGCTCCCAGTTTGTTTAAAGACACCAAGGAACGATGGAGAGACTGGAGCGGGGTGTATTAAATATCTCTTCAAAAACACTGGATCTTAGTTATAGGCATTTCAGGACAAAAGTTTCAAAACAAGTAACTCCCATTTTAATGAGGAAAATCTGTGTACAAAAACAGCTTTTGGACACAAATCATTGTGCTTGTGCCTCTAAGTAACTGATTGCTAATGTAAATCAGGTGCTAGAAGGAACAAGTATTCTGAGTCGTTTATTGTGGAGGGCAAATTTTGTGGATTCAAAATGGCTCGACAAAGATTTCTTTGGAAAATCAAACCTCACACATTCACCATGGCTTCTTATACTTTGTGGCCTGTGCAATTATATGTCTCCTACTGTGTCAGCAAAGCAACTTCTCTAATTAATCCTATTCCATTCCCACTAACCAAAATGGCATTCAAAAATACAGGTGTGCAAAAATCATTAAGGGGAATAATGTTTGCACTACCCTTTTAATAGCTGCTTTAAGTTTTATTCTCAGTACATCAATCCACATGAGAACTTTGCAGATGTTAAGAACACATACGCTCTATAAATTAATCTATGCCACTTGAGGGAATTGAAGGAAAGAAAGGAAATTCACATAATTCAGTGTAATGAATTCAGATATCTCGCAGTGTGGCTTTACCACCAGCTTCATTTTCATTTTAAGTGTAGAAGCTGGCAATCAAAGTTAGCACAAAAGTGATAGTCTTTTTATAAATGCACATGCTTTGCTGTTGGATGCTTCTTGACTGATAAGCATGGCTTCTCAAGAGTATTTTCAGAAAGAGCCAAGAGGCGATGTTGAATAGTTCAGATGCAAAAACTGAATAAGAAATGATGCTTCAGGCAAACAAAAGCCTCAGCATTGCCTATTAATTGATTATAAATCATTTTATCTTAGAATAAAGGAAATGATTCTACTTGCAGTTTTAGAAAAAGGGGCCACAGAGCAAAGAGAGGGGTGGTTATGAGTGAGAGGATACATCAAATATGAGCACCTTTCTGCTAGCTGTGAAAACATGTCATAGTAAGTAAGAAGTGCAAAGAGAGATTTTCAAAAAGAAACATGAGAGTTTTCTAAGTGGGAAAGGTTTCTTTTGTGTGTTCCAGCAATCATAGACAGTCAATCAAACGACACAAGTAGTGACCCCCACGCTCCTTTCTTCATTCATGTGTGGATTACTGAGGAAGCTTGTCAGAAAGGATCCATTTAACAACCTCTTGTTTCTAACTGTTCTGGAAATCTTAAGGTCTGCAGACAGAGACTGGAACCAGATGTTTCTCTGTTTAGCTGGACCAGAATTGTTCCAGCTCAGTTTGAGTTCCCATCAAAAAGGAATTCAGCAGAACAGCTCAGATTCATTTCCAGTGGGAGACAAAAATAGTGGTTCGCTGTGGTTTTCTGTTTTTGTACTAGGCTTCTGCATGATTTTGTGTTTCTCTGCCAATCAGGTTGAGTGCAAGGGCTGGTGACTGACCTCTGCAATGAGGAAGGGTAGGACTCCGCTAATGTGACACAAAGTGGATCCTAAAGTGCTGTGTTAGGTCCATCACAGCTGAACACAGAGGCAACAATGGGAACAGCTGGTTTACAGTATTCACAAGGTGGGTGTTGGCCTTATCGTGGAACAGAGATCTCTGGTCACTCTGAATGTCAGCTGGTCCTCCCTCCAGCTAGCATTGCAGGGCTAGCATTACAGCTGGGTCAGGTTGCCCAGAGTCTTTCCCAGTCAAATTTTGAAGTTCTCCAGTGACAGATTTCACAGATTCCTTGGGAAGCCAGTCCAGCTTCACATTTTCTCTAGAACTGTTTTTAAATAATTGAAGAAATTTCCAATTCAGAGATGGTAAAAGGGACCTTAGGACTATAAAAGCTTGGGGAGATGATAGTCTTGTCTCCGGATTAGGACACACAAATCCACTTAGGAGCCTGCTTTTGCAGAGGGTTTTTTTGCCAAATGATAGATATCACTGGTGTTATTCTCTTTACTCAGTATGCTGGCCAGACCTCTGGATGGTTGGACCAGAGATTTGAAACCCTACTATTTTGTGCTAACATGCAGCGCCTTTCAGATCTGTAGTAATGCATGGATGTTGCTATTGAAGCAGGATAGTACAGCACCTTATCTGTTCTTTCTTGTTTTGAGTATCCTACCTGTAATCATGGTTCAGAAATTGTAGACTGGATTTTGAAGATAAATGCATATGTATGCTGGAGTAGATGGCACAAGGCAATACAAGCAAAAACAAAAAATGAAAAAAAAGCAACAGACAAGCCATAATGGAAGATGTTTGGATCTGTGAACACAGCATCCATAGGCGAGAACAGCTGTGCAAAGTTCACAGTTATGTAAAGTGATCTGCATGGTGCAATTTAGCACCTGTTCTGGACCTGGAGTTCAGTATTTTGCTCTGAGCCCCTGGTGCAAGAAAGACTTGTTGAAGCAGGTACAGAGGAGGGCCATGAGGACGACCAAAGAGCTGGATCATCTCTTCCATGAAAACAGGCTGAGAGAGCTGGAGTTGATCAGCCTGGAAAAGGTCTTCATGGAGACCCTATAGTGGCCTTCCAGTCCCTAAAGGGGCCTACAGAGATGATGGGGAGGGACTCTTTGTAAGAGAGTGCAGTGACAGAACAATGGGTTATGAAAACATAAACTGAAAAAAGGTGGATTTGGATTAGATATAAGGAAGCAATTATTTACTATATAAGTGGAACAGCTTGCCCAGAGAAGTTATGGATGTCTCACCCATGGAATTAAGTGTTCAAGACCAGACTGAATGGGGCTCTGAGCAACTTGATCTAGTGGAAAGTATCTCTGCCCATGGTAGGCTGGGTTAGAACTAGGTGGTCTTTCAGGTGTTCTAACCCATACCTTTCTGTGGTTTCTATGACCTAGTGATGCCCATCCTGCTTTTGGCTGGCCCAAAAGATTCCACAAGTCATAAATTTTGAGACCTTGGTTAAAATATAATGACATTTGGAAAAGAAATTGATTTTATTAATTAATTGATATTATTAAATGGATATTTGTAAAAGATCTGAATCTTCTTCTGGATAAAGAGAGTGAAAAGCTGTGCTCAGACTGTTGGTGGGGAATTGTCAGCCTATGCTAACTGACAAGGCAGAAGAAATTATAAGGAAATGTTACTCATGTTTTGAGTAAATACTGGCGTCTTTTGATCACTTTCAAGTCATCATCATAAGGAGATGGAAAAAAAGATCATGAAAGGAATAAAGAGAAGACCTCTTAAAAGACAGACTTTTAGTACTCTCATTCCTGTGATTCCTACCTGTGTGCAGTTGTCCCTAGCTATCTTTGGGAATCACCTACGAAACAGGAATACTGATAATAATTAGTGCTGCCTTGTACTGTAACAGCAGGGAGTATTTTATTCATTAGTAATCAGAAAAGTGTGTTAACAGACTATTTTGAATGAGCTTCTACTGCAGAAAACATTGTCAGTGTTTGAAAATCCATGTTCCTATTTTAGAAAACTTCAAACAAGCTCAGAGTACAACTGCCTCAAAGGGGAAGAGTGGCAAATTTAAACTAACATAGTCACGTTGGTCATCTGTGAGATATCATCTCTTCAGCCTCCTCCTTAGTTCTGTATTTACTGCATACCTACCGTCTTTCCTTTGTATAAATCAAGCTACCAGATAGACAATATAAAAATTGCCTACAGCTCCAGCAGGCAAAGAGTGTGATGAATCTTTTAGGTTATTAAAGATGATCTAAAAGTTATCATTTTCCTATCCTGCACGATTTGTCTGTTTCCATGCTGTCCCTTATTCTTCATTAATAGCATAATGTAAACTGACTTATCTTTGGCCTCATGTCCTTTTTTATTTCATTTCCTACTTCGTACCACAGACTTGTTAAAAAGACTCATCAAAATCATTGTTGCACCACATTTATATACATTACGCTTACCAGTCTTCTGTTACCTCATAAATAATGTTTTTTTGTGACTACTTTTATTTTTCCTCATTTGTCATCATGACTCTATCATTCATTCCAACTTTTCATTGTCTTCTTTTTTTCTTGAGAGTGACATTTCCCATGTCCCATAAATATTTTAAATAATATTTTGAAAATATCCATGCAAATAATAACAACGTATTACCAGGTTGCTATTTTTGACATGATATCTATTTATCACCTTCTGCTTAAACATACTATGAATTGTCATGGCTTAACTCTCACTTGAATATTACAAATCACTCCTGAAGCATAATTAGATTCAATCACAAAATACTCATTGAAGGAAGAAATTAAAATATCTCTATTTTATAAAAATATTTAAATGTAAAAAATAGTTTTCATGTGACCTGGCAGCAGCTTGACTTAGAGAGAGTACGCAGAAACCTGAACCCTCTGTTCTGTGCAATGAGTACAGACATTGTTAGCTGGATGTTTCTCTTTTTACTGTGTTTCTGAGTATGGGAGGAAGAAATTACCATCTTCCTAACAATTATGTCTTCTTCACAGTAAGCCATAGGGGCCTTGTAACTATTCAGTCCTCCAATATAGAAGCTGTTTTAAGCATAGGAGACTAACTTCACTTTTAACCTTTGCTTATTATGGAATGATATCTGGGTGACTTATGCCATCTAGATGACATCTGTTTGTTCAAGCACTTGCCTCATTTACTCAGCCTACATTATTCTCTTAAATATTCAACTTTCAGATGACAATTTTCTTGGTATTCTCTTTGAACTGTACTTTTTGATGATATAATGGGAGACCAATAATTACCTCAGAGCTATTAGGCTTCCAACAAGAATATATGATCACGAATAACCATTTCTTAGTTAGGAAGAAGGCTTTACCAGTACTGATCAGATACAAAATTGTTCTACTCAAATAATTTATTTTGGTGATGGCCTTAAGGAAGATGCTTCAAAGAAAGTGTAACATCCACAATACTGGTTTAAACTCTGACAAGCAATGTTACACATTCTCAGGACCAAACTCTGTTTCAGAGCAACTATATTATTGGCAAAAACATATTTTGGCAAAACTTTGGCAAAAATATCTGGAAGCCAACTACATACATTGGAATATTATTAATATTTATTGTTTTTGAATTTCATACTTCTAAATATCACTGAGGTACATTTAAATGTCATTCAAATGTCACTGGACTTGTGCAGGGCTCAGGGGAAAATACAGAAATATAAAACAGAAAAGAACTCTTGGGGTCACCACATACTTTCCATAAACCAATCATATTTCATGGAATCATAGAATTGTTTCAGTTGGAAGGGACCTTTAAAGGCCATCTGGTCTAACTTCCTGCAATGAACAGGGACACCCACAGCTACATCAGGTTGCTCAGAGCCCCATGCAGCCTAAGCTTGAATGTCTTCAGGGATGGGATATTGACCACCTCTCTGGGCAACTTGTTCTAGTGCTTCACTACAGTTAAGATAAATTTATTTTCTTATATCTCATTTAAATCTCCTCTCTATTACTTTGAAACCATTTCCCTTTGTCACATCACAACGTATCTGCTAAAGGGGCTGGCCCTTCCGTTTTTTACAGCCTCCTTTTAGATACCAGAAGGCCTCTCTCAGGTCTCCTCAGAGCCTTTTCTTCTCCAGACTGAACAGCCCCAACTCTCTCAGCCTGTCATTGCAGGGCAGGTGTTCCATCTCATTCTAAGACCCTTAAAACATTGTCCATTTTACCTTTTCTTTCCTGCCCCAACCACTCCTATCTAAAGATGGTTCCAGGATCCCAGAGAATTGAAAGTCTGTCATCTTTACATCTCCTTGTCAGGCCACCTATTTAATTTTTTCTATATTTCTATATTCTTAATTAAATCGTATTTTTAATTAATTAAAGATTATCATTTTTTTTTGTGAACCATGTCCACATATTTCTATTGTCACCATGAGACAATGCTAGGGAGTGATATGTCACAGACAAATTGAGTATAAATGGTAGTCAAGTATTGACATCATTCATAATCTAAGTAATTGGGGAATCGATTGGTATTATTTTCAAACATAGGCAGACACTTACATTCAAATATATATTTAACCTGGGTGTAAGCACCTTCTATGTAGGAATGGTGCCAGTTAGACTGATTCATTCAGATGCACCAGTTCGAGTTTTATCCCAGGGGAGAATTTTTGCCTTTTGTATAATGTCATTAGATTCCAAGCTTCTGTAACACAAGTCCACAAGAAATAGTACAGATTTTCAGTGTCAAACCCTGACTGTGTCATTGATTTTTAAGTAGGCTTCTGCATTATAATCAATTTTTTACAAGATAAAGATGGAAATATTAATAAAAACATCTCAATTTACTCCCCACAGAAGCTACCCATTACTTTAGCAGTAGTCCATGAAAATATTTGCTAAATGCAAATATTTTTCGATGTAAGAAGAGGGCTTAGCTTTGTCTTTACCTGAGGAAGCATGCAAAGATCAGTAGCGTGAGGCTAGATGGGAGGGAAATACTTTGATATCAAAACTAAAATATTAGAAGACTGAAAGGCTAAACAGCATGAGTCAGATAAAATTCAGAACTGATCTGTCAGCCATTAAGTTATAATCATTTGTAAAATGACTCTAGAATAAAACACATAAATTGTGTTTAGAAATCTATTAGAAACACAGAGATCGGTCCTAGCTGGCACAAAACTAAGCAATTTCAAAAATTTTCAGGCATTTCAGAATCCCTTTTCCATGATAAATAATAAAAGGGCACTTAAGACTTCAACAGATTAAATATATTCTTGAAACATACTCTCCAGTATAATTATAGCAGAATATCTCAGTGAAATATAAAATATTCTATATACTGTGACATGCACAAGCCTGACCACAAGTTACCAGAGTCTTTGGGTATAAGTGATCCACAGCAGCTCCCCTAAAAATTAACAGAATGAGTTAATTGAAACATCAGTACAGTAAGAAAGACTTGCATACACCCAAACTATGAAAGACTCCCACCATCATCAAAACAAACTATAAACAGGATTAACAAAGCATCCATGGACAGCCCAGGAGCCAGGAAATGTCATCTTTTCTAATAAAAAATAAAGCTCCACTAAAAACAATAAGTGAACACAGTCTGCTGACTTGAAATTGTCCATCTTCTCTGCTTGGAAGAAAAAATACAACTATCCATAGATGTATTTTTGTACTTTTAAAATGCAAACTTACATTTAAAACTCAGATATGTATGCAACCCAGGTAATACATGATCTACTATCTTAACTAGAACTGGAACAATTAAACCATTTACATAGCTTTATTAAATGTGATCAAGCTACAATCTGGCCTACCATTTTTTTTTCTGCATTTTTTTCATTTTATATATATGTCTAAAATAAAAACTTGTTAGCATGCTTATCTGCAATAATATGTTTCTTATACTGTCTTAATTCCTTGTCTTTTTAGCAGTAATTTGAAATGCATAAATGTTATATGACTTTTTAAGCATCTATTTCATATCTGAGTAAAATTTATTGTTAAATTACTTAGGACTGGGGAAGTGAAAGTAATATTCCCAAGAAAAATCATGAAATACAGCAGATATTTATCATTTCCTAAGAAATAAGGAAAATGTCAGGTTAAACTAGGAATTTAATCATAAAATATATTGTATAAAAGCAGTTTTTAAGAACTATTCCACATAAAATTGTATTTTAATAATAGTAAAAAAGTCAGAACAATATATTGATGTGTTTTGTTCTAATTTGATTTTAAAAATGTTAAAACCTTAAAGCATTGATTTTACAAAAAAAAAAAAAAAAAAAAAAAAAAAAAAAAAAAAAAAAAGCACCACGTGTGCACATATTTCAGTATATGAGCAGTCACATGCAGTTCTGTATTACAGCTCACAGGAGTAATATTAGATAGAGTAGCAGTGAATTTGACCTCACATAAATTTTAATAGTTTCACAGTAAGTGCAAGAACTGAATCAAACATCTTAAAGTTCTGAGTCTCTCTAGTGGTTTGGCTGGACTGAATCAAGCTTTCACTTTCACCTGCAATTATATTCAAATTCACACGTAGTTTTAACATCATTGTGGCAAACAATTTGAGTAATTATTTGTCTAATTACTTATGTACTTAAATCTTGAAGTTATGACAAATCTCATTTTGAAACACAGTGTCTCTTTGAGCTGTTCTTTTGTCCAAAATATTCTGCTTTTCTTCCATGCCTTTGGCAGTGGGTAGTATAAACCAAGAGAACTAGTCTCAACTACAGCCAAGTGATCCTCATGCATAAGCAGCCCATTGTCAGTTGGTTGCATTATCTCCTGAGTTCCAGATTGCTGTAGTGAAGAACTACACAACTTCAAATTGCACAACATCCAGAGAATAGATTTAGGTGGCAATTCCTTGCTTCTTAGATTAAATTTAGACTTCCAAGTGCCACAGAATTTACCTTTCTGTGCTAAATCTGCTCAATCACATTTTAAAGTACGAGTTTAAGGGCTTCTAATAACCAAGCAGTTGCTTTCAGTATTTCTCTACAAAGCATAAAACAAAGAATAACTGTAGAGAAAACAATAGTAGCTGAAACTTAGGTTATCTTCAAGGACTTCAGAAAAAACAGAGATAATACAGCAGTGCATTCAGATGAGCTGTATCATTGGGCAGAGCCAGGGCCAGCTCTGGCTGCCATGATTTCCAGCGCCCCAGCCCAAAAGGCCATAGGGCCCAAGGAAATCAACCACTTCGTATGTTGTCAGATCTTGTGAAGAAGAATGAACACGATTTGTCAGCCTCTAACGCTATTTCTGAAGAGTCTTCCAGTTGTAGTAATCAGGTATACAAACTCAGATTCACAGCTCAATGTGGATTTTACCACAGACAAATGTATCCAGAGCTGTAGGAAGAAGCAAAATTGTAACATGTGTCATGCTGCTGTAAAGCTACACTGAATTATATTGTTCCACTTTTAAGGTATTGTTTGTGATATGTTTGTGAGTTATGCCAAAGGCAGTTAGATCATAACCTCAGTACAATAACCAGATCTAATAAATAACTGAAGGATATGAACTGAACATCTCTGCTCTATTAAAGGCAGGATTTCTAGTCTGCACTACAAGTGGTAATAATTACTAAAGAATGCATAACAATAAAAAGACACTATCTTTTAAGCCATAAACCAAGGAGAAAGAGTTATAGTTTAATTAATTTTGTTTTCTTTTAGTAACCCAAATAAGAGCCCATCCCACACTCCTCAACAATAGCTTGGTTGTCATAATGAACTGAAACAATGGACAGCTCATCCTTCTCCAAAAATAAATGCACAAACAAACAAAGTAATCAAATAAAGCCCCTTCACAGCAGGAAACATTCTCAAAGCTGAGCTTTCTGCTTAACTCTGCATCTCCTGTTTTCTGAGTGCTTGTATTCTCAGATTTGTACTGAACGTGTGCAAACTGCCATGCTAGACAAACAAAATCATGCGGGGGTCAACGTCTACCACAATCCATTTTCTCTAAGTGCTCTCAAAGGGAGTGACTTGGGATCATAGAATTTGCATGAAGAAAATATAATCCTATGGAAGGGAAGAGTCAATCCACAAGAACATTCTGGAAAAGCTTGGTATTTTTCACATGTTATTGGTGGATTTCAACATTTTCAAAAGAAAAAAAAAAATAAAGCTAGAAGGTTAGCATTGCAAATTGCCAAAAGGAAGCTATAATTGATTAAGTGCAGCTGTGAGAGAAAGATCTGTTTTCTCTTCATGGATCATACTGAGAAAAATTATGGTCATGTTGCTCTCAGAGAGGTAAAATGCCATGGTGGAGTAACATTCCCTGGAGAAGGAGAGGGTAAAGTGTATGTAAAGGAACATAAAGATTAAATAAAGGTGGTAATTATTTCAGGAAAGAAAACATTCTTTTTAAGGGCTGAAAACATGTGTAGTATTAACTATAGTTGGTAGAGTTTATAGAATACAATGGAAATCCGTGGCAGTTCAAGAAGAGAAAGCAAACCTAAATGAAACTATAAGATATGAAGGAATAAATAAATAAATAAATAAATAAATAAAAGAGGAAGAAGATCAGTATCACAGGAAAGAATTTTGAAGTTTGGTTATTTGTTAAAACAACAACAACAACAACCAACCAAAAACAAAAACAAAAACAAAAAAGCCCAAAAAAATAGAAAAAAGAAAATGTCTAGCAAATGGCATTAATGTTCTACATGTAAATCTGTTCAAGAGAAGCAGATATCTCTGCCAAACTCTGGCGAGAAGGCTGTGTTGTATAGTTGTGATGGCATTTCTATGTTTTTCCCAGTTACCCAGAAACAGCACTGTGATAGCTTTTAAATACTAATCACAAAATATTCCACACAAAAACTATTTTTACTAAGATGGATATATATTTTAGTCAGGATGAAGCAGCCTTGGACTTTCCTTGCTATGTGTCTAATTTAAAGATGTCTAAGACTGAGCTTAATCCAAACTATTTGGAAAGGGAGAAAAATATTGTTATTTCTTACAAACAACCCTAAAGTTAGAAGAGCAAATATATTATGAAAAAGGGGCATATAATCATGTTATGTAATAACAAAATGTTTAATGTTTCTTGTAGTAGAAATATTGTAAATCTGGGATGTAAATCTAGATATCTTCTACAGAAACGCTTAACCACAGCAACAACAAAGCCTGGACATTCTAATATATGCTTTCAATGAGGGCATGAATTTAGAGAATGGTGGATAATTAATAATGTAGGTGCTATCAGTACATGTTGCATTTTTCCTTTGAATTGAGAACATGGACTTTCAGAGGCCTGGAATAGCCACTAGCTCACACTGGGCCAAAGGCCATTGAATCCAACAATCAAGGAGAGAAACAGGCTACCTTCTTTCTTCCTCCACTTTCCCAGCCTCCAATATTTGTTAGGCCATTTCTAATGTTCTAGACTTATAGTGACTGTGATTCAGAGTTGTCATTAGCAGATGTTTAAGATCATTACATTGTTTTTTGGAAGTGACTGTGTAGTAGAGCAGTTGGTTAGCAATCAGAAATATGTCTCCTTCAAATGAAGTGTTGTCTTCAGAGAGAAAAGAAAAATATGAGTCAGTGACCCAATCCTCTCAAGCACAGCTACTGTACCTTGAGAAAGCAGGATGAATTTGAGCTCAAAGTAGGTACTGTGTCTTTCTTCTGGCCAACTTCAGATTTCCATTCCACTGAACTGAGTCAACAATGAGGGAGATAAAAGATACTCTAAATAAAATGGGGAATATTACTTCCTTGTTTCCTTTCTTGCTCTCTACTTGCAAGTAAATAGGGAGTACTCTCCTAGAGCTTCGTAAGGTTACGGAAGTATATTGTCTCCAACGTTTAACTTTGTTTATCACTGAAGGAATGTGTGATTTATTTATTTATTTATTTCATCCAAGAGAGTCTCTTACTGAATACTGTTTGATGTTTACTGCTTGCTCTTCAGAGAAGGGTATTTCCTTCGCTTCTTTCTTTCTTTCTTTCTTTCTTTCTTTCTTTCTTTCTTTCTTTCTTTCTTTCTTTCTTTCTTTCTTTCTTTCTTCTTTCTTTCTTTCTTCTTTCTTTCTTTCTTTCTTTCTTTCTTTCTTTCTTTCTTTCTTTCTTTCTTTCTTTCTTTCTTTCTTTCCTTGTATTGTTGACAAGAGACAGTGCTGCCATTAATAACTAAGTTCTTTGTCCTGTGACTGTAATATTCTTTTGCTGAAATTATTTAGAGGTCTCCTTAGGTAATAGAAAGGAGGTGTTTATTCTTCTACTTATGCCTTTGATTTATTTCTTTTCCTCCACAGCTCTGATCTTTCCTGTTCTTACTTATTAAACTGTAAACCCTTAGTTCTCTCTTGAGTCCCAGCTGTTTCTAAAAGGGTAATTCATACTTCACAGACTGAGACTCATCCTTACCCGACTCATGTTCAGTCTCTGTAGAAGAAAGTGAACTTCCTGTGGTATAAGCCACATGGAAAGGGTTAGAGCTGAACAATATTTATGTAAGCATGTTGTTGCTTTGACAGAGCCATGCAGAGCAAACTGTTAGGGGCCTTTCTGTTTAAAAGCTCACAGGACTTTTTGAAGGAGAACACAGGAATCTGTGGACTCTCCATGCTGTGAAGCACTTGGAGCCAAAGCTCGAGGGTGGTCTTTTTGGAAGCCTTGCAACAAAAAGTAAGTTTTCTGTTTCCCTTCATTCTTGCCCCATCTGCAGTAAGCCCATGAATAACATGTTTTGATCAAATGGACAACAGCGGGGATAAGATCAGGAGTTCAGGCAAGCGTGGAGTGGGAGAGCTCACAACAAGAGGAGAAAGGCCAAGAGAAATTTCGGCCAAGATCAGAGAAAGCTAGAGCTGTGAGAACTGGAGGGGAGGAAAGAATTTGGAAGGAAGTCAAGGGAAATAAAATTGTGAAAGTGAGTAAGGCCTCAAAGTTTAACACCAAAACTCTGAGACCTTTGATGAGAAAGAGAAGTAAAATTCTGCACAAGATAAAGAAGGATGAGATGGTAAATTCTGCCTTTAACATCTTAAATTTCTATTTATAGTTTGACATAAATTTTTCACAGCCATCTCCCCATTCCAAAAGATATTTGCATCAGAGACACTGAAACACTTCTCAGGGAAAAGGTTGAAAACAATGGTGCTTTAAGAATGATGGGTCAGCACTGTCCTTACAAAGAAGTTAGGGTGGTTTCTACACAAGTTTTCTTTCTGACAGAATCATAGAATGCCTTGTGTTGGAATGAACTTAAAGATCATCCAGTTCCAATTTCCCTGGGGTGGGCAGGGTTGCCACCCACTTGATCAGGTTGCCAGGGCTCCATCCAACCAGGAATATAATATTTATATGGTTAAATGTTTTTTGCAAAGAGTCATTATAATTTTCCTTAATTTTCTTTTCCTTTATTTCTAATCAACTCTAATCAACGTTTTTGATCCCCAGCTTATCCCATTATCACTATCCTGTTCTAATTATCTTCCTCACTGCCTAAATTACCATACATGCATTCTTTTTCCCCTCCAGGAGTTGGCTTCTCATACTTTGATCTGCTAATTGGCTTTTTAATCATTTCACTTTGTTTTCTTTTCTTTTTGATACTTAAAAAGGAATTATCGACTGTAATGACCTGAAAGCTACCAGTTTGATAACACTGACTCCTGAGACCTGAGAGTCAGCCCCAGATATGCTGATTCCAAGGCAAACAATGTGACTGCATGACCAAGAGAGAGAGCATCTCTACATCTGGGCATGCAATTAGGATTCAATTTCTATAGTTTCTTGCCTCACCCTTGAGCTCTCGTAATTTAAACATCTATCCATGAAAACCTGGGCTGAGACTGTCATACCTCTGCAGCCTGTGCACATAGCTGCTGCCTGGACATACTGACGTAAATATGGAACACCATGTAGTAACATATCACTCCAATCAATCAATGAAGCTAAACTCCCTGTCTTTTGTTTAAGTGTGGTCCAGACTCTTCATCTTTTCACCTTTTATTTCAGTCCTATTTCTTCTCTTCCGTCAGTACTTCTTTAAATTCTGTCTGATCTCTGTGCCAGCTTTTCCTTCCTTTTAATAATTCATGTTAAATTCCACAAAGCTCCAGTTTTCTTATCTTATTGACCCTTTTCATACACTCCTGACTTTCATTTTACAGTTATGTCTACACATTGTCAAAGCAAGGAGGACCACAATACACAGGGTTGTGGGCTAAAGATCAAACCAGTCATTGAGCAGAGAAGTTCATGATCTTTTGGGTAACATATACCCATACACACCATCCTGCTGTACCGGCATTTCAGACTCTAATAATCTTCACTTGACATTCCTGGATATGCCTAGTGATGACAGTCTCTGTATATTAAGGCTAGTAAATGTCTCTATTGCAAATCACATTTATGATTTTTTTAAATGTCTTGAAGACTGTCAGAAACAGACATCTGAAGGGTGCGATTTCTTGACAGACTGTTTATGTACTAATGTGTAAAATTTCCCTAAAATCTGCTCTGCCATTTCTGTTGCCCGCAGGGTTGAGAAATTCAGTAGTGCCTTATGTTAGTAGTTGTCTAATCATCTTGAATACAAGTTATTCCCATTGCACTATCATTGTGCAGTAAAATGGTTCATTGAAGTTTCCTAGAAATAGAAAATGGGTTTAAAAAGTAAAAATCACTGCTGGGTTTCCCTTTGCAAAATAAGGATTTAATTGAACAAATTTTGGTCCTTATGTGTAAAGTAAATGTGCGTGTTTGAGGGATTGTTTCTAAGTGGGAGAAAATTTTGAATCAAAGTTATATGGAAAATGAAATGTTTAAGAATCATTTTATGACTGTAGAAGTAAAATTTTGCCTTTCCTGCACAAAAGACAGACTGGCTGTCCTGACAGATAGGAAAGAGAGAAGCTGTGCTTATCTTTGTATTTGGTCAGAGTTTTTGATAATGATGGCACCATAGGAGTGGTCAGAGAAACCCATGAAGGAATCCATACCATAGCTGTAATACTGTTGGTACCCCTACCACTGTGAATCCAAACAAGCCATTTCTGTGATGCTGATCAAGTAGAAAGGATGGGATTGAGTAGGCTTGGCTATAATTAGAAATCCTTGCTGTAATTATGCTCAGTATTTTATTTTGTTTAAGCACTGAATAGTTTTGATCACATCAACATATTATTGTGGAGAAGGCTTTATTTCTGGCAGGGTTCTGCAGGTATTTTGGTGTCAGATATGAACTACCAAACATGTCATTTTTCCCTGATGTGAATTTTCAGAGTATATGAATCTGAACATTTCCTACCAAGGATAAAAAGACTTCCAAAAAACAAAGTGTTCATTTCAAAACATATTGAAACAGAGCATCAAAACATCAAAATCTTTCATCAGACAGAATAACCATATATCTCTCTCTTGCTGCAACATGGAAAACAAACCCTCGTCTTCCCACCCTGCGCTACGTATATGACATATAAATCACTCTAAGCATATGCACAGTAATTCATTTCCAGGTTATTTCAACCTTACCAAATGTCTGCCTTGATATATTTGTACAACAATGAAAAAATTAAAAAAAAGAAGAAGAAGAGAGCTATTTAATGAAATGCGAATGCATTTTAAAACAAACAAGCAAACAAACATAAATATGTACAAGAAAGAGAACTACCACAGCAGAAATTAAAGATGTGTTTTACTAAGAAATAGCTTAGAAAGTCTGAGCTATGACACTGACGTCACTCTCATACATCCAGTCATTTCAGACCAAGGATATATGAAATTATAGCAAAGAAAAAGATAGTATTTGTATGAAAAAATAACAAAACAGAAGCCAGGAATGAAGAAAATAATAAGATATATTGAAGCAATAAAGTAGCAATCACATGCCTTAAAAATAAAAAGCTGTCAATATTCATACACTACAGCATGTGTATTAGATGCCGGATATTTCAAGACATTAAGAATACAGTACTAGCTGCTCAGTGCAGCTCCATGCAAATAAAAGAAACACAAAAGAAATACATCTGCTTAGTGTCTAAACAAATTTATATTTTTCTGAAAACAAATATTTCCATTTCTTTGTGTAAAAGGTTGCAAATTGTCTGCTACATTACGTATCTAAAAATAAATCCTTACTTCAAAATACATATTTTCTATCACAAAAGAGACAATCAAATTAAAACCTGATTATATCATTTCATTGCTATAAAGTCTGGAGTGCACTTAAGATAAACACTAAAGATATCACTATCAGTATATATTTATGTCATAAGCAGAGCTAAACAAATACTTCAATAAACGTTAGTTCAGTGAATTTCCTGCAGTGTTATAAAGGGCTTTAAGAGTCCTAAGATTTATTATTTCTTAAATGTAATACAACAAAAAAGAAAAAATATATTTTTATACCCTTCATATACTTTTTTACCCTCTCTCACTTTGCAATGGAAATACTACAAATTAAATGTTTTGACTGAAGAAGTGAATCAGCAAAGCAAATTCAATTTTGTGTATGATTCTAGAAATGTGTGTCTGGACCTCTGTACCCTTAAATGTTTTTTTTTCTCTGTAAATTCAAAAAAGATGCAGCAACACCGTTTATTTGTAAAGTCAATGGATTTAAGGCAGGAAGACAATTCTAGTCAGTACAGTAAAACATATACTGTAAAGCTGAAGACTGGAAGTTTTTCTGAGTAAAACTACTGTCCTCTGGCTTGAAGAAAGATGTTCTTCAGAGAAAATACATGACATGCTTTATCTATGAATCAATCAATCATCTGGTTGATCGATGTCTTTCACTCCTTGAAGAAATGACAATACACAAGACTTAGCTGAAGTGGAACAAATGTTCACTTGCTCATCTTTAATGTAAATGTACCTTATGGATTGTTGAACTTTCCAGAGACTACTGCTGTGTTGATTAATTGCTAATGAATGCTAATGAAGGAGTGAGGTGAATATACACAGTGATGTATTTAAGTGATGATTGATTGGATTTAACACTAGCTGTCAGGAGAGTACTTACCACATGCACAACAAGTCCATAAATATGCACAGAACTGTTAGTTGTCTTCTTGCGTGTCTCTCTGGTCTTTTAAGTCGAGCTATGACAGGGAGACAACTGCCCCTCTAGACTTTTACTGCTGAAGGAAATTCATTCCTTAGGAAGGGCATCATTTTTCAATGACAGATTTTAATTAAACATTGATAATCAGCAAACAGTTGCATGACAAAATGTCATTCTATAAGTTCACATTTAAAGCTGAAATTATATTTTTAACACATTTTAATAATAAAATGTTTAGAGACTGACAATCATAGACAGAGACTGTTCGTTAAAGATCTAAAACAGACAGGACATTAGGACAGATGAAAGAATAAAACGCCATTTCCAATTTAAAAAGTTTTGGAAGGTGGGAACTGGAGAAGCGATGCTCCTCCCACTGTAATTATAGACAAGGTTTGCAACTGCATGAGGTGCATGAACATCCACAAGTCTAAGGGTCCTGATGCAATGCATCCCAGAGTCTTGAGAGAATTGGCTGATGTAGTCGCCAAGAAACCCTGGATAATATTTGAAAAGTCATGGCAGACAGGTGAAGACTCTGCTGACCAGAAAAAAGGCAATATCACACCCATTTTTAAGAAGGGTAGAAAGCACAACCCAGGGAGCTACCAACCTGTTAGCTCACCTCTGTGCTGGAGAAGATAATGCAACCGATTCTTCTGGAAGGTTTGCTAAGGCACATGGAAGAGAGGGAGGTGATATGGGGTAACCAGCATGGCTTCACCAAGGGCAGCTCCTGCCTGACCTACCTTGTCACTTTTTATGATTGGCATAACTGCATCTGTGGACAAGGGAATTGCCTGTGATGTCATCTATCTTCAGGAAGGTATTTGTCATGATTCCCCCTAACACTGTTCTCTCCAAATTAGAAAGATATGGATTTGAAGGGTGGAATGGTCAATGGATGAGGAACTGGTTGAAAGATTATACCCAGAGAGTGGTTGTCAGTGGTTTATTGTCCGGATGGAGAACAGTGACAAGTGGTGTCCCTCAGGGATCAGTACTGGGACCAATACTCTTTAACATCCTCATCAATGACATAAACAGTGGGAGCAAGCACAAGTTTGCGGATGACATCAAGTTGTGTAGTGTGGTCGACACACTCCAGGGATGAGATGCCATTCAGAAAGACTCACATAGGCTCAAGCAGGCCTCGGTGAACCTCATGAGGTTCAATAAATCCAAGTGCAAAGTCTTGCACCTGGGCCATGGCAAACCTGCCATCAGTACAAGCTGGGGATGAAAGGATTGAACACAAGCCTACTGAAAAGGACTTGGGAATACTGGTGGATGGAAAGCTGGACATGAGCCAGCAACATGTCCTCCTAGCCCTGAAAGTCAACTGTATCTTGGGCTGCATCAAAAGAAGCATGGTCAGCAGCTCAAGGGAGGTGGTTCTGCCGTTCTATTCCACGCTGGTGAGACCTCACCTGGAGTACTGTGTCCAGATGTGGAGTTCTCAGTACAGGGGAGATGTGGACCTGGAGTGATTCTAGAGGAGGCCCACAAAAATGATCCTAGAGATGGAATACCTGTCCTGCAATGACAGGCTGAGAGAGCTGGGGCTGTTCGGCCTGGTGAAGACTCTGGGGAGACCTGATTGACTGCAACCTTTCAGTAACCAAAGGGAGAGTGTAAGAAAGAAAGGACAGCCTCTTTAACAGATATGTTGTGACAGGACAAGGGGAAATGGTTTCAGTGTAAGAGAGAAGATTTAAATTGGATATAAGGAAGAAGTTTTTTACAGTTAGGATGGTGAGGCACTGGAACATCTTGCCCAGAGAGGTGGTGGAAGCCCCTGACAACATTCAAATGCAGGTTGGACCATGCTCTGAGCAACCTCATCTAGCTGCAGGTGTCCCTGTTCACTGCAAGGGAATTGCACTAGATGGCCATCAAAAGTCCCTTAGAACTCTAAGATTCTATGATTCTAAGAACAGCACTACATTATCGCCATATGAGATGAAGGAAACTAAAGTAGAAAAATTTTTATGGCAAGTGACATGCTGTTGGTTAGAAATCTCAGTGGCTAAGAAAGAACAATTGACCAAATAAAGAAAAGTAAGATAATTGTGTGCCCTGCTCAAATGCGAGGGAGAACAGAATGGGAAGCGGAGGGCATAATGGATGGGGAAACTGTGGAGCTTGTTGCCAGCTCAGAATAAATTGAGTGGGAAGCAGGAGCTATTTTTATCATTTAGATGACAAATACTCCATGTTTAGCTATCAATATCCAAATTTCTGTTGTCTCTTGAAACATATACCATAACTGTATCTGAATAACCCTCACTCTCCAGTGAATTCAGTACAATGATAATGATCATTTCAGGTGACCTTTCAGAATTAATGTTAAAATTCCTTTCTTCAAAATGTGTTCTTTTTCAAAAATAAATGCATTCTTCACGTAGTCAAACTATAAGCTAATCAAAGTTTTTTATTTTCTATAGTCTACAAGAAATAGAGTGCATAGGAATAGCTATTTCTAAACACTTTAAAGGCACTCACATATTACCATGGTTATAATTTTCAGACCCCTTTGGTTTTCAGGTCCTTAAATGCTTTCAAGTAGGTATGCAGAAGACCTTCGTACAAAGATTTAAACCCTCTAGTAGCTAACAGCTGGCTGTTGAGATAGTTTTTGTACATTATGGTGTGGGAATAAATAGTGAAATTCTGATAGTGGCAGGAGCAGTTAAGCAAATTCAAACATTTCTAATGACACAGAAAATTTAATTTACAGTGAGCTTTTCCAGTGATAATATGCACTGAAACCTGTTTGTACTAGGTTGAGCTGGAGTACAAGTTGAGGAGACTGGCTTGTACATCTGTTCATCAAATGGGAAGGCAATCATGTGACAGTGAATTTCCTCCTGGGCATCTCTGGAGGAAACCACAACTTGCTGTGAGTGTATTTCCAGAATTTTTTTGCTGGGCAACAGACTTTGGCTACTACAAAAAGGCAGATGATCACCTTTTCCTAAATGAAGGGAAGGAGAGCATCAATTGCCCTTGTATTGGTGCACTTATAAACTGAATATCCATTTCAGTGGTATTTCTGTAAGAAAAGCTGTAATTGATATGTTAAAATAATTGCTTTTATCATATCTCAGCAAAATGGACAAATAAGGAAGAAAAAGGCTGTGCATGGCACTACTTGCTTGCAAGTTACTGGCATCTCAAAAACAGATGACTCTGACCAGATACAATAAAATAATTTAAACAAACTTGAAGAGAATTGGAAACTGGTATAAAATTTGGTCACAATCCTGCGATTTGACAAGACATGGCAAAAAGCACAAAAATCCCAACCAACTTGACTTAGAGAGAAGGTAAAAAGATAATTATAGAATAAATAAACCAGTTGAGGAAAAAAAAGAGGATGCTCACATGATTAATGTGTCCTAGAATATATGAATTATATAAAACAGATAAGGAAGACAAAAGAACAGAAATTCTGGGTCAGCTAGCATAATAGAAAAGAGAATTTTAAATGTGTTAGGATCAAAACAAATGCTCAAAAACTTCTCAAAGTGGGAAAATTCCAATATTGAAACACACTAGGCAAAATTCTGTCCTGTAGTTCCTGATGAGGTGGTTATACCACAAGAGAAAATGAAAAAATGAAAATACTAAAGAGCAGAGCAGCTATAAAAGGTAGATTTTTCAACAGTGAAAAACCCAATCCGTTTGCATACTAGTGTTTCGGTGAATTAGACTAGGAGTAGTCTGAATCATCTAGCATGTTTTTCAAGATATCTGTAATATGGGAAAGATTTGGGGAATGGATGAAAGTTGCCATGTTAAAAGAGAAAAAATGTGATAAGACAGACATTTATTGTTTCTTAGTCAGGTGTCAGTTCCAAACAAAAACGACACATTTCCTTCAGCAATAACGTAGGAAAGTAGAACAATTTCTTTTTTTTTTTTTTTAAATGTTGACCCAGATAGCATCTCCTGAGCTCCTGAAGCAGATGTTAGCAAATCCAGAATTTTACTTTTCAGTTCAGTTGTGTCATTCATTTTGCTGTTTGCTGCACCAAGATTTTGGAGGTACTCTTGCACTTTGCCTCTTGCTCCTTCACTATCCTGTCAAAAACATCTACTCTATTGCCTCTCAAACACTGTGGCTGCCCAAGTCATTACCCAAAAACCCTAAAAGCAAGTGGAGCACACTGTGCCTTCTGAAAAATTACATCAAGTAACAGATTTTTTTAGATTTGCTTAGAATTTTAACTTCTTATTTATTTGTTTGTTTATTTATTTATTTATTTTCAGTGGCCAAACAACTTCCACTGCTGGAAAAAAAGGAAGAAAGGTGTCTGGATTTGAAATTTGCAGGCTATTTAGTGTTATTTAGTATTATTTAGTGTCCCTGGATTGAAGGTCCAAGTCTGGAAGCCTGCTCACTGCAACTGTGATTGGAGAGAGACTTTCAGACAAGCTTAGGTACACAAGCAGTGCATTAAGAACGTTTTCAGAAGTGCTAATCACACTGGTGTCTGCAGAGTCTCCTTCAAGTTTCCACCCCTCTGTGAATACATTGCTCTTAATCTGAAGCATCAGACTGAAAAATAGGATGTCCCATTTGGGCAAGAGAGAGATCATTATCTAGCTTTACCCTCATGTGCAGAAAGACTAATTCCAGCAATTGAAGAAAAGCACTTTTACTTTCCTCATTTTCATTGTCTTCTCCCAACTTACATGACTGCAAGCCATCATAGACTTTTCAGGAAACACTGTCCATGTATTCAGTATAAGCCAACATGTGCCACAGAGTATTGGTTTTTTTTTTTTTTTTTTTTTTTTTTTTTAATTCTAACTACAAATTAAAGGATTTCTCCTGAACAGAATGTATTTTGGATTTGCAATAGGCCCATGTGTCTCACTATTTCACCTTATCAGTGCCAGGAAGTTGCAAGGCTGCTCTGTCTGGGTCCTGTGTCCGTGTCTACATTTACATGCTGTCAGGTCCTCTTGTTTTGAACATCCATTTTCTTAGCTTCTCTGGCACATCTCCAGGAGAGAGGCACTGTGTTTGAAGGTGAGAAGATACAGCCCTAAATAATCCTTCAAATGAGTATTCAGAAACAGGAAGAATGGGTCCATGCTACCCAATATCTTTGGAGAAAGCTCTATAAAAAGGAATAAAACGTACAAATTAAAAAATCAGCAAAAACTTATGATAAATTGTATCAAAAGTAACTCATGTGACAGTACCAGAAAGGCATTTTGTTTGTACTAATCAGTTAGGTGAGATATTTGGAATTATCTCTGCACAATCATACCTGAGGCTGAAGGCTACCCTGAACAATGAATAGACCTTCCCTAGCTCCATTCTCAGTGATCACACTGGTTCATCAGACCAGTGCAAATGCCCATGCCACAACATGGGCCTCACCAAGCCACATGACAGTATTTACCAGCAGTGGTTACCATCCACATGGAGAATTGTTCTACTGTGCTTAGGGATGTACTCTACTTTACTTAGGGATAATCACTCCAATGCCACAGCACGTTGCCCAGCAACAGCAGAGGGCTCCCCAATGGCCACTTGCTCATCCAGACTCCTGAGGGAGGGGAATGGGAAACGAAAAATGCATGTAGTATTTCTCCTCCTGATCTGGTGTACCAGCTTCTTTCATAAAATCATTAACTAAGACTAAGACATTAACTAAGAGCATAGGAAATATCTGAGGAAGTTTCAACAAGACAAATAGGCAAACACGTAGAAACACTTGCATTGCTACAGCCAGCCACGATGTTATCTAACTGATGTTAGAGGAAGATGGACAACCATTTGCAATCTTTGATTCAGTTAATAAAGATTTGTAATCATAGAATGTTAAGCATAATATATCTCCATTGGCTGTCCCTGATATTATCTAATGAAGGTTTTGGATTTACCTGGTTCATGTGTCATGATAAACAAAACAGCTAGGACACAGGACACGTACTCCCATACTCCCTTTGCACTCAATATCTAATGTACTTTTGACATAAGCAGTCCAGTCAAAATACATAGTTCTTGGTAAAACTTCTTTCAAATTATCTCTGTTCACTAGTCTCTGAAGTGAGCTGTTGGTTGGAAAAATGGACTAAAACAAAAAGAAGATTTCTACTAGAAATTGTCTTCAGATGCCCCTTTCCCCAGCTCAAATTTGAATGTACCACTGGAGATCTGATGACTGCAAATGGCACTGAGAGTTAAATGTTACATCTTTGCGCAGCACTCACACAGATCAATAACGAAATTCTTATGGGTCTGGCAAAAAAAAAAAAAAAAAGTGCAAACACCATTGGGAGACAAATATTGCTCTTGGCCTGCAGCACTTAAAGCTCAGGATGTGTTCACATAGACCCTGATGTGTTAACACAGGTTAGATTTTAGATGGTTATCTCTGAGGAAAAGCCAGGGACTGGAGGAAGTTTTGTATACAGGATTGACCATATATTAACATATCTGTTAGATAATACACTTCATCTGTGAATGCTAGGATTATTTTGTAAAATAGTTCCCGTACATGCTGGCATACTGATTTACTGTGTATGGAAATGATCTTACCTTTCAGGAAGCCCCACGCAAGAGGAAAAACAACACTGTCTTTATGCCACCTAACCTCCAAGCTGCTAAAAGAATTTGGAAGCTGCTCCCCTAAGTTAGGTGATATTTTCCAATGAACCTCTTTACTTAGTATCTGTTTATTTTGGCTCCAGATTTCCACATCAGTTTTAAAAGGAGACAAATCTTGGAATACATCCTTTTAGAAATCAAACATTAGAAACGTTGCAAATCAGAAACTAACATTGTAAATTTGCACGTACGTGCAAATATACCTAAAAATATTTTGCTACCTTGACATTGCACCTGTACTTCAGGTTTCAAATCAAAGTGTTCAATAACATTATGAATTCATTAGACATTAGATAACACCACCTTAGAGCTGTACTGCATTATAGGCAGTAAAATTCTAAATGGGCTGGTGATTATGAAAGCCCATGTCATGGTGGTAAAAGTGGCTTTAAAGGTGTTAAATATGCATCGTTAAGAACCCTTAAAATGCCCCAAACTTAGCATTCCAGACTTGAAATAATTATTAGTCCTACCTGCAGTTCCTATAGCCTTTCAATGAACAGATTTGAAGTAGATTTGTGATCACTGTAAGCCCATACCTAACCCCAAAATGGGTGACAGGTTCTTCACACCTTTGTGAAAAAGAACCTTGGGTATTCACTCAGTCTCCTGCCCACTACTCTCCTTTGTCATATATTCTGAGCTCAAATGCAAAAAACTACCTTCAGATGGTACCTGTAGCTCTGTGAACTGTAGAGCTAAACCTAAGAAAATGATCACTTCACAGTGATAGGGCTAATTCTGGAGATTTAAGTTCAGTATACAAAGTTATCACCATCTCACCTTTTTCTACCATCCTGCACTCTAGCTTGAGTCTTAATCCTATCCCTAACTCTTGTTTTACCATGGGAAAACATGTCGATGAGCCCTTGGGATTATCAGCTACTCCTGGATCTATTCCCAGCATCAGTCCACTGATGTTGCACTTTGCTCCTTCAGGACCTTTCTCTTAAAACCAATTTGAAGTTTGGAGTGAATTCATTAATCTCTGTTAAACCTAAACCTTAATTTAGCAGACTAACTGCTGTTGTAATCAGTGATGACTTTTAAATGAAAATCGCTCTCCTTTGTTTTTGGTAGGAAATAAATAAATCAACATTTCTTGGACTTTAATTACATAAGCATATTTTGAAACTATGTGAGATACAAATGAACACAATTGAATATGAACACATGAGTATGAACACAAATGAATCACGATCATTATGCCAGATTATAAAATTCCATTGGTTGTGTTGAAAGCGAGAATTGTTTATTTCCTAATATTGATCAATATCGATCACACAGAAGAAATCAAGCTTATTTAAAATGTTAACCAGGTATACTATGCCCAGTGCTTCATTTTTGAAATATTTCCCATCCATTAATGTTAAAAGAGAATTTAAATCATTAAATTAAATGAAAACCAAACTGATTTAAATTAAAATTTCAGGGATGTATCAGCCACATTCTGGTACTGTCTTAAATAACATTTATCTAATATTAATGCTGGTGTTTCTTTGATTAGTTTGAAAATTTTGCTTAGTTCAATGGCAATTTTCAAATGGGTAAATCAGCTCCCACCAAGCCCAGGGCTATCTAAAATTCCACCAGTCTCCAAGGCAGGCTGTTTTCACTGAGCTCCACTACTGCTGTGCTGCATCAGAATCATGCTAGATTTTTGGAATTTTTCCCAAGTTTTTAGATACATTTTTTTCTATAATTTCTAATTCAATGGCATTCTGTCCAACAATCAGGACTCCTATAATTTTCTGGCAATGTGTATTATTAAAAAAAAAAAGTTTTGCACAATCTGCAAAGTTTAGCCCAATTCTATCCACAATGGCAGACAGTGCATCCTCAGACTATTCCCTTTGTTTTAGCCCTATTCCTTATCTGATCTTTTCACACACTGTACTTTAGTGATTTTTTTTCAGGCTAGGTGTTACAGCCTGAGGTTTAGAGTAATCTGATTTTTTGTTCCTATACTGAACATAGTCTACTTTGACTTTAAAAAGGATCTGGTCTTTTAGTGGATCTGAGTATCTCTAAGCTCAAAGGAAACTTTGGTTCTGAGGATGACTCTGGATCCATTATTGGTAAAAATGAAACACGCATTAAACTAATGGACATTTAGTAATCACAGGTTAAGGTTTGCAGGTATTTCTGAATGTCCTGCTTTTAGCTGAGACACTGTAGATGACACACCAATGTTTTGGTTGTTGCCAGGGCCAGACCAAGCCACTCAGTGGAAAAGAGCCACCACAATGATAGCCTGGCAACAGGGGACAGGGAAGAACCAGGACATCTGGCCTGGACTGGCCGAGGGGTTATTTCATGCCATGACATCATGTGGAAAGCCACAAAGCTGTGGGAAGCTGGCTGGGCATCAGTCAGCAGGGGGTGAGACCTCCTGTTGGTAGTAAGGCGTCAGTCAGTGGACAGCAGGATTGTTAGCTGGGCTTTGGATGGTGACTAATTGTGTTATAGAGAGATATATATATATACATATACTTATCATCACACTTTTTTTTTTTTTTTCATTTTTCTCTTTTCCTTTACTGTCTTAGTGAATATTTTTTGTCACAACCCGTTAGCTCTATTTTGTTTCCAGTTCTCTCCCTCGTCCCACCACAGCTGTGTTAAACCACAGCGCTGAATTAAACCAGCAGTCCCACACAGTTCCAATATTTCCTGTTAGAGAACAGATACCTGCAATCACTTCAAAAATCTATTTTAAGTTTTCCTTTAACAGAGAAAAAATTTCTAACTTTTTCATAGTATTGCTATTCTTCTTTTAATGATCTTTACAGAAGTTTTTATTAATATTTGATCTTGTGCTAAAGTCAATCATATGCTTACTTCCATGGAACTGCCCTGGAACTGCCCTGTACTTCAGGGGCATAGAAGAGTTTTAGACCTAGGAAATAGAGAACCAAGTGAAACTGAAGATAGAAAACTGATGTGATTCAAGTTTTCTTTTCTCCCCTGCAGCTCAAAACCTGAAATTTCTGGTCTGTTTCAGTTGATCTATAATTTATTCCACATTATTTTAAAAACAAAATGTGACAGGTGAGTCACAAGTAGATGGTATGATATATTTCAGTAGCTTATTCATGCCTGATCACATGAGCCAAGCTTACAATGGAAATATCTGTTAAGTTGTGAGAACATTTTGTCTCATCCACAGAACAGCATGTCTCCTATTAAGGCTTGTTATCCAAAATCAGAGGGGCAAAGAGAAGTCACCAGCAATAGTATTTGCAAGCGAGTGAGGTTACTGAGATAAAAAAAAAAAATGTCAACAGCTGTTCATGGAAAATAGTCCAAGACCAGAATTAATAAAAGGATGAAGAGGCACTCTTTCATCACTGTAGAAGACTGCATCTTAGAATGAATATTGGTCTTAAATGAAAATGCACTTCTCAAACACACTACAAGGGAATTGCCTGGTTTTTCTGAGGTTGATAGCTTCTGTCATCATACAGTGTTCTGGCTTGTTAAAGTCAATCTTTCTGTCCTACTTCTCACCTACTGTTTCCCTGCTTGTGCTTCAAACTTCATTGACCACAATATCAGTGACAAGCTACATTTCTTGTCCTGTAGCTCCAGCCCATTTTTCACTCCTGGGATTTAAAGTACATTTTCAAGACAAAGGCTATTGTTTGGCTTTGCAGTTACTCAAGCTGATTCAACGTGGTACTCTGATTCAATTGTACTCTGCCATCAGACCAACTCTGCATCGTTCACCTTGGATGATTTTAATGTCTACTATGCACAGATGGTCTTTTTAGACCAGTTATTGATTTAGTTACAATAGGTGGAACATTATATATTTGGAAGTACTTTGGATCTTATCATAAGAACCACTATAAATAATGCTATATGCTTTTCAAAAAAGTCTTTCTAGCAACTAAAGACAAAGAGGAGGCAACTTTCTCTTTTAACTCTTATACCTATCCTGGATCAGGTATTCAATATGTTTCTATTTCTGTTCTTTTGATCTTCATTTACTTAATCAAAGCCAGCTGTTCTCTCCAAAGAACAGCACAAGAAAAAAATATTGGTTTATTAATCTTTTCTCAAGCTGATGCATTCTTGAGCTGAGCACTGTCTGAACTCAGAATGATTTACATTCTTGTTTATTCCAAAAAGGCTTTGTATTTTCCCATCATTTCCCTCCCAGTTGTCCAACAGATTTTCAGTGGTAAAAGCTTCATCTACCATGCAGGTGAAGGTGAGCATATTTTTACTCCATGTTCATGATTAGGCTCATTTTTTTCTCACAGCTCTTTGTTTTTGATGAATTTGAGAAAAAAATAACACAGCAATACATGGACTGTATTATATGATATACTTATTGTTTTTTTCCACAAACATATAATATAAATCCATCTACTGAAAGATATAGGAGCTAAGTCTGAGATCTTCTATGCTCATGTAACCCCACTGAATTCAGGAAGTTTATGTAATTTAGCAGATCAGTAGCATACGGCACCTTGGCTTAAAATCTATACACAATATGCTATCATGGCTTTTCTGCAGCCAGCAATTTCTGATGCTTGGTAAACAAAGAGCTTAATAGCACAAGATACTGCATCACATACTGTAAAATAATTAAAGTATAAAAGGCACATTTGTGTGCTGATGCTTCTGCAGTAGTTAATCTCTGAGTAAACTGAGTGCTTTTCCTGGAACTCTGGACAGCCTTTATACTGATGGCTGACCACGTGTGTTTGTTTTGCTGCTGTGTTCCCGCACTGCTTTGGCTTAGCAGGAGTTTTGGATCCAGGGTAAGGCAGATGAAGTGCTGAGAGCGCTGTACCTCTGATGCATCATTCACTGAAGCCTTCCTTCAAGATTAGTGTGCAGCTTTGATATCTCTGAGACAGGACACGGCACAGTGTCAGCATGGGAGGACCACGTGTGGATGATCAGGTTGATACACACAGACTGAAAGCTGTAACTGGCTGAAGGAAGTTTGGTAGACTTGATGCAGTGGCAGAGTATATATGCATCTCTAGCCTTCCCCTCACCTTGCATTTGTGTGTTTGAAGGAACTCAGTGAGGATCCACGTGGCCTAAACCAGTATAGATACTGCCACATTGTTATTTGTCCCCCGTGAGTTCTGTAAGTCTGTCTAACAACAGTACATTTCTGACTTCTATTTTTTTTCAACCACTGCCTAAATTGCAAGTCAAAAAAAAAAAAAACACAAAAAAAAGCTTTACCGTCTCAATTAAAAAAAAAAAAGCACTTTGTTCATTTTACTCCAGAGAAATGTGATCACACAGTAAGTTAGCAATGCAGCAATGCTCCTCACCTGCACACCTGCTCTGGCCTTAATGGGCAGCAACGTGCCTCACACAGCAGACCAAACAGGAGACTTCAGTGTTTTTAATGGCAAAACACACTGGTGACGATTTAGAAATTACCCATCAGTTTGGATTATGTGTTCCAGCATGAGGCAGTAAAAAAGGGCACAAATCTAGGTAGCAATATAAAAAGCAGTGTTTCTATTCACCAGTTGATAGTCAAGATGAAGATTTTCTCCTTGGTTGCTGAGAGATCACAAATCAAGGTGCAGGCTTTCTCCTTTGCACTTGAAGGATTCATATTTATAATAAGTCTGGGTTGAGATGTCATGACTTCCAGGACATGCAAAAGCTATACCTGATGGCAATGCACATTATTGGCATGTTTTCTTGTTAAATCAAACATTGAGCAGCTAAAGTTGTAAAATGGGCAATAAAGTTTTTATAACATGTTATAAAGATGAATGCTCACGCTGACTGATTGAAACGGCCACCTCTTCATACCTCATATTTTGTGATCTCTTGGCTCCCGTTCCCTTTCCTTTATGGCTACATCAACTGTGTATTTCCTCTCTGCTTTGGGAGGAAAACTTATGGAAGGAAGTGAGTTTTCTAAAGGTTATTAGTATGCAAGATGCTGAATGTCTGGAGGTTACTACTCTCAGAATGTTGCATACACATCATATATTATTCCATGCTTGTGACTTTCAGGTGGGTTTGTAACATGTGATGTACTGGGAACACAGCAAAAAAACATAGTGTAATTCAAAGCCATGAATTTGCATCTTCCTTCCTGATTCTTTTGGTTCACTTTCTGGAAATATTCAATGAATGATTTTTCATTCATGGGCATGCTGTTAGATCTAGGCAGTTATTTACAGGCACATCTGTGGCACTCGTTTCTGGTATTTCAGCAGTCCTGAGAGGGAGCCTTGCATTCATTCGCCTGTTGAGCACAAGACAAATAACAGTGAGGAGTTTGGATACTTTGCCCTTAGTCACATGGAAACTCCTTGGGAATAGAACTTCTCCGGCAGCTGAGGCTTCTGCGCAGCCTCAACTGCATCCAGGGGCAAAGACAGTGGGGCTGGGGCTGAGCATGACTTGGGATGGGAGAAAAGCAGTATGGGGGCCAGGAAGAGCCAGTCAAGATGAATGCTGCTATCTGCTCCTATAACTGCTGGTGTTGCTTGGGTTCATAGAAGCATAGGATATCCTGAGTTGGAAGGGACTCACAAGGATCATCAAGTCCAACTCCCGGCTCCACATAGGACCAACCAAATTCAAAACCTGTGTTTGAGCGCTGTCCAAACACCCTTTGAACTGCAGCAACTCGGGGCCGTGCACACTGCCCTGTGCAGCCCCTGTCCCTGACCCCCACCCGCCCCTCCCCTGACGCAGCTCCATGCCGTTCCCTCGGGCCCTGTCGCTGTCACACAGAGCAGAGCTCAGCGCTGCCCCTCCGCTCCCTGTGAGGAGCTGCAGCCGCCATCAGGCCTCACCTCAGCTCCTCTGCTCTGCGCTGAGCACAGGCAGGAACCTCAGCCGCTCCTCGTACATCTTGTCCTCCAGACCCTTCAACATCTTTTTCTTTTGGGTGCTCTCTAATAGCTTTATGTCTTTCTTCTAATGTGGCACCCAAACTGCACCCAGTGTTTGGGGTAAGGCTGCACAGCACAGAGTGGGACAGCCCCTCCTCTCACCCACTGGCAGTGCTGGGCCTGGTGCACCCCAGGGTACAGTTGGCACATGTTTGGAGAAGACATCAATGGACAGGTCAGCTCAGGGCTCCTGAGAGTCCAGGGCTCTGACAGATCTCAGCTTGTGATGAAAGAAAGATGAGCAAGCACTAGCAAGCAAGAAAAGCCCCCACTCTGGCTCTTGCAGAGGAAAGCAGGCAGCATGCAGTGGTACATGCAGGACACTGGCCAGCTTCTAACAGCTGCAGAGGGGAGAATACTTCTGCTCTCATCTTAGCTTTTGATACTTATCTTTGGTAAGTATGGTCTGAACAATGTATGTAACTTACATTATGAACCTTATGTTTGCAATTTCTGGATGTATCCAAATGATTTCAAAAGTACCAAACAGATTTTTCATTTTATTGCTAAGATTCCCATTGGTGCCTGTGTGCCAAAACCAAATTGTAAACCATTGCACACAAAGAATTCCAATGGAAACATTGGCACAGCCCAAACTGTAGCAGCTCTTTTGAGCTCTGCCCTAATTTCAGCAGTGCTGTATAAATCACAGCTTTCTTGCCTGTCACTACTCAAGGCTCCAATGTGAATCCCAGATGGGTCAATATGTGCCAACACTTGATAGGAAGGAAAGCGATGGCACACACCTGAGCTCCCATGTTCTCAACTGCAGTGATTATTAATGTGAGAAAGCCAAAATGATGGAAAGTTGCCCATATTCTAGTAGAATTTATAGCTTTTAGTGCCAGTGTCCCTCAGCCTTGACCAGCTGTTGCACACCTGGATGTGGAATACAGAAATACTACTTCAATTTATCTTTCTTGAACTTGTTGCTTATGGGACTAAGACAACAGCAGACAGAGCAATAGGTAACATAATTATAGACATCCACCTGCAAATAATGAGTTTCATGCAGAAACACTGTGCTCCCCTATCAAAAAGCTCTCTTGACAATCCAGCCTCTTAAAGGAACAATATACAGAACAGGAGCTTTTCTCTTATAGGTTTAGTATTTGGAGTTTTCTTTTTTTTCTTTTTTCATTTTTTCTTTAAAGATGATGGGCTAACTAAATTGAAAATAAGTCCTGAAAACATGTTAAAGCGTATGAAAAACATCACTTACAACATGGTTCCTACAGTGCAGTATATGCAGCTACTCCTACAGATCACTTAGTACTCTGGGTTTTTATATCTTTCCCAGGATGATCCAAAACAGAGGCATTCAAATGATTACAAATATTTATAATAGTTCTGTATCACATTCTTTTCTGAAATTCATACTTAAGAAGGGTACAAGTAGATTAAAATGTAAAAATGTAATCCTCTCTTTTGTTTTTCTCCCAATCACAGCCAACTCTATCACCAACAGATTAGTATAATGCTCAGACGAATCCAAAGTGATTTACTTAAACTTACAATCAGACCTTTGGGGAAAAATCTGATTCAATTCACAGCACATGAAAGATTTTTCCTGTCTTCAGTGGGACAAGGATCTCTTTCTAAGCTCCTTCCCATTAACTACCTTCTTTTTTTTTTTTTTTCCTAGTTTACATAATCTAATTGGTGCAGAGACAAAGTGTATTGCATGAATTCAATGAAATACAAATATCCAGTTTGTGCTGAATAAATATGAGAGGATAAAGAGTTTTGTCTTATGTAGCAGGGCAGGAAAATGCTCCTACAGAGAGGCATTTCTGGCTCAAGAGCATAAAACTTTAAAGATTTCTAGAAAAGTAATAATAAGATTTTTGTATGAGCAGAAATGCACAATGAGCTAAGTCCATGGCAGATGCAGAACTGTCATCATTCCCCAACATGCCTTCAATGTATCCTTGTAGTAACAGCAATACATTGAACTCTTCCATGCTGTATCTTTGTTCTGAATGAGAATCATACTTTCTCTTTCCCCCCTACCATCCAATATTCCATAGAATCTCCAAATGTGCTTACAATTAGTTTTCTACCCTTGGTAAAACAGAAGATTTTTGAATCAATTTAATACAAATGGAGAAAAAATAAAATAATGTTTTTAAGGAATTGCTAGCTGTTTGTTAAAGCCTTTTCATGCCTCGTTTGAGATCTTGAAATAATTTATTTAATAAAATGATGGCAATGACTCACAGTTTCTCTAATAGAGTTGTTTTCATTTATGTTGTATGCAGAAACAGCTCTGTTAATAAAAAACATATATAAATAAAGTAGCTCCAGAAAGGAATGCTGATTGGAATAAGAAAACCCTGGACAATTAGGAACTAATGTCTGCAAAATATTCTGTTGCCACAAGACAGACACAAACTGATTGAAGACAGACACTTCTATGAGAGTTTTGTTGAGGATTGCTTTATAAATAGATGCTCAATAATAGTAGGCCAGATGTTCAAAATAAATTGTCAAGCAAGGTTTCTTTTAGCCAATCTGAGGAAAGCCATCAAAGCAATTGTTTCACAACATCGGATCACATTCTGAGCCTGTTAGCCTATTGTCTAAGAGCCTGTGATGCTCTTAAGAGATGATGAAGTTCTCTCTCCTGTCAGAAGAGCCAATGCCTCTTTTGGTAGAACGAATAAAATAAAAAGTTGGACTGAGCTTCTTTCTAAATCTGAATGCCGACAGGGCATTTTGGACCACAACATAGAGACGTGACTGTTGCAAGTTTTATTGTTGTCAGGGAGCTGACAGCTTGCATGAACTTTGTATTTTATACTGGTCAGCATATACAGTATTGTATCCACCAGCTTGCTTGTGCATACGCGTGTTGGGAAGTTATAATAGCAACATTTTTCAAAGGGGAAAAAAAGAAAGGATGAATTTTTTCATGCATAATTATAAGCATTTGAAAGTCAGGTGCCTAGTCTAAACATCAAGGCTCCTAGTGCAATCACTGGAGAAGCAGCTGCCTCCAAATTGTCATTTGTCTTCTTCTGAGTTAGAAATGGTAGTTCCAATGGTAGTTCTCTCTCTCTACTGACTATAGAGACTAGATACTTTCTATGATGAGCATATGATATGACCCCAAAAGCCAAAGCTCTGATGTGCATCTGCTAATATAATTTCCCTTTGGAACACCACAAAAACACCAAGAAGAATTTGAATCTGAAAAGAGATGATCTCTCAGAGTGCACACTTTTAAAGCAAACAAAAATCCAGATGTGCTGGGAAAGACTGAATTAAAATAAATGGATTTGGAAGCAATTCTCTCTGCCCTGTCTCTTGTTTCTTACATGCCAAGTCTTTTCCTCCAGAGTTACTCTTAGTCCAGCAACATTTTTTGTGTGTTTCCAAGTTAAAAGAAAAAGAAATTGTCCTGTGGGTCCTTTGGAAAGCTCTCTTTCTCTCCATTTCCTTTGAAAACTGCCTGTGTGTTAGCTTCCTGATCTCCTGAGCAGTTTCCCAGTCATCTCAAAATGCCTCTCTCAGCTTGCATTTCAAAATCTTACTTCTAATGCAGTATTTGGTTGCTGTGAAGGAAGGAAAAGTCTCCTCCTTCCACCATAGATTCCATCTAACCCAGTGTGAAGGAGACATGAAAGGTAAACTTTCTTCTCTGGGGTCCTGAGATGTACATACAAGGATAGACAAAATATCACATTTTATTTGAATAATAAGAATTGTGTTGTAACTTTCAATTTTTATGTTGAGCTAAACAACAAGGTTTCTATGGGAAAGCGTATACTGTTTGGACAAGTCTGGTATTTATTTATTTTTTTTCCAATGTGATAACAATGTTTGCAGGCAACTAACACTGTAGAGAAAAAATATTTCATTTATTTACTTTAAATCTGTTAGCTGGTAATTTCATTTGCTGCTTCCTGAAAAGAACAAAAGTATTGTGGGAAACACTCAATAAACATTCTTTATTCATTATCACCATACTACTTGTAGTTTTATGTGTCTCAGTCATACCCCTGTTAAGTAATCTCTCGCCTAAACAAGGTCAGTGTGGTCCACAAAATCAAAGACATAGAAAGAAGTGAAAAGAATTAACACAAATGCTAGAATTACACTTATTGTTAAAAGGAAATTCTGCAGCAAAACAAAGGCAACATTCTCACTAAATGATACTCACAAATAGCTATGGAATTCTGAGGACTTTGTGTTTTCTCCAAGTGGCATAGATAATAATTTTAAAATTTCCTCCAAAGGGAAGCTGGAAAAACTTTACTTATCCCTATTAGTAATAAATAAATAAATAAATAAACACTATACCCTGCAGTTGACTTAAATGCCATTGTTCTTTTTTCAGCTTTATCTTGTTGCCATATGTTTAGAGTCACTGGGACTGCAGCACTGTGAATACCAGCCACACAAGCTATCAATTATGTGTTTCTGAATGTCTCCATACTCTTGCTATACATCACTGTGGCTCCTCTAACCTTTGCAAGATGTTTTCTTCAGTCTTTTCCAGTATGGCATTTTGATGCCTTTGATAACTTGAAGCCTAACCATTATAATAACCGTGAGAACATAATTGTGGTCTCTAACCCCATTGCATGAGGCACTGTACAGATCCAGTAGGTATGGATATGGAACTCCCAAACATACATAATTAAAAAATGAGATAAAATATTTCAAAAACTCACAAAAGTCTCAATAGTTACAAATATCTCATTGGATATTGACATCGGAGCTAGCTACCCCCAGCTTTCTTTATAGCCAGTGAAAGGAAACTGAGAATATAAGGTACCAGAACATTGGGTTTGATCTGACAATACCTTTCTTCCTTCCATTCTCTACACAGTAAATCAAGATGAGATGTTACATGGACACAGGTATTTGTAGCTGTCTGCACCTGTTCAGATATATCCCATGAGACCTAAGGACTGGTGATGTCCTCAATACGATGCTAGCAAAGTAGGAATTACAGGAAAAGCATAACAAAACCAAACATAACAAAAACAAACAACAACAACAACAAACTACAAAAAAACACCCTTATACTTGTTCTGTGCATGCTTTAGAGAAGATGGGGTGTTCATTAATGTGAGAAGTCAGAGGAAGGTTGGGGAAAATGACAGTGTGCTCACAGAGATGTGAGATGTGTGATGACTCTTCTATACAAGAGTCTTAGACGTTCTGCGTTGGTAGGAGATATATCTTAGAGAAATTAGGAGGAAACTTTCTGACAGACTGAAGTATGGATTGGAGGGTGGACTAGAGATATCCCCAAGAAGATTAGATCTCATTTAAGAGCAGCATGGTAGTACTGTGCCGATGGCTAAGGAAGCAGTTGTGAAAAGTTTTAAAAGCAAATTTACGAAGAGGAGAGATTAAGAGGTTTGTTTTATCCATCTTCATCTCATCCAGGTTGTTGGATATAAAGAGGCAAAAAAAGGCTTTCTTTCAGGTAGAAGGAAATTGACATGCATTAAAGATATAAATGAAAGAAATACTTTTTTTACACAGGTGTGTTGGATGATCTTGTGTTTGCAAATGGAGAGTAGAAGAAACTGAGGAGAATAAAGTAAAAAATATAATAAAGAATATGTTCTTACTGAGCACCACCCTTTTGTCCCCTGTAGTCAGGAATGAGAGCAGAAAATCTTCCAGAGAAATTTCTGAACAAGCAGTTAGGAAGAAAGTAGAAAGAAGAAAAACTCATTGAAGCCAAAATAAAGGATGAGTTTTCCAAAAGTATGTGCTCATTTCTGTTCAAGCTGAAGGCAGCTAGGCTGGTGAGAGAAGGAAGTGAATGCTGCACTGCAGCAGGATCTCAGAGGGAATTGGAGACGGAGCAGGGAGGGACAGACTGATGTAAGCTGGGGATGGTGTAAATTTGCTTGTAAAGTGATGGAACAAGAACCAGAGAGTACTGAGAAGGTAAGGAGAAGAGTAAGAAAGGATTTGAGCAGGTTGCCCAAACAGGCTGTAGATTCTCTTCCTTGGGGATTTTCAGAATCTGGCTGCATGTGGGCCTCGGTCCCCTGCTCTGGGTGTCTCTGCTGGAGCAGAGATGGACCAAAAGGACCAAGAAGGTCCTTCCAACCTCATCCATCCTGGGATTCTGTGAATGGGATGAGATGGAATTGTTGGAACAACGGATAGAGTAAGAGAAAAAGGCATACGATGCCACAAAAGAAAGGAAGGTCAAGGTACATTTTGTATTTGTATTTATATATTAAATATATGCTTTTTCCTTCAAAGGAAGGTTCTGTGAATTGCAGTGTAGGCAAAAAGAAATAAAAGCAAGAATGGAGGAGGACGTAGAAAAGTGAGTGATAGGTGGTGAAAAGACAGCTGCTATTACAGGTGTGGGCACAAGGGGAAATAACAGTTCATCTCTGAAAATGATAGACAAGTGATTGTTGAGGTGATATCCAGAACAAAGTATGCAACAGTGCTTTACTAGCCATTTTTAAAGGTCATCTTGTAATTTTTATTGTGATACCTTGAGACAGATGAACTGCATTTATAATTTGGTGATTCAGAAGGACACTAAAAGGGCGACCCTAATTTGCCATTCATTTGAGCATCGAAGGAAATATCAACAAAGCTGTATTATTATGCTTTCGAGTGGTGAAATCATTGTCACAGAACTTCTATTATCTGAGTTTTAGACTAGAGTGGTACTTTGAACTTCCTGATTATAGCTTTTTAGAGTCTGGGTGAAAATCTAAACAGACACACCACATATTCATGTGATTGATGACAGTATATCCAGTACTTATAAAAACACTTACATACTTCAATCATATAAAACTCTGTTAAAAACATTTCTTATTTTTAAAGCTCTTCCAGAAAATCTTCAAATCTTGGCATGCTAAAAATGTAGAAGTTTCTGGTGTTTCCCTCAGTAAAATGTTAAAGACTATAGCTATATAACCCAAACTATTCTAACAGTGCTGGTTTCAGCATAACTATCTTGAGTCTCAGCTGGCAAAAGGCTCTTTGGAACCAGGTTCAGACACTTACACCGTGAGAAAAGCAGATTTAAGTTCCTTTTCTGTGTGACTTAGAGGGGTAATTCTGGGTGACTAATGGATGATTTTGGCTAAGTACCCTCTAGCATTTCCTGAAGGGCTTGTCTGACTTTACTCAGGCTAGAAACATTTCTTTCCTGAATTTCAAGATGTTCAAAATGGCTTGATAATAGCTAGGCTGCAAACTGATGGCTCACATATAGAAGGCTCAGACTTACTAATTTTTCCTTTTACAGATAAAACCTTAGAGATCTGCTTTTTATCTTCTGAAGATGAAACTCTGTTGTTTTTCAGTACAAAACTTGAAGAGTTATGCAGATTTCGTAATTAGAAACAAGACAGAAATGCACATGTAATTAATTCAGAACTTTTCTTAAAAACATGCAAAAGAGATGTACAAATTCACAATGTAAACAAAATCTGCATTTCAAAAAAGTGCTTCACAGTTTCCATTCTGGTCAGCAACTTTGGACAGCTAGAGCTAACAGCTAAGAAAAAATATATTTCTTATAATTGTATAAATCAGAGCAAGAATGATTGTAAATGTCTGCATTCAATTCCAAGATGTCTCTACCTACAGGCTTAAATTAGAAGATTTTACAGGCTTAGGAAGACAAACTGCTACAATTTAGGACAGTCATAGAATCATAGAATCATAGATTCATAGAATGGGTCAGAAGGGACCTTTAAGATCATGTAGTTCCAACCCCCTGCTATAGGCAGGGACACCTCCCTCAGACCAGGTTGCTCACAGCCCCATCCAGTCTGGCCTTGAATGCTTCCAGGGAAGGGGCATCCACAGCCTCACTGGTCAACCTGTTCCAGTGTCTCACCACCCTCACAGTAAAGAATTTCTTCCTGATATCTAGTCTAAAGCTACCCTCTTCTAATTTATAACCATTTCCCCTCATCCTGTCACTACCTGCGCTTATAAAACAATAATTATTAAGTTTTGACATTGCAAAATACAGTTTTATTTAAATGAACAAAAAGGGATTTTTGAAGTATAATATGATTTAAGAAGTCAGACACACAGGACCTGTTGTTTTCTTGTAGTCTTGAAAAATATAATTTATGAATAATCTTCTGAGCAACATCTGCATTGAACATACCTGTAAGTTACCTGAAAGGTTAAGGACCTAAAAGCTGACATGATTTATATTTGTTACTGATAAGTTATTAAAAACTCTTCTCTCTCACTTAACTCGATTTATTCAGATGTCTGAAGGTGCTATGGGAGGAAGGAAGGACATTATTATTTTAATTTTGCAGTAGAGAAATCAGAAGAAAGCGGAAGTATTGTGACATGCCCATCTTCCTGGGAAAGTTACTGGTAGATTCATGGAGAAAAAATCCTACTCCTGTCTCTCCAGCTAAAACACTGTTCCTACAATAGTTGGATTTTGCTGGAACTGAATGACTGCTGAGTAGTGCATTCACAACTATGCACAAAAAAAAACCCACCACAGTTCCTGATTTGATTCAGCTGCATTCCCACCCTTTTTTGTTAGTGTCATTTCAATCTATTTTTTTTCTGCATATGAATGTTGGTGAAGAAAACTGATATAGAGGAATACACATATTCATGCAGGAATAGGAGTATGAAAAAGTGTACTCATCTTCTGTTTATTATTCATGATTCACTATTCATCATTCACTTTTTTCTTTATTCATAAAGTTTCAGGCATCCAATCAGGAGTGGAGATCAGAATGAATAATGGAAATACACAGTTTATGGATAATATTCAGGCTGTAATTTGTACTGGCAAATGATCTGATGAACATATAAATAACCAAAACACCGTATTTTGGGGGCACAAAAGAAGACTGTGTCCTCAAATAAGACGGTAGAAAAATGAACTTGATTATGGCTAAGGGCTCTGAGCAAATAAGCAGAATAGATAGGAACCTCATCTGATATGCCTTGACTTACCCCAGCAGGATCAAAGGCCATTAAGCTGTGAAGATGACTTTGTTCTATGAAGATGAATGTACATAAGTATGTATACTTATATACTTATATACTTATGTATATAAGTAATGTATAAGTTCCATCTTTGTGGAAAGACACAACAGTATCCATAAATCAGGGTCCAGATCTAACAAGACTGATGGAAATTTCTCTGCTAAGTGATTTCTTCCAGATTGCTTTTCTAACAGCAAGAGCTTCGTGTCATATTCTCCTGTTCTGAAAATCAAGGGGATTATCTTATGTGGTGTGTACTCCATGCCAGCTGTCCAGAGAAGGGCCACTCCTCAGCTTTCCAGCCACTGTGTTTGCTCTGGGATGTTTAATATTGAAATATTTACTCAGGAGCTTACAACATTTGAATGACAGTGGATACATAAAGCTCTTTTCTCACACTGCAAGTTAAATTTCCTTGTTAATGGAAACCAGTACAGTAGTAGAAAGTGGAGGTTTGTATTTGGAAGTCCTTAGGACCAGGGAGGAAAGAGAGATGAACATTTATGTTGTATAGGATCATGCATGCTGGTTTTCCACTCAAGGTGCAAAAAGCTAGTTCATCCTCATCTGGGGTTTCAGCAAATTCCTGGAAAGTTTTCAAGTATAACTCAGGTTGTTGCTTTTTCTGCATATTTTTAGGAGATGCACTGAACTGTGTTTTAGCTTATGTTTACATCTTCTTCCACTTCAAGGATTTCCATTATCCACCAAATGAAATAAATAATGTCTTAATCAAATCAGGGAGGTTTCCAGTGAGAAAGGCAAGAAGGGACCAGTGTTAGAAGCCAACCAGAGAATGAGGCTACTGCACAGCAGCCAGAGCTTTTTTTTTTTTTTTTTTTTTTTTCCTTATCTGGCAAAGTTAATTCAAGAATCGTGCTTAAAACACTGCCTGGCATTTTTATATTTCCTTATTTTTTTCAGTTGTTTGGGATTGGTCAGCAAATTAGCTGGCAGCCTTCTCTGAGATGTTAATTAGAGGTGACTGCTCGGGAACACTTCACAGGAGCGTGTACACACTGCCTGGTGGGAATCTAACAGATGTATAAGAAGCTCAAGAAACCTCTATTTTTCTGACTGGGGAATCTTTTTCTTCACAGGTCCTAAGTTCAGGCAGAGGTCAGATCCTTGTTTCCTCCCAGTGAGGATCAAAGTCTGCTGAGTCTGAGCAATGCTTGGAGTAGGAATCACAGCTTTGGCTTATGGCATTAGAAACTGGAGAGATTTTGTAGCTCTCCTCAATATGATGTTATTGATTTCCATAGTGAGAAATTACTGTTCCTATGGCTTACACTTCATTCTTTTCTCTGATGTTTGAAATTGGTTTGTCCATTAAGCTATTCTAACACTTGACACGTAATATATTTGTGATTTTGTTGACACTAGCCAGCAAACGTTTGATCTCAGCAGAAAATGTAAATTTGAAGCTCATAGGTATAGAATTACTTCTCAGTCTTTGCATTTGTTTTGGCTCGTATGAAAATTGCTCCAAATCCATCTTAGTCATTCCTTACAGAAGGACTGAAACAATGCCAGTCAGTCTTCTGCACAAAATTGTAGGTGGGCTTTGGATCAGGAATCATTTGCTCAGTCAGGGAACTCAAAAAAGTCATGTGAAATATGCTTTAACTGCTCAGGCAGAAACCACCAATTAAGGATACAAGCCTACTTATATTCAGGCCTTTACTGTTCGGTACTTGCTGCTAGTTCGAATCTCTTTCCCTCTTTCTCTTCATTGGCAGCTAATGGCATTAATATAACTAAATACTCATCTTGGGAAGAATAGCACAAATAGAAAACTTCATTCTGACGCTCATGGTCTTTTGCTTTAGTAGATCTAACTGGCTTCGTAAAAGAAAGTTCCTGGTGAACTTGGTATTAAATTTCCACTTTTGTATATCAGTCTGTACATGCAGAGAGGGAAAAAGAGTGGGCTTAGAGGAACAAGATGTGTCATGATAACTGCACCGTCAATGCAAGTAACTTCTGAAACCCTGCACTAACTCCAAGGAAGTCCAGCTCCTCCTTTTCTTTGTTGCTGACAAGATACCCACGAATGAGGAGGGAATGTGTACCTCCACACTGAATAGTTCAGTCAACTCGAATTAACAAGAAATGATGCATAAGAGAAATTCTTGAGGCAATAAAGAAACATTCTACGCATTCAATTCTAAGAAGACCAAGATTGCACTGATTTATTTCACATACATTAAAGAACGACTAAAATTAATTAAAGGTGATCTGCAAATTCCCCACGAGATACATCATTGGTTCATGATACTATGTTATTTCTACTGGAATTAATGATTTGCAGATGCAGTAACTCCTCACAATACACACTTTTACTGCAATCTGTTACATTAGCACCTGGAACAACAGGATATTTAACTAAAGTCCTTTTATAGCGTCCATGCTTTTTTTTTCCTATTCAACTCCTTTAGTATTTTTGTTTCTCATTAAGAGAAGATAAGTAAAAGCTTGACTAGATTTAAGCAAATGCTTTTGAAGTTACTCCATCACTTTTCCTTTTATCTCTTAGTAGGACAAGCTCAAGATAATCATATAATCATTAAGGTTAGAAAAGACCTCTAAGATCATATAGTCCAGTCGTCCACTTGCCACCAATATTGCCCACTAAACCATGTTCCTCAATACCACAACTACGTGTTTCTTGAACACCATAGGTAAACCTGCGTTCATTTATGATCCTGTCAAGTGGTTGCTGAGAAGTTTTCTCTTTTCTACAGAATCAAAATATGTCTACTAATTCTTGTAGGAACTGGAGTAACTGCCTCATGGGACTTTGCCTTAATGAAATTCAACATCAAAGAGTCTAACAGAGATCACTTTTGTTCACTGAGTTGAGGGAATGGTGCATTGAGGAGGTACAATTTCTTCTGAACACTTTTCTTCCTGCAAATGGAAACCACCACCTGGAAGTTTGCATTTCTCAGGTGTAGTATCCCAGCTCAGGCATGCCATTGGTGCTTCTCCTAGTTTTATGTGGGCTCAGGCAGCTGCCTTTGTGCCAAGCCACTTTTCAAACTTTTCTGTGTAACTACAAGCATAATAATAGACATCAACTAGTGTCTTCACACTATAGTAGTTAACACTTACGTGAGAAGAGATTTTGGAGCTTTACAATATCTGGGATACAAATTGAGAAATGAGTGAAATACTTTCAAGGTGAGGCTGGATAAGGCCCTGGGCAACCTGATACAGCTGTGCATGTCCCTGTTCATTGCCAGGGAGTTGAACTAATGATCTTTCAAGTTCCCTTCCAATTTTAAGGATTCTATGATTCTATGAAAGTCTGATGACAACGTGGTAAAATAGATATGTGTTCAGGTTCCTTCCATCAGAGAGGAAATTTGAAAATGGTCTTCCCTAATGCCAGATGCAAACACAAAACCCAGGCAATTGAAATACGAGAACTGAGGTGGATCTTCTCACTACTCTTTGTAGAGAAAGAATGCCTATCCTGCTCATAGGTTCTTTTCTCTTCTTTCATTTCCCACCTGTAAAAATGATGCAGAGTAATGATATTTCTGTTCAGCCTCTGTTGAGCTCATCAGTCCAATCTCTTTGGAAAAACAAAACAAAACCAAAACCATCACTTTTGAAAAATTCTATTTGTAAAAAACAAATGAAGTAGCTTTCTCAGTCTAGAAATCATGCTGTAATTTTTCCTTCTTTCTTGAATCCTATGCAGTGTTACATCACAGTAATTCTTGGTTTTACTTGCCGCATTCTCTCTGTGTTTCAGAAGAACTGTACTGAGATTCCTGGTGGCTCACTGTTACCATGAAGCCAGCTAAAATGTCTCCTTCTTCACCTTCCTTCTTCTTCTTTTTCCATATTCACCTGATGAACTTGTAGAAGTATTTCCTGTTTCTGGGTACACAGTCTATCTCAGAAGGTAAAATAAATATTATATAGAGCAAAGAAAAATCGGGAGAAGATTTGCTTTCCCTGATATTCTCAAGAATTATGCAAAAATTCACTTGCTAAATCTCATCTGAGTGTATAAACAATCCCCAAATCAGGCAAATGTTAATATCTGCCAGTATTTTTATCACAATTTATGCTACAATTTGCTACACAATAATCCTATTCCCTCCCCCTACCCCACTTTAGTTTTTTCTCCATTATGTATAGCTCTATTTGTGCCATGAAGAGCACGGTGTCATATCTTTCTTCATTTTGTGCCAAATGCTTTATATAGAGATTTTTCCTACTAGTAGGCATAAGGAGTTCAGTGTATCCAGACCTGCTCTGAGGCCAGTGGGATTACTCTAGGTTGACACAGAGAACAGTATTTGGTATCATAATTTTGGCAGTTCCAAAGTGTTGTTTGTAACTTCTGTTGGAAGTTACAAAAATTTAATTGTTTTCTAGATTTTTTTTTATCTGTGCTTTTACATCCTTTCCTTATTGTGGTAAAAAACTTTGCTGTAAAGAGTAAATACTGATCCCTGTTGGGATGCTAGCTGAACATAAATACATAAGCAATATTGAAGAGAAAAGAAACCATGAAAAGTATAAATAAAGGATGGTGGAAAGGCCCAGCTCACTCATTTTTTCTGCTTTTGTCTGTTGCTACAGTTATTTCCCTGGGGACAAAGATAGTGAAGGAATGCAAGGTTCATCATTTCTTTTCTTTCCAGAGAGACTACATACAATGAGATGAGCAGATGACCATCCCTGCAAGTCAGAAATAGGACTTCTGCTATTCAAAGGGGAGGAAGAAAGAAAAGAAAAGAAAAGAAAAGAAAAGAAAAGAAAAGAAAAGAAAAGAAAAGAAAAGAAAAGAAAAGAAAAGAAAAGAAAAGAAAAGAAAAGAAAAGAAAAGAAAAGAAAAGAAAAGAAAAGAAAAGAAAAGAAAAGAAAAGAAAAGAAAAGAAAAGAAAAGAAAAGAAAAGAAAAGAAAAGAAAAGAAACAAAAAAAAAAAAACAGGAAGGAAAACAGAACAAATGGATTCCTTTAAAAGCTATTTTAAACAACAGAGACACACTATTTTAAATGATGATTTTTACTTAAAAATAGGTTACTTCTTATCCAGTAAATGTACAAGAAGATGAGAAACATAACCTCTCAGATCTTCTCCACATTATTCCTCTGGGATCTGAAATTATATTTATAAATTACTTTCTTACTTCATAAGCTCAGTGATATGGCACATATAGACAAAGGAGACATGAACATTTGCAGAAAACCTGTTGCAGAATATGAGGCAACAGGATCTGTGCAAGGGCATTCAAAGCAAAAAGAGCTCTGCAGGGGACCTGGGTGTTGCAGGACTCAAACTTCTTGAACAATTACTATGAAAGTGGGAGCTGATTCTCCTTCTTAAAAATTTAGTCTTTTCCTTTAAGCCCATAAGGAAGCAATTTTTTTGTTGCTGTGCCTCATCATGTCAGTTCCCTTCTAACCATTCTGCAGAATAAATCTGTCTACCGAAGAACTTGAATAAAGGACATGATGCCAGGTTTTCCATATCCACTGTGAGTGAACCACTTACTCCGCTCTTATATAAATGCTAACCTGTTCTCATTCTGATACGTCCAACGAAAACAAAATTATGGCTGTATTTTGTGAGGAATCCAATCTGACTTGTGTACACACACATGCACATGTGTTCATGCACATGTGACACTATGAGAAATACTACTGAATCCAGCACCTCAGAAAGACTTACCATAAGGAATTCATTGCTCATACATCCTTTCAGCCTCAAGCATAGTGATGGTTGGTATCAGCATATGGTAGAAACATGATTCTCAGTAAAAAAAAAAAAACTAACATTTTTTAGACGCTAGAAATATCAAATGACTGTGACACTGGCCTAGTGACCCACACTGTGCTATTCTGTATGCCCTAACCCAGCACTACTTGGCCACATTGTGTACATCTACCTCCATGTTGCCCACAGAGTCTTCTTGTCCCTTCCCCTGATTAGGGTCAAAGAACATTTCAGCTGCTTCTGTGCCCTCTTTATCCTCCAGTACTTGAATGCGGAATTCTGCATGGAGTCAGTAAGGAAAACCAAGGAAGAGCCCTGTTTTGGAAGTAAGTTCACCTGCACTCCAGAAGCTGAAGTATCCTTTTGCCCATTCAGATCATCTGTAGAGCTGGGAAGTTAGGGAGGTGACATAGATCTTTGCTTTCAGTGGCAAGGAATCCCATTAATCCCTTAAAGGGATTACTTTTATGATAACACCTTAGATACTACGAAAGATTCAACTCTTTTTGTCCACTACTATGCAGGCAAGAGCTAAGTCCTTAGCTTTGCTGCTTCTTAGGTTAGGCACAAAACAGAACTTCAGCTTCCGTAGGATATATAAAATTTCAAAATCAGATGTAATGAACTCTCAGGATCTCATTTTGCTACCCAAATTCTGCTAGAGTCCTAATATAGATCATAAATCTATTTTGACTGTGGTCTTGAGGGAATTCATGTACTAAAGACTCTCACTTAACTTTTCATGACTAATGTCTGGCAAATCTTAATCTGCATACAATTTATATATGGGAACCAAATGCTTTGAATACAAGATAAAAATCCTTTTCCTCCTAACTTGAATGTCTTTAATCCTTTCTATTTTTATCACAGGTCTTTTCTTACCTCATCTCTCTTATATAAGCTGTGCAGTATATCTTCTCACTTTGTTTGAGTGTCTCATCAGATACAAATTAGGTTCCAGCCAAGGCATTTATTAATCTTTGATGTCTTGTGGCTTCATCTTTTCTTCACTATAGGATTTTTGTTGGGGGTGGAATGGCATTTACAACATAAGGAGTCCCTAATTTACCTGTTTCCCTCAGAATCAGGAAGAGCTTCCCTCCTCATTTTTAGACAAAGATTTGATACTCAAAGATATTAACTGATGTGTGCAAGGTCCACAAGAAAAGCATGTGGCAGAAATATTTGAAAAGCTAAGCAGCCAGGGTCTTAAAAACAAAACCATCCTCTCTCACAGGATGTACAATTTATCTTCCCAAAGAGGTCTCCATTACTTTGCTCCCCCTTGTTCAGACTCTCAGATAATATTATCTGGCAGAAAATGAGAATGTGCTGTCCAACTGCCACTTATGATTTCTGGTTAAGGCATAATCTTCCGTAGTTCCATGACTGCCCATTCATAAATCTGTCTTTGATACTGGCTGATGTTGGGAACAGACTATTGGACTATTCACGTAGAGTATGAAAATTCTGTCCCATCTCTAATTGCACAGCTGTATGTTGTTTATCTCTTCAAGAGTTTTGGTTCTTCCTACAACTCTTAAAATATCACTCCCTGTAATTATCAACTGACTACACTCTCTTCAGGCTTACATAAATATTCTTCGCCAAATTCAATGCTCTGCTCATGTTACCTGGAAATCTATCATGTATTCTCTGAATGGTTGGAACAATCATATAGCAAGAAAGAAGACTTTACTCCCCTGAGAACAAAGTCTGTCATAACCTCAAACTGTAATAGTTCTTAATATAATTTATGATCCTTGCAGAAGTGAAAGTTCTCTTATAGCATTTGTCCATCTCCAATCATCCATACAGCCTTCAGTAGTTTAATCATTGAATAATGATGCAGAATAACTTTCACCTATTTGCCCTCAGAACTCTTTCCTATTATTTTGGAAATTTTATGGGATTCATTTTAGATTTTCAAATGTAATAAAGCCCAGGGACATGAGCATTAGCATAAGCTTATGGGGCCTAATATTTTATTACTCACACAAAGCTTTTTTGGATGAGAACTGTAAAAACAAAATCTGTTCTCTCATAAGTTAAAATGCTGGTAGCACACTGCGAGAGGCTGGAGATACCTGAGATATTGCTTCAGTTTCTATTACCTTGGAAACACTTCCTTCCCTGGCCCCCATGGAAAAGTCTGATTAAAAAAAGAGTCCTTGGCTAAACTCAAAACAATCTCTGAAAACCTATAAATCTTTATTAAATTTTTGTTAAAACTCAGCTGAGAAGGAATGGAGACACACTTAGTTCTGGGTATGTTTTTGCTACAAAGTACTTGGGAGCCTATAATAAGCACAGAGATCATGTGTTGCTGATGATTTGGAGGAAGGGCTCTTCCGCATTGTGGGATAACATTAAGGGCACTGTGCTACAGTAGTAGCATTATACTTCATCTGCATCTTAGCTGAGGCCTGACATTTGATATGTATGTAAAACACCACTTACACGTGGTGCTCCAGCTCACAGCTCCTGGGACACATTCAGCCCATGGGACACGTCCATCTGGCCTACAGCCTCAGCGCACAGAAATTGCATCCATGTGGGAGCAGCAGGCAAGGATGGAAGAAAGCTGCTAGGTGTGTATTGAAGGGCCAAACACTTAAGATCTTGGGGCACTACTACCACCTTAACTTGGCCTATGAGGAGGGTCAAAACTGAAGTCGCAACACACTATTAGATAGCATGGTCCAGTCTTGGCAATGGAACAGATGGAGAAGCTGCCCTGGAAAGTGCTACTCGGGCACTGCAGACCTCTCCCTCCCTCTAGTGGTTTGCTTACGTATAGAAATTCTTGTGAATGTACTACTGCCTCTGTGCTAGAGGACTTGACCTGGATGTTCAAGTATTTCCAGACTCAGTTTAGCATCGTTAAAGGATAGGTCTAGGATTAAATACCTACTATGAAATGCAATGCTACAAGAGATCCTTGCAGCGTTGAGCTGAACAACTGTGGCTCCTGAGGTCCTCAGGAACTCCTGGGCAGCCTTAGTGTGAATAACACAGTAATACAGTGTGTCCTCTTAGTCTTCCCAGTTGACAATAGAACATTACAGATTTCTAAGAGTTAGAGGCTGTTGAGGTGCTTTGGGTTGTTGTGGCTGTTTTTTATAAGATTGAGACATCCCTGCTATAAATCCCTTTTGGCATCTAACAGCACTGTTAAAAATACTACCAAAATCCATAAATTACATCATTTTCTATGTTAGTACAGAGACTGGGATAGTTATCATGTGAAGCTTACATAGGAGTTAAGGTATTCACAAAGGAATGATGCAATCAAGGGAAAAAAAAAATACAGTGTAGGAACCCAGGCAGAGGAAGAGGGAGCGAGCTTCTGATGTGAGACATTACAGGTTTGTTTAACTTCACAGCTTGGTTTATATGCTGCATCTGTCAAGGTATTTGCACTTGGCTTGTGAATTGCTCTTTTGTTTTGTTTTGTTTTGTTTTGTTCTCAAGGTCAATGACTTCAAAGCTGGGTTGGGAAATATCAGAAAGGGGAAAAAGAATGCAAAGACGGGGAAGAAAACACATCATGGAAAAGACAGGGCACAATGGAGACAAGCAGAAACTGAAATACCAGTTTCAAAAATATCCAGAAAAAAAAATGCATCCCCATTCCTTCTCAGCTAAGAGCATGGTGAGTGTTGGCACCTTGAAGAAGTCAGCCAGCACCCAAAATCATTATATGAGATGATATGTGATGGGACCACCACAGAACAAGTGTGTGTAAGAACTGCTGGAAAATGCTATATTCTTGAGGATGACATTCTCATCCAGCAGAAGTCAACAAGAGCTTTCCATTAATTTTAGTGTACTGGATTTTAATCTTTCTGACTTAGACTCAAAGTGCTGCATTGGTAAAGATGTGTTCCCTCTTTAACTTATGTTGCTGTGCAAACAGAGGTGTGCCCTGGGTTTTCCTGGCTGGTCTTGTGCCCTCAGACAAATGCAGTTGTGATGCCTTCCTGAAGGCAAAACTGGAACCTGTCACTTTCTGTCCTACCAGCTTCTCTTCAACAGGAACAGTTTACTCAGTGCGAAACGATACATGTAAAATATGGTCACCACCTTAGAATGGTGACTGCGATGCTCCAGCTGAAATGTTAGTACACTGGGAAAGTTTGACAGATCCTGTGAGTCAGGCCCTTCAGATAAAAGATAAAAGTACAATTTCAAAGGTTTTTCCTATTCTAAACCTTATCACAGAATCATAGAAAAGCTTAGGTTAGAAGGGACCTTAAATACAATCATGTTCCAACCCACTCCTGTGGGAAGGGTTGAAACCCACCAGATCAGGCTACCCAGGGCCCCATCCAACCTGGCCCTGAATGCCTCCAGGGATGGAGAAACTTCTCCAGACAACCCATTACCTTGCTTCACTGCCTTCTGAATAAGTATTTCTTTCTAACCTCTAACCTAATCTTCTCCTCTTTTAGTTTAAAGCCATTTCACCTTGTTCTATCACTGTCAGATCATGTAAAAAGTTAATCACCCTCCTGTTTATAAGCTGTGCTCAAATACTGGAAGGATGCAATGAGGTCTCCCCAGAGCTTTTTCCTCTCCAACCTAAATAAACCCAGTTATCTCAATCTTTCTTCATAGGAGAGGTGCTCCAGCCCTTTGATCATCATAGTGGCCCTTTTCAGGACCTGCTCCAACAGTTCAATTTCTTTCTTGCGCTGGGGGCCCAGGCCTGGATGGAATGCTCCAAATGGGACCTTGCAAGGGGAGAACAGAGGAAGGACAATCACCTCCCTTGCTCTACTATCCATCCCTCTTTTGATGCATCCCAGGACATTGTTGGTCTTCTGGGCTGCGAGTACACACTGCTGGCTCATGACTAGCTTTCCATCCACCAGGACCTCCAAGTTGTTCTCCTCAGGGCTGCTCTCAATGAATTCTTTACCCAGTCTGTATTCATATCTGAGATTGCCTCAACCCAAATGCAACACCTTGCAGTTGGCCTTGTCAAACCTCATTAGGTACATGTGAGTCCATTTTTCAAGCCTGCCCAGGAACCTCTGGATGGCATCCCTTCATTCTGTTATATCAGCTGCACCATTCAGCTTGGTGTGATCCTCAGACTTTGAGCATAAACTGAACCAATGGGGATGTATTGCATCAAATCACTACAAAGAAAATGAAGTGCTGCAGTATTTTAAGTATAATAGAGTAAAAACAGTTTGATCAAATCTGACACCATTATCTGTGTTACAGTAGTAGAAAGCACAAGTCAGATTTTGCTTTCATCTATCCCATCAATTTGTAAAGCTCCAAAAATACCCACAGGGAGTGAGAAGCAAAATGTTCTGTTTCCTCCCACCAGGCTATCTAGGCTGAATCACAAAGCCACATAAATTTCCTTCATTTTGATGGAGAACAGTGCAATTTGTCTTGCAATACAGGAGGGAAATTGAGGTACACGGGAGGACATAAGGCTGGTCCAACATCACCCAGAGAACTGAGTATGCTTGAAAGAGGATTCTTTGATTCTTTTGTATCTTGGACTTATACTTCAGCTACTTCCCTCTCCTTCCAGCCTCACTGTATTATAAGTTCTACTGCTGATACATTACACACAGTTTTTCAGAAAGCAAATATTTGTTTGTTCTACTCAACATGTGAAATGTACTCAGTGTTTCCATGTATTAATTGACACTCAGTTAGATGTGATTGTTAACCTAAGCTCCAATCCAGAAAACATCTTTTTCTATCCTGAGTTTTAGGAACATATTTACCACTTCAAGTCTGATGAGAGAGTTTTAACCCTAATATTCTGCTGCATGCTACAACTGCTGTTGGCTAGTTGGAGAACGCAAGAAACAGGACAAATACAGACTGATCCTTTCCTGATTTATTCTCCCATTATTCAGCGTGAGTACTTAGTAATTTAAAAAATTCCTTGACAAAATGTATTAAATATATACCATTTACACTATGTCAAGGCTGGTATCGGGTCAGTGGTTTTTGCATTTGCAAGTATTTTAATGTGCTAATTGGCTGACAATGGGTCTGATTATTTTCTTCATCTGCAAAATGTCATATAACCTTAAATATTAATATCTGATATTTATTGGAAACATTTCACAGTTAGTGTTTTCAAGATGCTTTCATTTCAGACTTCATTTCCCCTTATAATCTGGAGTTTCATATTGAATTTTGCATTCTTACATATAAATTAAGAAATGCAGAGTTCATCCTGTAACCAAAACGTTCACAGAGATGTCCCTGGATCAAAACCACGGATGTTTCCTATCATATTCAGACACCCAAATTGTTCTCTGTTCAATTTCTAGAAGCATTAAAGCATTCTATTTATCTGTAGGTCAGGCAGCTGCAAATCTGAACTGTGCCCATGTTGAAATGTCTCTTTTTAAAGTAGGAGGTGATTTGGACTAATTTGTCCTTGGCCTCTTTTGAGCTGAGACTACCACTTGAGTCCAATTATATGCTCCGTCTTTGTGCTACTGACCTACAATCTACAGGGAGCTGAACAGAGAGCATCTCGTCTGCTTTCCCAAAGGATTTTGGGATAATGATTCTGAATGTTTAGTGTGACATGAAGCCAATGATTACATCTTCAGTATTTTGATTTATAAGCAATATTAGGCACAAGCAGAGAGAGGACCCTTTTGTAAAGGTATTTTTAAGAATGCCAGTTTCACACAGTGGAAGAAAACAACAGACTTAAGAGCCACTGGCAGTGACTAGGATCTGCGTTACAGAGGAGGTTGTGCACACATTCAACATTTCCTATGCATTTTCACATCTCTTTTTGCCTGAGAGCTTGATTTTTCAGCTTATATCCTATATAGGATTTATGAGTGGAGATCATTATGTTTAAAGACCGATATAAATGTTATAAGTTTCAAAGAAGTCTAAACTGTATGCGTTTTATCATAGGAACCTTTATAGCAAACACAGAACTAGATAAAAGTGAAAGAAAGCGCTGGTGAAGTGGAAAAGATGTTCTCTCTTCAGTAAGAAATACTTTGTAGAGTTTTCTTTACAGCCAGGCAGGACCTCCCAACTATACGCTGGAGTAGAGATTTTCATAGGTGGGGTAATTGGAGCTTTCTCTTTGGCTTGCTTCTGGCAGGACTTTAGGACAATCCTGATTGCAATTTGTGTGGTCATTTCCCAAGGCAGAGAGGTTGGAATAGCAAATGGGAGCAGTGCAGATTACACATTTCTCCTGATTGTCAAACAGGTAGCCTATCCTGAGGGAGGTGGGGAATGCACCTTGGCCTGCTATAATCCCCTGTTAGCAAAGTTTGTTGCAATCCATATTTTCACTGCTAAATCATCCTTATGGCAGCCTAGGCCCACTAGCTTCCCAAAATCTATCATTGAATCATTTTGGCATTTTTAATAATCCTGGAGGCATGCAAAGTCGCATAGTTACCAGTGTTAGCCCTGAACTGACTGAATATTTTGATTTTTTAAAATAAAATAAAGTATTTCAATTTTGTTTTATTCAGCTTTCATACTTGATATCTATGTATGAAGAGGAAATGAAACATAAGTGATACTGATATAGATTTCATTAATAAACTCATGGGAATTTTGAGCTTCTTTTGGCTTAATCTCATATTTGAGTATATTTGAAGCTGTTCATCTTTGAATAATTTCTAGATGTGAATAAAATAGGTAAGCATGCTCTTTTTTTTTTACTCTTCTTCAAGGTTATTTAGTAAGACGAGATGTAATAACATGAGATGATGCAGCAGCACCCTCACAGTTATTAATGGGAAATAAATATGGATTACAGATGTGCTGTCTCAAATGCAAAATAAAGTGGGTGATTTATAAATTGTCAGTTATCACTTTGAAATACCAGTCCTCACAGAGCATCTGAACTGGATTTACTCTGAAGGAATGATATGGAGCAGAAGGTTTTACAGCTTGCTGTTTTTCTCCTTAAAAGCACTGAGACAAAACAGTGTATGCTATAAATCACACGCTGTATACCAAACATTGTTTACATGTTTTCAAGTGAGTTGCTAAACTAGCACAAAAGAGACAAAATTCCGGTTGGTTCTTGATGGAGATACTTTAGGAATTATATTCTAGTTTCTCTTAGGGGAGTATATTCATAAATCAATTTGTGGTTTAATCCCTACAGAGAACGTATTTCTTCTAAGAACCTTGCCTGTGTCTCTGTGTTTGAAGACAAATGTAATTGATTTTACAAGACTGATCTTTTGATCAGATTAGTCTATTGGATTAGCCCTCTATCATCACAAGGATTTATTTGTTTTCCATGATGTATTTATTTAGATATTTTATCAAAGGTTTTTGCACACTGCGTGACTGTGACTTAAAAGATTAAAACTTCCAATTAGTTTTTTGGGGATGAAAATTTGCATACGTAACAAATGAAAAGTTGGTTAAGGTTCACTGAGAACCAAACTCTGCTGCCTCTCTTGTGAGAGGGATGAAAGCAAGTAGTCAATTTGGATTTCCAAGGAACAATCTGCATGGGAAGAATGACGTTGAGTTGTAGTCCCAAGTACTCCAGGAGAAGTGGATTAAAGCTCGTGGCTTTGCCTAGGGTGGCTTCTCTCCAAGGGATGCAGGATGACAATACAGGCTTGAAGAAAGACAGAAATCTGATGAGGTTCACCCTGAATTACCTTCAGCAAGTCAGCTGTCTGTAGTAAGAAACAGCTCTGGGATTTCAGGTTTGTGCATACAGATTTTATACTTTTTCTTTCTGCCCATATCTTGCTTACACATTTGTTTTTACGGTCTGCTTTGGATGTTGTGAATTAATACTTCCATCTGCCTTTTACCTTAGCCTGACTTGCATTAAGAGTGATTTGAAGGTTTACTTTACATAAAAGCATTTTTCTTTGAAACGGGGGCATATCAGGAAAATAGAGAGCTATGATAATGTAACAAGCATGCTGTATCCACACTGCTGTTTATCTGTGCCCACACAGGTGTGAGCAGACCGTTTAATACCTGGTATTTTAGGAGCTGCAATGGGAAGAGCCTGATAAACAGGGAGATTCATCAGTGTCATTGATGACATGGGAAGACCTCAGGGCTCTGAGGCAAATCTATGTATATTAAGTAATTTCCAGGGATGCTCATACAGTTATTTGTAGTAAGGGAGCTGGCACTGAAAATGTTTAGCCACAGTGTGAATTGCGATATCTATTTTAGATGCTTAACACCACAGATAACCTTCTGGCACATGCTCTGGGAAAGACTTAGTACAAGACTCTGGCTGAAGTTCTAAGTTTTATACTGGCTTGGATTTGTATATTACTGTGGTTTCACCCAGTGTGTACGGCAGCATCACAGCCTTCACTGCAGTATGTTCTTGTCACGCTGCTTTCTTTCACATCAATGGGTTACGCTAGCCCTTAGTTATATTTGAGTTATATTACTAAATTGGATAGCTGGCTACAGATCCAGCAATGAAACTTTGTATCCTGACAGCCTGTGAAAATCTCATTTAGAGGAAGGACTGGCTAGCCCTAAGAAAACACATTTACCTTTGTTTTCTCTTTAGATGCAGACACGCTGGTAGGGATGAGCTGGAAAACATCATTATTTCTATCACAGAATCGCAGAAGCCCAGGATGGCTGAGGCTGGCAGGGTCCTCTGGTCCATCTGACTCAACCCCCACACCAGCAGTGACACCCAAAGCAGAGGGCCCAGGCCCATGGCCAGGCACCTTCTGAAGGTGTCCAAGGAGGAGACCCCACAGCTTCTGGGAAACCTGAGCCAGTGCTGCCTGGTGCTCAGAGAGAGCCCCTGTGCTCCAGTTTGTGCCCATGATCTCCTGTCCTGGCGCTGGGTACCATTGAACAGAGCCTGGCTTCATCCTATCTGCACCCTCCCTTCAAGTATTTATAGATATTTATGAGAGCCCCTTGAGCCTCTCCTTCTCCAGGTTGAGAAGATCTCCCACTGCTTTGGCCAGTGGAAGAATGCAATCCAAATCTTTGTGAAACTAGGAAAGCACATAAAATATTTCCATTTTGGAAACAAAAATATTTTTATTGGTAATGTTTCTGAGTTTTCATCAGTAATATACAACCAATCAGGAGATACAGGCTACATCTTCTGCTCATAACATTGGTACTTGGTTTGATGTGCCATTTGGGCAAATTTAGGGAGTCTGATCAAAAATATATAAAATAATAGGAACCCTCTGGTTTATAAAGAAACACTGAATGCTGACCCCTGTACTGCGGTTAGTCTTTTATTATTTCCAACAGTTGTATTATAGGAATCTTTCAAATATGAAAGGACAGGATTTCCCACACAGGAATTTTACAGTGTTACTCAGTTCCTACATTAGGCTTGTACTTCTCAGTTGGTACAGAACATGTCTCTTAAAATAATAATTTTAAGATGATGGAGAATTAGGTTGCTGCAGTGTGATGAAATACACAGATTGTGCAGTCCAAGTCATCCTACTGAAATTATTGGGATCACTCATGAGGCAAAATAGGACAATTCAGAAGGAATGAAAACATCAGTGTCTAGTCCAGTGTGAATCATGAGCCTATTTATATTCACACTTAACTATAGTCTCTTGTTGAAGTACAACTTCTTAATAGTCTCAGAGAATATATAACCCAGGCAATGGTGGAAAGAACAACAGTCTTCTGGCCAGCTTTAAGTATCGGCATGCTTATACTGGTGCTTGCATACAGGGCAGAGAGAAACTAGTATGTTCTCAGAAATGTTTCAGGAAAACAGTTCTTGAGAAAGATTTCTAGGAGAGAAAAAAAAAAAGTAGAAAAAAAAGTTCAGATATTAAAATATTCCTTTTGTTATTTTCCTAAGAAAAATATCTATTTTTTACTATTAGATATTGGCTTTAAGTGTAAACTGATTACAATAAATAAGCTAAACTAAGTTATTTGAAGTTACTGTAACAATAAGGATTATTTTTGTATGCATTCTTCAACATTTATGTGAAGCCAATAAGTTCATTTGTAAGACAGAATTGCTACGCTCACCTTTGAAGCAGAGAATTTTAAAAAATCTGAATATTAGAAGCTGATCATGTGGTATTCAGCCATATAAATGTTTATCTGTCAATAGTAGAATTGTTTCTTCTGTTATCAGAGAACCTGTATTCATTCTTTCTCCAGTCTAATTGCTGCATTGTTTGAAAACATTTTCCAGCTAGTCACCAAGGAGTTCTTCCTTTCAGCTAGAAAGCTGGGAAAGTATTAAGCAGAAAACAAGCAAACAATTGAAAGTGGATAGAATTTTTGCAAATATGACAAGTAAATGTGCTGATGAACTCTAACACTAATTAGCTTCAGTTTAAAATTAAAAAGGAAGAAAGATGTAAATAAAAGGGAAGAGAAGTCTAAAACCTGTCTTTTCTCTGAAAGATGCATCTCTCAAATCTTTCATATGCCATGTTTGAAGCAGGTTGCAAACATCAAATCATGTTAAATTTGTCTCACTGTAATGCAACGTGAAAGATGCTGCCTGAAGTAATGCATTACGTGACTTGTCACATGTGGGAAATTTTAAAAGAGAGCAATTTGCTGATAAAAACAACACAATTAAACAATAGCTGGTTTGAATAAAAGTGCAGCATTTTCACACTGTGTCTGAGGTTACAAGAGACACTTTGGTCTGAGAAAAGGATTAGTTTCTTGTCTGTTAGGAAATGACTCAGTTGGGTAAAGAAACTTTCTACATAATACTTGTCTTCTGCAAAGGCAGTGGTTTGGAGTAGCCAGTGCATGTGAATGAATACATGCATCGCTGCAGTGATCAGCATGGTGGTCTTAATGGCAGAACAATGTTTATAAGGTATAAACACAGTAAACCTCTGCTGCCTGTGGTCATGAGATTCCTGGAGCTTCTTATTGAGGAATCCCCATGCCACATCATAAACTGCACCCTGGGAACATGCATAGGGTAGAGGATGTTCTCACAGATTTCGGTTGCAGTCATTTTTTCTCATTAACTGCTCTTGCCTTGCCCAGTGCAGATGCTGCTCTGTGGACCACAGAGTGGACAGGACTGTGGATCTTCAGCAAAGCACACGCATCATCAGCTGCACTTGGGGTGTTCTATGAGAAAACATGCTCACTTTACTTGCATAAACCAATAGGTCTCTCCAGGTCGAAGGCTGAGCACACAGATGTGACCGCAGTCCGGGCTTGTTGAAGCAAACCTCTTGCCCATTGCTCTTCCTGACAGCACCAGCTGGTCTCTCCAGCCCACGCTGCTGTCACCTGCACACAAAGCAAACAAAGAAGGCATGCAGTACATCCGAGCGGGGTGTGCAGCTGCACAAATGCCATGTGGCTAGCGCAGGCTGAAAGGAGTTTTGTATAAACTGTTGAGATAACCCAGTGCAAGGGAAACATGAGCCATACGGCAGGAGAAGAAAGGACAAAGGCAAAAGGGACTGCACAGGGAGGGGAAAATGTGCAGAAGCTTCTGGTGATGTTTATGGTAGGGAAAAGGATGGGCAGGGCAGGAGTTGGTGTGGCAAGCACAAGCAACATCAAAATAAAGATCAAGATCCTGTTTGCTTTCCCAGATGAGAATGGTGATCATAAAATAATTCACAGCATGACAGTACTGTGAGCCACAGGAGATATAACAAGCCTTTAAGCGAGGAGAGAGTTTCACAGTGGCTCTCTGTGGTGGCAGGATCAGCATCTGGAGGCTGTGCAGTTTGGGCACGTGTACTAAGTAGTGACTTCAGTCAGCCTGTATCAAGCTGTGAGCACTGGAAAACAGAATGCTCAGCTGTCTGCAGCTGTCTGTGGAGGGGTGCCCATGATTAAAGGGCAGCTGGGAATAGAAAGAGGGGTTCCTGAATCACAGAATTGCCAGGGTTGGAAGGGACCTTAAGGATCATGAATCTCCAACATCCCTCTGCCACATGCAGGGCCACCAACCTTCCCACCTAATGCTAGACCAGGCTGCCCAGGGCCCCATCCAATCTGGCCTTGAACACCTCCAGGGACGGGGCATCCACAAGCTCTCTGGGCAGCCTGTTCTAGTACCTCACCACTCTCTCTGTAAAGAATTTCCCCCTGACATCCAACCTAAATCTCCCCTCCCTCAACTTAAAACCATTTCCCCTTGTCCTGCAGTTATCTACCCTTTCAAAGAGTTGATTCCCCTCCTCTTTGTAGGTTCCTTTTAGGTACTGAAAGGCTGCAATGAGGTCACCCCACAGCCTTCTTTTCTCCAGGCTGAACAAGCCCAGCTCTCTCAGCCTGTCTTCACAGGTGCTCCAGTTCCCTGATCATCTTTGTGGCCCTCCTTTGGACCCTCTCCAACAGCTCCCTGTCTTTTTTATACTGGGGGCTCCACACTTGGATGCAGTATTGCAGATGGGGCCTCACAAGAGCAGAGTAGAGGGGAACAATCACCTCCCTGTCCCTGCTGGCCACCCCTCTTTTGATGGAGCCCAGGATACCATTTGCCTTCCGAGCCACAAGGGCACACTGCTGGCTCATATTAAGTTTTTCATCTATCAAGACCCCCAGGTCCTTCTCCACAGGGCTGCTCTCAAGGACCGCTCCTTCCAGTGTGTAGGGATGCCTGGGATTCCTCTGGCCCAAGTGCAAAACTCTGCATTTGCCGTGTTGAACCTCATCAGGTTCACCCGGGCCCACCTTTCTAGCCTCTCGAGGTCCCTCTGAATGGCATCCCTTCCTTCAACCGTGTCGACCGCACCACTCAGCTTGGTGTCATCAGCAAACTTGCTGAGGGTGCACTCGATTCTGTCATCGATGTCATTGATAAAGATGTTAAAGAGCACCGGTCCCAAGACAGACCCCTGGGGGACGCCGCTCGTTACCGGCCTCCACCTGGACATGGAGCCATTGATGACCACCCTCTGTCTGCAGCCTTTCAACCAATTTCTTATCCATCGAGTGGTCCACCCATCAAATCCACATCCCTCCATTTTGGAAATAAGGATGTGGTGAGGGATTATGTCAAAGGCCTTGCTCAAGTCCAGGTAAATGACATCGGTCGCCTTTCCCTTGTCCACCGATGCTGTTACTCCATCATAAAAGGCCACCAGATTGGTCAAGCATGACCTTCCTCTGGTGAAGCCGTGCTGGCTGTCACGGATCACACGCCCTTTCCTCATGTGATCAAGCATGTCATCCAGGGTGATCTGTTCCATGATCTTCCCAGGCACAGAGGTGAGACTCACCGGCCTGTAGTTCCCAGGGTCCTCCTTGCTCCCTTTCTTGTAAATGGGAGTGATGTGACCCTTCCTCCAGTCATCTGGGACCACACCTGACAGCCATGACTTCTCAAATATGATGGAGAGTGGCTCGGCAACCACCTCAGCCAGCTCCTTCAGAACTCTGGGATGCACGCTATCCGGCCCCATAGACTTGTACACATTCAGTCTCATGAGGCGGTCTCGGACACTGCTCACAGTGGGGGGGGATTTACCACCCCAGTCCCCACCCAGAGGTATAGGGATGCAGGGCTCAGGGACGGAAGGAGTACTGGAATCCTGGCCGCCAGTGAAGACCGAGGCAAAGAACTCATTCAGTACCTCAGCCTTCTCTCCATCCATTGAAGCCAGTTCTCCTTTTACATTTACCAAAGGAGGTACACTCGCTTTGGCCTGTCTCTTCTGGCCAATGTACCTGTAGAAAGTCTTCCTATTGTTTTTCACGTCCCTCGCCAAGTTCAGTTCCACCTGCACCTTGGCTTTCCTGATCCCACATCTGCAAGTCCGGACGGCATCCCTGTATTCTTCCCAGGTGGCATGCCCTTGTTTCCAGAGTTTGTACACACCTTTCTTCGCCCTCAGCTCTCTCAGCAGGTCCTTACCGAGCCACACCGGCTTCCTCCCTCCTCTGCCCACTTTCTTGTTCAGAGGGACAGAGAGTTCTTGTGCACTCAGGAAGCCATCCTTGAAGAGTAACCAGCTCTCCTCAGCATTTTTGTTTTTAAAGAGAGCATCCCAGGGGATCTCGGCCAACAGTGCATTGAACAACTTCAAGTTCACTCTCCCAAAGTTCAGGGTCCTGATGCCACTCTTCACCAGGCCCACATCCCTCGAGATCACGAACTTGACCAGAGCGTGGTCACTGCAACCCACGCTGCCTCCAACCTTAACACCATTAATTATTTTCTCCGCATTGGTGAGCAGCAGGTCCAGCAACGCTGCACCTCTGGTCGGTCTGTCCAACACCTGGACCAGAAAGTTATCGTCAACACATTCTAGGAGCCTCCTGGACCTCTTGCAACTCGCCGTATGGTCTATCCAGGAGATATCCGGATGGTTGAAGTCCCCCATCAGGACAAGAGCCCGTGAGCCTCCCGCATCTGAAGCAAGAAAGCCTTGTCAACAGTCTCCCCTTGATCAGGTGGCTTGTAGTATACTCCTATCACCAGCTGGCCTTTGTTAGACCCATCCCTAATTCTAACCCACAGGCTCTCAACCTGATCCTGACTGTTTCTCAGAGGAAGCTCCTCACAGTCTATCTACTCTTTGACATAGAGGGCTACTCACCCACCCTTCCTGCCTAGTCTGTCTCTTCTAAAGAGCCGATAGCCCTCAGTGGTGGTATTCCAGTTATGGGAATCATCCCACCACGTTTCCGTGATAGCAACAAGGTCGTAACTTTCTAAGCACATCACAGTTTCCAACTCATCCTGCTTGTTTCCCAGGCTGCGTGCATTGGTATATGGTCCTGGTCATCAACAACTGTGAACCTGTATTTATAGTCTGGGTGTGCTCATATTCATGGCTGCAGTCACTGCCAAAGGTTTCAGGGCAGGAAGATGGCATCATGCTGTGTCACCTAAGGAAGTCACCAGGCTGTCTGTCACATAATTCAGTGTTGTTCTTTCACATAGCTGTAAAATTCCAGAAAGCAGTTTAAACCAGAAGGGACTTCTCTTCCTCATTCTAAGTTTAATAAATCACAGTGGAAAATTAAAATACAGATTTCTAGAAGGAGAAAAAAAAACAATAAACCATCACACATTAAAAAAAAAAAAATAACATGATTGACATTGTACTTAAGAGAAGGCAAGCTGGGTTTAGAATGGGTTAGACTTCAAGGACGATTTACCAAGCAGCAGAAAGACATTTGCATATGATGTGGTGTCTGAAATGGAAGCATGAAAGTGGAAGACAAGAATAAACAAGTCCATCCATGGTCATAGCAGGCACATCATCATTTGTGGTCGGTGTTCTTCACAGTCCACAAAATAGTTATTTTCTCTTTTACTGACTAGTAGGCTGCAGGAAGAAAGCGAATGCTGCAAGTACGTAGAGGAAGAGAGCAGGAGATAGATAAAAATTATGACTAGCCCTATGCTCTGCCATGGCAGTTCAGTCTGATACTTTTTAAGGCACAGTTTTCACCACCTTCACTGAACACTGAGATCCTCAGCTCTAAACCTCAATCTTCTCTCTTGATGTGTACTATATAAGACAAAGAGTCGGTTACTTTGTTATGCTAAAGACATTGGGATGGCAAAGAGAGGGATGGAAAGAGATGCACAGATGCATCTGTGTATTTTACTCCATAGGTTACATCCTCAATTCTTCATACTCATAGGGATGGCCAGGGGTTAGAAGAAATGCAAACGTGGTTGCGTTCTAGTACTGGACTATTCTATTCCTAAAATATAGTCTGAGAATAATATCCATCTCTTATGTAAAACTGCATCACTTTAATGATGTATTGTCAGAGATGAATTTGGGTCTACTCATTTAAATTAGATCCAAGTGACTAGAAAACCCCATGAGCAATTTTGAATAAAAAATAAGAACTGGTAAATAAAAACATCTGGTAGAAGATTAAGTTCCACATATTGAGCTTTTATTAGGAGTAGCTGATGTAACTCTAAGGGAGAGCTTGCATGTAAGCAGTGTTCATCTACATATGGTGCCTGACCAAGAGTGGTAAAAATGCAGGCAGGCAGCAAAGCCCCTGTGAGAATTCTTCTACAGTGGCCTTGAAATGTGCTTCCTCTTCATTTTAAACCCTTTCAACTGTGGCATGGCTGCAATTTTCAGGAAAATAAAAAGCACCATGGTAAGTTCTATCCCCACCCTTTTATAACTGATGTGTTTAAATTACACACCCATATTGTCTTTGTGTAATCAGCAGGCAGAGAGAGAGAGAGGGAAGATTTGAGACCTTTGGGTGTTTTTCTGCAGATTCCTGGGAAGACCTGCACCTGCCACATACTGCGAGCTGCCTCTGTGCCAAGTATCATCTTAAGAGTAAACTTGGGCTCAACTAGAAGTGGCTCGTAAGTACAACAGCTTCAGCATGCAAGGTGCTCTGCCAGTGAGAAAACTGCCAAGTTTTGCTCCATGCAGAAGTTACGAATTACAAAACTTGTGTACCCTCACAAACCTGACATGTTTTGTTTATGCCCTGCACACCATCACAAAGCAAGAGGCATTGCTCCTGGTGAAGGCAGGGTAGCTGGGTCTCTGCTGGACTGGCTGGGTTTGCCCTGCTCCCACTTGTGAAAGTCAGGCCTTGTGCAGGTGCACACTGTAGGTGCAAAAGAGTGAAGAAAAACAAGGCCACAGCACCACATTACAATGGCAACACAGGGATTTCTGCCTCCTCAGACTACCAGAAACACATTAGGAAGGAGAGCCCCATATGCCTGCCTTTCCCTTCCCCTTTTGCACTATCAGAAGAACATGAAAGAGAACAGTATGCTGTGGTTGCCTCTCCGAAGCTGTGTTCACAGTGCAACACAAGGATGTCCAGGCTCTCGCAGACCTAAAGAGTGCTGCAGAAACCATCAAGATAGAGGCATTTCTGAGAGCTGCAGTCTCAACTCAGTGTCAGCAGTTCACACCCTAAAGCAAGGAATAAAGCAAATCTCGTGCTGCAACTACAGCAGTGACTACACCAAAGAAAAGGCTTCCCCAAGAAGTGCTGCAGAATCAGCCAGCTCCTATCCCCAAAGATCTGCCTGTACCAAGGACCTTCTTCGGAAACAACTGCGAGAGAGATATCTCTCTTTTACCAAAAACAGACATAATGTAATTTCAGTACTGCAGTCGAAGCCAGGGAAATGCTTAATGTGTTTTCTTCATTGTCTTTGTCTAGCAGTGCAAAATGAACAGCTTCACTTTTGCATTGTGCTTTCTCACACAGGAAGACTAAAAGACTTTTTCTGGGTATGTTCTTGATTAGCTTTATTTTTAGGCTTCTACCCTCCACAGTTGTTTTAAGCCAATAGTGATATTAATTACAACCGGACCTCCTCATTTGCATGAGTAAGAACTACTCAAAGATTCATCAGATTGTGTCCAAGATCCAAAATAGAGAAGAATATGTAAGTCAAGGGTTTGTGGACTTCAACACTTTCCCCACTTTTAAGCAACTAAATCACAACATAAATAAAATAGACTAACAGGATAATTAAACAGCCTGAATGTAGCGAGGGGGAATATTTCAATAACAAATATTGCTACCCATATACCTCAACAGAATGTGCTAAAGTAAACAAAATGATAGCATAATTATAGTCGTTCCAGTTATGTTAATTAGGCTATATGTACGCTTCATTGATAAGCAACTGTGGTGCAAAGAAATGCTGTAAGCCTGATATTTCCTCAGTTAGCAGCTTTGTTGTGCATATGCTGCTGTTATGATCTCAGTTACATTAATGCAGAGCTAAAAAAAAAAAAGAAAAAGAAAAAGACTCCTAAAAATAATGGTAATAATAATGGCATGCATCACAGTAGGCGCAGTGCAAGGTTCAAACTGAAGCACTCAGTGTAGTTTTTCTCTCACGTTGCATTCAGATTCCCGGAGAAGACTGCCAGCAAGGCTTCCTGAGACAACATCCCTGTGAACTCAGATGTAGAGCAAATATTGCAGCTCGGTGTACCTCACAGGGGGAGCCCTTTATACCTGTGTTTTGCTGACTCCTATAGCTATAATTTCTCGACCCTCTGTAAAGTGTTGTTTTGGATTACAGCTGCTCAGAATTTAACATCACTTTCTTTTATTATTATTATTTCTGCAGAAGTAGCACTTCTTTTCTTATGCCTTTTTTTTTTTTTTTTTTTTCTTTTTTGGCTAGTGTAATATTTCACAGAAAGTGTTGTTGATTTTTTACAATATTGCCTTTTGTGGGGAAAAAATCTTTTAATGGAAAGGAATGTGGCTTTGCTCATTCGCTCATTCTTGATAAATATTTATAGATAAATTGAAGTTATTCAGAAACACAAAGGAGAAGAAAAAACTGCATAAAATAGAATAAAAAATGAGCTCAAGTGCTCAACAATTTCAACTAAATATTTTATAGCAAAAAAGACTTATTTTTAAAAATCAAATATATTTTTAAGAGATTGACTCTTTAAGTATCCTGGCATTTCTACCTGTTTGAATCTCGTGACATTTTATTCATTATTTCTACATTGCTTACAGGTCTGAATTTTGAACACTTCTGACAGTTGTTACAAAAACTGGGTATTTGTAATGGTTTTCCTGGAGCACCAAGCTTTTACTTGCTAGATTGATTAACCAAAAGAGGGACATGCTCCTCCAATCAGAGCTTACAGTGAATTGGGGTTTTTATACATCCAGCTAGGGCACATCTCTATTGCTTAGTACAGGAAGAGGCAAAGATCCTGCAAACAGCCCCAGCAGCACTGTGCTAATATTACACCATTCCCAAGTCTCACAACAACTTTACTGCACATCACAGAAGCTTGTGGTGGCGATTCTCCTGCCTTTTCAGAGCTGGTCATGGTCCCACCCTCAGTGTTGTTCTGCAAGGTGCAGACATATTTGGTGGCAAACTAGGAACAAGACTGTACATAAATAGAAAATATAATGCAGCATTACATTAGAAAGTAGGTACAATAACAAAGGTGGAGAAGTCTGAATACCAGACTCTTGGTTTGAGTTACAGCTTGTGCAAAGCAGATTATATTTTTACCCTCTCCTGTCTCCACCCTTCTGGTAAAAATCGTGACCTCTGTATCTTGGCTCTTTACATTACTAGAGTAGGTTGCTTTGGAGAGGATACTGCTTCTTGCCTCATAGCTAGATTCTTACCACTAACATTTAAAAACACGTGTCAAACATAAAAACTTTACGAGACTTGTTAAAAAAATCAAAAATATACATGTAATTATTATTATTCATGGTCCATTTTTATTTTCTTCAGCTGCTCATGTGGCTATTAGATTTCAGCGTAACGGGTGTTTCTGCCCCAAGTCAATACTCTGGTTTGTAGGACAAGAAAGAAACGTAGTAAAGCAGCCCCAAAAGCAGATAGCTATAGCAACATTCAGAAATAGTGGTCTTAACAGTAAAATCTTGAAATAAAAAAAAAAAAAATCACAAGTGCAGAAGAAAACGTGCTTTTGTAAATCTCCCCCCTTCCTGCAGGTTTACACACTTTTAGTAGTTTAAAATATTCAAAAATTAATTTTTTTCTAGTTATTTTTTCTGAAATATAATTATGATTTAATGACCACATCAAAACCCATTATCTCAACTTTTTTTTTCATTTTAAATAGTTTTAAAAAAATAATCCAGATTTAAACAATAAAACCAGAAATAATGAAAGATCCTGTCCAAGTTCTACAAATAAAAAGACCCGATTCTGCAAGTTACTCAGCATCTCCTAAGAGTTGCTGAATATAAAAACAAGTTTCAAGAGGCATTCAGTAATTCCTTTCCCTGACTGCACGCCTGGAAATTTGAATCATAATTAATTGTGCATGTGGTATTTTTCACAATATGTTGTGTTTGTGGTTTTAATTATCATCATAAGCACCACAGTTAATCTGTAGTTCAACATGTGAAAACGTTTATGTAGTTTTACACGATGGTTTGCTAACACATACAAACATTTAGGCTTAAAGGAACGATGAGAGTTGGGCCCTCATCATTTTATGAGCTCTTACGTCAGCCATCTGGAGACCCTTCCCAGCACTTTTGCCACCTGCAACTCGGCCACCCAAGTTCTTTCTCTTTCTGACCTCACTTCCTCTACTATCAAGAGGAAGAAATCCTTCTCTGTCCAAGCACAGAAGACAGCCAAAGTTGAGAGCCACTCAGAAAAGAGGATTTATATGGGGCCAAGCCTACTAGAGATCAGTAAGTAATGAGGAATAATTCTGAAATGACAATGCTTTTGGTCAGTGATAAAGGCTGAATGCAGGTTTTTCCGAACGCATGACCAGCACCTTGCTGACAAGGGCTCTTCCTTCTCTTACAAGCTATTCCAGTGCATTTGTGATGCCTGGCTGAGGGGCAGAAAAAGAGTATTGCATGGAAGGAAGCAGGAGAGTAAAAGAAGTCACAGAGCACTCGCATTTTGTCATTGTACTGTCCTGCCAAACACAAGGAACCTGACCACTGTCCCAGGCATGCCAAAATGCCACAAGCCATGCTTCTTACCTCCATCAGGACAAGTTTTCTTTAAGTCAAGGAGTTTCCAGAAAAGCTGCCACACTCCAAGCTTCTCACATTAGAACATTTACAAAGAAAAAATTACTGGTATTGGTGATCAACTTTTTTCTCAAAAGCATCTCTTGTGCTGACCACGGATTTGGTAGAACTGTAGAGGTTCTTGAGTTATTTGTGCTGCAAGTAACACCTGTTACAGGCCTTCATGATAAGCTGATTACAAACTATGGAGGAAAGAATTAAAGGAAAGAGCAATATGAAATGAAATGGAGGTATAGAAAATAGTTAATGGAGCTTTTCTTTTAGCAAGGAGTTGTAAAAAATTTTGAAACCATCAGCCACACTTGTGTGGTCAATCTGACTTCAGTACAAATAGTTAAAGGGTACATTTTCTGACCATAAAACAGAGGTTTGAGGGACTCTGCAAATTTTTCCTTCTTAAAATCTTTATTTTCTATTTTTCTTTGAAGGTGTTGGGATTTGTACCTTGTGTGTATAAAAAACCCATAAAATCAACTCCAGAAACTAGGTGATACAAAGGCATTAATAACCCCATGTCCTTTCCAGCATCTCTCTAAGGCACAGATCACATGTGAGACTTTAAAAGGAGGTTGATTGCATGTAAAGGATTTCTCTTATAACCTTATTCATACAGACCCAGGAAAATCAGACTACTTTCTTCAGCATCACAAGGCCAATAAACAGCACCAGAGTGACGTGGGAGGCACATAAATCCAAAAGTTCGTGGAGGTCTGCAGAGCAAACCAAGAAGGTGCAGTTTAAACATCTGTATGCATGTGTATCAGTCTACATTAAACTTCAGTACACTCAAACAGGAACATATTCACACAAACCCAGACTATATGACAACACATAGAATTCATTTTGCTTCCAGATAATTATAGAATCTTTAAGAATGGTCTCACCATATTTTAACTGTAGTCCTTGGTGAAAATGCAATAAATATATAAAGAATGCACTACATCTGTGAATGTGTGCTCTCAAAACAGCGACATTTTCATTCTAGGAAAAATTTGACTTGCTTTATTTGCATGAAATATGCAAATATGCACATATCTATGCTATTTCTCACTACAGTTTATTCTAAGATACTCTTTCATAGCAGCCAACAGGCTATTTACTGAGTTCATAGTAACAACAATTACATTCTGTCTATTCAAGGTGCTCCTGCATACATCTTTCTGTTGTACTTCTGTTTTGCTAATAGATAAATAAAGCCATAATCCAGCAGAGATTAAGGTTATTAGTACCACAAAAGCTGTCTCTTTCATTGAGCAGTTTTACTTGGACTAAGATAAGCAATATAGGAAAACTAATGAGGGCACTACAATGCAAAGAGGCTGGGATAAAAACCACAGCAGACTTTCTGGGACATTTTAGAGCTCATAGATGCTCACAGTCTTCTACTAGCATTTATCTCCTTCCGCAGAAATGGCATAAGGGAATATGTGCCAGGAAATGCTAACGATCACCACTGCAGCTACAGCACAGTCACCTGTGCAGGGAATTTCAGCTTGCCAGTGGCAGGGGATGGTGTCCCCCAAGGTCTGGCACATACTCCTTCCCACCACAGGGCAGCAGCTCTGACACACATAAACCAGAACAAGGAAATGGTTTGAAATTTATGTAGCAGCCTCCTTTTCACATGGACTTCCATATCCCCAGCAGAGCACTCAGAGGACAGAGACAACAGCTGAAGAAATTGAAACTCAGCAGAAGGGTAGGCAGGTGCAGTTTTAGGCTTTCCCAGCAAGATGTATCAGAGGACCATAAGATTGTAGTTTATGACTACTAGTTTTCTTAGGAATCAGAGAATTACTCACTCCTTAATTCATCTGGCAGATACTCAATTGTTCCCACCTTCTCTTTTGAACAGTTACAAATGGAGGACGTTTCATCTATTAACGTTTTGTCAACATCTTCTGGGTTGTGTACTGATCTGTGTGCAACGTCATGTCTAGATATGTGGTTACCAGGCATTTCACATTATTTCAAGACTGTGGGCAATTGCTTGCAACATAACTGTATTTCATAAAGGAACTCCCACAAGGTAGAGTTGCCCAACCATCAAAGGTGCTAAAGGAGAAACAAGAAGAGGCAGTGGGTCATCCTGACACTTCAAAAATAAATTTCAGATTACTATAAATGTGTCACAGAAAAACAGTCACTTCTTGTTGCCTCTATAGAAGAGATGTTAAATAGCATTTGTTTCTTTTTCTGTGATACAACTATAAATTAACAATGAATATCTGCTCTAGGCCAGGCATCCTAACTCTGAAATGAAAGATGGTACTGCTAGAGTTGGACTAGTTTTAGTCTAGTTCCACTCAATGAACAAGGAAATTCTTTACCATCTCTATCATCCCCGTATCTGTTTAAAACTAGAGGAAATCCAGGTCTTTGTCAGACCATTCAGGAGGCTTCCATCCGTTCTAATATTGTTTCTTTATTTTTTAAAAAACAAATAGCAGAATTCTCTTCACAGCAGGCAATAACTCAAATCAACATAATTCCTGGAAGACAAAAGATTTTTGATTTCTGACCAAAATGTAGGTTTTCCATCTTTTGTTCTGCCTTGAACCAGTGACTCATGAACTTCACAGACTTAAATTGTTTTGTTTTGAACTAAACTTGAAATCTAAGAAATTGGAAAGAGAATATTCTTTCAGGAAGATTTTAATTAAAAAGATAAATTAAAGAACATCTTTGCTGTAAGAAAACAATGTCAGAACGGATGGAAGCCTCCTGAATGGGCTGACAAAGACCTGGATTTCCTCCAGTTTTAAGCAAATACAGGGACAAAACTTGTTCAATAGCATTCCAGTTAATCAGGATAGGCCTGTTCAATATACCTTTGTCCTTGCAAGTATTTTGTAATTATTCAATGAACTCTGTTTTTACTAGTCACATTCAACTAGATTTAAATTTCAAAGTATAATCAAATCCTTAAAAAATAAACTTCTCAATGCAGGCTACAGAAAATGCATGAAAATGTTGCTGCTGTCAAAGCCCATGTAAGAATTCTTCATGGGCAATCTTACAATGAGGATACCATCTCTTGAAACAACCTGAAACAGATGCTGAACTACTTGAGGCTTGGTTCCTCGAGGCATTTTTTGTACTGTAAAGTAGCACACCCAGATGTCACTACCTGGAAGGCCTTCAGTATGCATCGTACTTAACATAATGTGAAGATGACCAAACATTATACAGAGCTGAAGACTAAGCAAAGCAAAAAATGTAATTCACCATTAGTTCAGCATGGTTGATTTTCCAAACTCACTAATATTTAGAGCATGACCTCCAATATATGTCAGTAATACAGCTGAAAAGGAGAGAGAGTGTGGCAACAAAATATAGTAGAAGGGAAAATACTGGAGTAGAAGATGTCACCAGGAAAAGCGTTACGTGTAAGTACTAGAAAGCTGCTATCTCCAAGATTATTTGCCCCACACTGATCCTGTACTGTCACTGTTCAGTAACATATTCACTCCTCTCTAGCAAGAGCATAAAAGATCCTCCAGCATGTTCCAAATAATAACTTCGGGATTTTTCTCTTTGTACTCTAAGATACTGTGCTGCAATTGTAACTCTTTTTATTCCAGTCCTAGTGTTAACGTTCTTCACACCAAACCTAACACAGAATCCACTGCAACATCTACTCCTCTTCACCTCCTGAACCTGATCCTAACATCTCAGTTCTTTCCACCTTTTCTTCCCTAATTTTCATACCCTCAATCCTAACCTAACCCCTTCTCTCACTTCCTTTGCTCTCCCAACTTAATTCCTCTAGGTATCTAATTCTCACAAAGGTTTGTCTTTGCCTGAGCCTATATTTTCAGTGTTTCAACTATCAGTAGCTTTCTTTTATATCTGACACTCTGGATTAAACAAGAATCAAGCAGAAATCAGAAGTGTGCGAGATCCTGCCATAACACCACTTGTGGGTGTTTTGCCAGTGGATGGGGACAGCACAAAGGTCAGAGACACCAAGCTAAATAAGTACATTTATCTTTACTTAAGTTTAAAGCAATCAGATAATAAGTGAAATTACACAGCAAGAACAATACAGAACAAGGCAGTGCACCTAACCATTACTGCATAAGAACAGTGACGATGATTAAGAAAGATAAATCACCAGTTGCCCCAGTACTTTACCATCACCCAGATCCACTTTTGCTGGGAACCCCTGTTGCAGTGAGGATTTCAAGAACTTTTCCTGGCAACTGGGAGGTCCTCCATAGTGCGTCCACATGTGTGTGAGGTCTCCAACATTACTGCAAGAAGGTCCAGCTTTTATATTGTTGAATAAACAAGTTCACATGACAATTAGTTGGAAACATGTGGTTTCTATATCCCTTTGGATTTCACCGCACGCCTGGCCAGGGCTCAAGGAGGAACCAAAGAAGTTTGTGTACTACTAGACCTTGCCATTATACTCACTTGTTTAAGTAAAGGTTAATACGTTCTCATAACACTTTATCTAAGCTACATCTCTTGCAATTTGTCCAAGACACACTTTTACTACTGATCATACATCTTTTGCTAATGATCAGATACTGATGATATATAAGACTGAGTTGTAAGATTCATCCAGAGGCCAGCATTGGCTTGAGGCCTACTGTTCAGACCTTAGTACTTTAGTAGGTCAAACACACCAGGTTGCACAAAGCAACTGATTCCACCCAGTGCACAATGGCTTTCATTCAGCTTTCCTATATATTTCACCTGCTCCCTCATCTCCAGAATCATGCAATATCTGTTTTCTACTTTGCGTTGCTGCCACTGATTTATTAGCTCCCCATTCACATCTACTATATTCAATCCTCTTCAACCACTGTCCAGCCTCTTTCAGTGAATAACAACAGTATTCTGTAACTTGACCTTTCTGTAAATGTCAAATTGTCAGCATCACCAAACTAAACCATTCTCTCTTCCTTTCTTTTCCTTCCATTATATAGGTTTGTTTTTCTCTACTCTGCTCTCCCTCATTTGTCCTTTTTTTCACTAAGTCAGCACTGCTAACAGTGGCTTTAGCAAAATATTTCTGGCAGATCCCTTGTGATCCCATTAACTTTCTCTAATGTTAATTTGTCCTCTTCTTCTTGACTTACCTTCCTACAACAATGCTCCATACCCAAGATAATTCTATCTCAGGCCTCTCATCCCAGCAAATTTTTCAGCATTCCTAATTAATTCCTCAAACTATCCATTCCTATGAGTTCCACTTCTCCCTGTACCTATAAGAACATGTGAACCTCCCCCAACAGAGGTTAGGAAAAATAAATAAATTGGACACAACTCTCATCCTCGCTCTTACCTTTCAAAGCTGACTTTAATGCACTGAAATAAAGCTGGTTTGGGATTACACGCGTTGTTCTTTGATGGAAAAAAATGAAGAACTAACCACTCAAACAATTGGTAGCATTCAAGTCCAGATTCCAAAAACATTTAATGTGATCTACTCTAAGCTTACTAAAAGTATTGAGAAATTAAAAGCAAATTCTTAAGCATTATGGTTCCTACAAGAATTTGCAGAATTGGGGCCACGCTGACAAATGAGAATAGAAAATAACTAAACTTAATTAGCTTTGGGATCTCTTGCTTTGGGGTCCACTTTGCAGAGGTCTCACATCAAAATACATTCTGAGTGACAATAGTTTACCAAGGCCTAACCCTTAATGTTGCGTTAGGAGGGTTTATTTGCATTTAATTTTATTTCATTTTCTATTTTGACTCACGCTGTGGCATATTTATTTGTTTGGAGAATAAAATAAATTGCTTTAGAATTATGTTATTTACACAGTTCAGTTAGCTTTGAAGTTCATGATTCATTTAAAAGGATGGGAACAGAAGGAATGAGTTCTCTTCTTAAGTCTGCTATTTGCTGGATAGAAATCTTTATCTTTCAAGGCAGAGTTTGAACAGTACCAGCCCACTAAATTTCACTGAGTCTGCTGAAACTCCAAGCAGCAATATTTCTTTCACAAACCAAACTATTATTTAAATGCACTATGAGATTTCCTGTGAAAAAATATCTGACAAATTCTTTTTGGAATTCAATTTTTGTTCTTTCCATGTGAGTGCTGTACATAGGTTCCTCCAAAAGTAATGCCTCCTCTTTTTTTCCATGCAAAATACAACAGATACAGAGAGCACAATAACACTATTTGACAGAGCAAATTCTCAGCTACAAAACACTATTTTTCAGCACAGTCATCACCATTAGCTCTGCATTTTTGCCAGCACTGAACAAGAGCCTGCATGTGTGCTCATAAGAATCTGCACCAGTGGAGGTGACCCACTGTTGTTGCTGCCACCAGTGAAACACACCACCCACTGCCTCACTGTCCTCACATCCACTCTGGTCTCCATAAGCATTCAGCAAGCATCAGTGAATGTCAGTGGGTGCCATTTTTCCCACATGTAGAAATCTAATTCCACACCTTTACTTCATATGCACTTCTACAGAAGACACCATTGTGTCAGACTGCCCCTCCGCTGCCATCTGTCACACAACAACAACATGTAACAGAATAGTGGCAGGAAGATTCGGCCCCTACTGCCATACCACCAATATCTGTCTTTGATGTTGTGGGCCAATATAGAAAAATAGGAGGCATTACTTTCAGAGCAGCCCTTGTACAATTTACTCTTCCAAAAACAAAGCCCTAGGTGCTCTGCTGTCATCTTTCTAAAATCAGAAAAAAATGATAATGTTGGAAGGGCACAAAATAACGTTTCAATATTCTAAATTCTTAGTTAACGAAATAGATGCTCCTTACTCATTGAAGGATCAGGGGTTGGTTTGTTGTATATGTATACATACCATCTATTCAGAGAGTTTGACAGACTTTACAGGAAGAATGTACAATGAAGAACTTATGCACAACACAAAATTGCAGGGCCTCAGAGGAAGCCAACTGAACAGAGAGAACAGAGAACAATGAACGCACCAAAGTGTGGTGAGGACTCCCGGGAGCTTTTGTTAGAAGAGAGGGTTGTAATACAGCCTCTTTCCCACACAGAACAGTAGAGCACGTAGCTTTGCACTTCCTGTACATCACAGTAAGTCTCATCTTTGGTCATTTTCTGCAAACTTATTTTCTACAAACTGTGTAAGAAAGGCTCCCAAATCAAATCCATGCTGAAGGCTCAGAAGCAAGATTCAGTTGTATATAGAGCAGAAATCAGGGTTAATATCATTGGAGCACATGCCACCTTAACTATAGCAAAGCTTTAAAAAAATGACACTTCTAAAATACAGCAACTGAATTCTAGCAGTGTTATTAGTAAGCTGTCTCCTCTACTGAAGGAATGAACAAGGACAATATTGTTACTTATAATTCAGAGCTAGCTTGTATGAAAAAGACATGTGGCATCAGGAAAATGTAATTAATTTGGTGGTGTAAGCCTTCATAAATTATCAAGTATTCCCAATAGCAGTCCTGCAAAACTTACAGAGAACATGAGCTGCCTTTAAATTACTTAGTTTGCTAGCTACCAGAATTCTTTTAAGGTGGTTGGATACTGACACAATATTAAAAATGCTCACGCTACTGCAACGGCTGACATACTGAACCACCTTTAATTAAGACCATAACGTTCCTTTGGGCCATACACAAGACAGTAATCTGTGTCCAGAGGCTGTCACTCTCTTCTCTAATGGACTACAGCACACAAAAATTAATTATAGGGGAAAGGTTGCAGCTCCAACTGGGACTGGAGTCTCAAGATTCAAAAGCAAATGTTTTGTTGCTGATCAAAATGAGCAGCTCCTTTTGCAGCAGCAAGTGCAGTTTATGTCACACTGCACTTAACCCTCACTTCTAGCATTAAAATCAGCAAATCTGTTGCCTGAGGGGAAATTTTTACATTTTTATTTACTCAATCATTTGCTCATTATGATGCCATCGCATCAGCATCTGAGCACAATTTTCCTGTCAAAAAGGAGAGGAAAAGTTGATTTGAAAAATTAGAACAGAAACATTACATCAGAACTCTCAACCACATGATTCTTGTGCGTCAATGGCAATAAAAGTAAACAATACCTATAGAAAGATTTCTAAACATTTTTCCAAATTTGTTTTAATTTTTAAACAAGTTAACTTAGAACATGGTAATACTTGCTGTATTTGCTTTCAGCAAACAGTCATTGGTAAATGATTTTACAGGTGGGGATGCTTGTAGACAGAAGATTTTAAACAAATGTCATAAAACACGGTTTAAGAGTGAATTTAAAATCATGGATGATGCTATCTAGTGCCCAAAGCTGTTAACTTTTTGACTTTCTGATTTGGGGAAAGCTATAGTCAAAGACAGAGAAATAAGAACTGTCCCGATGCAGATACCTTTGGTTAAGTTCCCATTACTTGCACTTAACAAAGAATCTTGGGTTGTGAGCTTACCGCATTGAGTTCATAACTCACCATCAAACTCACTGAAAAAACCAGCTGGGTTAAAGCATATCTGTACAGTGTTGACACTCTGTGTTTGTTCCTGCCTACCAGAGGAAAAAGGGAGAGGTGAACATGCGCTATTGCTAATATTTAAGCTGAAACAAGGGTTTACAGAGGGAGAAGAAAAAGATATAACCTAACCGGCAAACTTGAATACAAATTGCTAACCAAAAGGAAGAGACAGCGGTGATGACACAGCCCATGTGATTTTTCAACAGATGATCATCAAAATTCAAAAGTGCAATGCCAGAATGTAACCACAGGCCCCCTTCTCCAGCCTCAGGATACAAGCAGCTTCCATGAATCTCAGGGGAAATCTTTCAAGCAGCAGTGTTCCCTATTTCAGTAACACCTGAGATGATTAAAGGAACAATGAAACTCAGCTGTAAACGTGCAGCAAGGTTACAGTCTGCAATCTGAATACTATTAGGAGGAATGAAATAAAAATGGAATCAATGCTCACGCGGATAATGTAAATCAGATGCAAATAAGCTTCTATTTTATTTGTCTTTTTTTTTTTTTTCTTTCTAATAGTGGCATAGTTAATTGATCAGATGCTCAATTCTTATTTTAAAACTCACTGCCTCTATTATTCCTCGAGATTTCCTGGGGGATAGAGGCATAGCACATTCCCATTGCCACAAATAAAATAAATCCATGTATTTGACTGTGAATAACTGCAAGATCAAGAAGCCAAAATAAAATATATGAATATGAAATGACAAAAATACTCTTATTATAGAAAATCACAGAGGGAAGCATTTGCCTCCATCAGGGTCTTCTGCATGAAAGCAGGTGTGGGCAGTATCAGAGCACACTGTATTAAAGTATTTTTGTAAAAGCTCTTTGCCTGTGATTTTCAGCTCATGCAAAGTGTCATATGGACCAGTGATCCACATACCATGTGTCCTCATTTTCTCTGGCTGAAGTGGCTGAAATATCTAAACTAATCATATGCCTTTACAAATAATCAGAACGCTCCGTGTTAGCATTGCTGGCCCTAGGAGCTGGAGGATGCAGGTTTCAGGTGTGGTTCTATTACTGAACTGTTGTGCAGACCTGATTAAAACCTTTAATGTTATTAAATCACTCCCCTGGTCTGGTATATGGAAATACTACACAATGCATTCTTTCCTGAGCTGCAGTGTAATTTACCTCTCTACGCAAGACCAGACCTTCTAAAAGCTACCCATACAACAACCTACTAATTTTAGCTCAACCCTTGATAGTAACAGCTAATAAAAAAATTCAAAGCCCATAAGACAGACTTCCCTAATACCTCTGTATCATTGTTTGTGTACTTCAGTCTTATAAAACTGTTCTTCAACCTGCCCCAAGCCAGCCTTAAACAAGTTGCCAAAAGCAGACTTAAAACTCTTGATGAGTGTATGTATCTTAGCAGATCTACCACCACATGAGAAGCAGCCTTTCTCATACCTTCACTTCCAAAATTAACCCCTCCTTTGACTATAAAGTGATTTTTAATAAGTGAAGAAACTAGCACTCTTCAAGACTGCTGAACTTTTCCATTCTCATCTGACATGTGTGGCAGACCCCAAAGGCAGTTGTGCTGGCACCTTTGAAATTCCCTGTGGGTCTGTGTAGTTGCCTGTGGTTACTCAGCAGCTGGGCTATGGCTTCCTTGTTCTCTCTGCTACCACCTTTGCTTCTGTAAATCACGTGCACTTCTACCCACTCATGATGCCCAGGTTATGCACACTTCCCCCTTCCTGATTTGTAGATTAGGGGCAGAAGGTTAGAGAGTTTATCCTTGCCTATCTCCTTGTATCTAAATCTGCATTTATGTAGTTTGTAAACTTTTGTTTATTTGAATACTGAGCAGCTTTCTGTGAAGCAAACACTGAGCTTCTTCTCAAAATTCACTTTTTAGTCCCACTATTAAAAATTTCTTGGTGAGATGTAATCAAAAATCAGGCTTGATGACTCCGTGGTGGATTTTTACGTTCAACGTATTTGAACAGTTTGAGGCTAATGCAAGTGCTTTAATAATGCCCTGAAATTCTCTATAGAGCTTGTCAGATCAATATCAATAACAAGCTGGAAGGACGTTTGGACTGAGACAATTGGAAGCAAATCTGGTATGATACTGCTAAAGTCTTTGAAGCTAAGCTGGAAGCCAGAAGAAAGAACAGGAACTTCAAAGAATTTCAGAGGAACTTCTCTTCGCTCTTAGTACTGCTCTTAGCTGAGCAGAAGTTCACACACTTGGCTTTTAGTTATATGTTTCTGCCAGAGTAATCTGCTGTGATGCGGGCAGTGAAATACAGTGGCAACATCGTATGAAGGACTGGTCACTGTCAACTATACACAAAATTAAGTGCCAAAGTAAATCAAATGTCTCAGATGAGCAATAAAATCCATTAGTCTACACTCTTCGTGGCTTCTCAGTAACCTGAGTCAGAAAAATACTCTCAGACTTGTTTCACATATCAGATCTTTTGGGATTTGCATCTTCATCTGTTAGCCTCAGTTGAGGGAACAAGGTAATGAATGGAAAGGACCACTGGTCTATTTTATTAGTGCCCCAAGTGTATGACTATGACTTAAAATTGCTTTGTTCCTTAGCTCTGAATAGCTGAATATCCCATTCCACTTAATTTTTGCCTAACAGACTGCTCAAAGGATGACTACAGTCTTTCTAATTAGCCCTCTGCATAGGGGAATAGCAAGGAAAAGTGTGAGCGGAGGCCACAACAAAGCAACTGTGCAAGAGCACTTCAGGTATCTGGCATCAGCAGGGAGGAATTCCTGCTGGATGACCTTTTACAGAGACTGGACAGGTTTGGTCAGGTGCAGAAACAAGACCACTCAGGTCTGCTGGTAACAGGACCATCAGATTGCTTTCTCTGCATTGCTGGAGCCTTTGCAACCCCTGATCCACTCAAATTCCCAGACCTGATCTCTTCATCCAGACTTTTTTGCTTTTAGGCAAACAGCAAGGACAAAAGGTCCCTTTTGAAACGCAAAGGACTTCTGTGAGATTTAATGCAAGCACAAAGGGACTGGGCTACTCTAGTGAGAAGCTAGAGTGGAAGAGGGATCTACCACCATTATAACTAACATCCCATTTCTTTGTCATTATCTCTTAATTATCTTGTCTTGCTTATTTAAACAACAAGGCAATTAAGAGACATTGTCAATGGAACAGAACCCTGGCACAGGCGAATGGTCTCTGCTGTGAGATAAATGCCAAGATACTTAACAGGCAGCAGCATAACATGAGAGTGTTTATTTCCAAAGCACTGGGCAATGATTGCTGGAAAATGTGTGCCACTGCTACTGCAGGATGGCTTACTGTCCTTTGCTGTAATCATTAATTGCCTATTGCTGCAATGTCCCTTTGTACTTCATTCAGATCTGACTGTATCTAATGAATATACCTGAAATATTGCATTACCAGATACTTCTGCAATAACAAAAGGATGCTGTAAATACTGAATGTTACAAACCAGAAAGAACTCAGGAAATAGCAACTGGAATTAGCACTGTACTTATGGGAAGTAGCTAAATATAATTTCAATAGGAGATGACTTAGGGGACAGGCAGGATGGAGCAAAGGCACTGTCTTGTCTCATCAGGCCAACAATCCATCTCATCCAGTGACTGTTCTCTGACAGAAGCCAAAAGCAAATAATTCAAGGCTCATAGTATCTTTAAACCAGATAACAACAGAGCAGTATATCTGTTGTATATGTTACAGCCTAGAATCTGAAACTGGTGGTGTTTTCAGTCCTGAAGTAGTAAGGATGATTTATCATTTCATTGTTTATTTCAGTGCAATTATGGAAGCCTTTGTTGTCCACATGCAGAGCTTATTGATTTTTGAATGCTATTCATTTGTCTGGCCTTGCTTCAAATAAGAGTGGAAATTTGCACCTACTAGCTATGAAAAAAGAGCTGATCCATTCTGGTAAGCATGGGGCAAGATTTGGGAGAGGAGCTGGTAGGAGTGAAGCAACCCTACTTAGTGGTGGGAGGAAAGGAGGTAGGTCTGGGGTGGAGGGACTCTGGGAGGGAAGCATTGCATGCAGGGGGGGGGTGAGCAACCCAAACTGGGTATTTCAGACACACAGACAGGGGACTAACTCATATACTTGCACCACCCCCACAGCCTGCTCTGCTGTTGGAAATGTCCTCCCAGGGAAAGGTTCTCTCACTGCCATGGCATAAACATTTAATGTCAAAAAAAAATGGCCTGGAAATGCCATTTTTAGTTGATCTTAAAGGCACTAAGCTCAGGTGTTGGGTTGGTCCTCTTTTCTTTGTAGCCACTTTTACGTAGCAGAAATAATAGTAGATTATGCTGCAAAGAAGTGATTAAAAAATAAATCTCACATATTTATTTACTTAGTGGTATGTTTAGGTGCTCACCTATTCCTAGTTGCTCTCTAGCACAAGCAGTCCACCTCTTGAAAAAATGTAACACTTAGGATTCCAGTTTGAATAACTGCAATTGCAGATAATGTATCCCATTTGGAGTGGAATCAGAAGACAAGAAATGGAGTGAAGGAGTAGAAGCAATCCAGGAGCTACTGAATGAAAAGTGTAAATTTATTCATAATGCTGTTTGATATTCTACATGTAGTTGTTGTGTACTTTCTTTTTTTCCATCGCCTTTTCTCAGTGTTTTCAAATGCAGGGAAAATACTGGTGTTTATACTGCATAGATTACTGTGATAAACACCTCTACCACCTCTTTCCTGCTCTGCTGGATGAGCTCAATTGCTTGATTATCTAAAGATCATGTCCGACTCCAATTATCATTACTTATTAAATCAAGTCACACAGAAAAATAATTAAATGCTTAAATCAAGGCATTCTACTTTGTCACTCACTTGGGTCTGCTGGCAAGTCTATGGAACAGTTGTTAATACTGAAAATGAGATGAAAGATGTTCTAAATTTATCTTCCCAGCATTTTCATTCAGCATAATAACGGACGTTTGACAGTAACACATTGTTGTTGAGCCAGTGAGAATCATTTCCAAAATGAAATGAGCAATGAGTGCACACCTTCAAAAGTAGTCTTAGAGAAACCTGGAATCACTGGGGATGGAATAGATAAATGTTCATTCACCTGGGAGCTGTATTTTGACTGCCTTATGGCTCAAATAAAAATGAACAATTTTCAGATGAATATAAAAATCATACTTAAAAGACTTCAAATGGAAAGTATATATGTATTTTCCAGAATCCATATAGAAATTAATATGTACCATCTGGGTTACATCTGGTGATATTAAAGTGTTGTCTCATGAGCAGAATAGGTGTGAGAACCATGAAGAAAAGCTGAGCAGTTCTGGCACTTAAACTGCGAAGAAGACAACATTCATATGTAGTCCCAGAAGTATATTGCCTTTGTCCTTCAACTGCTGCTACTTTTAAATCTCTGTTTTCCTTCTTTCCTCCCATACTACTGCCTATAGCTTTTTATATATTTTTCCCCAAAGAACTACTCAGAGCATTTAGTGGGGAAATATTGGTGGTAGGTAGAGAGTTGTACTGGATGATCTTGGAGGTCTCTTCCAACCTCAATTCTATGATTCCATTATTCTATTATCTCCATGATCCAGGACACAGTTTCCTCTAAGTTCCGTGTTCAGCTTTTGCAGCAGATCTTCATTCGGGGCAGCAGGCACATTGTAAGTGAAACCCGTCTCTCCTTTTCTTTGGTGCTCCCAGAATGACCATCTAACCATTCTAGCCTCTTCTAACCTTTCTCTAAAAATTCTACAGCTGAAAGCATTAATCTTTTGTTGGTCTGATTTTTTGTGGTCTCTCTAACCAAAAAATGATGGTAGCTTGCTGGTATTCTATCTTCTTCCGTGATTTTAAAGTCTGTTCCCCATTTATTCTTCTCCTCACTTTTACATTTTTCTTTTTCCATAAATTATCCATCTTTCCTAAATGCGTGTGTAGCCACTCCTTTCATTTTCCTTCCCTGTTTGAACCCATAAGCAACGGGGCTTTGAGGGATCCCAATGAGCATGTGTTTGGTAGTTATGGTTGTCTACTAAAAACACCCCTGCAGAGTAACTCCTCAAAACTGGTAAGAGAATCTTTAACGTATAATCTTGGATCCAGGTAGAGGATGCTGACATAATCAGAGAACACTCTTTTCATTGATTGCTTTTCTAACCATGACAATCAAATTCTTCTTTTTACTGTTTTTTATTTTCATCTAAATTTGGAGGCTGAGACCTGTAGTATCAATGAGATATTTTTCACTATGAAACCAAAATTGGAATAACTGACTCCACTAACAGAATTAACAAGAAAAGCCATGTTCTCTTCAATGGTGCCCAGTGCCAGGGGAAGAGGCAATGGGCATAAACTGGAGCACAGGGGCACCCCTGAGCACCAGACAGCACTGCTATGCTGTGCAGTGCCAGAGCAGTGGCACAGGTTGCCTGGAGGCTGTAGGGTTTCCTCTTTGAAGACCTTCAGAAGGTGCCTGGCCATGGGCCTGGGCCCCCTGCTCCTGCTGAAGCAGGATTGGGCCTGCACCGACAGTCTCAACCATCCTGGGCTTCTGTGATTCTGTGAACAGATTGCATGTGAATGAAAATGTGAATACTAGGAGAAGCACTATGCAGTACATTGAAGTCACAAGACAGAAATATGCAGGGATAAAAGGCATAACTCATGTTCTGCTGTGGATCTCAAATCCTGAGGGCTGATGAGCAGCAACATCTCTTGAAAGTTAGTTCTGTACCTGAAAGAGGAAAAATGTATATATTTTCCTTCTAAATAACTGCTTTTTGTTATCAGATTGAGTCAGATCAGGCATCAAAAATCAAGTATTTGTGAAGGGTTCTCTACAAAAGGCATTATATGAGCAAGATACAATGATAGCACAAATTGCTTTCCAACCCACTTAAATGAAACAGGTAAACAGAGAAGGAAGGACTATTTTTTCCATTCTGAATACAAGTAATTGAGGCTTGCAATTAAGCAAAGAGGCATACTGCAATTGTGGCTCCTTCTTTTCACACAAGAAAGGTTATCCCAAATCTGGGCTTATCATGGCAGGCAGGGATGAGAAGAAAGATTTCTCTTTCACTTGGATGAACTATAGCACAGGTGGAAGGGTTACAATTATTGTTATTATTTTCTACTCTTAAATGAAGCATTAAAAATCTGCCAGGGAGAATATTTTTTCAGCTTTCTTTCCTTATCCTAGAGTGGCTGTAAAACCTCAGCAGTTAAAAATGTTTTCTCTGGCTCCAAGTCTAATGCATCCATAAAAATTACATTTTAAATAAAGAAAACATGTTTTCTTCCAGCTTCGGAGTGGCTCTAAGACGTTACATATTTTCTAAAAATGCATTTAATTCTCTATTTAAAAATCCTTCAATGTGCCATGACTGACTAATTTGTTGAAAACTCTGTATATGCTCTAATCTCCACTTTATCAAGAACAAACAAGCATTTTGGAATATGGTAAAAGAAAGGCCTTAAAGTCAAAATCTGTCATTTTTTTCCCCTCGAGACTGCATTGAGTTCATGACCTCTCTGAGTCTGAATTTTGTGTTGTGAGAAGCAGAGCTCATTTTGGTTTTCAGTCATGTCTAAAAATTCTCAAGAGCTTTGAGACTGTGATACCAACATAAATGTCCCTGAACACTTCTACCTCTTTGACTAGACCTGTGCATGGCCCTCACTGAGCAGAACAGGCTAACGTGAAGAAGGATCCTCCAGAAAGGAGTCATCTTGGGAAAAGCACTGTGTGATTTCTGCAGTCTTGTCCAAGCTCTGGTATGGGATCCCTCTTTGGTTTTGAGCAAGTCACTTAACAATTTTCATTTCATTTCATTTCATTTCATTTCATTTCATTTCATTCATTACGGAATCAGAAAACTCATTTTTACTGGCCTTAAGGCATGTTGTGCAGAGATCAATTCACATGCTATCAGCAGATAGCGTTTCACAAATTATTTTTTTAAGGAAGAAGTCCTAGGAGTGAGGATAGAGCAGGAGGATGCATGCTCAAACTGTTCACAGGAACTGGCTGCAGCTGGCAGAGCTTGAGAACTGCAGAAGAATGAGCAGAGTCTGCTGGTCCCTGAGCTTCTTGGGATAGGAACGGAGGAACTCTGCTTTCTTCTCAATTCGTAGCTCTTCTAAGAGGTTCCAACCAACTGTGTGCTTCCAAGAGTTCTTGACTGAGAGCTCACACACAGTCTGGCCTATTTTTCTCTTGTTCTCTCACCTTGTTCTTGCCAAGATACTCACGATGGTAAAAGCATCCCACAATTTTCCATAGGCAGCTTAGGACTTGACTACTGCCCAAAATTATGCATGACCAACTAATGGTATTCTCTCCTTTCCTCAGATCAAATACAGACTGACCAGAGCAGGCTCTGGTACCTATTAGGTACACATTGGTCTGTGATACATACATGTAGGGAAGAAATAAATGTAAAAAATAAGGTCATTTAAATTTCAGCGAAACTGTGACCAAGGAGCCTCTGTCTCTGCTAAAGACAAGCTTACAGGGACTCCTCCTGGAGATTATCTGAATTGGTCTTCATAATCACTTCAGAAACCTTTTTAATGCTGAAAACACGAGAAATGCCATAATGAGCAAGTAGATTATAATCATATCAACTTGGAATATGGTGAAAGGTATACTCCTCCTTTCTTATTTTTTTTAGTGTATAAAACGATTTTAATTTCTTGTCTGTCCTTTTCTAAGACTTTCATTTCTGTGTAGTATGAAGTGATACAAACATAGTTAGGTAAAAACTATGTTGGAAATCTAAGGGAATATTTTCACAAGTTCACTATAATAAATGCCATGGTCAGTACCATCACAAGCTAAAAAGCACTGGAATAGAGCTGTCCATAAAAGTCATATTCTCTCCTTAACAGGGAAGAAACAGATTTTTTTTTTTTTTCCCCACAAAGGACTATTGTTAAAATAATATTTTTGTTATTCATATCTAAACAATTTTGGTTAGGTGTTGATGAAGCTATCCCAAACACCATCTTCTAGTGAAGGAGCTAAGAGACAGCCCTCGTTAACTCCAGTACTGTTTTGTTAGATTACTATATTCCTAGATGTGGTGGATGTCCATGGAGACATTCAAGGTCAGGCTGGACGGGGCTCTGAGCATCCTGATCTCTCTATAGTTGTCCCTATTTATTGCAGTGACACATTAAGGTCATCAAATCAACTGGTTCTATTATTCTATCAACTCAAATTGTTCTATTATTCTATGATTCTTCTTTCTAGCCATCAGCAATTCATTGGCCCTTGCCTGAGTTTGCTGAAAGAGCTGGAGTAATAAAAGGCAAGGACAATTCATATGAGAAGATTGTTATGCGAGCAGAGCATGGGGATCCTGCATTTGCTACTTCAACTGATGGCTGCCCATGAGATCTCAGCAAAATCCTATTGCTATGGCACAGGATGTTCCCGATGTGAACACAGGTACCAGGCTTTAGAACCCACCCAATGCTCTCCTCTAGTTCTCAGGAGCTCTGATAAACAATCTTCTCATCTAAGAGCTCATCACAGCACACAGGAAAAAGAGGCACAAGGGTAGAGTGACTGTTGCCACTATTTCCTGTGAGTGCATAGGATCAATGTCTCTGTAGGAGAACTGTGACTTTATTTTTACTAAATGGCCTGTGAAAGCATTTCCATTAGAGGTGGTTTGGTATATTATAACTAAGTGGACGGAACAGAGTGAGCGTTTATTTACCCAGGAAAGTTTGAATCATATGGAACATCTGGCTTTCATTGAAATCCTCTATTTTACAAAAAAGAAAAAAGAAAAAGAAAAGAAAAAAAGAAAAAAAAAGGGAGGGAAAGCAAACCAAAAGACCCATCTGGTTTAGTAGAGACTGAAGGAAGGCAGGTGGCTGACATTTGATCACAAGTGAGCTTAAATGGGATCAAACTATGAGCATCCTCTGAAGTCGCTGTTCAGATCATGCCTGAAGAGTATTTTAAGGTCCAATTTAAAGAGTTGAATAAGTAAAAAGATTGCTTACAAGTGCTGAGTGTACAAAGAGTTATGTCATGTTTCTCTGAAATGTTTGTGTTTTCTTTCACTGTAAATCTTGTTATCATATGGGTCAGCCTATCTATTGCACAAGTTCAAAAAAATGCATGAGCTGACATCTTTTGCAGTTGGAAACACCATACTCAGCTTTGTAGGAGCCACAGCACAGCATTACCCAATGGACCAACTATCCTTGTTCAGAGCCACAGGCCTGCGATGTTTGACTTAGCTGTCAGTACTAGGAAAGAGTTTTGTGAGGGATGAATGGCACTACAAATTTTACTTGGGCATAAGACTTCTGAAAGCAGTCACAATTTGCAAAGTCTGCTGCTGTCACCTTGAGAAAATTGTGATGGGAAGAGAAATGTTTTCCCATCTTGCTGGTACTTATCGCTGTCCCCAGCAATGCGGGTCATCTTGTGGTCCCTAGGATCCCAGGAGAACACTGTCCTCTCATTTCTAGCAAAGTCAGACATTCTCTGCAACAGAGGAGATGTGTCCTGTGTGGTACAACTCTTTGTCCTGGCTATTGCGTTTGATCTGGAAAACACGCTGTGAGGAAACAGAGATGCTGCCATAGGAAAACCTGTCTGGAATGGTCGAGCCTGTTGTGTTTCCTTACTTCCTGAGAGGTGCTTTGGAATGGTATTTTGCACCTTCTCTATAGTTCTGTATAGTCTTGGCACTGTATTTTAGTGAGAAATAATACACAGAAGTGCTCTGCTTGGATGTGGGCATATGTGCCAGCTCTGCTGCCTGTACTGGGCAGCTTTCCTGGGTGCTGACACCACTTGGCCCTGAGGCTGCTGCTGGTCAATAGCACCAATCTATGAACTTCAAACTAATATTTAAGTTAATATTCTTCAGATCAGCTACAGATTCAATGAAAGAGTCAAAGAGAGAACTTAGGCTCCTTGATCTTCAGTCCCTGCTCTAATAAAGGAGTGATTAACATTACAGTTTATTATTACTTTCAATTTCAACTCCCATATGAAGCTAGAGGAACTGTAGAACTAGTCAGAATCCTATTTTCTGCCTGTCAGTTAAACATATGAAGTCCCAAGACAGTCTGACTCACCTTCATATATAAAAGAAAATTCTTTCTTCCAACGCACACCTGTGTCTTTCTTAAAATGTGTCTATTCTGAAAAGCAGCTGTCAAAAAATTTCATCCTCTCACTCAGTATATCATGTCTGAATTTATATCCAATGTATTTAGTACTAGAATATGTTTTTACGACATTTTTACTTTCACCTCAGTTTTTGCAAAGGTATGAGAAAAAAAGCGGATTTCTGTTCTGGCTCATGTATCACAAAATGATTTGTTAAATGCTTTCCAATTTTGGACCAAATGCTGCCTCCTCAACTATTTCTTTGCAAACTCAAAGGACAATTTATTTGCACAGGTTTAATTGTGAGAAGAACTTGATGTAATGAAGTTTTAATGGCAAAGCTGTATGAGCCAGAAAATGCACAGCTTGACTTTCAGATCCCAAGCTGAGTCTGCAAGTAGAGATGCTTCTAAACTGAGAAAATGTCATTCAAGTCACTCAGGCACAATAAATGTGAATCCCTCACCACCTTTTTTATAGTCAAGAGCACGCTTGTGTGAACACTAATGCAGGACTAAGATGCTGATGGTTATTTCTCCATAACCAGAATAGTAGTTAACAGCAAAACTCAATACTCACAAATGGCCAAATGTGTTCAGTTCAGAGCAGAAGTTCAGTGCACCAAATCTGTCTCATCTTCCCAATTCTACTGGTCTGACTAAAGAATAATCTCCAATCTTCCATTGCTCTCAGATTGTCATGGCTGCAGTAAAACTTCCAATCCTTAATGACTCAGCTAGAGAAGCAACTTCTAATAAACTCTAAGGGACTCACCGTCATAAAAATCTCTGAACTGGGGTGAAGGAGAGTGAACTGTGCTAACAGGCCGGGAGTTCAAGACTAAGTAAGTCTTCTGTGTGACAATATATATAGCAACATCCTTAGGAGAAAATGGCAAAGCAAAGACTTCTCAAGTCCCCATTTAATTTACTTGTGTTCTCTGAAGACAATGATCTTGATCGCCGAGGATCGCCGCTTCGGAGCTGTTTCAGCCAGAGCCGCAGCGGCTGATCGCGAAGAACACGTGGATCTCGATCGGTTCCCTCTTCCGGGGGTCCCCGAGACAACAGAGAAGCCCGGCAGATCTCGCGAGAGCGGCTGACGCAGCGGGGGCGTTGCCAGGGCAACGGCGGGGGATTTAAACGGGCGCAAACCCTGAAGAAGCCCTTGATCGCCGAGGATCGCCGCTTCGGAGCTGTTTCAGCCAGAGCCGCAGCGGCTGATCGCGAAGAACACGTGGATCTCGATCGGTTCCCTCTTCCGGGGGTCCCCGAGACAACAGAGAAGCCCGGCAGATCTCGCGAGAGCGGCTGACGCAGCGGGGGCGTTGCCAGGGCAACGGCGGGGGATTTAAACGGGCGCAAACCCTGAAGAAGCCCTTGATCGCCGAGGATCGCCGCTTCGGAGCTGTTTCAGCCAGAGCCGCAGCGGCTGATCGCGAAGAACACGTGGATCTCGATCGGTTCCCTCTTCCGGGGGTCCCCGAGACAACAGAGAAGCCCGGCAGATCTCGCGAGAGCGGCTGACGCAGCGGGGGCGTTGCCAGGGCAACGGCGGGGGATTTAAACGGGCGCAAACCCTGAAGAAGCCCTTGATCGCCGAGGATCGCCGCTTCGGAGCTGTTTCAGCCAGAGCCGCAGCGGCTGATCGCGAAGAACACGTGGATCTCGATCGGTTCCCTCTTCCGGGGGTCCCCGAGACAACAGAGAAGCCCGGCAGATCTCGCGAGAGCGGCTGACGCAGCGGGGGCGTTGCCAGGGCAACGGCGGGGGATTTAAACGGGCGCAAACCCTGAAGAAGCCCTTGATCGCCGAGGATCGCCGCTTCGGAGCTGTTTCAGCCAGAGCCGCAGCGGCTGATCGCGAAGAACACGTGGATCTCGATCGGTTCCCTCTTCCGGGGGTCCCCGAGACAACAGAGAAGCCCGGCAGATCTCGCGAGAGCGGCTGACGCAGCGGGGGCGTTGCCAGGGCAACGCCTTGAAAAAACCTCCGGGAGGGCAGCGACGCGTCGCTGCCCACCAGGGCGGAGAGGAGAGGCGTTATCACTGTGAGGTAAGTGGCAGGTGCGGGGTCACCCATTAACGACCTGGTAAGGGGGCGAGGGCAGGGCCAGCACTATCAGCAGCAGGGTAGGGCTTATCGGTCACGCCCTGTTAAGGCTATTCTAGTTGTGCTAATTAGTCTTCAGGTTCTCCATGGCTCCACCCCGGCGGAAGGCTACTGTCTCTAAAAATAATGTGGGGACCCAGACAGAGGCCCCCTGCACATGTAAAAGAAAGACTGCCAAGAAGAATGCAGAGGTGCAGACTGAGGTCCCAAAACAACATGCTAGTGTGCAGGTCACTGGCTGTGATGAGTGCCAGAGCCTGGCCCTTGCAGTGCCAGGCGATGGAGGCAGCACTTGTGTAAGATGTGACCAGCTAAAGGACTTACTTTGCCTTGTGGTCAACCTGAAGGAGGAGGTGGAGAGGCTAAGGACCATAAAGGAATGTGAGAGGGAGATTGATTGGTGGTGCCAGTCCCTATCAGCCCAGAGATCTTGGCACACAGCTGAGGCTCTGCGTGGAGCGTGTCACTCCCTGCCGCCTTGCAAACAGGTAGTAGAGGGGAACCGGCAGGTAGACTGTGTTCCTGCTGCAGTGCAAGGCAATTTGAGAGCAGAGCAAGGCAATCTAAGGGAGGAGGAGGAGTGGAAAAGGATACCAGCTCGGCGAAGTGGGCGTCCTCCATCCCGACCATCCTCGGCTCCCCAGGTGCCTCTGCAAAATAGGTTTGAGGCCCTGAATCTCGAGGGAGAGGTGAGTGAGGGGGTGGAGGGAGGTCCACCTGTAAGGTTGCCTCGGGCGAAGTGGTCGACCCCACGCCTCAAGACTGCCTCCGCCCGGAAGGACAGAAGGGTGGTTGTCATAGGTGACTCCCTGCTGAGAGGAACGGAAGGCCCTATATGTCGGCCTGACCCTACCCGTAGGGAGGTGTGCTGCCTCCCTGGGGCAAGGGTCAGGGACATTGCTAGGAAACTTCCTGGTCTGATTGGCCCTTCTGATTATTACCCATTATTGATAGTTCAGGCTGGCAGCGATGAAGTCGCTGAGAGAAGCCTGAGGTCTATCAAGGAAGACTTCAGAGGACTGGGGCGGGTAGTTGAAGGAACGGGTGTGCAGGTGGTTTTTTCTTCCCTACCTTCAGTGGCAGGGAAGGATACAGAGAGCATCCAAAAAACCCGCCTCATAAATAAATGGCTAAGAAGTTGGTGCAAGCACAGGAACTTCGGTTTTTTTGACCACGGGGCAATTTACTCTGCGCCTGGCATGATGGCTGCAGATGGAAGTAGCCTGTCTCCAAGGGGTAAGAGGATCCTAGCCCAGGAACTGGCAGGGCTCATTGAAAGGTGTTTAAACTAGGTATGAAGGGGGAAGGGGACAGAATGAGGGCCACTGGGATTGAGCGGGTAGTTCGTGGCTCAAAATGGAGTTCGATGGGTGAAAAGGGTGGAGTTCAAAGGGATGGAGAGAGGCAGGGGGGTGCTGCTTCCCTAAAGTGTCTATACACTAATGCGCGCAGCATGGGAAATAAACAGGAAGAGTTGGAGATCTGTGTGCGGTCGCAAGGCCATGATCTCATTGCGATCACGGAGACGTGGTGGGACAGCTCGCATGACTGGAATGTTGTCATGGAGGGCTATGTGCTTTTTAGGAAAGATCGGCTGGTGAGGCGGGGTGGTGGAGTTGCTCTTTATGTGAGAGAGCAGCTAGAATGTATTGAACTCCACCTGGGGGAGGGTGATGTAGCAGTGGAGAGCTTGTGGGTGAGAATCAAGGGGCAGGCTGGTATGGGTGACACCGTTGTGGGTGTGTACTACAGGCCCCCTGATCAGGAAGAGGAGGTTGACGAGGCCTTCCACAAGCAACTGAAAGTAGCGTCACAATCCCAGGCACTAGTGCTTATGGGGGACTTCAATTATCCAGATATTTGCTGGAAAAGCAACGTGGCCAGGCACGAGCGGTCCAGACGGTTCCTGCAATGTGTCGAAGACAACTTTCTGATGCAGATGGTGGAGGAACCAACGAGGGGAGGGGTGTTACTGGACCTTATTCTCACAAATAAGGACGGGTTTGTTAAGGAAGTAAAAGTTGGGGGTAGCTTGGGTTGTAGTGACCACGAGATGGTGGAGTTCAAGATCTTGAGTGGAAGGTGCAAAGCAAAAAGTAGGATTGCTACCCTGGACTTTAGGAGAGCCAACTTTGATCTCTTCCGGGACCTACTTGGAGCTATCCCGTGGGCTAGGGTGTTAGAAGGTAAGGGGGCCTGTGAGAGCTGGTTGGCATTTAAACAGCTCTTCTTCCAAGCCCAGGATCGGTGCGTCCCTGTGAGCAAGAAATCAGGAAAGGGTGGCAGGAGACCTGTGTGGATGAGCAAGGAGCTCATGCACAAACTCAAAGGGAAAAAGAAGGTCCATGAAATGTGGAAAAAGGGTCTGACCACTCGGGAAGAATATAGAAATGTTGTCAGGGCCTGCAGGGATGCGACGAGGAAGGCTAAAGCCCACCTGGAATTGAATCTAGCAAAGGTGGTAAAGGATAATAAAAAAGGTTTTTTTAAGTATGTTAACAGTAAAAGGAAGACTAGGGAGAATGTAGGTCCCCTACTAAGTGAGGGGGGTGTTCTGGTAACGGGGGATGCTGAGAAGGCGGAGATACTGAACGCCTTCTTTGCTTCTGTCTTCAGTGAAAAAGCTCCCCCTCGGGAATCCCAGGCCCTGGTGGTTAGTGAGAAGGTCTGGGGAATGGAAGACTTCCCTTTAGTCAGGGAAGAGGCGGTCCGAGAGCGCCTAGGCAACACCAATGTTCATAAATCCATGGGACCCGATGGGGTGCATCCACGGGTGCTGAGGGAGCTGGCAGAGGTGATTGCTGAACCGCTCTCTATCATCTTTGAGAGGTCTTGGAGAATGGGGGAGGTGCCTGAAGACTGGAGGATAGCCAATGTCACTCCAGTCTTCAAAAAGGGCAAGAAGGAAGATCCAGGTAATTACAGGCCAGTCAGCCTCACCTCTGTCCCTGGAAAGGTGATGGAACAGATTGTGCTGGATGCCATCTCCAGACAACTGGAAGAAAAGGAGGTTATCAGGAGTAGTCAGCACGGGTTCACCAGGGGGAGGTCGTGCTTGACCAACCTGGTAGCCTTCTATGATGTTGTCACTGGCTGGGTGGATGGGGGGAGAGCAGTGGATGTAGTCTACCTTGATTTCAGCAAGGCATTTGACACTGTCTCCCACGACATCCTTATAACGAAGCTGAGGAAGTGCGGGATAGATGAGTGGACAGTGAGGTGGGTTGAGAACTGGCTGACTGGCAGAGCACAGAGGGTTGTCATTGGCGGTGCAGAGTCTGGTTGGAGACCTGTAACCAGCGGTGTTCCCCAGGGGTCGGTGCTGGGACCGGTCCTGTTCAACATCTTCATCAATGACCTTGATGAGGGGATAGTGGCCACCCTCAGCAAGTTTGCTGATGATACGAAGTTGGGAGGATTGGCTGACACGCCCGAAGGCTGTGCTGCCATTCAGCGAGACCTGGACAGGCTGGAGAGCTGGGCAGTAAGGAACCAGATGAAGTTTAACAAAAGCAAGTGTAGAGTCTTGCACCTAGGGAGGAATAATTCCATGCACCGGTACAGGTTGGGGGATGACCTGCTGGAGAGGAGCTCTGCAGAGAGGGACCTGGGTGTCCTGGTGGACGACAGGTTGGCCATGAGCCAGCAGTGTGCCCTTGTGGCCAAAAAGGCCAATGGCATTCTGGGGTGCATCAAAAGGAGCGTGGCCAGCAGGTCGAGGGAGGTGATCCTCCCCCTCTACTCTGCCCTGGTAAGGCCTCATCTGGAGTACTGTGTCCAGTTCTGGGCTCCCCAGTACAAAAAAGACAGGGATCTCTTGGAAAGAGTCCAGCGGAGAGCCACAAAGATGGTGAAGGGCCTGGAGCATCTCCCCTATGAGGAAAGGCTAAGTGAGCTGGGTCTGTTTAGCCTTGAGAAGAGAAGACTGAGAGGGGACCTGATCCAGGTCTATAAATATCTAAGGTGTGGGGGGGCAAAGTGGCGAGGCCAGACTCTTTTCAGCAGTGTGCAGAGACAGGACAAGGGGAAATGGCCAGAAGCTGGAGCATAGGAAGTTCCGCACCAATGTGCGCAAGAACTTCTTTACGGTGAGGGTGACGGAGCACTGGAACAGGCTGCCCAGGGAGGTTGTGGAGTCTCCTTCTCTGGAGATATTCAAGACCCGCCTGGACGCCTACCTGTGCGACCTGGTGTAGGGATCCTGCTTTGGCAGGGGGGTTGGACTCGATGATCTCTGGAGGTCCCTTCCAACCCCTACGATTCTGTGATTCTGTGATCTTCATGGGTTTGGAGTCTGTGCGCTCACCTTCTCACCTTTCCTGCCTCAAGTATGTCCTCCAGGCAAAATCACCTAAATGCAACAGCTAACAGGATCTTTGTTTACAATGTGCTTAGTATCCTGAGTCTCTTGGCCTCCAGGAATGCTTCCAGGCAAAGCCGAGCTGGCAAATAGTCATCTGAAGAATGTCAGAGATGGGAAGTGAGAAGATACCAGGAGGTGAGAACCAGCCCTCATAACTGGTTATCTCCTATGCATGGGCAGATCATTTTATTCTATAATTAGTTGTTGGTCAGGACAACCATGTCACAGTGTAGAACTATGTGTATCCCTGCTGTATCTTTGTGCTCATTTCTCTGTACTGATTTTAACAGAAGATGACACTTCCAAAGGTTGCTTTTTCAACAACTTATTTACACCGGTTGCTTTTTCAACAACTTATTTACACCCAAACAAAAACATTAAAGAAAATTAATTATAGGCCAAATCTGCTGTCCTGATAAATGATGCCATTTTATCTTTTGTCATCTTGTGAACTGATGAAGATGTCTTCAGAAGTGTTCTACAGTAGCTCAACTCAGCTGTCACGTAGTCAGTTATAACTTCCCTCTTTTTGCATAATTATTTTTCCCTAATATATTTATTAATCTGGACAAATGTACCACTGCTACAGTAGTGATGTCTTATTTACTTAATTCAAAGTCTATATGTAGTTCCTTGCTGGTTTGTCAGTCATCCCAATGGACTAGCAGGCATTGACCTCAATATGTTCAAAGTGTTGTGTGAGGTTTTAGCTACTCATCTCTCATTAAATTCATTGATACTCAAGTTAAAAACTGAAGTTTCCTGCGTTACAGCACTCTTACCTGTAGCTAAAAGACAGAAAAACCCGTGATCATCTCTTTCTTCAGATACCCTACGTTAAGCTGAAACTCAGTAAATAGAGTCTTTATTATATAAAGCAGAGACTTTTCAAGTTAATGCAGCACAATGCCCTTTTTTCACCTTCACAGTAAAATGAGAGAATATACTCTGCCTTCCTGACGTGGTTGCCCATCATTCAGTGGTGATGTGCCATATATGCTATGAATGTGACTCTCAGCAACTTTACTGCATATAGAGTGTATAATTAACACTATTTAATTAAAACTTCAGGATTCTCAACAATTTCTAAATGCCCACACTTCCAGTTAAATGGATTCCAATGCCAACATTTTAACAATGTTACATAACAAAACATAGCTAGAAGTTTCAAAAGCAGTTCTCCCTGGTATTTTTTTATTCTTTAAATTAAAAATAGATCCCTGAGCAGAAGTTTTCATCAAACAGAAAATCTATGCACTATTTCACCATTTTTATTGCACGTGTAACCCAAGAGTACCACTTTCCAACTGCACTTTTACACTTATCTGGAGAGGAGGAACCTTGTCAAGAAAGTGAGGACTTCCATTTTCCCCATGTTGCACTATTCAGTGAGCTGAGATAGAGGGACAAGTTTCTCCTCAGAGCACCCTACTCGTTTCCACCAAGAAAAGGTAAGCAATGCCTTCATTAGCTGCTGTTGGAACTCTGACCAGAGTTTCTTCCAGCCTGATTACCACAAATTAGAGAGTTATAATATAATATAATATAATATGTATGTCACATATTTGCCTTGTGTACCCATTTCCAGAAAACACTCCGAAGTGAAGGCCAGTGTCATCTGATAAAACAATTTTCTTTTCTCTTTTTAAGAAGCAGTTTCTCTTCACAGACACATTTAAAATTTGTTTTGTTGATTCTATGGCCTCAATATAGAAGTAAATAATACTATATGTGTGAATCAGAGCTGAATTCTGTTAGTGTAGAACTTCAGATGAACTCACAGGTTTCCTGCAAAGAACTGGCCTTTAACTGTAGATTCTTCTTCCTATTTAAATTGGCTCTAGAAAGCCAAAAGTCTTTGAAGTAATTTAAATAAGGTAAGTTTAAATCAGTTTCTAAAATGCACTTAGATGATGCCATTCTCAGTAATTAAATACTTCATCACTGGAAACCATAATAAAAATGTGCTAATTTCAGTTCACTGTAGAAGCTCAAAGGGAATAAATTACAACTCTATCGCACCCCTTTTATGATTACTATTCTGCTATGGACCTAATGTGTTTTCTTTCAAGGCCAAGTGAATATCTTTTGCTACCACAACCTTATCAAAAATCTTCATGAGCCTAACAAAAATCAGGAGTTGGTTATGAAATTTGGATTTCTAGATTCTGTTAGATGCTCTCCTAAAATACGAATGGCAAGCAAAGAAGAGAGTTGTCGTGGTCCATATTTACGCATTTTTATTTGCTATGTATTCTACTGACGGTTAAGTAAATAATTACTTCCAATACAAGGGAAGAAGTACCTCTGAGAAATGTTATCTTTCTGATGCCTAGCTGCTTCTGAACAGGTTCTGAGATACTGAAGTCCCAGTGACGCATTGCTTTTAAGAATGAAGAAATCTTGGCTTCCTGAGAACTTTGTAATAGATATTAGAAAAGCAGCAGAAAATACAGAAAAAAAGAACTCTGTTATCCTTTCTGATATTTTTATTCTCCAAATGCATTATCACAGATCCCTGCTCGCAGATCTTCATCACCCAGAACACAAGAAACAACAGGCTCTGGCTACCCTTTCCTCCCACATTCTTTTCTTTACTCTTTTTCACAACGCACGACTTTACCTTCTCTCATTGTTGAGTCAGAAATCAGATTAAGAATTGGTATTGTCTTAACTTTCTATAAAATACTTTTAAAATGGACCACAAGAGGAGTTCTAATCCTCTCTCCTTATAGAACCTAAACTGTTCCTATCAACATTAAAGTTGGTTGTATAACAGATTCATTTCATAGACTTGTCACAGTGATGGGTAACACATCTGCAAAGCTATGACTCTTGAATCCTATTTCTGGCTTTTAAGTGGCTGCAATGTATCCTCCAAATTGCTGTCTGAACAGGAAGAAAATGCTTTGGAAACCATTAGGATCCCAGCAAAGGAGGGAGTGTTTATTTGGTTAATAGATTATGAGCAGATTTCAGTGGTTGGACTGGAGTGTAAGCCATAAAATGCAGAATTTGAGATAAAGAAATTCAGATTCTTATTTGTTCAAACTTTTTTCAAGACCTTGAGCAAGTCATTTAGACTGCTATTAAAAGTTCAGTGTTTCCAAGGAGCTATGTCAAAGTTTTTCTGTTGTTTGGAATGGCACGTCCATCTCACAGCATCATTCATAGTTTCTTTAAATATCCAGAAGTGTCCATATATTATAACAAGATCCTAAAAATTCTCTTGTTAGATCCTCCTTTATTTTTCAGGATATTATATTTATATATGATTAAAAAAGAAAAAAAACAAACATGTAGAGAAAGAATGCTTTCTCCCTGTCCAAACCTCTTCCTGAAAAGAAAAAAAACAAACCATAAGTTTCTTTTAAGAGCAGTTATTTTCTGGCTCATTAGAGGCATAACTCCCCCTTTTTTTTATTTTTATTTTTATTTTTTTTCAATGAAAAGCCATGAACAGGGGCAGAAGCAAGTCACACATGATTTGAAGAGATGACATTTAATTTTAAGGACAAGGCAAGGAATCACACCGACACACTTCCAACTGCCCTCCTACCAGTAACTCCAGCATCTATGGCTACTTTCTTCATAGCATCTTTTTATGAGAGCTGCCTTCAGGAATCTGCATTCAAAAGACTCTGGAGACCTTAGGGGTTATTGCTGTCATACATGAAAAACATTTGACCAAGTCAGCATGCTACTCATGCCTTCTGGAGAAGGAAAGGGGCAAGCAGGTCCTGCAGCAAATACAAACCAGGTCTTATGACTAACAACCATTAAATAGCTCAAAAACACTCGAGTTTCTAAGATGTTTACAAATTGCAAGAGGAACATTTTGCAGAATAAATGCAGTCCTGGAGCTTAATACTCACTCTACTGTTTCATTACTGCCCCTGTTTCATATTAGCACACCAAGCAATTTGTATGCATCTATGGACGTTTTAGTAATGTATACCCAAAGCAATTGCCAAATGTTATTCAGGGCTGCTATATGTAGTAGTTCTAATGAATAATGTTTTTGTTAAGAATGTGGCAAACTGCTATTTATTCAGATGAATTCCAACCAACCATAATGCCTGGGTCTTACTTCTGAGGTATGAATGCAATAATTACCAAACACGATTCTAAAATGCAATTTGTTAACTTGGAGGAGATTGTGAGATCGTGACACACATTTAAAGTACCCATAAAGCCATTCTTGTTGCTTTTTTCGCCCCACTAAGTCTTTGTTTTCATAAGCAGAATCTCCTGTCACTGTATCCACCAGTCCAGTGTCTCCACATCCTCTTATGCTGTACACGTCCAGATTTGATACCTGAACATGAGACATCAAATCAAGCAGCAAGACTATCTGGAAGATAAATGGGGAAATGAGTTTTCAAAATTGCCCAACTCTTCTTCACTTTCCATTAAGCTTCTCCTCCAAAGTAAGTTGGCCTCAGAATATGTCCCAGATCCAATAGGTCATTTAAGTTAGCAAGTAACAGCTGCAGAACCAAGAGCTTTGTGTTAGAAATAAAAGCTGTGCAGTTTGCTAGCGCTGTCAGAACTAGTCCATAGAATTACAGAAGCATAGGATATCCTGAGTTGGAAGGTACTCACAAGGATCATCAAGTCCAACTCCCAGCTCCACATAGGACCAACCAAATTTAAAACCTGTGTCTGAGAGCTGTCCAAACACCCTTTGAACTACAGCAACTCGGGGCCGTGCCCACTGCCCTGTGCAGCCCGTTCCATGCCCACCGCCCTGTGGTGCAGCCCCTGTCCCTGACCCCCACCCGCCCCTCCCCTGACGCAGCTCCATGCCGTTCCCTCGGGCCCTGTCGCTGTCACACAGAGCAGAGCTCAGCGCTGCCCCTCCGCTCCCTGTGAGGAGCTGCAGCCGCCATCAGGCCTCCCTCAGCTCGGCTGCTCTGGGCTGCACCAGGAGGGCCAACAGGCTGAGCAGTGTAGGGATGGAGGGAGAACAAGAATAATGTTGAGTGGCAACATTGCCTGGACAGTGATAGAAATACAAAATGCAATATAAAATCAATATAAAATTCACTAATTTTCTATTTATGAACTTGAAATAAATATATTCAAGGTTAATATCTTACTGCATCACAGTGGACTGAAAATTCAATTAGAATGTTATAAAAATTCTAAGTAAATATTTTAGTGGAGATGAAATTAGATCTAGGACTGACAAATAACAGCTAGAATGGACAGCACTCAAAAAAGAGTATTTTTAATACAGTTGAAATAAGAATCACAATAAAATGGACACAAACAAAAAGATTAAGAACTGAAATAAATTCATTTCCATGGAACTAACATAGCATGAGCAGTAAAATATTTTGGAGATTGGCCTAAAAAAGTTCCAAATCATGTGATTCTAAATCTAAATATAAATGTAGATGTAGATAATTTGTATAATGTTGTATGTATGTCATTAGACTGTTCAGAACATGCACTCTCTGCTGTCTCTTTCTACAGAGCTTGCAGAGTTGCAGAGATGCTTATGGTGACAGAGAGTTGTATTTAAACTTGTGCACAGCTAAGAAATCTGCAGCCTCATAGCTGGGAGACAGATGATGCTGCAGGTGCCTCAGTGCAAATGCAAGTGCCACACTATTTTTATCATGACTCATCTGGGAATTTAGAGAAGAGACAGTCTTTCCTGCAGCTGAGAGGCCAAGAAGGAAACCTCTGGAGAATACAAGAAGCTGGGCTGAAGAAACATTTTATTTTTGTGTGACTTATAACTTTTAGTGTTTGAAAAGTACAGTAAATAGCTAGGCATGGTAAGAAGAGGACTTGGGCATATAAATCCTTAATGAAAGAAGGATGTTACATGTTATACATAACTGGTTTTTCCCCATATTGCTGTAGAGTTTTCTATTGATAGATCAGAGTGATAATTCTCACAGGAACCTGTCACTTCATCAGGTACTGCAGAAAGGCAATCAGTGGCTGAGGAGAACAGTCTTCCTCATAGCCATACAGCAGCCAAGATTTCTAGTTGTGACTCTGGTTATGTTGAATCCAGTGCTTCCAGTTTGGGTCGCAGAGAAATAATTTAAGTTCCAAAAAGCAACAATTGGGGGGGAAAGCTTGTGTGTGAGCTCTGTCCATCTATTGATTTGTTTGTCATCGTGCTTCTGCAGCCTATTGCAGCAGCCAAAGTGAGGAGGGGGCAGCAGTAAACTGTGGCAGACACATGGGGATGAGAGGCTGGTTTGATTCCTCAAAAAGTGCAATGTTAAGTGGCACAGGGGAAGACCTGATCTGGAGATATGAGATTTCTGTGGTACCCTGCAGCTTAACTTGGACAGGCTCATTGTATAAGTGAGAGCTTTTGTGGCTGGGGAATGCTCTCCTGATCAGACGAATAGATGGTCTTAAGGTTTTCAGCCATACAAATAGGATCTCATCCAAACAACATTTTGGTCAGGAGAGTGTGATGAATTGATTCAAAGGGGAAAAGAGACTTAATTTTATCAGAAAAGGTCAATTTTCGTACACGGTTTTCAAATATAGGTGCAGAAAATGGTGGTTAGGCAAGGCTGTTAAAAATGACTTTCTCTTTAACTCCAAATAGCGTAGATTAGTAGCACCCCCTCAAGACACCTTGCTGTTTTTACAGTGGTTTCAGGCACTTCCCCAGGGATGGGACAAGACCTGATAAGGTTGTCTGGGGCCTCTTCCCACATCATGCAAGGAAGGGACAGCCCTTGTCTGCCACATCCCTGAACCAGCCCTGAGCCCAGCAGCCACACTCCTGGAGGGGGTTGCTACTGGGGCCATCACTGCCCCTTTTATGAGATAGGTAAGAATTGCTGAAAATGCCTTTCTTTTGACAGAAAGAGAGGAAAGTACAGCCTTTCTGATGCCATATAGCTTGATGGTAACTGTCCTATCATATGTGACTTGTTCCTGTGATCCTTTCCATCTAGAAGGAAGGATGGAAGACAGGACTATCAATTGGAAATAAAACATGGAACAAATTGTGTGAGGAATTGTTTTCCAAAATGATTCTGTCACGAGCCCTGGGATTATCTGCACAGTGAGTCTCATTCCTGCATCACAGTATCTCCTGCTGCTTTCCAGAAGATGATGAAATTATGTGATTGATCTACGTTGTCTGTGTTATTCTTTTACCTCAGAAAGTAGAATCAAGCAATGCCTTAAACATTTTTTGCATTTCTTAGATCCAGATGAATTTTGGATGTGACTCTCTGCCAGGGGAACACTGGAGATGTGTATCTTGCCCACGAAGGCATGATTTTTACCTCCATGCACCCACTGCACTGGTGTAGCACTCTGGGTAAGGAGTCACAGGGGATCATGTCTGGAGGATCTGCATCCCACTTAGTACTTTCTACATTCAAAATATAACAGGCACTGCCAGGACTATTTTAACAGACAGCATTCAACTTAGATGTTGAATACAATTTTAATTCTCACGTATCTCTTCTTTCTGGTTCCTCCACAGACATGACTGAATTTAGTTACACAGCCCCAACTATTTAACCTCTGAGAAACTAAATCTTGAACAAGTCCAAGCACTCTCCTTTGGATGCCCAACGGAAATTACAAAGCCCTGAATATTCAGCAATTTTTAGTCCATAGCATGTCGTTTAATGGCTTCAGTCAACCCACCCTACCTTCCAGTGCACTTGGCATTTCTGGTATCCTGGCTTTCAGCAACCTGCACTTGGAATTCAGAAAACAAGGAGCAGTCAGATCAGTGAGCCTCAAAGGAAGATAAGATTTGACATGACTTGCCTTGTATCACAAAGGAAACCCATGTTAAAATAGGACCCAGTTTTCTAAACTTGCATTTGACTAAACTAATGATGAAATCATTTCTTTGCCTGCGGGTCCTTGAATCAGGCCTCCAACTTCTTGGAAAATTATGCATGGATCCTTCAGCTAACAGACCCACTTTACTACACCATCATAATGGCTCACCAGAGCATCTTGTCCCGTTCATCAAATGAGATGAATACAGCAAAGAAGTTTTAAGTTCACATAAGCAGTCTGCTTCAAAGTGCGCATACAGAGCAACAAAATAAAAATCTTATATGTAGTTTTCATACAGTCTTTTTTTTTTTTTTTTTAACATATGAAGGGTAAAATTTGAAACCTACATTTTGGCTTTTGAAATATGTAGAATAATTTTAAAATGTCTCATCCAACTTTTTTAAGTTGTTAAAGGAGTACACTTAAAATCTCCCTTCTTCAGCCACATGCATGCTATTATTATGTTCCACAAGCAAATTAAGTATGAAAGACTGCCTTTCATGTTAGGTGAGCAATTTCCAACTGTGGGAAGTGTAATAAGTACATTTCCTTCTGAGTGGAGTGTTTAGAGTAGCAGTGTTTCATATCCACTCTGTCCTTAATTTTCCTAGCAGTATTAACGCTGTAAGGAACTCCGAGGAGTCTGACCTATAATCTGAAAGCCAGATTTTCCAACCTTCACTCATCTATGAGTTCTTTCCTCATTTGTGTCCAGTGAGTTAAGAAGCCCGAGTCTGTGAGATACAGAAGTGAAAGCCGTTTGGTGAGTGAGAGTGCTTCAGCCCGGGAGGATTCAGAATCTCTTGACACTGTACCAGGAGGAGTTTAAGACATGCTATACAAGGCCTGTGCAGATTAAAAGGCTGATGAAGGGACATGGATAGGCTCAGCCCCACTGCGCGCAGGGTAGGGACACAGTGAACTGCCTGCAGTGCCAGCCAGAATGATCAGCAGCAGGGTTGCACAGAGGACCCGGTGCCTGCACTGCATGCTGTGTATGCAACTGGGAAGCCAGAGGGAGGTCGGGACATTTCCCTTCACCTGCCAGCATCGTGGTAGGGCTGCAGGATAAAGCAGGCAAATCCTAACAGGCCAGGTGTGAGTCCACACCTGCATCCTCCTAGAAATAGTAGCCACTTCTCCGTGCTGTGGAAAAGTTGTGCACAACAAGGAATATACAGAGTGACAGCAGTTGGCAGATGTTTAAGCCCAGGCAACTATTTCATCGTTAGTCTAAGTACACAGTCATTCAAACTGATCACGTTTATTGCTGATTTTGTTTATACTTGCATATACTAAGGGGTTTTGAGCCAAGAGTAACTCCCTTGTTCAAACCCAACTCATTTACAGCAGAAGTGATCCTCAACTCTGCTGCATCTGTGTGCACCCTTGTGAAAACAGAGAGTGGGTGGCAACAGCAGCGGGAGCACTGCCAATCTTGTCTTGCCAACGTGGATATATGCTCTAAAATATCCAGGGCTACTGTACGTGGGAAACTGTAGTGAAAAGGACAAGCAGATGTGATTTACCTAATTGACAGCCTAATTAGGATCTGAAGAAGAGGTGGGTGATTTAGAACTGTTGGAAAACAAGTTATTGAAAGGATTGAAAATTAATATAAAAGGTCTCAGTGGTGTTTAATAAACAGAACTCATTCAAAAAATGCTTTTAAATGTTCCAGACCTTATTTTCTACAACAGCTCTGCCAGCCTATGATCACCATGTTCAGACCTGAGCCAAGAGAGCACAGCTGGGGTTGCCACTGAATTTTCTTGTTCTCATCTGCTTGATGTGATGTTTATCCCTTAGATTGTGGCATTAGTCTGTAGACAAAACTGAGTGTAATACATCTTTCACTTCAGTGAAACACCCACTCTCATTATAGCATGTTTTGTTCAGTAGTTTCCACTCAGATGAATTCTTAAGCACTTCAAAACAAGTCACTATGGGCTGGATGCAGCTTTAAGAATAGAGAATTGCCAAGCCCAGCCATGACGTGATCCCTCTGGAAGTTCAACTCCTCCTTATGTTTTCCTATTTGTGTTTTTTCTGCTTCTATTTTTCCAAACAAAAATAAATGCCAGTATCTCACAATGTCTCAAATTCTAACAACTAGTCATGAAGCAAGTCAGCACTGTTGGAGAAGACAGCAGTTGGTACTCATCTCTAGGCTAACTGAATTTCATTTGTTTATTATCTTTTTGGACACTTCTTCCTTTCTTTTTGAGCTGTCTTTTCTTTTTTTGCCCTCTGGTCAGCAAGAATACTCTTTGCTCGTCAAAGACTTATTTTCATTTTTGTTGTCTATCCTCAAGTCAACTCCTGTGGTTCTGGTGTTGGAAGTCACGGAGGAAAGCAGAGAATGCTTCAAAGGTTTTGAAACCTCAAGATTCTTCTAAAGTCTGATTAAAGTTAAGATTGACACATTTCAAATGAATACCATTTCAAAATGAGAGCAAGAGATCAGCTGAGCTCTACAAGTGGTGTACCTCGGTCTAGTACTGGGACCAGTATTATTTAACGTCTTTGTCAGTGGCTTGGACAGTAGGATTGAGTGCACCATCAGCAGATTAGTGGATGGTAATGATCTGAGTGGTGCAGTTGATAATCCTTGGAGGCATTCAAGACCAAGCTCTATGGGGCCATGGGTAGCCTGATCTAGTGGAGGTGTTCCTGCCCATGGCAGGAAGGCTTGGAATTATGTGATCTTTAAGGTCCCTTCCAATCCAAACCACTCTATGATCTCTAAAACAGACATTTGGCCAGGCAAGACTGGAAAGCAGTTCAGAGAAGATTTCTGCTTGACTGTTTGAGGAGCCACTTACTTATTTTTCTCAAAAAGACGGTCGTGAGACAAGTGTGGAGAGAAGGCAATATCTGCAGGTGACAAAAAAGGATCCTGCATGGTCTTTGGGCCACTTAGCTGTTTTTCAAATGGGAAAGAAAACTGTTTAGTCCAGGAAAGCTGTGGTGATGGCATCCTGGACAGAGCTAACTTTAAAATGAGCTTGAGAATCACAATCAAGCAAGAGAAGTGTATGAGAGAGCGCAAACTTGTCTTACTGTGTAAAATGAACCTTCAGGCTACATTTATTTGCATCTGGATGGCTCATTAAACTGTGATACAGTGATTCTGATTGTTGTACAAAAGAATCTCACATCTAAGGGATACTGCCTCTGCTATGATCAGTAGAGACTGGACAGACATTATTGCTTAGAAAGAGATCATCAAAGAATTGGGGATCTTGCATTAGAGTGCCAGTGTTGTGCATGTCTATCTTCCCCACATGTATCCCAAGCCAATCAGATTTGAGACAGAAGTAGGTTCCAAAGGTAATTAACATTAGTTAAGGAGGCAGAGATCCAGCAATACACTGACATGAAAACAGCCATAGAATCTACTATGGAGAAAGAAGTCCTGATTCATTTACAACAAGGAGAAAAGGAAAACTAATAAACAAACCAACGAAACCAGTTTTATCCTAAATATCCATCAAATATAACATCTTCTCAGACACCAAGATAAATCTCTAAACATAGCTTAGTAGAAACTCAGACTCCAGTAGTTCTGATGTTCACTGAATAATTTGTTCTCTGCGGGAAGCCTCCCCCTTTGAACCTGCTTCCTCTGCCTGGTCAAAAAAAAAGAGGTTTTAATGATCTTCCCAGTGCAGTGCTTGCCTTTAAAGACTGGAGAAGATGTTTCAGAGAAGGCATTGAAAGATATTTTTGCTGATGGTTGAAATTATTTGGATTTTAGGTTGATTTTACATTTATGAAGATGAAGAAGCCTGTAGTACTAGATGTTTTTTCTTCTATGTTTGTATTAGAAAATGAAATATAATGTATCTAATAATAAGCATTATCCAGTACTTGTTTTATTACCTCATGGAGATCTAGCACACAAAATGAATTAGCACAGTATCACCAAGTGCTGGACTTCATTTAGTTAGCTGAAGGTTATGCAAAATCATAATGAGAGCTGCTAATTTAAGCAAGAAGGACATTAGTCTCCAGTCAGCCTTTTTCTTCCCTTCTCCTCAGCACTGTGTTTATTTCAGGAAGCCTGTGAAGTTTTGTTGTCCTGTGTACTTCTGAGAAATAGGAGAAATTGTTGCTGCGGCTTCATCACTGGTTTTGAAGTAAACCAAGGTGTTTGCTGTGCTCTCCTTGCTAATTCTCCCAGGTTTAGAAGTGATCTCACCCAATGGAATATAAATGACATTTTTTAGAAGTTTGGACAGATTTAAAGAGGAAACTGCTTTTTGATGATGATGATGATGATGATGATTATTATTATTATTATTTTGACAACATTTACTTATCCAGTAAACTCTTGATGTTAAAGAAAAAGAAGCTGGGAAAGATTCTTTGTGAAATTTTCATTTACAGCTAGTGTCAGGAGGGGAGTTGAAGAATACTTCTAACTCCTTCAGACATGCCTCATTCATTTGCTGCTTTATCCTGGAAGTGCTTGAAGTACATGGGCTACTAATTCTCTGACACTGGGAACTTCCAACATACTAACAGTGCCAAATGAATTTTCAGTCTTAGAAGTTCTGGGAAAACTCCCCAGCAAGACAGCAGTAAAGCACCTGTAGATCCAAGGGCCAGCGCAATTGCTCCAGCTGCCAAAAAGGGAGACCGGTCCTACAAATTCTGCCACTTAAAACCAGATTTAAGTTTTCTTCCCATCTTCATTATAAGCTGGACCGTGAGCTGAACTTCAGGTTTTCATCCAAACTCTTCTGCTGGTGAAGATCTCGCATCTACCATCATCTGATCCCACTGAGAATTACACAGCACAGCTGGGCTCAGACCTCTGCTGGGACCTGCTGGGGCAGCCATGACTGTCAAGAATTTGCCTCTGATGATTCTTCATTCAAAGCAAAATTATACAGCTTTCCATAAATCCTGTAAATTACTAAAAACAGCTTATAGGATCTGAAAGTCTTCACAGTTTTTATCTACCCAAATTTGGAGAGATTTTGAATGTTGCAGCTCAGTATTCATTGAAACTATGTCTGTCTGGACAACAGATAATTGAGAATATATTAAAGGGAACAACCTTATATAAAAAAAAGATACAATTTCAAAAGCACCTTATTTCTGCTAGAAGCCAAGTACATTTCCTCTACACTCATCTCCTGTGAGAAATCTCCTGGATTTTTTCCCCCTGAAATGTTAACTAGTCTGCTGTAAGAGAAAGCCCAGATCACTTTGAAGTGGTAAGTATGCTTAAATTTGCTGCAGGCTTCAGTATCCCTGAGGGTCCTAAGGCCTACAAATTATTTTTACTCATTTAAAATGAAATAGAAATTAGAAAAAAAAGCCTCAATATAACTAAAAAGAAGACACCGGAAAGCTTTGTAACCCCTTCACGCTCCCTGTGGTATTCTGTGCTCTATCTAATAGGATCTTCCCTATCATTTGTTCTGAAGAAAACCATCCTTTCATTCAGAACACAGTAAAATTTGACACATGGTCTGGAAAAGGCAAAAATTATGACTGCCATAACTCAGTGCCTGATGTGAATTAAGGATGTTGGTATGTTTGTTTGCATATTCTGCCAGCAGTGTATCTATATAGACTCCATAGAGAAGCTCCAATGAAATTGCTTTTATATAGCTACTTAAAACTGCACCCAAAAGTATGACTGCAGCAAAGATGATGTGTTTTGACTCTGGTGGCTTCAGTAACATTGCAAGGAAGGGCAAGAGTTAAACTTTGTCTTACAAGAACAGCATTCAGCTGACAGCCAGTGCTGCTGCACCTTCATTTCTATCACTTCTCATCCTAGTCTGACCAATGCAATTGAAGATGTGCCTGTTTGCATGGCTGTCTGGCCCTCCAGTTGCCCTATGAGAACAGCAAAAGCTATTGTTTGGAGGTAGTTCTCTCTTTAGTTTGTGACTGACTTTAACTCAGAGAACAAACACGTCAGCTGGACATTTCATATCAGTAGATTAAGCATCACAACCCCATCCTCCAGCCTATGGAAAGCTCCAATTAGTTTGGCTAAATATTCTTTAAAAAAGAGTAGAATTTTTTCTCAGAAGTGCTTGTTACAATGTGTTTGGTTTAGGTACCTGTCCTACCAGCCGTCCTTAATTTCCATACATTTATTCCACCTTTCAAGTACATTAGTTCCTATGGCAACCAGGATGCCACTGGCATGAGAAAATGCAATGGAATTCTTAATTTCTCTTTAAAGTCCGTATATAAATGGAAAACTATTTACACTATGGTTATCAAATAAAGGAAGTGTTTATGGGCCAGCTTTGGATCCACTAATGTGGGTGGGATTTCTGCTACTGCCTTCAGTTGCATCCAGTATGGTCCTTATGCTGCACACCATATGTCTCGCTAACCACCACACAATCCCTCACCCCAGACTGCTAGCTCTTCTCTTTTTTGGAAGGAGAACTAGTGAGACTGATTCATGCAAAGTATCCTCATTGCTTATAATGAAGATTAAAAGCATAATTATTTTTAGGAGCTCCTCAGTGGTATGAATTTTCAGACTTCGGAGAGAGATGTCAGATGATCCAGTCCTTGACTTTTAAAAAATGTTTTCCTCAGGTACTTCACTCTCTTCTGTTTCATGTCACTGCACCCACCTCCCACTGACTCCTGGCTGCCATTTTAAAGAATAGCTGGGAATTATTTCAGACATGTAGAAGATGGGGTGTGAATCAGTTCGAGATCTCAGTGGGCTGTGGGGATGAAATTGGCAATTGTGAAAAGCCTTCCTACACTTTTTCCATATATTTCATATGTCATCCCACAAAAGGAATGAAAATAGAGTTCCTTTCATGGAAGCTGTGAGAAGAAGAGGACAGAAATCAGAGAAGTGAGTAAAATGTGCCAGAATGCTTCCATTTTACACAAGATCCGCTCCAGAAAAACAGAGAGTAGTCATCTCCTACACACAATATTTCTTAAAAGCTGTGCCACTAGACCACAGAGTATGAGAAGAATCTAGATGATGCTGACATTAACACAATGTTTTCATTATTTAGCACCTGCAAGTAGTGTTCAGGACAAAGAAATTCAGAAGTACCAAGATTTCTACCCTAAAAAAGTACAAGAAAACTAAAAGTAAGCAGCCAACAGTATGAAAATAAATAGCATTGATTGTGTGAGTTGGTAGATGGACCTCACTGGAGTTCAGAACAAAGTAGTTAGAGAGGAGGTTTGGAAGGAGGAAGGGAGTTCCTTTATGCATCACAATGAAGAGTGACTTGTGTTATAGGAAGTATCCAAATGACCATGTGAAATAGACCTTTTCTGCAATACCCTGGAGGCCTCCTGAAATACAGTGCCTGAAGCATGCTGAGATCTGGAAGCCTTTCTGAATCAATTTTGGGCATCTGGATGGAATAATCCTTATGAAGGCAACCAAGGATCCTATGGAGAGATCATATTAAGTCTCAAGAAACAGCATGTGTTTGTCAAGATCCATCTTTGTGGTAGTGAAAGGTGCTAAGATTTCAAAATATTCAGTGTTAAATAGGGAAGGCTACAAGAAGTTTTAATGTCTTATATTAACTTTCTTTTGAACTCTATTCAGCTCTGCCTGACTCCTTATGCAATATGGGACATATTGATATGTGTCAGTTCTGTCTGGAGGGATGTACCAAAAATATATCAATCTTGGTACATTATGAGACTGAATTGAATATTAAATTGTTATTCTACATAGGCAACACATTGCCTAGGTTGACTCACACATACAAAAGGAAATGCCTGACTTAATTTCTGTGTTTTTCATGTCATTTCTATGTATTTCTGTCATTTTAAGAGGAATGTGGTTCACTTTCACGTGAAGCTTGTTTCTTGGGAAAGAGAAACAGTGACATCGTGTGGTTCAGCTGTGACAAAAGTGTGTATTTTGTTATTACTCTTCAGATGTCATTTCTCTTCTTCTATGTGGCTTACTAGGAACGTGAATTTTCACCGTGAAGATAAAACACCTTACTGATTAAATAGCCCCAAAAAACACTTCACAAATTTCATAAACCTTCTGTGTATGTTAGTTTACCAGTGTCAGAATAATGAAGATATTCAGTGAATGTGAAATTCCATATTTATCTGAATGCTAACCAAAATACAATAGGATTATTTTAAAATATGTAGATAATAGTTTTAAAATCTGTGTGAAAATTGGCTTCTTTGTGGAATACTCTGGCTTTTTCAGACTTTAAAAACAAAGTCACACGAGAACTAGAATCTAGTCCTTTAGAATTTACCATCTTTGGAAATTCTTTAATTATCATTGTTACCAGAAAGTATTTGAAAGAACTGACCTTAATCAGAATGATGGCAGATATCCAGGGCAAGCCAAAATCACTAGCAGATGAAATAGTTGAGCAAAGAATGGTCATATTCATGGATTTAAAAAAAAAAAAAAAAAAAAAAAAGGAAATCATTCTGATACATTGATTTAAAAGGTAATTTTCTTACATCAAACTCTTATAGCTTTTGTTGCGATAAAACTTCTGACAATCCTGTACTGATAGAAACAGTATCTTCAGACAGAGCTGCAAGATAATTTTCCCAAAAGGATGCTAACGGAACTCCACAAAGGCCTTTCAATGGTATCAAAATCCCATTTCCATTGGAGAAAAGGACTACAGAATTTCTTCCCCCTGGCGTGAACTTCATGTCATATACTGATGACATCCTTAAGAATCAAAGACTCTATTTTCTTTTTAGACATATGTTTTGGAAAGATTACTTCTGCAGTTTTCCTCATATCTTATTCACACTGGATTTTTCCTACAACACATTTTGTGCCATTCTCATGCTTCTCGGTCATGAGGTTGTCCCTTGCATTTGACTTGTTTTTGTTAAAAACCCAAGGAACGCAGAATCACAGGTACTATTACATAGCAGCTGCCCAATTTCTTCTATAGCCCTTGACGGTGGCAGCAATACAAAGAGCAAACGTTCTCCTGTCCCTTGACTTCTCAAGCATGAGTGGCTGAGCGGATGGATGACAATAATGCAGAATGAAATTGGAAAAAAAAAAAAAAAAGCCTGTTCAGACAAAAAGGTTGAAATGTGTTTCTTGAGCATAAGTGATTTTCTCCAGGGTTTCAGTTTCATGACTTTTCTTACCCTTCAATACAAATAACCTCCAAATGCAAAAGCGTGTACATAGGAAAGGGTACATCTCAACTCAATGTAAATGTTGCGTAGAGTGCAGACATTTCTGATGGAAGGTGGGAATGCCAAACTATGAGCTATAAAGAGAGCATTATTTCCAGCGGATTACTTATAACCTTTCTTACCATTCACAAGGTACACACTTAGAAGCACTTTTTTCCTATATGTAAAGCCAAATAAATAAGTAAAATCCCCCCACATGGCATAAAGAGTATTCAGTGAGATTGCTAATTTCATAGACAAAAGAATATGCCATTTAACATTTACATGTATTTCATTACGTTTGACTGGCATATGGTGATCCATAAGCTTGCTGCTAATATAGTGCCTGTGTTTTTTTAATTAAATCGATGGTCTTAAAAAAGGTACCTATTCTCCTGAGTAAGGTATAATCTCTTCAATTTTGAATATTGCTTGGTCTCCCACCAGCACTGCAGTAGTCCTAAAATTGCTTCAGACTCTAGAAGTTGCTTCAGAATAATTTTTAAATATAGGCTTGTAAAATTATAGTAAAGGACAAAGCAAAACTATAACCAGGGATTTCCCCAAAGAAAAATGAATGAAAGAGCAGCGCAGGTTATAATTCAAATTGTCAATTAAATCTGACTCAGAGGAGTTTGAAAATTAAGTTTTTAATTTCTAAGTACTCCTTCCACTAATCTGTTTGTGAACTTTAGACTGTCAGCTGAGAAACAAAAAGAGAGGAAAACTAGATTCTTTTGAACCAGGGATTTAATAACTCCCCCAGGTCACAGTGCTCATTATAAAGGGAATGAAGTGCTGGTTCTTGGGCAACAGAGCAAACATCTGCATCCTGCAACAAGCCAGGTGCTCTAAATCAGGGCAAAATCAAGCCAGCCCAAGCAGCAAAATCTGAGCATGTCCTCTGTCTATCCAGCCTGCTTGGGTCCCTGCTATGATTGTGCTTGCAGCTGGAGCGACCTCCCAGCCGAATAAGCACACCTGGAAACACTGATGGGCAGCAGCTGTCTGGCACCCTCAGCAAAATTCCCAGCAGGCGTCAGGTGTTTGCCTGACTTTTCCTAGGGGAGCTGGATGCATGTGCACTGTGCAAGCTTTAAAATGTCATTGTTAGTTTGCGTGTCAGTGAATAACATTTAGGACTTGAATCGAAATGACAAGGGAGAGATGCGTTCTGCAAGAGGTTCTGTTATTGGCAAAAATGCTCACTGCATTTTTATCGTGAATTTCCTTTCTGTAAATCTTTTGACCATCTCTGCTTGTGCACTGTAAAATGTTAACTCCCACACTACTGAAACCTGTGCACACCCATCACTGTGAGTAATGGATCATCTTCATTAGATTATCTTTCCCAGACACAGGTTTGTCAAAGCACAGAATTCATCAAATAATTCTGCATAATAACAGTTTATGAAGTGCTCTGTTCTATCAACTCTCCGTTTGGTCACTAAAACCAGTACAGACTGCTTTCTGACTCCTGAAATGAAGAGAGGCATTCAAGATACACAATGTAATGTACACAGAGGTTTGTATGTATATATGCTTTCTACCAGTAGTGTATGTGTAGAAGTATTCACAATCCTGCATATATTCTCATGAACAAAAGCTTTTACACTCAAATGTTTGCAAGCCAAAGGCAGAGCAAATGCCACCAAAGGCTGCTTTTATGAATGGGGATCATGTGCTTTTATTTTACTCCAAAGGTTGGTGCATCTGGGAGCTGTGTTGCATTTCTTGAACAGTGCATTTTTGCTTTGATATGATTTCATTCTCAGCTTGGTCCAGGGGCAGTGTATTAAACACTTTTTTTTTTTTTTTTTTGCTGCATGAACAAAGAGTTGGTTTTGCTGTGCTGCGTTGGTTTTGCTATGCTGTCTGTGTCACAGTCTGTAAATGCACAACAGACATCTTCCAGCTTCCATAAAATCACCTTTTGGGGAAAAGATATGCAAGAAAGGACATTCCCCATTTGTCTGGATTGTTCCAGGCATGTCCTCTTTTTACCCCCATGCTGAATCTTCAGATGCAAGAAGTCCAAAAGCAACCAGAAATCTCACATTGTGTACATGTGCCATATGCGCTTCTCCCGGTAGTTTATAGACTATGCAGATGACAGCGTAAGCGCAATGAGTACTGGATCCATCTGACTGACTGTGTGTGCACAGCTGCACAGCACATGCACAGCACATCAGACATGCTGAGGATGGGATGCACTTCCAGTGCATGTGTAGGCCATCTGGGTGGTGCCTGCACACATATTTCTGGGCAGGAAACCCTTGTCACAAATGTGGCAGTCCTAATCTAAGCCAGGAGCAGCTCTGGTAACAAGTGCCAATCACTGCCACTCTCCCGCTCCCATCCTTAGGCATGTCTCCGACTCTGCAGATTGGAGATGTACTACATGTCCACATCACACAGCTGAGAACTGTTGTGTCTATATTTCTTCTAACAGTGCTATTCAATAGCACCTTCTTTTCCCACCTTTACTTTAGTGACATCAAGATTAATTCATTGTGTATCGTATTTTAAAGGTGCTTTCATGAACAGAAATGCATAATGCATTTAATTGCTAGGTACTATTGGAAATCCTGAGGGACTCATCCAGTTCCATGTTCTTGACCATCTTAAAGACAGCAACAGCTGGATTTAAGGAATGAGCCCTTTTATGCAGAAGACACACTCATGAGTCTTCTATGAGGAGACCAGGATCAGCCACTAAGAATCAGCTGAAGACACCTCTAACAGAGATCAGCTGCTTTTTGGCAAAGCTGCTCTGAAACCCGTTGCCACACGGAAAGCCTCCTGTAAGTGATTTGGCTTGTCTTTGATCATTGCATCGGATTACGTGATATAAACATGAAGCATTTGTTCCTTACTGTCACACAGTGCTCTCAATTAGTCACCCACAAATTAGTGGTTAAAGTAAACAAATGCTTTGCCAGTCTTTCTTTGCTTCTCTGGTTTTGTGTTCAGTGATGAGAAGAACGTGCTGTTTAGGGATGAATGATTTTTTTCTCCAAATTTCTGCTTTTTCTCAGGATGTTGTCTACAGAACAGGACTGTGCAGCCTCAGCTCTGCATTTCTGTACTGTAAAAGAAGTTCAGATTTGACCTTTGACTACGTTTACATGTGACTTTTGGATGAGACATTTGTTTTCTTGAAAGGTGAAAGCTTTCAGCCTTAAAGTAACCTACAGAAATATATTTGCCAGAGTTAAATATATCCATCAACTTTTCTGGGGAATAAGTACCAGCGAAGAGTATGGCACTGTGCCCACATTTATATCAGTTGGACATCATAGCAATTTCATTTCAAAAAAGTGTATATGAACACAAATGCATATGAATACTTAACATATTTCCAGAAATATCATGCAGTTTTGTGCAACTGAATGAATACAGCTAATATTACAGTTATTACAATAGCATTGCTATAACCTATCTTACAGGTTTAAAATCGAGAAGTTAGAACAAATTTTCTTTAGATTATCTACTGTATTTTAATGTAATTTGTGTCTACCTAGAAGCAACTATTATCCAGAGGAAGTCTCTAAGACATCCAGGTATAGACTTTAATGAAGACTTTTATGTTAAAAATAGAATTAATATTTGTCATTCTTCCTTCTGGATTGCTTCACATGTACACCTAAAGGAAAATACATCCGAAGAGGTGATATTTATTAAACCAGGAATATAAGAGGCACTCGCAGTGGCTCAGCATGCAGAGTTCAGTGTCTCCTTGAAATCTCGTGTTTTGCATTCATTAAGTCTATACTTTTCTGAACCACATGCGATTCCTACAAACTGCCTCACATCATTCAAATCTGCGTGCAGTTAAGAGGCAAAATCATCTTTGCACTGAAGCTTACTTACACCATAAAAAAAGAAGATATATCTGATTTACATCACTGCAAGAAGATTTCTGTTCACTCTGCATCTAGATCCAGAGATATTTAAGTAGCTGAGCTTGCTTTGAGTGATTGAACAGGGGCCAAAATAAGACTTCCAATGAAAATCTGCATTTTCCACTTCTATCAGTAGCAGCAAGACTTTGCCACTTCCTACACCTACACATCCTATACCACCCACTATGGCCACCCAGCTGGACAGTTTGGATCAGCTGCGACTTCCAGAAGGCACACATCAGTGAGGACAACAGTGGCCTTGATGTGCTCTGATACCACGTGGCTCTCATGCCACAGCCAGCACTGTAAAACAGTAAAAGTAAGGGCCACATGGGAAGTCAAAGGCAACCATCATCATGCCAATGCAAGGGAGCTCAGCTCTTGAGATTACCATGACCTGGCATTTAGTCAGGTGCACACAAGAACCACTATGGTGTTCTCTTCCCCATTGCTGCTCCTAGCCCTCATGTTGCTGGCAAGTCTGCTTGCACAGAGAAGAGAGCAGCTGTGAGCACGATCAGAGTAACCCGAGGGAATGGAACCCCAGTATAAAGAGCATGCTGTTTTACTCAGACACTTTTTCATAAAAATGAGAAAAAAACTTAAAACAACATGTATGTCGTTGATGTAGTTTCCCTTGGATTAAAAACAGAGCCCTAGAAACATATTTAATCAGTTTTGCTGTCCCTGGGGGTGTTAATATTTGGCATGTTCCTCCTTTCAATTAAGAGCTGTTTCTCTTGTTCTTAAATAAAACTGGCCAGGAAATTTCCATGAATGCTTTCTCATAGAAAATGCATTTTTCTGCAAAACTGAACTTTACTTTGAGGAAATATTAATATTCCTGGAGGTTTCTGAGTCTTTACTGCTAAACACTGACTCCAAGGGAGATGTTTTGTTTAGTTAAAGCATTTCAGATCAGATCAGTTAAACTTTGCTTCACAGTCACAGAAGTCATAGCAGTGCCTCACGAGAGTTCAGATAACACTTGCCCCAGCTGCTGAAGTTTTCTTTTATACACCATAGACATTCCTGAAGCTGAAACATCGGTTAAAGAGTCAGTTCATTTGGAGATCTCAAACCACACCGGAAAAATGGGAACACTGCATCTGAGCTACAGTTCCCATGAGGGATCAAAGGAGCTCATAGGGACAACATTTTAGTAGAAGTCAAGACACAAAAATTAAGACATTTTTATTTGGAAGTGTTAAGGTATTTAACTTCAAATTAAGACAATTGAAAAGTTGCTGAAATGCATTTTAACTAGTTCTGTAAAACAAATACTGATATTCATTGCTTTTGTCCTTTTAAAGGCAAACAAAAATAATCCCTCAGGCTTGTTGTTGTTCCACCTTTATGTGTGAAGAAAGTGTGATAGAAGCCTGGCTGGACCCAGCACGCCATCTCCCAAATTGCTGAAATTTATGGTCAGGATGGACCACCGCCTCTTTTAATGCGTTCTCCTGGACATCACAGAGTACTGCATCTTGTCCAGGCTTCACATACTGAGAGAGCCTAGTAACATGTGTGACTAAAGTAAAACTGATGTTGAATAAAAGCAAGTCTTCCAGGAAAGCACTCAGAATTGTTTAGGCAATATCTCTGATATCACTGTTTTTTTTCTGGTTTTTTTTTTTTTTTTTTTTTTTTCCAGCGGTTACTTGCCCTTTTTGCTCAGAGTTTCCTTGCTTGTTTCCTTCTGACTTCAGCCAGCCAGAACTTCCAACAGTAACTCTTGTGGTCCTGTTTGTTGGATTAGAGATTACCTCTACATACATCTTTTAACTCAAGCATACTGAGATTTAAGTTTGTGAAGGCGAAGTAACTTCTCTAATTCTCAAATCATTTTCTTTATTCTTTTGCATAATTTTCCTTTACTCTTTTTTTTTTTTCTTTCCCAATTGGTAAACATTATGTTTAAAATGCTGTTGAGCCATGTACTTACATTACTTATACTTGTGTACACTTAGAAGAAAAGTAACTCTGAATTTCTCTAAGCTGACCTGTCTGTATGCTTGGGGACCATATAAGTCATTTGGCCTCACCATCACAGCAGTAAATTGTCATGAACTGTAACAAATTTCCTTGTCCCGTATCTTACGTTCCCTGCCTTATAGCTTCAGCTCCTTTCCACATACTTCATAAACTCTGCTAGGGCATTCTAACTTCTTATAAAGTACTACAATTCTCTCTTGGCAAATTTACCATACAGGAATAAACATATTTTATGCTCCAAAAAGTAATCTGAACTTTGACTTCTTTTTATGTAATATAGGCAATTCTCTTGAGAGAAGGATTTTTATGAAGAAGTATTGATGTGCCCATTCATTCTTCCCTCTCTTCTCCATTTCTTTGACTGAACAATACAAAAGCAAGACAACCTGAATACAGTCAAGTAAAAGGGCAGTGAAAATAAATTTTCAGATTTTTTTCCTTTTTCTAACTTCACTTGTTTTTCCCAGTCACTTTTTTTATTTTTATTTTCTTCTTCTTCTTTTTTTTTTTTTTTAATAAATTTCTACAGGTATCATGGTTTTATAATATAAATAAACATGTATACATACATACATATATATATATACACATAATGACAGTAACTCAAGAAGAACCATGAGCAGCAAAATGGCTGAGAAGGACTTCTACAGGGAAGGGCTGACCAGAAAATAGAACAGAAGAGAGTTTATAGAAAGATGGAATAAAAGGAATAAGTGCAAAATATTTAGGAGCTATTATCGAGAGAATTGTATGAAGGAGACTGTGAAGAAAAAGAGATCTGCACAGTCAGAACTACTCAGATCACAGATACACTCACGTATCAACACAAAAATAAATGCTTAGCATGGAGAACAGCTCAGTGCTGGATGAGATAAAGGTCCTAAAACAGTGACACCCCCAATCACATCTCAGTGCCCCCCAGAACAATCTTGGTCTGACTCACTGATGTCAATTACGCTTTCCATGCACTTTTCAATCTTAGGTACCCAAGTCGCTTCTAAACCTCACTTTTTAAATTATCAACTGCTACAAAACTACCCACAAAATTCCCACAGATTTCAACAAATAGAAAATTTTACCCACAATGCATTTATTCAGCACAATTGTCAACAGAAGTTCTACAAGTACAACCCTTTCCAGAGAAAATCCAATTTTCTCCTGTGGTCTTTGGTTCTGCATCCAGCAGGGATGGCAACCAGCAGCAGGACTATGGGGCAAAAAAAATGCTGTGGGATTAAGTATACCCAAGGAAGGTTGCATTTTCGAATACCTGCCTTTCAGTTCAGACATCACAGGGCTGATAGAAAGCAATTACTCAGAATTAACTATGAGTGATACTCCTGAGCTTTCAGCACTCAGTGTTTGAAGGTCACACAAATAAAAAGCAGTTCCTGATTTTTTCATGCCATGTAATCACAAGGAACAATCACTTTGCACAAGATAGTTGGGAATTGGCTCTCCAGGACTTATTAGACCTCTTCTCTTACACATCAGCTGGGGATCAAATCTTTTTTTTTTTTTGTATTTTTTAATTTTAAGGGAGCAGAGTACAGTCTGTATGCTGACTTTGTGAGTAGCTGTGACTGTGTGTACTTCTATGTAGAAAAGCTTAGTGTAAAGCTTGGGATAATCATTTAAATATTAGGCAACTCAAACAGAAAATTCCCACTCCTTTCACTTCGCTGCAGAAAAGCATGACAAGGAGCAAAACCCCAAGCCATGCTCGACACTGGATTCTGAATGCTGGCTCTGAACTGCCAGTGGACATTACATCAGACAAGCTGTGAGCACAAGCCAAAGTCTAAAGAGTTACAAGGTCAAGAAAGTAAAAAGAATCAGGGCCGCTGCAAGCTTTATAAGTCAGTAAAGGAATTTTAAAGCCATATGCTGCTTAACAGGCACTGGGGTAGAGGGAACGTGAGACTGGAGAAATACGATCTGCAGATCAAGTCCTAGTAACAATTCTGGCAGCAGCAACATTCACAACCATCTGCAGCCAGTTTAGCAAACAATCTGGAACACCACCAGGAACAAATTAAAATAGTCAATCCTGGAAGTCATGAAAGCCTGTATGAACAAGAGCCTGAGCAAATGAAATGGTGTTTTCTTGAGAATATCTTGCAATATTCTCAAAAACATCAAAAGATTTTTTTTTTACTTCTCTTTCAAGTGAAGACAAAAAGCTGAAAGGAGGCTCATATGGGCAAGCAGAGGGAAAGGCGTTTCAGGACTGGAGCTCCAAAGCAATCAAAATGCCACAGATCTCACTGTCAGTAATATTAATACAAGGCAGGAGAAGTCCTCATGTACACCGTGGGGCCTCAGACCCGGATATTCCCCTACACTTCACACCACATGTTGAGTGCAGGAGCTGGGAAGCAAGTGTGCTCAGAAATCCCACGGAGAGGGGTGTGGGTGAGAAAACTGGCTAGCATCTGCGCTGCTCCAGCACACAGCAACTGAGCTCTCGCTACATGGATTTCATTGTGCGGCACCTCCCAGTGAGGGGGAAAATGTGCTTGTGTGTAAGAGGTTAGGAACTTGGGACACTGCACCAACAGGAAACGGAAAAGGGAGAGAAGTGAAAAACCAGACATGAGTAGAAATTGCAAGGAAACACACCTGTGCTATTGCTATCCAGTGTAGAGTGTGGGCTTACAGCAATCTGGGAAGGCGAACTGTCATTGTGCGCTACGCATCAAGATCTCACTGGTTGAGGCTGAACACAAGGACCTCTCAAGGAGCTCTTTTCCTGGAGCAGTCAGACCTCCAAGTACAGATGGAAACACGAAAAGAGAGATCTGGGCCCAGACTTGACCAAACACTGGAGTTTGAAAGAAGCGAGGTTCATGCAGGCTACTTATGGAAGGAAACCATAGCGTGCTACAAACGTGATGTAACCAGGGGAACAGCATGAGAACAAAACTAATTTCAGATTAATTCTGTGCTGAACTTTGTATAGTTTTAGTCACACATTTCTCAGTTTAATTAATCTGGAATTAATAGATACAAAAGCAAGGTTTTGCCCAGTTTAATTGTAGATGTAGGTCCTACCATCTCTACTGTTGACTGGCAAGGGCGAGCCTTGCTCCCAACCCAAGGAGGATCTGTGTTCAGTGGTGTATTGCAGCAGAGCAGTGACAAAACTGGCTTATTCCACGGCTCTGTGCTCCATGACTTTGACCAAAATGGTGCTGAGCTCTTAACATGGCCCAAACAGCCTCACACCCAACTGTGAAGAACCCCATGAATCCCATTGGGCAGCGTCATTACTCCTCTCCTGTTGGCTCTATCATGGCCACTCGTAATCTGGCCCTAAATCTGCAGTCAGAAAAAAATAAAAGAAAAGCGTGATTTATAACCAAGAAAGTGTTTTCTGATAGACTAGGCTAGAGGAGGGGAAGCAAAGCAGGCACCTATAAAACACTATTTCAATTTGTGTATCAAGACTTTTATTAGCAAAGCTGATGGCAAGCGGCACTCCGAGCTGATGAAGTTCACAATAAAAAAGCCATAGAGACCATTGCCTGGCTTTTTAATTGTCCTTTCTAAATCACCCATGGTATGGATTTTGGAATTAAGTGGTTTAATAGCTGACTCAACCGAATGGTTTTGATGATGGTTTTATTCAAATGAGGAACAAGCTGTGCCTGCAGCGCACAGCGGCTGGGGAGCAGCAGCAGCAGCCCCGGGGGCAGGCGCCAAGCGTGATGGGGGTCCAGGAAGTGTTGTGGCCCCACGCAGAGCCCGCCTGGCTGCCAGGCCCCCGGCACTACAGGATGCGGTGGGACCAGTGAGAGTCTCTGTAGTCACTGGGGCTCGGCTTTGCCTTTCCCCTGTGGATGAAAGGAGCTGGGTTTGCTGGGTGGGAGATTTCTGGGGAAGGCAGATGGCTGAGCGCCTAGCAAAGGCTGGTGATATCCCTGCTGCTGTTGCTGTGAGCAAGGAGGAGGTGAAATATGCACCGCCATGAGACCCTGAAAAGTCAAGATAGCTCCTTCTCATGGAACAAGGAAACAAAGATGGGTTTAAAAGCAGAAAGGAAGTCCTGTATTCATCCTCCCTCATATACTACCTTCTCATTTCATGCTCCAATTTCAGTACATCCACATACTCCACTATAGCACAGGTGACAACACAATCCTGCACTCACTGAGATCGATATCACAGCAGTGCCATATTGACATAGAGAGCAAGATGTATGCCAAGAGAATGCTCAGTGAAAGTAGAAATATCAAAAATACCACCTTATTCCTGCTCTTGTCCCTGTCCCTTCCTTCTGTCCTTACAGCAGGAGCAGGAGGGATGCAATAGTTTGTCAAAAGGGTCACCCCTGGTTGGCCCAAGGCTTCATCTCTACCCTCGGTGTTTATTCAATAAGAAACCCTAGTTTGTTTTTAAGACTCTCGTGGTGGGGGACTGTCTTTCTTTAGGTTCTTGCCATAAATGATCTGCCTCTGGAGAACCAGAACCTCTTACCTCTCCCAGTCACCTACTGGAGAAGCACTAACTTTAGCAGGACAGCGTTGCTGAGCACACACAACACTGATCTACATCTGGTTGACCATGCCATGACCTGCTATGCACTGTATTCTACAAAAGATTGTTTGCAGTCTTTTAAGAACACTTTACTCATATTTATATCCACATCTAGCTTTCTTTGAAAACTCAAAGAATTTGAAATCAACCAAATAAATATCTGAAAACTCTTATCTATTACTATTATTTCTCGGAAACAAACATTTTTCCACAGCTGTTAAAACCTCAACAAATTAATTAAAGAAGTAAAAATAAAGACAAAACTATTGAAGTTATTACCCAATAGATTGCATCTTTTTGTCCAAGTTAGGTAGGCCTAAGTCAAACTAACAAATCAGGATATTTAGGATAGATTTGGTGGTTTGTGAAGATATACCAAATCCTCAGGAACAAGACATAAAATAAACAGAAAAATGAAGTGAAACTGATATCAGGGTTCTTATCATTTTTCACTTACAGCTTTCAGCATAAAATTATCACCATAGGAAAAGTGAGTTTCCTCTCTTTAAAGGAATATACTTTCATATACTTTCTGCTTATGCTGAATTAGTGATGGATGTTTTTAAAGAGGAAATGGATCACACCAGTGAGATTAGGCAGGACTTTGTCCCACACTTCCTAACCATTCCTGAGACATAAATGAGGTCCTCGCAGCCCTGGGAGAAGGAAATCAGAAATACCACCACAAAACTCATGGATGAATGAAGTTATACCCCAAAACGCACACACGGATGACAGCAGCAGGTGCATTCTGCATTCATAAAAACTCCGCATGAATGTTAGATGGAGGACAAATGTATTCTATATTGTGCTTTATTAGCCAAATTGTTTCATAACTAGGAAACATCTACATAAAAAATAAATTACTGTATTTAAGTAGTTACAAAACCATTGATTAAAAGGTATCTGATTTATATGGCATTTTTAATGTAAAATCCATTCTGTGAAGGAACCATAAATTATTTTCCAAAATTTTCCTATGTTTCTGATCCCCAGAAGGGGCAATTATGATTTGAACTATTCAGAAATCTATTTGGTAATGTCGCATGAAACTGCCGTCTCTCTTGTTCACTGACATCCATCAAACAAAATCATTTCATCATCATCAATAACCTCGTAAAAGAAATAATACGTTTATTGTGATAGTGCACAATCAATATCTCCTGCTTTGAAGATAAATCTTATTTCAATTGTCAGACAGCAGGAGTCTATTATTCTATGAAAATATTCTGTTTCATTCAGAGTATCTCTTAATTAAAATTTATGACAATTTTATTAAGAGTGTAGTTGGGAAGGCAATTTCTTTTGTAAAGCTGAAGCTAACTTACTCTATGGTAGAAACAAAAGGAACACAAAAATCTTTTCTCCTGCCCATAGCTCAAAGGACTTCCTCTTCCTACTTACATGATTCTTACTACTGTTATCAGTGATGGCTATTATCAATACTGTTATCGGTGATAGCAGTGGCCACAGATAGATTCTGACCAGTGCTTCTATCTCTATCTTCAATATGGGTTTTCTACTCCAATCTAATTTTACTTCAGTCCAAAATTAATATTATTAAAACCAAGAAAACCAAGAAATTGCTTCAGACAAGATATTTTGCAATTAATTTGGCATAATTTTGGTGTCAAGCTAAGAATATTTACTATTTCTAGTAGAAAATAAATATCCCCTGGAAATAAAAAGTAATTTTCATTTAGTGACAGGCTTACCAGTATTTCTAGATCCTCTTGAAAGAGTATTTTGGAAGAAATTTTCATTCCATTCTTATCTTACATGCTCTAAATAAGTATTCCACTGACCATTGAAATGCCACCCCTTGGACAGATGAAATCCTGCACAGCATGAACATTAATGACTAAAACTACGTTGACTTAGATGGAAAATTCAACAATTTGAATTTTCATCATTGTAGCAATTTCCCCAGCAAATATTTCCTAGCTAAAAACAGTAACTTCTCTGATTTCATAAAAACTCTGCTTTGTTATAAAATGCTCTCTGTAGTATTACAGAGTAGAAATATTTTATGTAAGAGTTCTCTCAATCAAAATACATTTTTTCCCCCATAGTTCTTTCCTTCCTGGCAGAAAATCCATATAAGGTTCATAAAATCAGAGGATCAGTACCATGAAATGGAAGTAATTTATACAAATGAAGATGTATAGAGATGCTACTATTCTGCAAATTTGCAGCAAATGAAAATCTGCAGGTCAAATATCTAAACTTAAACTGGTAGTGAAATGGGGATGGTTCACAAAATCAGAGTCATAGAATCACCAAGGCTGGAGAAGACTTTCAAGACCATCCAGGCCAACCATCTACCTACCACTATTTCCCCTCTATACCATGTTCCTTTGTACAACATCTAAATGTTTCTTGAACACCTCCGGGGACAGTGCCTCAACCACCTCTCTGGGTGGTTCATCATTCATCATTCCATTAGACAATTCACACAATATATCTCTAAGTGCATCCAAGATATAAATGGATATAAAACTTACGGTACTCTGTTAGATTTCAAGACGGCTCTAATTGATTTCACTGGGAATTGCATTTATGTTTCTAAGGGGAGATTTCAACTGTTCCTATTAAAATGCAGAATCTCTACACATAGTGTTACAAGAATCTGAAAGAATGGTCAGGTTAAGTTTTTCTCAAGAGGCATGAGGATGCAACAGCTGACATGGAGTATATAACAATAATTTGAAAAGGTGGATATACACATTTCTCAGTAGTGTTGCACTTTGGGTAGCAGGGCTCCTTCAGAAGCTGTTCTTGAGTTTGTGTTGGTTTCATTTCCAACAGATTACTGAAAGAAATAACAAAGCCTAATGGGAGAGTTAATGCCTAGGAGTGCTGTATATTTTTATTTATTTGGAACAGTTCCATAGGCTACCTTGTTGTGCTTTCATGCCCCTGTGCGAGGAACAGCAGTGTGTGTGTAATAATGAGCATCCTTAAAGGCTAAGGGCTTCCAGCCAGCCCTGCAGATATCTGTGCTGTCCAGCTGTACTGGAGGAGACTCTGCGTATGACTGCTGGGCCTGCATCTCCCTCAGCTCAGCATACTGCCCCAGCTTTTTTGTTAGGGGAGAACAGCAGCACTGCAGTGGCCTCTTGGGGTTAAATCACACAGCATTTTTTGGCTTTGGCAGATTGGCTGCAAGTCCTGCACAGCAGTGTGCAATGCGCAGTAGTGCTCTCTGTTTTCCTCTCATCAAAGACCAACTCAATGGGCACCAGGACAGCAAGCAGAAGTTTTTATTTCCTGCTTACATGTTTTTTTTCAGGGTAGTGTACAGTCAGTGGAACAACTCCACTATCAGTAAGTTCATATCAGTAAGTTCATTGTCTGCTGGACATCAGCTGAGGCAAAGACACCCTCTTGACTTTCAGACTTGCCAAGTAACTTTATTTTATGCTATGGTCTTCTTGCAAGAAAATCCAGTCAATGTCTTAGAGGAAGCTTGTCTGTCCCATTTCACCCATTTAGTCACTTGACTCTCTGTAGCTCGCTGCTGCCTCACAGGATCTTCTGTGGGCAGTGGAAGCATAGTTAAAAGCTCAGAGATTTATGACTTCAATTGTTTAGCTTGCTGGCAATAATGCATCATGACAGAAGCAATTGTTGGAACAGGCAGCTATGACACCATTCTTTTATGAAAAACTGTAGTTTGAGATAAGAAAGGCAAAAGAAGTCTCTTGTGAATATTATTATCCTCTGGAAATTATCCCAAAAAGATTTGCAGTTTCTTTATGGACTATGGCTAGAGTTCATTGATCCACAGACTATCATCGTAAATAGCAGATTAAAAACAGATGGCCCCAGATCTGTTCATGGCTACAAATCTCAAAAGAAATGAGAGGTAGTACAGTGGTGACTGACCAAAAATGAAAGCCTAGAAACCATTCTTTGTTTTTGTTTTTATTTTTTTCTTTGATTCCTCAGTAGTTTATACAATGTCCATTGTAGTTAGAACTCAAATAATATTAACACAAAGGTTACCATCCCTAACTATTTTTCTCTGGAGATGAACAGCTCTGGCACGGTCGCATTCTGCACTGAAGCAAGGAATCACCTCCACTGGGCAACTGAATTCTTGTTAGCAAGGAGCTGCTGAGTACCATTGTTTTCAGTGTGGCAGCGGCTCTGTCACGGGGCAGGGCCAGGAGCAGTGATTTCACACCCTGCCATTATGAAGGCAGCCCCAGTGAGCTCCCTGGCCTACTGCAAATAAAGTGGGCAAACAGAGGCTGGTACATCAGTAACAGCGTGATGCAGCAGTATGCACTGCAGCTGGTGCACGCAGGGTGAGCAGGGAGAGCAGAATAGCCCTCCCCTTTTTGAGGAACTGGCTCACCTACTGGCTGCCTCCCAGACAACAAACGTAACCATGGTCTTGACTAGGCAGAAAGATCTTGCCCAAAAGAGTGCAGTTACCCAGCCCAAGTGCTTGCCCAGAAATGCGACTGTTTTGGTCTCTGGCTGCAGGGAGTACTTGAGCCTGCTGCTGTCCCTGCAGGGTGGTAGATGTGCCACATGCATGAGTTGTGAGCAGGTGGAAGATCTGTTCACCGTGTGGCAGAGCTTAAGGAGGAGGTGGAGAGATTAAGGAGCATCAGGGAGTGTGAGCAAGAGATAAACTGGTGGAGCAACTCTCTGCCATACCTATGAGAAAGACACTGGAATTATACATTCCAAATAGTGGTGGACCCCCTGTCCTTGTCACCATAAGACAGAGGGAGGGGACCTAAGAGATGGAGAAAAATAGAAACAGGACCCTTGGCAGCATCGCAGGAAAACCCCCTCCCTACCTGTCTCACCTTCCCAGAGGCTGTTACACAATAGGTTTGAGGCTCTGGAACTTGAGGGCCAGGTAAGTAAGGGTGCAGTGGAAGGTCCACTCAGAAGGCTGTGGGCAAGAAGGTCAACTCCATGCCTCAAGACTGCCTCCACCAAAAAGAAAGAAGGACAATTGTCATAGGCATCTCCCTTCTGAGAAGAATGGAGAGCTCAGTATGTTGGCCAGACCCTCACCATAGGCAAGTGTGCTGCCTCCCTGGGCCTGGATCAGGGTCGCTACTAGGAGAATCACTAGTCTGGTTCACTCCTCTGATTATTATCACCTACTGATGGTTCCAGCCAGCAGCAATGAAGTCACAGAGAGAAGACTGAGGACTAGCAAAAGGGGCTTCAGGGCTCTGGAGTGGTTAATGAACAGACAGGGAGTACAGACGGTGTTTTCCTCTATCCCTTCAGTGGCACTGAGAAATACTGAGAGGCCCGCGAAAACACATCTGATAAATACATGGCTGAAGAGCTGGTGCCACCACAGGAATTTTGGCTTATTTGACTATGGAGTTGTTTACTCAGCACCGGCCTGATGGCTGCTGATTGGGTCCACATGGGTCATAAGGGGTAGATAATTCTGGCCCAGGAGCTGTCTGGGCTCATCTGCCCTTGTGAGGCTCTATCTGAAGCATTGTATCTAAGCCTGGGGACCCCAGTACAGGAGAGATGCTGAGCTGTTGGAGCAAGTCCCGAGGAGGATAACAAAGATGTAGCTCTCCTACGATGAAAGGTTGAAGGAGTTGTGCTTTTTTAGCTTGGATATTAGAAGGCTCTGGGGAGACCTCATTATAGTCTTCCAGTACTTGAAGGGAGCTCATAGGCAGGAGAGGGACCAAATTTTACATGGTCTGATAGTGATAGGATGGGGGAGAACTATAAGAGGGTAGAATTATGTTAGATGTTAAGAAGAAATTTTTTACTCAGAAGTGATGAGGTGCTGGAACATGTTGCCCAGAGAAGCTGTGGATGCCCCATCCCTGGAGGCATTCAAGGCCAGGTTGGGTAGGGCCCTAGGTAGCCTAATCCAGTGGGTGGCAGCCCTGCCCATGGCAGAGGAGTTAGAACTGAATGATCTTTATGGTCCCTGCTGGCCCAAAGTGTAAATTATGTGTCCTTATAAAAATGATAATTATATACTGCAAGATCAAGCAGTACAGAGGATGAATCCCTAACTATTTTAACTGTCATGTCAAAATCCTTGTTTTCATTTAATATATGCAGATTTGTTAATATAAGTAATATTGGCCCTCATGCGAAGAAGTGCAACTTCACAGACCAAGGTTTTCCATCCTCCCTTTTCATAATGTTTGGAACACATGTTTTCCATTTATTATGCAGTTCTGCTCCATTTTGAGTAATATTTTCTGTTTTCTCCTCTCTGCACTAATGGAAATGGTGAGCAGAAATTCCAACATTTCCATAAAATAAAAATTCCAGAAAGTGTTAGTACATGCTTACTGAAGTAACCTATTTCAATGACATTTTTTTTTTTTTAACTCTGATCTCAATATCATAATTCTGAAAAGATAAAAAGTCATCAACTTAAGATTGCAAAAATTATGAATTTCCAGTTGTTACGGTAGATACTGTGTTTGGATGTTATTCTGTATCAAAACATACATTACAAATAATTCAATTAACAAAGCATTTGAATAGGATAAAAAAAGGATAAAATAAAATAAATCTTGATTTTTTTTTTTTCAAATACATTTTTCAAAAACAATAAATTAAGAATCTTGGAAATAACGAAACCTAAGCTCTTCTATAAAATTGTTTTCAGGCAGCACTACTCCTAGACAGCAAGACATGAATCTGTTCAGTTGGTGACATTCCCATACATTCTCATTACTCAATTTCATTTCAGCTTTTTACAAATATTTTCAATCAAATAAAATGCAAGAAGTTTTTCGCAGGTATCTCCTTAATATTATTCATTTAATGAAATCAGTGATACTAATTGCAATTCTGTAATAATGCATATAATACGTAAACTGTAGAATCAATACTGTTGCTAAAAACATTGCTGTAAATGGTTGAAAGAATCAAATTGCTTTGTTACTGTTCTTAGATTGAGAGTATTTCTATTTTTCATTTATTCTTAAAAACAGTTTCCAAGCATGGCTGCAGGTACTTCAGACTTAGTATCAATGAAGAATAGTGTCTTTAAATACCTGTTCTTCAAATATTAGTAAGAATTAAGTGTAAAAATTGATTTTGAAAAGTTATTTTAAAATTTTGAAAGTGCTTTAAATATGCAGTTAAGATGGCTAGGTTTCTTGTTTACTATGGTTGAAATACGAAAAATAAATGAAGAAATATGAAAAATAAATGAAGAAATACAAAAAATAAATGAAGAAATACAATCTTCCCCCCTCAGTTAATGTTCATGAATCAGCGTCAAAGCATTGGAAGCCCTTCGGAAGCCCACCTTTGTTAGCATCTCCTGGAATGCAAAGCAACTAGAAAACAAAACAGCATAGAACTTCTGGTCAAGACAGCTCTGTCTTCTGAATTCTTCTTATGTTTCTATACTGGTCTGGTGGTTGGCAACCCTGCACATAGCAGGGTGGTTGAAACTAGATGATCATTGTGGCCCTTTTCAATCCAGGCTATTCTATGATTCTATGAATTAAAATTTGGATCTTGTAAGCATCCAAAATATAAGATGCAGCTCAGAATTTCAGCAGAAAAGCCACTGTGGTTTTTACTTCCCATAAATTAAACTCATTTTTCCCCAGGACATGGTAATTTCATTTGCATCATTGTTATTCTCCACCAAGATGGAAGGATTTCTTTCTCATTTACGACAGACGGAATTGACAATTTGCTATCAAAATGTTTTCCATAGTGAAAATTACTTTGCAATTAACATGTAAGATTTATTAAAAGAATTCAAGCATGCTGAGCCCTTTAATTAATGATACAAAAAAAAAAAAAATCAAAATCTAAAAAAAATGATCTAAATACATGTTCCGTTGGTGGTGAGCAAAACAAATTTTATGTGCATGTTTCTGTTATTCACTGAACCAATTTAACTAGTGGGAAAAGGTTTTCTTTGTATGTTTGTTCTTACTATCAAAACGGCATCTTTTTCCCCCAGATAGATCCTAAAAGTGTGAAACTAAGACATTCTTAGAATAAAATGTAAGGATTAATTTCTCTGACATATTTATCCTCTCTGTAACAATCTCTGTTTTATGATGCTGCTGGGTGCTATCAGAATTCACCTCCTAGCCATGGCAGGGAATATCTCAGGCTCATCAAAATTTTTGGGGAGGGGATTCCATGAATCCAGCAGTTCTTCAGTGATGTTTTTTGATAACCAAAGATCTGATCTCTGTCATGTTGATAAAGATTGATTCTCAGGAATGCTCTTCTGTTTCTGTCACTGCAGTGTCTCACGCTTCTCAAATCCTGGACTGAAGACGGCCCCATTGCCAGTATTCCAGAGGTAGCCCCACAAAATCATTTTGAAAAATTCTGGCAATTCCAAAAATATTTTACCTCTGATAATGGATATAACCTGTTTGCACTTTTCTGTGGCTGGATTTTGATGTACGTTACACCAAACTTCTAACAGTGAGGATCTTCAACAGATGAAATCATAATCCATGGAGGATGCTTTTATTCATTTGTACTTCCAGACTCAGGCTGGGCAGCATGTGAGATTCCTATGGAGCCTGAGGTTGGATTCTTCTAGACCTTTCTAATGCAGATTTTGTCTCAGAGTATTGTTGGTTCAGTGGTTAAAAACCATACTGAACAACAACAACAAAATCATCCAAAGCCTGCATTCAGATCCTGAATGTTTATTATACAAACATCAAAGTGCTGTAATCAAAGATACCTGCTGCTAAAATTGCTGTTATGACCATTTTTTTAAGTAAAGACACAGTTTTTCTGTGATATACAATGTCTTATGTTCTGGAAAGCCAGACAGCTGTTCAGCCAAGACTGGCAAGGAAAGTGAACTAGCAATTCCTGTCTCCAGAAATCAGCTGATCACATTAATTATGCAGTGGTATAAAGAAGGAAACTAGGAAGTCACATTAGTTGTTGAATACTCATCGTAGTGAAGAGGTAAAGAATGAATGCCTAATGAAAACAAGTAGAAAGATTGGAAAGGAATAATTGTAATTATTCACAAGATAAAAATGAAGAAAATATTTGGGATGTGTGTATTTCTGTTTGCTGTTAATGACATTACAGACTACTAAGTCTAGGGAGGACTGAAATGTATTCAGACTACTTATATTTGTCTATAATGTGTATTAGAATTAGAATTACACCTACATTCAGGAAATTGTTGGTGACTTAGTAGTCTGAGCCTGTAAGTCATAGATACAGATGCAATGGGAATGACATGCTGGGAAATGTAAACTGTCTGAATAGGGCTCTCATGTCATTTGATAGATTGCCCAAGGAACCAGACAGCCTTTGCTTTTCTCACTAACTGGTCTCTTGAACTTAAACATCTGTTGGGCATGCAAGGACATTTCAAGCACTAGGATAGCTGGTAAGAATATGTCTTGCTACTGTTAACCCCTTAGTGTGACCAGCTTTGAGGATAAAGATCTACACTGTAATATCTGTCAGGAAAACTGGTTCAAGTTAACTTGCTGCACTCTTTGCATGCAAACATAGACCTGGCCAGGGATAATGAATTAATTCTCTCTGAAATCAAGCTTGCACTGATATTTTTCCCCTTCCTGTGTTTTTACAGGAGGTAAATTAGCTGCAGATCATTCTGCAGTGACTGCTGAATTTGCTATTGAGCAATTGTCTGTTTTGAGAGAGTGCAAAAGGACTCAACCTAATGAGTTCTTGCCTTTACTGCATTCCAAAAGAATTCAGATGACAACATAAATGAAATCAAATACATAAGAGAATCCACAAAAATTTTAAGGGACAGAAATATTTTCAATAGTGGAGCATTTTTTATTTTTTAAAAACAACTCTTCCCCCTTCATTTATCTTCAGGACTATTTTGAAATACAGTGTGATTATTTTGTCCTTCCACCCTTCTGCTGTCGCAGTTTTTGTCTAGGACTGTTTTTCATGAGATAGGAACGTCCTGTACAATACAAAAAGAACACATTTTTTCTCTTTCAAAAGAAAAAAAAAATAATCCAAAGGTTTTATTGTGGAATGAGAAAAGGTCTGATGACATTTTCTAGCAGCCAGCAAATCATGCTGTCATGCATAGGGAAAAAGCCACTAAAATATCCCCATCTAAAATATCGCAAAATTATGTAGAGCTCAATCCTAGGGAGCCATCTGCCATGTGAAAGCTCCACTGATTTCTAAAGGCGTTCATTGCAGGCAGGCTTGCAGGACTGGACGCATAATTTGTCCCTTTTAGAAACTGTAGCTGTCGAAAAGAAGCTTTCATCAAACCACGTGAGTGGCAGAGGCAGACTGACAAAATGGCCATGAATCTCACTGGGCAGAAAAACAACAAAACAACATACCCTCAAAAGGAGCTTTCATGCTGGCTGAAGAAGTGCCACAGCTACAGGTGTGGAAATGAGCTATTTGTGAAAGGATATGGCAGGATGGCAGGATATCCTGCCATGTGTATGTATGGAAATCTGGCTGCTCTCAGGGAGATTTCTGCTCAGAAAATGTGCAGATAAGGTTCCTCCTCTGTAATAGCCCTTTTCTGAATTGTAAGTCCTTAAAACAAAACTTAAATATCTCCAACCCACGTGGAGGAATTTTTTGTAATATACTACACACACACACACATATATATATACACATGTATATGGGCATTTAATATTTTGGCATTTCTTGTCATTTTATTCGCAAATATATGTTGATGATGGCTTTTTTTGTCCTGCCTTGGGACAGAAAGGTGTTCTTGCAACCTCACTGTGTTCTGGAAGCACTGAACTTAGATGTGGAGGAAACAATCTGCAGACAGGCAGAAGGTCATTTGTTTTACAAATTGCAGCCTGATGAGCTCGGCAACAACATTAAATACCCATGGAGAGTTACTATAATACTAATACTAAATGAAAAATCTTTTATGGCAACAGTGAAAGCAAAGTGTTTGATATATATATATAAAGTAGACAAAATTCCATTAATTTTCAACTCGGGACAGACGGCATATTTGAATTTACAGACATGCCAAATGGCAATTTTGGCTTCCAGTCTTTGAGATGTGGCTGATCTATTATGGGTGATAACAGCATATGCTACTTTCTGAGTCAGTTTCTGTTATGTCATGCGAAGCACCGCTGCTAGTAATGGGAGGCATTTTCACATTAGCTAAGTTGCAAAGTGAGGTTCATAATAGCAAATAGTGGGGCTACAGAGGTAGATTCAATATTTGAGATGGATGTCAAATTAAATAGTAAGTAATGAAAGCAAACCTCACTTGGCAAATCAACATGGCATGTAGTTTGTTCAGATTTTTTTCTCCGTGTCAAAGAGTTGTGTTGTGTCTTGACAACATCCTTTAGCCTGGGAGAATAAAAGAAGACATTTGGCCTTTGTGGGTCTGTGTCCGAACTTGTATATCCTGGGGAGGTACAGGGCTGCTTGAGATGCTGCCAAGCAGCAGTGAACAGCAGCGTCTGAGAGCAATTTGATGGAGCAGATGTTGCATCCCAGCACTGCTCAGCTTCCTCAAGGCTCTGTCTGGTGTCATCCCTTTCCTAAATGAGTTTTCATAATGAATTTATTTGTTAATTGACACATAAAAATCTAATGTTAATATAACATTAAGGGCCTATCTTGAATTTACATTGCCAAGAAAATGTAGAAAATAAAAAGCATGAGCTTGATTGCCACCAAAACTTATCTTCTCCTTTCCATGGGGAAGAAACTACTGGTACAGCCACACTTTACATTGCACACAATCAAACATCACTTCTTTTCTGCTGGTACTTGCTAAAGGAAATGATATTTGTATTGGAAGATCCTTTTTCATACTTACTCAATCAGAGGCAGCACCTCTGGTCCCTGGTAAATGTTTTAGCAGATGCTCCTGGCCTTGATGGGCACAGCAGTACTAGGATACTATGGTTTCACATGGTGCCCAACTGGAAGCTCTGGTGTCACCAGAGTTATCCCCCTGCTGCCCAAACCAGACAATGAGGAGTGTCTTTTATTCCTGACGCAGGTGTAAAGTTGTTCCCCTTCTGTCTTTCACCGTTTCCACAATTTTGACAGCAGAGCTAACAAAACACAGAAGTGGTGTTCATTTCAGACATAAACTAGGACAGGTCCTTCAGTACATTAGCCTGGTTGTTACCAAATAGCATGAGAAATCCAGAAACTAGCTCCCTCTTGGGATGATATGTTTCAAATTTACTTTTTTCTTTCAGATGAGTACCTTGTCTGATAATGGGTGAGCATACTTTCTACTAAAGCTATGGCAGAAAGAGTTCAAGCCTAACTTGAGCAGTTTGGACAAGGAGGGAAGACTGTTTTAGTGCCTGGAGAAGTTATATGAATGGGATGTGCTGAGACACCAATCTCTCCTCCCAGGATATTTTTTATATTTAACATTAAATCCCCACTGCAAAGACCAGAACCCAGGAACTTCACCTTAGATTATCATGTCTCTGGGCACTACTGAGAAGAGCCTGGATCCTTCTCCTCTACTCCACACATCAGACATATATATATATACATGAATAAGATCCCCCTGAGCCTTGTTTTCTCCACACTGAACAGCCCCAACTCCATTTGATTCTCCTCTTATGTACTTATGGAGTTCGATGGACTCCCTCGAACACACCTATATCTCTGGTATACTGGAAGCCCAGACCTGGTACAGTAGTTATGGGGCAGATTTTAGTGGTCTGTCAGCTTGTAGTTAAAGCTTTCAGACCACACTTACATACACACAGCCCAGGTGGGCAGGATGTTACCTTTATCAGCTGAGGACCAGGGAGAATGTAGGTTTGGCAGCCATCCAAACTACATGGATGTCTTTACCCTGGTAAGTAAGGCTGTGAGACCTCTGGATACACTATGTTTCCTCTGCATCAAATAAGTTATGCTGTCCTCAGCATCGTGCCTGCAACTGAGCAGGTAGGCTGAAGGCATCTCTCTGCTGCACTCTGTTGTTGTGCTCTCTGCTTTGTGGCACAAACTAAGGCACAGGGTGCCAGGTTCACACTAACCACTGTCAACATTGCTTGTGGCTAACTTCTGACTGGCCCTGCCTGACTGCCTAGGACTGTTATCCTAGCTTTGAATTAATCACATTACTGAAAATATTTATCCTTTACCTTTCTCTCCTTTAGTCAGCACACTTCTACTTCTATCCAAAGTTTTCTTGGAAACATGCCATGAACTATGCTTGCCACTACCCCTGCTGGTTCCTGATGAAGTAGCTGAGAAGCAACACTGATAGAGAAATGATTGAAGTGCTTTGAGCACGGTGTTTACAATGACTGTCCACAATACGGAGGTGGTAATGCTCAGGATACACCTGTTCCTCCTTATGGACCACCTGTCTCTCTGAAAAGGTGTACTCTGTGAAATTGGAAAGAGGCAGATGTGAGTTTTCTCATACATACTTAATACTGTTATGGGTGAAACACCTTTAAGTGCTGCAATTTTTCTGAAAAAGAAAACTTACTCCAGAAAAATGCAACACAACACGCCACACCAATTTCTTTTTTTATTATTGTAAAGAAATAAAAAGGCTTTTAAAACTATATCAGCAGGATCTATGGCAGTGTGGGGGAACTATCCCTCTGTGAAAGTGGCATCTCTGCAGAAAATTAACTTTCCTGCTGACTAATGGCCTGACAATAGCAAACGGTTCAAATTTTTATCATCCACCTCTCCTTCACTCCTTCATTCCATCACACCTTCTCCTTCACCCTATATAACCCGACATCCCAGTTGCCCCACATGCTCATCAGCCTTTTCACTCATGCACAATATTACATGCTCCCATTCCCTTGATATTTCTTCTCCCATCTGGCCTCTTCCCACATTCCACTGCCTCCTCCTAGTCCTAAATCCTCCGCAGTCCCACAGTCCAGCAGCATCTGAGTCTGGTCTCTGGCTTTGCATCTGCACTGCTGCACTTGTGCTGCAGTTACTGTTGCACCCAAAAACATTTGGGTTACTCAAGTTGCAGAGGAGACTGTAGGAAAGAGGACAGAAGAAGGGGGAACAAACAAAGCCTGCAATCTCCTGGTCTGCAGAGTGTCACAAATCCCCTTAAAGTCTCCATCTCCATTTCTTGGGATTAGGAATTGAAAATATTAAGCATACTTGAGATAATTGAAGGGAACAACAGAATCAGGCCAGCAATGAACCTGAAATATGATTGGAAGATTTAAACACAGATTTACTGCTGAAAATAAAATGAAAATGCAGATTGCAAATGTAATATTCCAAAACCTGTTTCAAATCCGGAAATGTTGCAAGATCAAAAAAAGAGATTTATTTTTTTCTCTTATAAGTTAGGATTGCTCTCATTCTATCAAAACATGTCTTCTTTTATGGAGGTTCTCTAAATTAAGAATTTGGCTATAGGAACCAAGCTAAAACAGAATGAAATTTCAAAATTTAAAAGGAGTTGCAGACAAAGAGAAAAAGGAACCTGAAAGCAAATGCAAAGCATGTTTGAAATTATTAGCTTGTACTTCAGTACTACACTGACAATATACTGACAATTCTGGTACTGTGACTACCAAATTTTATTGGATAGGAAATGTCATTATATTATTTTGAAACATATTAGAAGAGGCCTTTAGTAATAGAGATGTAGAGACAGCAGGTTCACACAAGCAGAATGGAAAATCAGCTGAAGACATTACAGCTAATTACTGCAGTGACTACTGATGATCCAGTTGAGATGGACCCTAAGGGAAGCGTGATGTTTGGCATCTGATACGTGATATATGCAGACAGTCCTCCTCAAAAGCATGGGATTAAGTAAACATTGTACTTTTTCCCTTATCATAGGATGCCCAGAAATTTACAGATGGAATAAGATCAAGGAGCAAGTATGTATGAAAGCCTGTACTTGTGGAAGACCAAATCAGCAAGAGGACAAGTGATAGCAAGAGGAGGTGTGTGAAGTTTGCCAGCATGGAGCTATATGCCTGCTGCTTGGGTAATACTGATTCCCATTTCTCAACACTCTCTCCACCTTTAGTCTACCACAGATGAATTGTTGCTATAAATTACTATAGCCTGTTCAGACTTCAAATGTTTGAGAAAGCAAATCAAGTCCCAAGCAGTCATGAGTTTAATTTAAAGATCATTCTCTAAGATCATAAAATAAGATCATCAGATGACACACACACACAAAAAGCAACTCTCTGATGGAACAGGTCCTTTCCTGTCTCCTCATGTTTCTAAAAACTTACACTCTTTCTACCAGTTTGCTAGTTCAGTCTCCTCAGAAGCAACAAATTGCCCAAATCTGTAACCAAATGAGAGCTGTTATGTGTCATTCTGTAGTGCTCCTGGCACTTTATGGACTAACAGAGACCTTTTGTCCTGAACTGATGAGCAACAAACATTTTTAACCATATCACAGGGTCTACAGGTGTCAGCTTATTTGATCATGGCTTTGTTTATATGATTTACTCAACAAAGCAAAAAATGTGCAAAAACAGTGATCTCCAAAATTTCACAACTGCTAGTAACAGTTAAGGATCAAACTCTTTCTCACACGGAATATAAGACTATGTACAGTTACTGGGAGACAGTGGGATTTAGGTGAATGTTCAGGGTGCAGTTTAATTCATCATTGTGGAGTTTTATGGAATTCTTAAGTTCTGGTTGCATTTTTAAAGCACAGTGGGGATACAAAGCATTTACAATCACCAGGTCTGTCAGAGGGACAATACAGGCATTTACAACCACCCATGCAGCAGTATGATTTGCTCCCTCAGTTCTTCTCAGTCTTTATTCACCTGAAGGTTCCCAGCATGAAAGGGCTTTTTACTACTGGAAAGTACATTAGGAAAAAATTACAGATATCCATTTATCTGCTTCTGCATGTCATGCTTTTCAGAAGTGTCATGGAGCCAGAAGATTCCTCTTAGGGGAGGAGCTGCTCCTGAATCAACCTCTCAAGACCCTGGTGAGAAATGATCTTGAACTTCAATACCAGTTCTGGGAACAAAAAGACTGGTTTTACTCAGCCATCTCACCCCAGAGTTGTTTCCTCACCATTTTGTGGGTGCCTTTGAGTAGTGGAGCTCTAGAAAATAGCCTGTATGAATTTGTGGCTCTGAAAGTCATTTATGCTTTGCAAATCAGTGTAAAGTCAAAAATGGACGATGCATTAATTTTGGTAGGGGCAAATAATTTCATAAATTTCCAGGCATGAAAAATTAGGCTGCTACTTTCAAGACCAAATTTATTAGGGAATGTCAGTCTCTTTTTCATTAATGCCATCACAGTTATTAGGGATGTGAAAGGATTTACCCATAATTTCCCCAGTAGTGGGGTAAGCCACCGACTTCTATATACCATCCGTGTGCACCATCTGTAGATGCAAAAGACTCTCAAATAGCAGTATATACATAGAAGAAATATTGGGAATATTGGTCTGAGATTTCTATACCTCTCATGGAGATAAGAATGTTGGTTAGATATTATACTAAGAAATGTAAGCTAGCCAAACTTCTGAATATAATGTAACTTCTCTCATTCACACATTCACACAGAGGGTGGTGACGCACTGGAACAGGTTGCCCAAGGAGGTTGTGGATGCCCCATCCCTGCAGGCATTCAAGGCCAGGCTGGATGTGGCTCTGGGCAGCCTGGTCTGGTGTTTGGTGACCCTGCACATAGCAGGGGGGTTGAAAATAGATGATCTTTGTGGTCCTTTTCAACCCAGGCCTTTCTATGATTCTATGATTCATTCTTACGACCTAATGCATTTAATACCTTTTGAGTCTCAAGAAAACAACATATCTCATTACAGATTGGTTAGTAAAAAATGTGATTTAAAAAAAAAAAAAAAAAGCTGCTAAGTATTGTAATAACGAGGATGGTTTCCTCTTTCCACATGTGAATTGTCTCATATTGCAGTTTATTTCCATGTAAATTTATTGCAGTGTATGCTAATACTCAACACTGAAACATGAAAAAAAATAAATCAAAAGCATTGTAAAACATATGGAAACATGCAGATTATGTGATCTTTACTGAAAATCCATCTTCATGATGAAAGCACCATTTAGCATCCACTCTGGAAGTGCACTCGTTCATTTATTTATGAGATGCTACTTTCTGTAGACAAAGAAAATCTCTTCCAAAAATAGGAGTGCCATATTTTCAAGGCATACTGTGTATTTTATTTTTGTAACCAGTAAATGTCAAACAGTATTCACACACAGTATTGACGCATTAATGTTTTCATTCAACAGTGCAGATACCTTTCCTCGTTACATTATATATTTATGGCACACAGAGCTGTCAAATAAATTATGTCAAAGCAGCTAAAATCAGACCTTGTGACACTTGAATCATAGAATCAGGGCAAATAACCTTTAAAAAGAAAGACATATGATGAGAATTAGAAACATTTAATTTGCATAAATATAATGTTAACAGTCTTTTCCTTATTACATATTTTATGCCTAATTTGTAATTGTCACTATGTTCATTTCTTTACATCAGTTTGCACTCAATTTTTTTTCCTCATTGATTGCTTTGTTTTGGAATGTGTGAAACAAATTCTGCAGGAAGCATATGATCAGATCCCCATTTTAACATACCTCAATTAATACATCTTAAATTTTGAGGGAAAACTCTTAATTCACATTATATAATATCTAGCATTTAGAATTAATTCCTAAAAATATCTGAAAATTCCTGAACACATCAAGCAAATGAAATCAATGAAGGTATTGAGCATCTCTTGAAAATAATATTGGAATGTTTTCCTATAAAGTGCAGAACATACCAAAATTTGCAACACTGAAACATGGATTTTCATAATGTAGATGATTCATACCCTTTGAATTAAGGAATATAAAATCTGAGTATTGTGTACACATTCATGAGGCAGAATGAATACCTACTCTTTCAGAATTGCTTACTGCCCAGAGCTCCTGTTGGCTTCACTAGGTGAAACCATGCAGAACAGCATGCTAGGAGAGGAGATACCTCCTCAAGCCTCTCAAACCTTCAAAACAAACAGGAAGCAAGGGAGCTCAGCACTTGTCAAGACTAGGCTCTTGTAATGCTGCTCAGTCTTAGGCATGCAAGTACAATTAATGAAACTTTGCATTCATCTGAATTGTCCCTGTGGTTACTTAGGTAAATAAAGCCAGAATGTACAAAGATGAATGTCTGCCTCAAGAGAGCAGAATAACAACACTCCCTTATTCTTACTGGCTATGACTCATCTTAGTTTTCAGAATGATACCTGGGCATTTAATGCTAACTGCTTTGTGCAGTCTCTTTGCTGCAGGGTGTGTTTGGCTCACTTGCCCTCCTGACTCAGAAGAACAAACATAGAATCACAGAATCAGCAAAGTTGGAAAAGACCTCCAAGATCATCCAGTCCAACCATCCACCTATCACCAACAGCTCTACTAAACCATGTTCCTCAACACAATCTCTAGATGTTGCTTGAACACCTCCAGGGTTGGTGACTCCACCACCTCCCTGGGCAGCCCATTCCAGCACCTGAACACTCTTACAGAAAAGCAGTATTTCCTAACATCCAGCCTGAATCTCCCCTGGTGCAACTTGAGGCCATACATAGAGTAATTAATGGGAAGTTTGGGATACACTCCTACCTATATACAGACTAATATTTGCTGATGAACTTGAGGGAAGCTAGTGGACAGTCTATACAGAAGAGTGTTGAAGTTACTAAACTCTGTATTAGGTTGAAATTGATACTAAAATCCAGCTGTAGAAAAGTTATTTCTATTGAACACTGGGGAAAATGGAAACCATTTTGATTAGCAGTAAAAAAATTTTAATTTGATGCAGAGTTGCCAAGGATTTCATCAAGCACTGACAGTACAAATAATTTTAACAGCATCTGTATTACTGTTAACAAGATTATTCAGAACAAAATTGAAGGTCTCATGGTAGGTGTTTTCTTTTCTAAAGACCATGTTTTAACCAACATATCTCTAAATTTTCAGAAAATGCATATAATTGTCAAAGAATAAATACTGAACTTAATAGAAAAGAAGACTTTTATTCATTTATTCAGCTTGTGTTAAGGAGAGTTCTCCATTCAGCTCTGACATACAGTTGATTCTTCTACAATGAAAGTGCAATATAAATAGTGTCTGAAGTGTTCATAAATCACTAAGACTGTCTGAAGAATTTAATAATTAAATGTTATTGCATGTTATAACCTGTCAAAGACATTTGCACTACTACTTCATCTGACATGAATGCACTTTGGGCAACAAATAAAACTTACTTCTTACATGATCAAATTCCAGCACTGACCAAACAACAGCTCAAGCTGGAAATGCAGATGACTGTGCTGAAAACAAGAAAAAGTTTTGAAAAAATATGACCAGTTTTTCCTCTTTAATCTAAGCTAAAGAATACCCATGGCACTGAAAATATAGCAAACCGTTATAATAACTCACAGCATCTACTAGAGAGGGAGACAATCCTACCAACATACATCTGCCTTCTTTCAACAAATGGTGCTCCCACTGACCTTGGCAGGCATAAAAAATCCTACAGTAACCATGTACGAAAAATTCAAGGATATGTTAGCTGTGTTGTGATGCTGTTACTGTAAATAGCTGTCTTGAACAACAAAAAGGGTAAATAACTCCACCAGAAACAAAGTATGCATTGGTATATGGCTTTTCCAAATATAATGTATCAATTATAACATTGTGCTTTTAAGAAATCCTAATGTCTCATTATTCCATGCACAAAACTACGGATGCATATTACAACTAATGTTATAATAGAAGATATCTAAAAGAATATATCTCACTGTTAAACACAGTCAGTACCCCACATCTGCTTTCTAATAATTTGTCTCTAAATGTGTATAAGAGTATTATAAAAACCACTGTAGATCAACTATAGGAACAATCTCTGAGAGATGGCAGCGGAATGTTCTGAATGGCAGATCTGTCATTACTGAGTGCACTAAACATAAATGGCATATAAAATAGCATCTATGATATCTCCTGGAGAAAAAAAAAAAAAGCTAACAAGAAACCGTGGTGTAGTTCATTCTGCATATGAGCCGGTCAAACTATCCACATTGGATGGGTTGACATCACACTTCACTCTGTTCGGTGAACTTGCTGTATTTCTAAATTGTGAGAAACAGAAAACAAATTATTACAATGTTTTCGTAGAATATCAAGAAAATTTGCCGATGAAACAGTGCTAGCTTGAAATTGCCACCATTAAGAAGTCTTGCAAATCAAAAAGTTATTTATGAGGATGAATGGTACAAAGCAAAAGATATGTCTCTTATCAACTTAAAAATGAATATGGCTCGATATTGACCTTGGATGTACATAAGAGTATCCTTGTCTTCCTGAATGCAGCAAAGATGCAAAGGAACCACCAAGTCCTCTTGCCTCTTGCCTTCTTCCACTGAAATTCTGATGTGGGGGGATCAGAAATGGAAACCCAGACAAAACACTTTCCATAAATCTCCATCATCTGCTCTTTTGTATTCTTTTCTGCCACTTCTTCTTTTCTCACACTTCCTGCTGACCTCAGCATCTTGGCCCCAGTTACAGCATGGTGCTGCTAGTGAGATCACCCCGCCACTTTACTTCTGCCCACCTTTTTTTATCTTCCGATGTGAAAGGCAATGAACACACTGAGAAACCAAACCATGTATCTTAAACACTATAAAGAGGCATCAGCAGCATACTAATGTATGCTTAATCTATACTTAATTACACTCGGAATTTCAGACTATATCCAAGTCTTTCAGAGTGCACCACTTCACCAGTTTGCTTATCAGGTGTGGTAGTAGCATGTTCTCAAGTCATGGCAAAATGGACTTGAGCTCCTTTTTACTTTGAATACTTCTCCTGGCCTTTCCATTCCCCATTCCCATAAAATGGGAATACCAGCTACCTCACAGGAACATTAGAAAGGTTACCTGGTGTCTATAAAGAATTCAGATCTTTTATAACATGACAGTCATCCTAATTCATCTAATCAGGCCCAGACAAAATATACAATAGCCATCCCCATTATTTTACCCTGCCATTTGATTTTTTTTTATTTTTAATTTTTGCAGAGCAACAAAAAGAAATGTTGAAAAGCACTGAAGAGAACATACTTTTCCCAGTCAATCCTCCAGACTAACAGAGTGAAATCACTTCATCTGGATAAATCATTGAAAAATGATTTCTTTTATTTTATTTTTTTATTTTATTTTTCTGTTCAAGAGCAACTCTAATTTTACTGGTAACATGTCAGATCACAGTAAAGGGGAGAAAAGTGAAAACAAATACTGCAGACCGTGATTAGTTTAATATCTCTTGAACAGGGCTCTGAAAGGAGCTCTACTCTTGTTTGGAATCATAAATACAACCACAGGAATGCACACTGCTTATAATGCACGCTCAGTTGCACAGGGATTACAATCATAGAATCACCAAGGTTGGAAAAGACCTCTAAGATCATCCAGTCCACCATATTTCCCACTGAACATTAGAATGGAACAGACTCCATTATAAGGAAGGCCCAGGTTTATAGTCTTCTAGCAAGGATTGCAAGACTTATTATCGAGCAAATAAATATATGAGCAAATGCACTTTCAAGCCTCAAGCCTCAATTTCTAAGACAACCTTTTTTCTTCCTTCTCCCTGTAGCTCTCCCTTCCACCACATAAAGTTCCTCTCTCCTCTTCCCACCAGTGAGCCAGCACAGCACTCTGCACTGCAGGGCAGACATAGGATTATTAGCTTCAAACAAATCTGCCAAAGTGTTCTGGTCAGACTAGCACAGTACCCTTCTTCAGTTTATCTCACTTCTCTATTACTTAGCGTATGTGCACCTTATGGCCAATGACTGTGCTAACAGCAGAGATGTGCTGCTTTAAGCAACGCAGGTTGAGGAACAGAGTGTTGCTTTGCAATGCATGACAGAATAGAAGATAATTTGCCTCACCAAGAGGCTGTGTTGGTTATTCTGAGATGTTATTATGCTTTCCAATGGAACATATACCCAGATTAATGAACAACACAACACACTTCTGGATTCGGCATAGAAGACTGAGAAGTTACTGCAAAAGGAGAGAAGGGGACAAGAAGAGAGTGCAAGCAAGAAAAAAGTGGTAAATGCAATCCAGAGACTGGGGACTGGCTGCAGAGTATACAGATAAAATATTTCTGTACAACAGGCTCACTGAATACATGACATTTTCCCAAATGAAAGCTTTCTCAAAGCTCAGTGAGCACCCAAGGAGCCCCCAGCCCTCCCCTACCCCTGCTGTAAACCTCACCCTGGGAATTTGACTGGCACCGATTGCTGAAGAAATAGACTCAAAGAAGATGGGGTTTTCAGATTCGAGATTTCCACCATACTGCATTGCTTTAATCAAGGAAGCTGTAGCAAAACAAACATATGAACACTGATAAAGTAGCAAGAATATATAAATGTAATGTTGAAAGTTTTGCTGTAAGTTGATACTTGCCTTTGCAGCATGCGAGCAACACTTCAATGTGTCTGTTTTTACAATCCATGTAAATCTATAGGTGTGAAAATGTGGGGAAAAAAAAAAAAAGGGTTTAAAACACCAACACCACACCCAACAAGAACATATTCAAATAGGCAGAGCACGGCGTGCTGCTGTTCAGACTATACTGACAACAGCCACCAGAGAGAGCCCCTCCATAATACAAACAGCACTGAACCATGCTCAGCAGGAAAGCATCATTTCCTCCCCTGTCTGCAAAGTGCTCGACAGCTTTGCTGGTAAAAAAATCTGATCAAAATCTAATTAATAATGTACCATTTAAAATAACATTTGTATGCATTTTTTTCCAGTATGCCTTTTTCTGCAAGTTTACCCAGCTCTTTTCCACAAGCTTACCTACCAGCCCACAAAGTCAAGTATTGGATTTAGAATCCTTAGAGTTGGAAGGGACCTTTAAAAGTAATCTAGTCCAACTTCCAGCAGTCTATCAAATAAGTACCATAGCCAGCATGCTGCATTCTGCAGCAAGATGTTCTTTATTCTTTCTCTGAAATGTGCAGTTTCACAGAGACTAGGTATTCAATAAGCTAGAAAGTAATAAAAAATGAAAATAACTCTAGAAGAAGAGTAGGGTCTTTTTTTTTTTGGCAGACAAGGAAACATCCAAAGCAGTCCCTGTTGCAAAAAAAATGCTTAACTAATCCATGTGAAGTGGAACAATTGAGAAAAGAGAAGTGATTCAGTGAGAACATCATCAGTATAACCTACTTTTAAAAGGACCCAGAAGCATGTTCCACATTAAAAATCCCTCTAACTCCAGTGGTAGTGATGATATACAGGGAAGGACTGTAAAATGTTGAACACGTTCCTCCTATGGGTAACACAGTTTTGTCATTAAGCCTTCATCTATGCTATAGGCCAGCATGGATTTGTGTCCCACAGATTTGTCAAATGGCTCGGATTTAATCCGTAGTTCTGAGGTCTCACAGATCTTTTGCGAATCAGTTGACAAACTACTTATTTTTTTCCTACTGATTTTATTGAATGTTCTTTTTTTTTTTGAGGGAAGAAGTAATAAAGAGTAATTCTCACTCACCTTACTTATTCATAGCAGTTTGCCTTCTAACTATGTCCCCACATATATGCTTATTTTTAATTTAACACTTTTTTTTTTTTTTTTAAATCAGTTCAGCAAACTGAGAAGACACTTAGGATAAGAAAAAGCCTGGGCTGAAACACAATTTCAGCTTTTTGTGGGGTGACCTCATTGCAGCCTTCCAGTACCTAAAAGGAGCCTACAAGTATAGATAATGGCAGAACAAGAGGAAATGGTTTTAAGTTGAAGGAGGGAAGATTTAGTTTAGACGTCAGGGGAAAGTTCTTTACTATGAGAGTGGCAAGGTGCTGGAACAGGCTGCCCAGAGAGGTTGTGGATGCCCCATCCCTGGAGGTGTTCAAGACTAGGTTGCATAGGGCCATGGGCAGCCTGGTCTAGTATTAAATGTGGAGGTTGGCAGCCCTGCCTGTAGCAGGGTGGGGCTTGATTATCCCTGAGGTCCCTTCCAACTCAGGCCATTCCATGATTCTATGATGATTCAAATTTAGTCTTCTATCTTAAACAGAAAAATTACGTGAACCAAACCTTGCACAACCAATTAAATCTGTACCCACTGCAAATCTATTAAGTGCCAAACCCGATGGAAATAGAAAGTAGCTTTTGAACATATTTTTTCATTTGCTGTATAGTGCTGATCATTATGTTGTTGCTTTTCTTGGTCATTTGGGAGCTTCCTGGACCTTCTGTCATGCCTGAAGAACCCAGCTTGCTAGGTATGTAAGCCACAGAAGAGAACATGGAGATCATTAAGACCCCTGGCTTAGAAAAAAGTAGGTCATACAGATGAAGTCACAGAAATAAAAACTGAAATTTTAAAGCTGACAGTGTGATGTGAGATAAATCAGCTTTAAAATTAAAAACAAAAAAAAAATCCCAAAAAACAAAAACAAAAACAAAAAAAAACCCACAACAACAACAACAACAACAAAAAAACACAAAAAAATGAAAATAACAGCAAAGAAAGTGTTTTCTGAAATGCAGCTCCATTAAATATAAGTTATTTGTATATAATTTTATACAAACACAGTTCAGTACCAAATCTCTGGTCATCTCTTTCATGACTTACCCCCTTTATCCATTGTAAGTGGTATGACTAGTAGCTGACTTGAACAACTTGTGTGTGTATTTATATATTTTAATGTACAGAATGTATCTGGTATTACTAATACCTGAAGCAACATGGAGACTCCAGTGTAGTCAAAGAAATTCAGACCACTGCAGTCCAATATCAAAATGCGTCGCTCACTCTGACCTGGCTGCAGCGACTCGCCTGCACATTTGATGGAAGAGAAAATTTTAATTACCAGGGATAAGTCAAGAAATGTCTATAAGAATAATGAAAGTTCAACAAAATGAGCCCAAAACATCATAGTAAATTTGCCTATTGTGTACTGGGATATGCATTAAGCAAATGGCACTGTTTAAAAGCACAAATGAAGTACCATCGGAGCAATGGAATGAGGTGATGACAGGCAGAATACATTATTAGCAAGATGTAATAGATAGAAACAGTCTCTCAAGGACAAAAAAAAAAAAAGAAGTTCGTCTTCACATTTAAATTTCTAAATGAGCCTGGCTCGTTTGGGAAAGTTCACGTGGGATTCACAGAGCAAATATCTCTTGCAGATTCTGATATTGCATTCATTTCTGTAGTACCTAAACACTTTCTTCTGCTTTAACTAATATTCTCCTATAAGGAAGAAAAGTATGTAAAGTGGAGTGATTCATTTTCCCTGTTTTTTATCTGATTATTTTTCACATACATACACTATCACATATTGATGCTAGAGAAAAAAATGTAAGATGTGTGAAGGTCTTATATTCATTCTTCAGCCCCTGGCTACCGTGTGCTTAATCTAAGTACATACTATAGTAAGTGTGTCCTGAACTAGCACATAGATGATTCCTGGCTTTCATAAAAGGAAGACAAGAAAATAATGTACATCTTATTTACACTGCTCTGTGGACAAATAACAGCTTTAATATCAGTTATCATAAAACATAAAACTCAAAAAAGGAGAGTTATTTTGAATGCAAAGATAGGTTAATAGACATGGTTTTGAGGTAGCAGAGGAAAAGACTTTAAAATCCTGGAGGGGTGTAGTATTTCCCTGTCGAGTAGATTTATAATGGTGCTAATTCCTTTCTGACAGGAGTCTGAGAGTCAGAGCCTTTTGGATTTGCACCTCCAGAGATTTGCCATCCAGCATACATGAAGAAATGCATTGCAAACAAAATAAGGAATTTCAAAGGAAACCTGCAGACTGGCATTACTGTAGTGGAAACCCAGGAAGGATTTACGAGATCTGCTGGGCTACTCACTGTCATCTTTTCTACACACCTCCTTTGTTTCCAAAACAGAAGAACCTTTTATCTCTGTTACTTATTCCCTCACAAAGCACATACACAATTCCATCTGCAGGTTCCAAAAGTTTTACTTTAAAAAATGCCCTGGGGTTGATTTTCCCTTTTTGGTTGTTACACTGCTTACATAAAACAATGTTTGACAGTTCAAGAATAGATTTTGAATAAATGTAATAGCACATAATTTACTTCAGAATAGCTGAAAAAATAAGAAATAGAAAAGGAAATGAATAGGAAAGGACAGAAGGATAACAATACAAATTGCTTTAGCCTAGAAATGTTGCATCCCAGCACAGAAGCTGATATCACCTTACACATGAACTGTGCTTAGCTGATGTTAGACTGGTACAACATGAAAAAATTCTAGTATTATTATACTCAGAAATCTTGACAAACCTTGTGAAGCTCAAGTCACGCTCACACATGTACAAATGCATATACAGAGGCAGTGCTGATCTTGCATTACTCTCCCACCCAGCTGGCATCCTGCATTTCAGTGGAGGGGTTGCAGGTACCGACCTATTGCTTCTCTGAACAATTGGGCAAAGGCAGCAGAAGCTATTTAACATCGTGCTGATACAGACAATGTCAAATCAGTATTCCCTAAAGGTAGAAGGGAAAGATTGGAGAAAGCTGCCATGCTTTCCAAGATGACTGCTGTGTGAATAAGGATTATGTCTTCCTTTCCCCCCCTTCCTAAAAATTCAAGCCCCTTGTTTTATTACCCTTTGAAAGGGATTTTTCTTTTTCTTTTTTTCTCTCCAGTTTTTGTTTTAAGTTCCCATGAAGAGTCACCCTATTCTGCTCAGTATAACACATAACAATTAAGTCCTCAGGGAAACCAAAAATAAGTTCCTTTGTCTGTCATTTCTGTAACATAAGAAACCAACTTATTCAAATGAAGACTGAAATGCATACTGACAAGACCTTCCAAAAGACTTTTCACAAATCCAGTGCTGTTCACTTATTTACCGTTTTACAGTACAGCACTGTATAGTCCTCAAGAGCCATCGTCATTGCGTTACTGCGTGTTGCAGAAAGCATTCTATCACACCCAAGTAAAGTAAACACTGCAATATCATAAAAATGTCATGAGCCTAGTTAATAAGTGTGAACTGTCAGAAAACAGCCCCCAGATCAGATTCCCTACTGAGGTCTCAGTGCTTGTACGTGTTTTAAATAAACACTGCACTGGAATTCCCTCCACAATGAAGTCATCTGTATAAAGTATCTTCTGCAAAAGGTTGTTGCAGCGGTCCCAGGGGAATGTGTGTGCTCTGGTTTGATTTAAGCCCAATAAATTGTGGGATGAGTAGAATCATTCAGCATAATCCCTAATTGAAAGCAAACTGTGTTATACTGTACTGCACTGGTGGCCATAGTGTCACTGATTGTTCAACTGACATTTATTGAGTTTTTCTCTTCAGTGCTTTCAAAGACCACAAAGACTTCGCATGGTTCTCATCCCATCCTATTTTTAGTTTTGCATAGTAATGTCCAAGTCTCACCGTGAACTAAAAACAACTCAGGAGCAGAGCTTAACAAAGTGGTTTATTAGGCCTTGGCTGAAGACCAAGGAAGGTAGCAATGTTCTTAGTGACGCTCCCACTCCATACCTGAAGCAGTGTGCATACAGTGATTTGTGTGAAATAAGAGACTCCTACAGAAAATGTATTTTCATTGGTTCCTCTCTTTTGAAATCTTAAAAAGTCAGTCAAGAACAGAATAAAACCATTAGGCCAAGACCATTAGACCATTAGACCATTAGGCCAAGGTTAATGGAGTTTAACAGTTGTTAGAACTCATGCTTCACTGAATGTGTGATCTATCTGAAACAGTATAAGTTGCCAGACAATTTGAATTCGCCTAGAAATAAATAGAAAAATCTGGAGCTATTTTGCACTTACATCCATCCTGGTTTTAATATAATGTATAGATAACAAACTCACCATGACAACCTCCATTGGAAAATGAGCAGAGTAATGTGTTCTGCTCACACTGAAATAAAAGCAATGAACAATTAGCATACCAAGGAAAACGAATCCGATGCAGAGTAACCAAAGAAAATCAGTGCAATACACAAGAATTCTGTTTCTCTATATCAAAGTTAACTCCTTCTCTCAAAATCAGATTGTATGCAACAGTCTATTGGATATATTTGCTGAGTAAGACCTTCATTATTTTTCTAAAGACCTATCAAGTAGATGTCTCCCCCCCCTTTTTTTTTCCCACACAACTCAGTCTCTATGATGTCTGGATCCACTCTAATGCTTGTAACTAAAATTTTGCTTTTGATAGAAATGTTATAAGATTAGCTTCTGACTCACATTCTACATGATGAAATCTCATTTAGATTTTTGTGAGAACAATTCTGACACACAAAGTTATTAACAAGTTACCTTTATCCAGATAATGTTTTTATAATGATTTCCACATGAGTGTTGTCAATATAAGAGAAATACAGCACAGAAACAAAATTCAAACCACAATTTTTTTCACTTCCATTGTGTTTGATAGAAAGACAGTTATTCCACACAGGTACCATACACTATGCACTGTATTTCAGGTAGCTGCATTGCCAAGTAACTTCTAGAATAGACAAAGGATAACAATTCCCTCCTTACTAACATATAAATAAACTTCTAAATTAACTTATTAACTTGCTATCTTATTAAATTAATGAATAAATTAATCCAGTGCAAATCCTAATTAATATCTGTCAATTTAGAGGGTTTTTTTAATCATACTAATCAGTTTAGCTAACAGAACCAAGGGGAAAAGCAGCAAAATTTCAGAGCTGAATTTCTTAACAATGAAGAATAGGTATTGGCAGCACAGCTCTTCAGCAGGCAACTGCACAGGTTGTGGACCATTACGGCCCTTTTCAATCCAGGCCATTCAATCATTCTGTGATTATTCAGTTCTTAATTATTAACAACCCATTTAGGAAATGGCTGTGGTTTCCTCAGTCCAGTTCATCAAACTGGATGAATTCGGCTACAGTTAGCCTTTTATCTTATTGTACTGAAATGCTTTCATTGTAATGATAGAAAGAATAATGTGTATTTTTTTTCCCTTTTAGGGAACATTGTAGGAATGTGCAGTAGTTGTGTGCAAATAAACCTAAAAAATACGACCTTTTCTGGGACATTTTCCAAAAAACAAGTAATTTTTTTGTGTGCTATTTGCTTTCCAATACTAATAGTATAGAAAATGGAAAAGAACATTATCTTAGAGGAAAACTTGAATCTATTTGTACTGTTTTTCTAATTCTATTGCAATTATAAGTCCTTTATGGTCTTTTACAGGACCATACGGAGAGAGATAACAGAGAAAAAATATTTTCATATAATTATAAGAAAAAATATGTATTTATTCTGATTAAAATTAGATTAACTAAATTTAATCCTAAATCAATCATTTGCAACATTATCTTTAAACAAAAAAAATCTTTTTCAGCATCTGATGGCATTCTCTACAAAATGCAGGGAAAGTAATCATGAACTTCAGTACTGTCACCATGATAACTGAAGCATGTAGCACATCCTACCTTGTTTACATCTTCACGTGCCTGGCTGCTCATGCTGTCCTTCTGGATTATCTTCATCAGGTCTGCATGAAACTTTCTGGCGTTGAGAAAGACTAATGGGTTGCTGACTGAAACTACGGTTACCTGTTTTAATGATTCCTGTGGAGTGAAATAAACAAAACGCTGCAAAGTTTATCTTCATTTTGGAAATATATATAAATAAAAGTGATTTCTTTAAAAATCCTGATAATTCCTGTAAATCAATCCAGAATTAACTTTGTGTTGTGAGGATGTTAACAGATAGCTGCCTTGATCAGCTTTGATGCAACTGGACTTAAGGAGGAAATAAGAAATCTACAAGGAAAATTATCCGTAATTCAAGTTAACACAAAAGCAAAATCACATTCATTACAAAGCACAGTATCAAGAACTATCATCAGGCAAATGGGAGGAGCACTATTTCAGTTGACAAAATCTGTAGACACAGACAAGACAAGGGTTACAGACTGGGAACATCCTCTATAGAGCAAACATATGTACTGGAAAAATTAGACAAAATTTGGGAGTATACACTGTGTCTGGTCTGGGGAACACTCATAATGTTAACCTCAGACTCCTGAGGACTATCATAGTACAACAGGCATATTTCTCCATGGAAATGAAAAAAGCCAGCACTGACTTTAGTAGTGGAGGGAAATCCCACCAACCCTGCAACCCTGTTCTCATAGCTCCCTGAGCTAGAGCTGGGAATCGTTTACAGGTACAGCTAATAGCTGAAGCTCCTGCCTGGGAAAAAAATCTTCCTGGAGCCAATCTCACCTCATCGAGCTCTTGAGCAAGTGCAAATTCGTAATGGTCCTACTTGTACCAACTGGATCCAGACTTAGTCTGAGGGACACATTTTAACATAGCTAGTGCACACAAAGAACCATCAGCTACTCTGGATCCTGTCTTTGCATTTTTTTCCTAAAAAGTTTCATCCAAACATCACTGAAACTGTAACTCAAAGCACAGCTGTTACACACCAGAACAAATAATGAAGGAAAACAGACAAAAGTCAGAAACGCCCAGCTACCAAGGAAGAACATTTCCCACAGAATAAGCAATTTTTCTCTTGTTCTTAAGATGAACTTATAAAACACTGTCAAAAGCTAGTAAGAATGTGTATAGGTATGTGGGTTGCTCTGAAAGTAATACTCCTATTTATTTCCATGGAAACTACAAAAGATACAAAGAGCACAATAATGCTATTTGATAGAGCAAACTCTCAGGTAAAAAACCTATTTTTTAACATAGTCACCACAATTATCTATGCATTTTCACCAGAAATGAACAAGAGCCTGCATGCTGTGCTTGCAAAAAACTGCACCAGCAGAAGTGACCCATCATTTCACAGATGTCTATGTGAGTGTCATTCTTAGGAAAACACTGCCCACACAGTCATTGTGCTAATATTCATTGTTTGGTCTCCATAAGCATTGAGAAAGCATCAATGAATGTCTGTGTGTGCCATTTTTTCTGCACGAAGGAATTCAGTGATATATCTTTGCTTCATCTGCACTTCCAAGTCTGATGCCACGTTGCCCCTCTGCTGCCATCTGTCACATGACAACAAAATGTAATGGAATACTGGTGGGAAGGTTCAGCCTCTACTATCACCAAAATTAGCCTCTGACACTGTGGGCCAACATAATAAAAGAGAAGGCATTACTTTCAGAGCAGCCCTCATATATATATATAAAAATATATTATATTGGGTATTATCATCACTAGCTTAATTGAGATGCAGCTTTTGTAAGTGGACAGAATTAACCTAATTCTAGTGATATATCCACTTTCCACAGGTTATACACTGTGCATCTCTTTTCCTTAGGAAATAATCATATATGGTATCATAGATACCAAATACTTCCTCTCTGTCACTATTTGAGATGGACCTAACTCATTGTGCAGCAGCTCTCACTTGCTTTGGTGTCTGCTTCTTGCATTTCAGACTTGAGGAAAGGTCTGTTGGCTGTTAAAGTCTTCTGCTTTTCCAAGTGTATTATCTTATCTAGTAAAAGATACTACATTTATTTATAATGTTATTTGATTATATTCAAATAAATAACTGTATTAAGTTTTTATGCATCTAGTGCTCAAATTAGAAATAAGAAGGATCATGTATAGCCCGTAAAGCTTACCAGTATTTTCAGGAGCATTTTCTACCCAACTGGCACACAACCAAAGATCTTTAAATAGCCATAATAACTACTAATATGGCCCAGTTGGAAAAAACACAGTAGAATTAATTTGCCTTTTAGGTGTGTCTTTCATGGAGGTAGGGGATCTCAAGATTATTTGTGAAAGTTCAGAGCGTTTTGCAAGCAGATGATGGAAAAATAGGATCCTTGAATCCACAACTGAACATTAAAAGTAAAACGGTAAAAAATCTCAATATTTATTTTCACTACTGAAATAGTTTTCACTACCAAAAAAAATAATCTAATTTATGCAAGTGTCAGCTCCCCAAAATGAACTGCTCATGACAACGAGTAATCAGAAGTTAAAAAAAAAACAAACAAAGAGATAAAAATCTCAGAGATTTCGAAAGAGAATATAAGCTCCAAAAGTTTCAATTCTTCCTAACAAAAGTCAGAGACATTTAAAGTTACTTAACTAGGCCATACTCAAACAGAAGTAAGTGGAGTTGACACAGAGACCACTTGTGTAGTCGTTCAAAGAAGCATGGGATTGCATTGAAGAAACAATTTTCCCAACAGACCTTCAAGCAAAATAGGACTGGAAATCTTTACCACAAACCACACTAACTACCTCCTCACTGCAAGCTATTATTCAGACTTCTGGGAACATGGCAATCTCTTGGACACCACTGCAGCAGCCATCATACAGACTTAAACATTTCAAATATCCAGAACTGTGGCAGTGAAGCCCAGTCTACATATTGTGATTTGTACGGTTTACCTTTGAATCTGATTATGGTGAACATCACAACACCAAAAAAGTCAGTCAAATGACAAAGCTTAACTGGCAATTAAAATGGCCAAAATTGTATGAAAACCAGGCTCTAAAACAGGACAAAACAGAGAGCAATACATGGTTGAATGCAGAAATAATCTGAAATCCTACAGGTTCCCTTAAAAACTATCCTACACAGAGCTTGGTGTGGAGACAAGTGAGAACTTCGGTGCCATAACAGAGCTGACCAAGTAGAAGATAAAAATAAAAGAAAAATAAAAAGATGTGCAAAGATCAAAGTCTCTGGTGATCAAAAAGGTGAAAGATGGGAAAGATTCAAACTGTAGAATCATAGAATCAAATACCTCTGCAAGAGAAAGGCTATCTGCTGAAACACATTCAAGCAGAAGGGAGACTTAGGTATAACCTTCTGCCTAGAATGGGCAACCCAAATTTGACTCAGTTATTCTTGACTCAAGTTGAGTTCTAGCTCTTGTCTTAAGAAGAACAGTTCTAAGAAAAATGCATTTCTTTTTTGTCATGTTCTTGCCCCATGGTCATTATGGGTGGCTTATTCCCTCTATCACTTAGGATGCTTACAATAGCCCCTCATGTCCTGCACAGCTCTATGTTTGGATAAGAATTCATGTCAGTGAATTCCTGTGATGCAATTTGTTTTACAGAAGCTTCTAAATACCCTCTTGATTTTTTTCCACATTAAAGTGTCTTTTCTCCTACGGATGAAATAATCCCTATAAATCCACAGACTGTAATGGCAGGGTAGATCATTAAGCTTGCATATTTTTGTGTTTAAAAAGCTCTGTTACTTATGTCTAAGCTGTTATTTACCAGAGGAACATGGATAACTCTAACATACATACATTAAAAATTACCCTAAATGACTGCTGCAACCCAGTGGCTCCATAAATTAAATTAAAAGCATTTTTTATAAATCTTAAAAATATTTTCCTTTATTTGTATAATAAGCTCTTGAGCAATTTGCTTTCTTAACAAAATGTTATTTTCCCCAGTGCCTGCAGACACTAGTTTGTTATTACTTGGTGGCTGGCATTAATCTTAATGATTAAGAAGCTGGGGAGTAGTTAGCTTAAAAAAAAAAAAAAAAAAAGATGCACAGGGATTTGTACAAATACTGTATGAATTGATACAAAAGCAAATAAAAAATAAAAGCAGGCAAATTTTGGTAGCCCATCTCTGACAAAGTTATTCTAACAGTTTCCTCAAGAATGAAAAGTGATATAATAATAATTGACAATTGGGCCAGCCTCAATAACAGTGTCTTAAATTTATGTTTTAGAGTACCCTCCATTCTTATGTGCCTCTCACATTCCAGCATTGTTCAGCATGCCAGAACAGTAAAACCACCCAACCCAAGCTTGCATGTTGAGCCCCAGATAGCTCTGATAGAAAACATTTGCCAGAAAAAGAATATTTAGAAGAGAGCTTCTTAAAAATAACAGGTAATAACTGTGAACATATTACATTTGACCCTTCACAGTTATTAGGAAAGGAAAGCAGACACAACAGAAACTGTCATGATGGAGAGCTCAGGATGTCCCAGTGACTGGACTCTGTGCTGGTAGGACACATGGTTCCACTTTTCTGTTGGCTATTGATCTAAAGCTTCATTTTGGAGAAGGGAGGTCACCTCTCTGGGTTGTTACCCATTTCTTCTTACCACAGGCTTGACCACAAGCAGCTCTGATGGTAATTGTAATGAAAATGACCAAAGGAATTTAAAACCTCTGGTTGGTAGGTTTAAGTTTGTACAAAGCAAATTTAAACATCACAGTCTTCCGGAGAAATGCTTACATCCACTTATCACATGAGCATACACTTGCCTGAGAAGCGAGGTGCATGAAGCAGCTTCATCACTTCATGATGCTGCCTCTCACACATGGCCTCCTCTGCCTCCTCACTGGGGCTGGTGGCAGTGTCAGGAGCAGAAAAGAGATAGTGGATGGTGGGGGTACCAAAGAACTTTCAGGAAATGAGGAAATCTGACAAGAACATAGAAAGAGCTGTCCAATTCCCTGAGATTCAAGGCTACTTTTCTATTCACTATGTCACCCTGGCTTTAGTTTTGAAGTGCCCTTTCATAAGAAAGGACACACTGATTATAATCTGGTAACCAACTACAGAAGACAAACAAGCCTTAATTAGGACGACACAGAGAAAAAAAAAAGAAAAGAAAAGAAAAAAAAAAAAGAGGGAGGTTGGATTTAACTTACACAATTATCTTCAGTTTTGTATTTATATTCCACTTCTTTCATATTTTTCAAATTCAGTGTCTTTGCTCTGTAATCAATACATACAGAAAATATGTGAGTCAAATCATTAGTAGACATGAACAGATAGAGCAAGATACCCCAAAACTGTAACACAGAAGTTTAAATGTATGACAATTATGACAATTATTTAATGATCAGAGGGCTGGAGCACCTCCCCTATGGGACAGGCAGAGAGCTGGGGCTTTTCAGCCTGGAGAAGAGAAGGCTCTGGGGGGACCTCATTGCAGCCTTCCAGTACCTGAAAGGGACCTACAGGAGAGCTGGGGAGGGACTTTTTCTAAGGGCAGGTAGCAAGAGGATGAGGGGAAACAGCTTTAAACTGGAAGGGGGCAGATTTAGACTAGATATTAGGAAGACATTCTTTACTGTGGGGGTGGAACAGGAACAGGAACACTGGAACAGGTTGCGCAGTGAGCTGGTGGATGCCCCCTCCCTGGAAGCATACAAGGCTGGGCTGGATGGGACTGTGAGCAACATGGTCTAGAGGGAGGTGTCCCTGCCCATGGCAGGGTGGTTGGAACAAGATCATTTCTAAGATATCTTCCAACTCAAACTATTCTGATTCCATGACAATGCTATCCATATATATTTTTCTGCATATGTATTTTTTCTGCTTATAAAGCTTATTTATCATAATGATAATGCAGTCAAAAGAGTAAATGGCAAATTTCAGAATTACAGCAGATCACTTTGAAAATCTAATAGAATTTTATTTTATTCAACTGCAAATAATAAAATCTTTATTTTAGTTTTCATTACCATTTTAAATCTGGCCAGAGAGCTAGTCTCAAATCAAGGCAGCTAATACATAAACTACCACTTCAAAAGTTCAGAGATTTAATTAACATTTTCTACCTTTAAACTTTAAGGATGATTTATTAGTAGTTAAAACTGGTGCCTGTCTGTACTACAAAGCAGAACGCTGCACTCTAGCTGTCAAAGTGGAGGACTCAGTTGGAAAAAACAGTGTCCCTATGCTCTCTATATGGTCAGCGGAAAGTTGCCTTGAACAGGCAGTTTTTATAGGACTTTCTGCATCCATACATCCTTTGCAGGAATGCATTAAAGTGCAGAACAAGAAGTCTATAAAGCTAGCTGTCATCTGAGATCTGTGCCTAAAGCTAGGCAATGAGAGTAAACCCAGAACTAGACAAGGCAATGCACAGGGAGTATTTGCAAGTACTGGGGTTGGCTAAATGAGGCTTGCAAAACTCAGCTGTTCTTTCTTGTCTGCATAAATCTTACTGTAGCTGCTGCTGTTTTTAATGCATCTTGATATGTAACATACCATGTCCAGTACTCTGGTGTCTGAACGGAGATTTCACAATAAATCATCAAGTTATTTTTCATGCTTTAGCTTCTAAATCTTTTGCAACAGTCATTAGTCAGGACACTTTTGGCCATGCCTGGCTGACTTACTGCATATTCTCATGATAACCTCACCTGTGCAGTACAGTTTTTAAGGTTGTAAGCTCTTTTGATGCCCTTAAATTGCATGGACAATCCTGTACAACCTGATGGAAGACCACATAAATCAATGGAAAGAGTATTACTTAGTTAACTAGTGCAGGTTCAGATTGAGGTTTTGGTTGGACAACAGAGGATCCTACTTTTCAAATATCCCTCCCTTTTCTGTTGCAGATCAACAGACATCCAAATGTGTAAATAACATGGAAACTTTTCTTTGTTAGAAGAATTTATCAATAGCTTTCTGAGCAGCAGGGGGTTACCAGTAAGGTTCTGACTGTTTCAAGCAGAAACCATTTGCTATAATTTGCAATTTTGAGCTATTTTCACGCTGATTCTGCAAATTATTCTGTAAGAACAGAGCTCTGCATAACTTTAACAAGCATTTAATCGAGCTGTCTATATTGTATTTAATTCCTGTGCAATTAAATGCTCTTGCAAACAGCTGCCTGCAGGCAGCAAGTCATTCATAGGACTGGTGAGTTAAGGATTAATTCTGTAGTATGAAATGATCATAAACCCCAAACGATGTTTTTCCTTTACTCTTAATCAAAATTAGCAACTGTAATATATGAAAAAAGAATATCTGAATTTGTTTCAGCTCTAGATACTTCATCCTGACTTCTCTAATTCATAGATGGGATCTATAAAGCAAATTTCAGGCATTAGAGAATGTCATGCAATTATCTTTCATTAATGTATTTTAGCAAGGCAAACATCAGCTTGCAACTCCTGTGCAATGCAGAATCTAGGAGTTGATAAAGGAGCTTTGTTACTAAGTCTTGTCAGAAATATTCTTCACGAGTAAGAGTATGAAATGAAAGAAAAATGTTTTGTTGGCTATCCTGATGACTTTGTGCTACTTTCACCTAGTGAGTGAAAGAGATACGTACTACTAGGTGGTAATACATATCTGCCTGGGCAGGAATTGGAGACCAGATGGCTTCCAGATGTCCCTTCCAACCTCAGCCATCCCGGCATTCTGTACAACTGAAAACTGAGATTTCACCTTTAAATTTAGTGTAGTGTAGGTATATCCCAACAGTGAAGCAGTGTTCCAGAAAGAAGACATAATTATGTGCTACTAGAACATTTCAATAAATTACATCTCACCTGGGAAAGCGGAAAATCACAATTACTATCGTGCAGACAACACCATACAACAATCCCACGTTAGCAGCAAAGCAGATTGTGAACATGTAGGTAGTAACCCATATGCTCTTTAAGGAGGGAAACAGAAAGAGACGATTAGATGATCATTTTGTAATGATGTACATCTTATGAGTTAGAAATAAAAAAAACCAATAGTTTCTGAGAGGTGAACATTTAGATATTTGAACTGGCAAGTATCTGAGTTATCATCAAAACAGCATCTCTCCACAGTAGAACACGTGTAACAGGACATCCTGCTCTTCCTGATGCTCACAGAAGAACATTCTGGAGGTCCTTAAAATAGTACAAGTAGTTGTGGTAGCAGCTTAATTTGAAATGAACTAGGTTGGTTGGTTAAAACTATAATTGATTATTCACATTGCAAGCTATTGCAACCTTCTTTGCAGCACACAGCTAAAATCCTTCTTCCCTTTTACACAATGAAGTACTCTAAAGGTCACACACAGAGAGCTCTTCTCGCACTAATTACCTAAGTGGGAATTATAATTTGCAAGGAAGTTAATCAGAAGTGGCATTTATCAGAGTACAGCTGACTAAACCAACTCTATAACAATTAAAAATTATTGAGGAATGAATCAGTTGACATTAAAATGGTGAGTTTTCAGATTGCTTCCCCGTCTTTCAATGTTTGATTAGCAACACTTTGAATTTATTTTAAATTTAAGTTTTTTTAAAAATGCAAAGAATATCGGGAACAAAATGTGCTTCAGAAAGGAATTTTAAATGTTAAGAAGAAGAAATGTTTACATTTCAAAAAATTGTCTTAATTTATTTTTAAGCAGAAAAGATTACTCATATTTCCATCCCATAATGCTATATGTGACATAGAGATATCCAGATTTTTACATTAAAAGGAGAAAAGTATAACTGACTTGATTTCTTATATAGCCCTGATGTCAAGGATATCCAGCACATATTTCTTTGCCTGAGGGATCCTTCAGCAAAGACTGCCACCTTATCTTCAAATAAAAAGTGTTAAAGAAGAATGGAAAGTATTTTCACTTCTGTGAATATATTGTTCTCCACAGGTGTCCATTTCAACCATTACAGCACTTTCTGATAACGTTTGCACAGGAACAGATTGCACTGCAATGGCACAAATTGCTGTTAAAATTATCCTTTCTGATGTTTTCACTGAGCTTAGGAAAGCCAGAGACAACAGCATACTTTCAGCCTAACTGCAGGAATTTTGCTCAAGAAGATTTCAGAACTGTTATTTTATGAATTGTAAAATGTAAGCCATACTGTACTAGTTCATGCTTCATGATGCACAGAGGGGCTACACGAATCTATTGAGTAAGCTTTTCCTCTCCTGTCTTCAAAATTCTTAATGGCTGCAAAATGTTTTGCAGTCTCCTCAATCCAGATGCGGAGGAAAGAGGTGGCTCATTCATTGAAACAGTTCTCAGTCTCCAGCAATATCTTAAAATGAGATCTTATACAAATTATTGTGTAAATATTTGCAAAGAATACCTTCCTGAATTACAAATGTTGAGTTCTGACTAATCAATACAAAATTCATCCTACAACTTACAAAGCCATTACACAGTTGCTGAGAAGCTTTCTGAATATGAAAGGGCTATCATAAGAACTACGAACTTCAAATTCATTTGGATCAAGAATTCTGGTAAGGATGAACATTTGACAAAGCCTGACACCAAGCAATCTGCTTCTACTGCACAGCTTTGTCATCACATTATTCTCGATATCACATCTAATTAAATCTCAGCTGCATGACTTTCAGCATTGTTCTTAGTGTCTTGAGAAAGAAAGGAAGGATAAAATCCAAGTAGAAAGCCTACACAGGAAAAATCAAACCCAGAATTTTTCAGTACTGCTGAATGCTGAGAAAACTCGTTGAGAGCCCCTTTAACAGACATTAGTATCTGACATTTTAACTGTATCCAGAGATTGCCATTTTACATAATATGAGCCAAAACAATCATATTCTCATTTGCCAATCACACTACAGTGATTTATATTGGCCTTGAGTGAGTATTTTTTAGGTAGAGCATCATCAGATTTGTAGGAAAATGTTGATCTGCTAGACATTTTTTTTAATTCATGTAAGGTTCAACAAAGAAGTCATAAAAACATAAAAAGTTTCTTACTTCAATACGGTCAGTACATACTTCAGGACAGATAGAATCTAGCCACTTCATTCTTCAAATCTTAGAGATAATGTATTGTAGGTATGTGCTATTCTCCAAAATCAAAACAAAATCCAACTTAAAAATATGCTTGTACTATATAAATTGAAAATATTCTAAAGGGAGAAAAACAAGTGGAAGATACAGATTTATGTTGAATCCTTCATATACCAGAAATTATCAGAAGTATTGGGAGATGCTATGACTGCATACATGTAGCAACTCTCTGAAATCTGTAGGCAGTGTTTCCACTTAGAACTTTCAATTTCATAGGATCTACAAATACACCATTGAGGGGAATCTGCAATAGGGTCTGGGTGGGAAAAAAAAAAGAATATAAATAGGAGAAATGAGAGAATACTCTCTAAATCAATGACTAAACTGTAATACTAAAATACTGTGATACTCAATGTGTCTGTACCACTTTGAAAACTGATAATGGACTGCTTATTGTAAAATGAGATGAACAACTATTGCCTGTATAGGTATGACTCATTTCACTTAACATTAGCTATCTCCAGAATACATGTCTACAGCTGAGTGAGCAGTCTAAATGATCTAGATCTATGATCAAAAGAGATTTGCTCATCAGTGAGGGGAATTTAGAATAACCCTACCTGATTACATTGGTGCCTAGTTTAGGAAGAGATGAATCATATCCTAACATGGCTTCACTGACCAGCCTTTCAGTATTTGTACTGTGAGGCTGTGAAGAGTTGCTCCAACACTGCAATCACCAGCATGTAGCCAGGGGAATCCTATCAAAGTCCTGTTCATTCAGCATTTTCCTTGGCAGAGAAGGTGCTGGAGTTCAGGAGTAAGCTCAGACTGCAAGGAGGCTGTGTAGCACACCCATGCTCCAAAGTCCTTCTCCAAACAAATGACTGATGTATGCATACGCTCCTCAGAGTACCCTGCACCAAAATTCAGTATTCAAGCACTCAAGTGAAGTCCACTGCAGTGATACAACAGGAAATGCTTAATAGTAGAGTATGATACTTTAGCATAATTTTCATAAGCATTCCATACTCAAGAGTTGGAGAGGGTATCTGTTTGTACTGACTGCCCTGGAGACAGATGGACTGATATAAATATTGTTAATTAAAACAAATTTCTAAGGCAATCACACTCTCAATGTATTAAGCACTTTTAAACCCCTTCCCATCCAACTCAAACTAGCTACCGCAAAAGTAATGTAACTCAGGGTAGAATGTCTGCTAATGCTGGAGAGAGAAAAAAATCTCCCTAGTATGCCATAACTTAGAAGCATTCATGTAAAATTATTATCATAGAAGAGCTGGCTTGCTTGCTACTCGGCAAAAAATTGTTTATACAGCAAAGCCTTCTGAGCATTCTCAAGAAGAAGGGCCCCACCATATTGAATACCTGAACAAACCTAAAAGGCTATCTCCCTCATGAGGATAAAATGTTAAAATGTTTTAAAATACATGAAATTACACCGGTGGGCTCCAAAATTTCATGAAAGACCTTCCCTGATCCCCCTACTCCAATCCATTTTGACAAAATTGTTTGACAGATTGGTGGCTTTGTGTTGGAAAACCCTCTCTGGAAAGATGCTAAATGGCACTTGTCAAAACTAAGCCCCACCTTGTCACTACCTTAATTGTTTTTAGTATCATTCATTATACCCCTTACAAATTAAAATATATGCATACATATGCAATTAATGCATCCATAAGTACCTCTCACATCATGGTATCACAAAAGGAATGTGTAATTTTTACAATAAATTGTTCCTATTCTTTCTGCTTTTACAAGTCTGCTTTTAACTCTATCTTAGCTGTGGTCATTTCCTGACCGACTCACTCATACAGTGAGAGTGCTGGTAGAAAACCTTGTTGGGCTTTTTTCTTGCTGCACATGGTCTAAGTTTTTCTGCACATTACAGATAAGTAAAGTGTTTTAAGTAAATTTATAGATGGCATAGAAGACAACAGTGATAATTTAAAGTGGAGGTTGAAACAAAGAGCTTTCATGGAGAAAAATGACAGTATCAGGCAATGACATATCCAGTATTATCCCGGAGAAGAAGGCAATTCCTGGCCTGAACAGCTGTACTCTTTGCTGGATAAAAATTCTGGCTGGATGGATGGGCCCAGAGAGTGGTGGTGAATGAAGTTAAAACCAGTTGGTGACTGGTCATGAGTAGTTCTCTCCAGGGGATGGTACTGGGGCCTGACCTGTTCAATACCTCTATTGGCAACCTGGATGAGGGCATTGAGTGCACCATCAGTAAGCTTGCAGATGACACCAAACTGGGAGAAAGTGTCAATCTGTCTGGGGGTAGGAAGGCCCTTCAGAGGGACCTTGATAGGCTGCCTTGCTGGGCTGAGGCCAATTTTATGAGCTTTAACAAGAACAAGTGCCGAGTCCTGCACTTCAGTTACAAAAAAGCCCATGCATTGCTGCAGGCTTTGGGCACACTGGCTGGAAAGCTGCATGGAGAAAAAGTATTTGAGAGTGTTAGTAGCTGGCTGAACATGAGCCAGCAGTGTACCCAAGTGGCCAAGAAGGCCAATGGCATCGTGGCTTGTATAAGAAATAGAGTTGCCAGCAGAAGCAGAGAGGTAACCATTCATCTGTACTCAGCGCTGGGGAGACTGCACCTTCAGTAATATGTTTGGTTTTGGGTCCCTCAGTGTAAGAAAAACATTAAAGCCCTGGAGTGTGTCCAGAAAAAGATAATGAAGTTGGTGAGGGCACAAGTCTAACAGGGAGTGGCCAAAAGAGCTGTGGTAGTTTAGTCGGGAGAAGAGGAGGCTCAGGGGAGACCTTATCACTCTCTACAATGACCTGAAAGGTGGTTGTGATGATTTTGAGTTCAGCCTCTTTTCCCAGGTAAGAGCAATAGGATGAGAGGTAATGTCCCGAAGTTGCACCAGGGGAGGTTCAGGTTGGATACTGAGAAAAATTTATTCTCCAAAACAGTGGTGAGACATTGGAACAGGTTGCCCAGGAAGGTGGTAGAGTCACCATCCCCGGAGGTTTTCAAGAAAAGGTCACTAACAAAGTGACATGGTCTAGAGCACTCACAGGCATGGGTTCTAGTTGGATTAGATGATCTTAGTGGTCTTTCCAACCTTAATGATTCTATGATTCTAATTTCTAATATTTTTTCTCTTTAAATGCAGTAATGTTTCTCTGTTGAATATTCTAAATCTCTTTTATATAGTTGTTTAACTGAAATACTTTTCCCTGCATTTGGTCATTTCTAAGTCCAACAGTTAACCGCAAAATAATATTTTTCTTTGGCACTCCTTTATCTGTCTTTGTCTAGTTTAAATAGCTGCTGTTCATTTGGGACTTTCAGTCTTAAGAACATAACATAACAAGAACATTACTGACCTTTTCCCTTACAAAGGGGGAACTTATTTAGCAAGAAGAAATTAGGCTTCAGGAAGGATATTGAAATCAATTCTTGAATTGATAACATGAAAAGAGAGATACACTTAAGAAGTCCAGATCAACTTTTTGGTAGTTCCCCAAAAAAGATGAAAAATTCCAGAGAAGTCATTTCCAGGTCAGTGTACAAAACACAGATAATTCAGGGAACAACACCTTGGAAGCATCCAAAATACGAAGACATCAGAGGAAGGAGAAATGCTGTATTGCATACAGTTATGAATATGTACAGTTCTTTTACAATAAATATCAGTGGAAAAGAGGAAGCTTAGATCTGAAATGACTGACGTAATCTAAGAAGGTGCTGGGACTGACAGAAAACTTTCACTGAAAAAAGAGACCTTCATGTGAGTGACAGAAAAGGACTCTGGAGCAAGAACTGTGGGATTCTAGCTGGAAAGAAATTAACGTGATTTGAGAGATGAGATGTAAAAACAGGATATTCCCGAGGGCTGATAAACAAATTGAAAGAAAACTGAAACAAATATATGTAGTAATATTAAGCTGATAACATATTGTATCAGCCTGTTCCTTCAAACTTGGCTGCTTCAAAACATTAAATCTACAAGAAAATGCAATACGTGCTGAATTGAGAGATTTCAAGCTACTTTTTATATGTCAAAGGATTATGTTGTATAAATCACTAATCAAACACTAAGTATTATTCATGCTGTTCATGTTCATTAAGAAGTTTAAGTATGAAGGAACAAGCTAACAAAAACTGTAATGATCCGTTTCCATGCGCTATTTGCCAGACACATGAGCATAACAAACCTGTCTTCTATGTTACATAATACATATCCCTTAAAGAATTATTTCCAGAATAGCTGCTAATTATTTCCAAATGTTTCGTCAGTGTTTTTTTTTCTTCAAAATGCTCTGGATAACCTGGGTAACGGTACTGATTTGTTTCCAAAAGGCTGTCAGTTCTGGGGTGAATCTTTCAGGCCAAAATCAACACCACTGAAGTTATTCAAATTGCTGTACTTAGTGGGGCTCCTCAGCCTAGGCAGCAATGTAAGATCAATGTTTGTAGTTTTATTTTAGATTAATACTGTTTAGAGCAAGGTGATTTATCCTGTCAGGCTATGGACTGATGGCACAACTACTTGAAGATAAATCATTTTCCAAGTATCTTCAGTCAAAAAGATAAACCCAGGAAACTCTCTCTCCCTATAACCTATCTTAAAAATCACAACAGATGCCAGAGATGTTATAGCTATTCACTCATCCTTTTCCGTCAAAATCACAAGAGCAAAAATCAATCAGGTTACTCTACCTATAAAAACGCATCAAGTCTAGCAGAATATTCTGCTGAAAAACTTTACTTATGAAATCAGTGTATAGTTGGAGGAGCTATAGCTCCCTCATATCAATTTTCTGAGGCCCACTATCCCCAAAATAATTTTCAATACACACCATTCAATGTTTTTATCACTGGGTTAGAATGAAGACCAAGTAGAGGAAAATATATTCAGAATTTTGCTTTTTGAGGAGTTTAAGATTTCATGAAAGACAGAGCTTTTCTTCTGGTTGACACAAAACATATAACTCTAGTCTTCTATCATGGAATGGGAGAAACATCAGGTACTCAAACCTGAACAAATCAAGGCTCACACAACTCTGCTTTCAACACTGAAATTCAGTACTCAGCAAAAATATTTAAAAAATAGATGTTTTAATCAGCTGGAGGGACCATTACTGCAGGAGAATGCTAAATCACCGTAGAGTCCAACAAAACCCAATATTATCTCCAGAAGCCTTTACCTCTTACCACAGAACTGGGGAATAGGGCCAAAATACCTTCCTGAGTATTTGTTAATTGAAATTGCATAAACAGGAGTTACAAAATCACTACAGGATGTCACTTTGTTTATACAAGCTAGAAAGCAGTTAGAGGCCTGGGTTCTGTTTACTGACCAATGCATTCAAAACTCGCATGGAAGAGAAAAGTAGGTGTCTTCCTAAACATGACTCATTTTCAATATTTGCTGGAAATTCTGTGTAAATGCATGTCAGACTGCTGAGATCTTGTATTAAATTGTATTTTCACACGGTTTCTTTCTGTCTATCTGCTCTTTCTGTTCTATTTCATACCTCATACTGCAGAATTTTTCATATGATAAAAGAATACATTTTTGTATCTGTTTGCAAAATCTTGAAGAGTTGAGGCAAATAACATCATCTTAGGACATACATCTTTCTGCATCTCCATTGTTTCCAGTTCTGTCCTGTACAGTCATTCCATATGCACAGAGAACAAAGATATACACAGAGATCTTTTTGATACAATAATAAAAGCATGCTAGCTGGCCTGAGTAGGAATACAAAAGTAGGTACATATCTGCCCAGATCTGTATACATCTTCAGCATTAAACTGTGATCTTTATCATTTGTCAAAGTTTCTTTTTGCTTTTTCTGATGCAGACAATTGATATTTCTGATGCTCCTATTGTGAGACAAAAATTAAGCTGATAATACACAAAAATAATAATAACAGTGACTTGCAATTGTCTCTTCTAGGGCCACACAACTATTACAGTTTATCTAGAAAGTATTTTTAATGGCTTTCAGGAAAACCTCCTAAGATTAGGTCTCACTTACCCAGTCTATTTTATCCACATTCCAATATTTTTTTAAGTCACGGAACTGCATTAGCATCCCCTTCAAGCCCACAATGATAATGCTTGCTAGCACACACTGGAAAAAGAAAAAAGAAAAAGTTCATTATGGAATTAATAGAGGAGATGAATGTTCTTGCTCAAGCCCAGCAATCAATATTAAAAGCAAGTTATTGAAAATCTGGTGATAGTGTTTCAAAAATGTTATAAAGAACAAGTATTCTTCTGTTGCAACAATAATAGTATCAAAACCAATTTTTCATTCCTGAAGGTATTCCAGAAGGCTCCTGACTATGAGAAAATGACAGAAACTTTAAGACATCCCAAGTTTCTGTGTGTGTTGCCAGATCAATGACATTTGACCACAGTCTGAGGGATTCCAAAGCAAATAAGCACTCAAATTCTCTACAGTGAAAATATTCAATTCCCCTTTCTAACCACCTAGGGAAAGACTTTAAAGGAAAAAAAAACCAACAACATCGATTAGCTTTGTGGCAGGCACAATAATTTATTGTTCTCCAAATCAGAAAAGATGAGAAGGATGAAGTCTTCAGGAGCTCAAGAAGGATGGAGAAAAAGTGACTTGCAACAGGGAGGTGGGAAGGGGTGAAAAAAAAACTGACAATACAGCTTTACAGTCTTAATGTAAAGGGTGCATTCCATGACAGAGATAAAACAACTTTAATTAAGCTGAGATTGCTATCTTCAATCATGTGTGTTACATTTATTTGAAAAGCAAAATCATACATCATATGCGTTACTAGAGTAAAATTGTGGATCTTCATTAATTTCTATTCAGCTCTGTCAATCTGCATCCATAACAATCTGGATGTAGATTTCTCACAAACTACATGCCAAAAGTGAGTAGAAGAGAAATGTTTTATTTTATAGCTATGTGATAGCCTATATATTAAGCTATATATGTATAAACTCTACATGTATTATGCTCTGTATTTTATGATTTTGGGACACGTTCTACCCTTGCTATTCTTTGTCCCATTGAAGTTAAAGAGAGTTCCTTCAGATATAATACCATCTTTCCCACAAGGAAACTCAGTCTTTATAAAATACTGGAAGTGATCTTTAAAGAAAAAAGATAGGTACCATACCATGGGCAGCCAGTACAGCATTGCTCCAATCGTGTAGATCACCACAAGAACTAATGCACAGGAGATAAGGCAAGCCACCTAAAAAAAATAAACATGAAAATCCAGTCACTCAATGACACACAAAAGTAAAAAGCTTTATTTCCAAATATTGTAGACAAAGGCAAGAATGAGATGTTGAAGATACCAGGCATTTATAGGTTGCTTAACTATGTAATTTCAGTTTTTATCTGAGGTGATTACCTTTAACCAACTACAGTGAAAACACAGTAAGGGATACCAGTATCTGTGTTTGACCCTGATGTCAGCAGGCACAAACCACAGCACCACTTAGAGAGTTATTAAATGGTATGTTTGTTGTGTAACATCTCATTTTAGACCTATTGCAGCACACACAGTCATCCTGTAACATGTTTACAAAATTGCACTCTATGTTGTATCGAATCACAGATTTGGCATTGCGTTGAGCAAAGAACTGTGTTGTGATTTTTGCACTGGAATAGTTTTCTAACTTCTTTCACTGGGATCAGTACTTGAAGCTATTGTGTCCAGTCAGAAACCACCAATGATCAGCATGTTATAGAAGCTATTTATTTTACTTTAGAAAATGCAGCAGCAAATTATATAATATTATGTTTATATTATATATATATAATGATAATTAATGAAAGCAACATGAATCTAGACAAACGTGGTCTACAGATTATACGTTCTTCACACTACTCTTTGTATTAATCTGTTAGAGAACTACATTGAAACTGTAGTCTCCCACTCCATTCTGACTGTTCACAAACTACGGCATTTCTGTCTTGATACCAAATAAATAGTAAATAAACAGTATCATTAAGGTTGGAAAAGATCACTAAGATCATCCAGCCCAACCATCAACCTATCTACACCATGCCCGCAAACATGACCCTCAGTGTCACACCTCGTGTTTCTTGATCACCACATCACCAACTCAACCATCAACATCTCAACAAATCGCTGCTAGGGATACTTGAATAAGTGCTAAGATACAGTCCAGATTCATAGAAGGTTTTGTTGATAAGTATACAGATGCTCACTTTATTCTTATATTGATAAAATTTTTCCACACTAAATTAATTGTTTCATTTTAAGAGACAAGTTGTAAAAATAAAAACAGGTAAGTTGTTGAAAGAGTAGAAAACAAGAGCCATCACATACTTTAAAATACCGTCAAGAGAGACAGATAGGGTTTCTACAGAAAAAGGGATGCAAAATCTGCTGGTAGAATCACAAGGAATTTTTGCCTTTCTCTGCCTGTTCAAAACATAAAAAACAAAGTGTCGATTCTACTTGAAGGACACTGCTCAGTCGATGAAATGGTTCTTCACTTCTGTTCCTTTTTTCAGATATAATATCACAGCTCATAGAATCTTTCAAGTTGGTAAGGAACGTTAGGATCTCTAAGTCCAACCATCAAAATAGGAAACTTGACAGTATGGACAGTATGACAGGGTCTGGATTCCTGTCTTCCTGCATGGAAGAATAAATTACATCCCTGAACCTGAAGTTTGGTCTTTGGAGAAAAGCGGGTTCGGCACATTTCTGTCATGTATTTTTGTGTATGCAAAGCAAGCCATTGCTTTTCTTTTTGTCTGTGATCTGACAAACATCTATGACAGTTATTCTTCTTAGTTGCTCATTCTGCCTAGACAGCTCTAAAAGAATGGGCAGGAGTGAATATACTGCTTTCTAAGACATAGGCAAAGAAGACAGGTGAGAGAATATTATAATTTCAAGAATTGTCATAATGCTGGTGCACAACCACACTCTAATTTGTGGATGCAAACTCTGCTGTACTATGAAACTGCTGGATAAAACCTAGCAGATATTCATTATTCGTACCATGGACTTCCCACTTTGACTTCAAGCTGTGGTGGTTTCTTTTTCCATCTTATATCTTGAATGACTTTCTCATGGGGCCATTGTCTATATGTTCCAGAGCCAAAGTGCTCAGATGCCCTATATGCATTCAGGTTAATTAGCTTTCTTAGAAAAGTCATGATGCAGTAAAACTTTAATTTGGAAAGATATGAACAGGTAACAGAAGAGAATGTCAGTGATGATGAGGGCACACGGTACAGCACTGAATCTACCTCAAAAATTTGAAGTGGATAATAGCAAAATGGCAGCTAAACTATTTGCATATGAATGCTTTTAAAGATGATTATTTGATAAATTATTCATTATGATTAACAGAGTTCAGAGAAGTGTGTAGGCTAATTAGCAAGTAATTAACATGCATGGTTTTGAAATAAAACCTTGTATCATTTCTTACTACTGTGGTGTCTGCAAGAGAAACAATTGCAGGATATAGACAGGACGGATCACCACCTACAGTCTGTGCTTTTCTTTGGCAGTCACATCTCATTACCGTTCTTTTCATAATTAATGACCTTTATACAGGCAAGGGCAGGAGTTATAAAAGGACAATGGCAGCAAACTCTTGAGGATACAGCATTTATATGGCAGGATGGCCCTGATGGGTTCTTGAATTTCAGAGTAAGGACAGAGAGGCAGTGTTCAGTGCTCACCCACATGGTGCCATCTCACACCAAGTTAGCTGCCTCTCTTGCTCCGAGGCACAGATTGGACAGGTTACAACACTACAGAACCCCAGTGAACATTTTCTTCAGTTACAATTCCCTGTTTCCCGAGGTACTGCCATGGGAATTTGGGGTTTTTATTTCAAACAGAAAGCAAAAAACATCCTGAGAAAACTATATGCCATGTCTGTGGTCTGAATGCTTTGTGAGAGTCAAAAGAAATATACCAAGACACAGGACAGAAGTTAGCACATTGTTTCTTTTAGGAGCAACCCTTAAAATTACATTCATTTTCTTTTGAAAATCATATAGGATCACTAATTATTATTAAAAAAAAAAAAAAAAAAACAAACACACAACACAAACACATTAGGTTAGCCTGTACCAATAAATCCACTAGATGCCATTAGAGGGCACTTTTGTTACAGTGCTGACAAATTTATACAAAACTGAAAGGGCTCTTGCATAGTTTCCTGCAATCTGAAAACACAACACCCTCACCTCCATACTGTCCCAGACTTTAATGTTTATATCAAATTAGACAGGTAAAAATGCATAAGTGGAGCCATTAGCTTTTCTATTAAGACTGTTGCCAGATGTAATTCCATGCAGATGGTTAAAATTGATAGGGATTTTGCAGGATGGTGGAATGCAGTGGATTAATCAGAGCAAGCTCCAGTGAGCAGCATGGTCACTGTCCTTCCACTTACAGCACTCTATCCCATTACCTGTGTTCTGGCGCCCGTACTATATAACAGTGCCGTCCGTCCCATCGCTGCCGCGCTTGGTATGCAAAAGAAAAATGAAGGAATCACGTTGCTGAGGCCATGAGCCAAAAGTTCCTGCAAAGTTGTTAAAGAGAATGAGTTTTGTTTTGATTTGTTTTCCTATTTCTGCATCATTTCAATGCTTCTTGCCAACAAAGGAGTCTTCAATGAGAATATTAGCCATGATGGAGGATGGCCGTAATTGTTAGGGAAAAACACAACGTATGTACATAATAAAACATCTCCCAGTACATATTCTCACAACTCAGATGTAACTTGAAAGGCAGAGCTGCTGAACTAGATTCACCAAAAACAGGAGATGCATTTTTTTTTCCACAGAATAAATGATACTGCTGAGTTTTGAACACAAAATTCAGTAAAAATGGCTGCATTTTGATCCACATCTGCTTTTTAGCAGGCCAGAGGCTCAAAAAGTGGGATCTGGACAGTGTCCAGTTTTTTTCTGGCTTGTGACTCTATTGGAAGAAGATAGCCACTGATTTTTTTTTTTCATATATGCATTAGTGAAAGTGAAGTATGGCAGTAACACTATCTGCACGCTCCCTTTCATTAAAAATGCATTCTATGTATTTTCACAAGCAAAATGCAGGTATGTACAAACAACTATTACAGAAGAAGAAAAAATGCACTAAGGAAGCCACCTCGTATCTGAAAACTGAGTTGAACAGCTTGGCTACCCAGCAGTACTCTCCAGCCCTACACTGGAAGGAACTCATCCATTCCCCAAGGGCAGTGTGACAAAGATACTGGTGCTGCCAGAAGTGCTTGGTACACATGTGACATCATATCCAGCCAGGGAAACACATCATGGTGGGTCAGTCCTCACAGCACCAGAGAGGAACACCATGAAAGTACCCAGATAGACTTGTACACCCACATGATACCATGCAAAGAGCTGTGCCTGGCTCCTGAATGTAGTGCAACTTTACCACCATGTTGCCCTGTCTGCTCTGTTCTCATGTAGGATTTGCTCTTTACTCCATTATCCTCTGCAGACATGCACATGATTTCCACCATTTCAGTAGTTAAGCAGTAGAAGTTACAAGTTTTCCAAAAGTACAATAAGACACACAGGTTGCTGTGCTCAGTTTAGCGCTCTCCAGGCACTACAGCACATTGCCCTCAGGCATAACTCCCTAGGAAACATTGCTCTTCAGCACCAACAGAAAATCAGGGCATAATGTATTCATTTTAGAAAATTGTTTAGACATCTGAGTAGATAAGAATACTGTTGCCTTATTTTCCACTGATAGGGGGAGCTGCAAAAGATAGGCACTGATGTAGCAAGGTAAATCTGTCTAGATGGGATGTTCAGATAGGTCTCCAGCTGCAAAACCAACTGCTCTTCATACAACATTAGGTCATTTATCCCAACTTCCTATTCCATTTGACAGGAAGTTGGGAGCAGAATTCTCATTGCACAGCATTAATTGGCAGTTAGGAGTGTTTCTTACCAGTGTTCGAACTATTGACTCCATGGATTCCCACTTGCCTTGAAGTTGCCTACTCACCATGACCAGTAGTGAGGTAGCGCAGGAAGAAATCATCCCACTTTTATTTAAGCTAGCATACTGCAGAGCGGAGCTCTACTCAGAGAGCTCCTGTGGCTGCAAATTTGGCAGTGCCCTCTGAAATCATCCTGCATCTTTTATATAAATAAATCTTACTTTCAGATGAGACTTCTTCATTGTATAATCCTTATTTTATAACATCAGATATGTCCTAGGGCTGTAAGTACCTAATTTCTTTCTTTCTTTAAACAATCACTGGTTTAGAATATTTGCTGACCTTTAAGATCTCAGCTGCCAGAAGAGAAGCTGTCCCACCTTGAAACACTGGGAAAACCCATTAACACCTAAACTAGCTGCAGTCTGTATGAAATGCAGCATTATGAGATTATTCTTGAAGGATGCATTTCCTCAAAAAGTATAGCTCATCCAAATAGGATATTCAGCAGAGCTGATTTGGACTAGATTTGAGTTCCACAGTAATCATTGGAAGGCCTCAGGATGTCATACAGAATTTATGCTTACTGGGCTTCCATCCATAACACTTCTCTAAAATGGTAAATGAGTTTCATAGCTTACTGACCTTCTGGTCTCCTTAAGTAAAGAGAAAGAACATTACCTGGTTATCATCCACAGTGTAATTAAACCTTTTAGCAGAGCTTTGGGCTAGAGCTAGTGATGCTACGTAACCAACCAGTGCTACCCCAAAAGCTTCTGTGACTACTTCAGATAGGACATTCATGGGTGGCAGTTTTGGTGGTGGCAGCCTGTAAAAAATAAAGATAGCCTCAATACTTCTGTGATTCTTGACAATCTAAGAGAAACAGTCTTTGCATGCATGGTTAATGTTGTTTAATACTTGAGACATTTACTAAATTTTAGATAATCGGAACAGTGTTAGCATTCAGAATCTCCATAGGTATGGAAACTTACTCCTTCTAATGGCAATTTTCTAATGCTATAAAACCCTGCACTTAAGAACCAAATCACACCAAACTATCTCTGTACTATTCAAAAAGATGTCAGACTCTCCTGAGAGCAAGTTATGTCCCCTCAGATCTCAGAACACCCAAGGTTTCTAACGATCTCCACTGATAAGGCAGTTAGATATTTCAGGTGAACACCTAATGATATGTGGGAAGGATCTAGCTTTCTGCTTATGTTTTTCAACATTACAGAATCTTGGCATGTGAGATTAGACAGAAAATAAGCTTCTGATTAAAGCTGTATCAGTACAATTTAACTGCTCATAATGCATATCAAAAGGAGTACATAACACTGTTTCAGCCTCGGAAACACGTAGCCTGTGATAGCATACCCAAAGAGTTAAAAATAATTTTCTCTCTCAGCAACTTCCCTTATTTTACATAAGTGCAATCTGCCACACATGCACTCAGAGCTTGCCTTTTGAAACTTAGGGAAACCCTACAATCTCCAAGAGGGAGATTATAGAACAGCTGTGCTGTTCCTTACCAGCCCTTGGAGTATGAACATTCTCCCTAACACCTAATCTAATTGTTTTCACAGCTAATTATACTGAATATCTTTTTCCTTCTTTTCAAATTCATGGAGGAAAATGTATCACTGCCCATAGTCAGAATGCTCTTCCATAGATTAAACATAGCAAAATCCTTTATTTTTCTTCAGAAGCCACATTTTCTAAAATTACTGCATAAATGAGTGGAGAAGAACTCATAGAACTCATTGCAGCAATCTACAGGCCTTATCTCTCTGCAGTTCTCTGTTACACAAAACACAGGTAGCAGTAATCTAGTAGACTGCCCTCCTGTCATACATCCATTAGCCATCATCAGGTATACAGTAGCTACTTTTTACTGCATAAAGTAATGAGATAACTATGAAAATGTACAAAAAAAAACCTGCATTTTTAAGACTACATCAATACACATTGTTAATGTGAGATTGAATTGTGAGAGAGTATTCGAGAAGGTCATGAATGAAAATGATAGATTTTGCTGTTTCTTACTCCAAAAAACTACTCTGACCTCCTCAGAAGCTGTTTATAGATCTAAACATACTGAGAAGCCACAAACTAATAAAAACCATATTACCCTTGAGGAATATGTCCCACAACTTCTAGCCCATAGACGTATTCCATGTCAGCATAGCAGCAGGCAATGGATGTAGCAATTATCTGTTTGATTCAATATAGAAAAAATACATTATGTTTCTATTGCTTTCAGGTTCTCACATAGTCCATGATACCACCTGAGCTGAGAATATGACAGTGTTCATGCATGTGTCTTTACACTAATCCAGTAAGACAGGGAAGTATTATAACTAAAATTATAGTAAATGTGGAAGTGAGGCAAAAGAAATGATCTGGACACAATAACAGTTTTAGAAAGTACATCTGAGGAAGGACTGCGACAGAGGAATTTTGATGCTCTGTGATAATAAAATCAATCTGAAAAGCCACTTGCCAGTCATCATCAAACTGCCCCTGTGCAGTACATGCCTCAAACCAGTGCCATTCACAGTTTAAAGTACTTCAAAACCGAGGTGCACCTGAGTGTGTGATTCAGCTCATGCTCCCTGAGTACATCTAATCCCAAATGGCAATATCGACTTCAGCACACAACCCAGCAGAAGAAGATGTGGTTACCTCTCATATTTATGTTTCAGCAGGTATAAACCGTGCTGAGAGATTGGAAAGTTTGGCCCTGAAGAGGTTCAAGCTCATTTCCCATACTTTCGTGAGCTGACCACAGAAATCCCAGAACAGGAACATGCTGTAGTCCATCATGCTTGGTTTGCTGTGTTTTATCCAGTATTATTTAATGGGCAATACACAAACAGATCACAGAGCAGAGACCAGAATCTCATTTTCCAGCATTTTATACAAGAAAAAGGGTTCTTTTGTAAACAGTTTTTTTCAACAAAAACAACAAAAAAAAGTAATCATGATGATCCACTCTGAAATAAGCCTTTTTTTTATTGTTATTGTTAAATTTTCTTTTACTGGTCTAGAACAAAACAGAAACCTCTGTCCTAGAGCTGGTTATTTTACCATAGTTTAGTCCTTAAAGTTGAGATTTATTGTATAACAGAGAATTTCAATTTAGCCTATGCTATATGAAAGGAAAACTATAAGTTAAAATTATAGAAAGCAATAACTTAGGTATTTAACTTTGCTGCAGAGAAATAATATGCAGTATCTAAGTCAGAACTACTCAGCACAATGCTTGCCTGGAGTTATATCAGTTACTTTTCATTTTCTACATTAAACTTCTTATAGTTTAACATTCTAGAACTCATGCTCTTGTAATTATGCAAAAAAGTAGTAAAAATATTATAAAAATTGGGAACATATGTCACTTCTTTCTTAATTATTTAGTCAAATTCTTTCTTGTTTTTCATATTTCATATACAGCCATGAAAATTAGTTATTCATTTAATAAGTGGCAGGTGTGAGTAACTACAGAAAACATAGAAAACTTCAGGGAATTAATTGAGCCACTGAAAACTCTATAAAACAAAAAGTCTGATATTTGGCTTCCTACTTACCAAAACTAGATCAATAGGAAGAACAATTTTAATGTTTCTCTGAAATTTCTCATTCAATTCCTTAACAAGAACAAGCACCACAATGCTCAGCAAGGAGAGAAGTAAAGTCTCTAGTTGAACCGATCTGATGTTCTCAAATATGTAGGCATAAATCTGCAGTGATTGAGATGAACAACAGATTATATTCACAAATCACAAAGTACATAATTCCAGGTTACATGGTATGGTATTTCCTACACTTCAAATGTCTGAATTACCTGGGTGAACAGAATCAGTACTCCAAGAGCTGTCATCAATAATTTATACACTTCTATTGATTGTAGAAGCAAGAAAATTCCAGTAAATCTGATATATGTCCTTTCCTTCTCTAGTTTCATTAAATTCAGTGAATTAAGCATAAAAACATTGAGAGAAACTTGAACAAAGATGCATTATTGGTGTCCACAGCACACGACATCCACCAACTCTAATAGCAAATGTGAGGTTTGAGGAAAGAATTAAAGAGACAAAAAGAAGGGTGAGAGTGGAAGAAAGAAAAGGAAAGAAAGATGCAGTAGTGGCTGGGAAGGGAAGCAGGAGGAATCTTCCCAGATGATTGCTGTTTTCTGGGCCACCTCTCCAGCACTTAGGGGAGTCCATCCAAATATTTTGTACAGAGAAAGATACATTCAGTGTCCCTGTTGACTGCTCATGGCCATTTCACTAACAGTGCTCCATGACGCGTGTTTTGATCAGGTCCAGATGCTGCACACACTAATTGCCTGTCATGCTTTGTGTGTAGGCACTGTTGACTATTTAAATGACTAACGCTATCTCCTTGGCTCTGTTTCTGTCTCCAGCATGAAGTTTTAAGTTGAAAGCTGCAAAATAAGTCCACTGATCAGAGGAACAAAGAAGCATGAAAATGAAAGTAATGCACATGCTTTATAAAGATGCAAGGTGGAGAAAAAGCAAGGTAGGCTTAAACACTTAAATTCTGCATTAAGATTTTAAGAACTGTTGCATAGCCCAAAACGTAAACTGTATAGAAAAAATAAGTTAAAATCTAGGCTGTAGTTTCAGGCTGCTTCACAAGTAACTTCCCTTAAAACCACAACATGAAGGATAATAAAATTAGGGAACTTACGCTTGAAATAAAATATATGTAAATGCTGTTTTTTCCTAGCAACAACTAAGATCACAGGTCACAGGTTGGACGAGGCTCTGAGCAACCTGATTTAGCTGTGGATGTCCCCATTCATTGCAGAGGAGCTGGACTAGATGGTTTTTAAAGGTCCCTTCCAACTCTAAGTATTCCATGATTCTATCGATTCTAAAGTCAATAGAATAAATGAAAAGTCATACTTGTAGTTTTATCAAAGTAGATATTAATAATCCTCTGCCTCACAGAACCTATTTCCAAATAAATGCATAATGCTAACAAAGTTTGACAGTTTGGAGCTTCAATACATATATTCATGTTAGGAAGGAAAAAAGAATAGATAAATTATCTTGGGAAAGAGCTCTGTTCTAGCAGAAAGGCAGTCAATGTGATGATAATTTTTTCCCCTGTTCTGATTCTGTCACTCATTGAAGAGATTATGCTTTTTTTGCATGAGTATATTATTAATGGCTTCCTGATTTTTCTTCTCTTACCACTTCTAAGATGACCTTTATAATTTATAAGGGGTAAAAAACTGAAAATACAATAAAAAACTCTAAAAATGGTGACAGAAAAACAGAAGAAATGTAGTTTTTCTCATAAAGGGAAGCCCTCTCCACTGAAATATAGGCCCTGGGTTTTTGATTAAGGATGAATGGCATAAACCAGCACATTTGTCATAACTCCCAACAAACATTTTAAAAACAACTTATTAAATAACCTGATGTACCTATGTCATGAATATGGTAATCAACCCAATTTTTAATCACATATTTCCCCACTGTCATCAGACAATGTGGACTATGTCTTAATGTGGCTTGCAAATAGTCCGCATACACAATCTTCCAAGCATGCATTGTTAAGAGAGCACAGGCCTTGGCTTGGTACCCAGCTGAAGCTGTGATTAATTAGTACAAATGAAGGCAGTCTAGAAAACTACATTGCAAACTGCACCCACAAACATAGGGAAGGTTGAGCTATATCAAAGATAAAGCGGTGAGGGGAGACTCATTCCTAATTGCCAAAGAGACATGTTTTTTTGTTTGTTTGTTTTGTTTTTATTTTTTATTTTCTAAACGAGCATTGTCAGCTTTAGCTATCTATGTATTTTTTGTTTAATTTAGTTTGCTTAGAAAAACTGAGATCTAATGCAGGGTGAATAAATATAATTTTAATGAAAGATTACTAAGAAATGTGCACAAGCTTTTAGAACATCTTTCTTTACAAATTAAATAAAAGGAAGATTCCATTTATTTTTTTTAATATCTAGCCCAAGCTTCTAGAGCTTTCACAGCATCTCAGAATGCCAGGACAGCTGCAGCTGACATGGGCCTCAGCCCATTTGCTTTCCTCCAGCCTTCAGGCACTTCTCCCCTTTGCATTCATCAAGTGAAGATTATATATAGCGGTCTCACAATCTCATCTGCCAGATACCTCACACTCCCAACAGGGCCAGTGGACTTACAAATGCCCAATTTTCTTAAATAATCCCTGACCTAATTCTGTTCCACCTAGGTGACATATTCCATGTACCACTCATTCAGCCTGGCCTCGGGGACATGGGATTTCTAAAAGCCTGAATTACTGGTAAAGACTGAGGCAAAGAATGCATTCAGTAGCTTGGCCTTTTCACTGCCCACACTAACAAGGTCTCCCTTTTCATTCAACATAGGGACCACATTTCCCTTAGTCTTCTTTTTGTCACTGATATACGTGTGTGTCAGCCATTCTTGGTGCCTTTGACTTCCCTAGCCAGATTCAGTTGCATCTGGGCTTTAACCTTTCCCACTTGATCACTGACTGCTCAGGCAATGTCTCTGTACTCCACCAAGGTTAACTGTCCTTGCTTCTATCCTCTGTAGGCTTCCTTTTCGTGTTAAGTGTGGCCAGGATCTTCTTGTACATCCATGCAAGCATTCTGGCATTTTTGCCTGACTTCCTCTTTGTTGGGATGCATCACTCTTGAGTTAATGTAAGGCTTTTTCATACCATTATCAGACTTCCACAAACATTTTACTTGAACAGCCTGCAGTATTATTTGATGTTTCTCTCTAAGCCCTACCCTTCAATATGTACTCTACATCAGTGAATAAAAAGTCAATACTTCAGAGCTAACAACAAACAGCCATATCCCCAAAAGGTGTCATTTCTAAAAAAGATATCATAAATATCAGTGTCTGTAATAAACTGAAACAAATCTGGCAGTAATATGTATAAATATTACATCAATTACCACATCAGACTCCAGAGCTATCACTGCCTATTCCCTGGTAATCATTCCCTGAAGCCCTAAAAACACACTTCACGATGATATCAGCAAAGCAAGCAGAGCATTTCACAGACCACACACTGTTTCTTCAGAGGAAAAACCTGCATGTGGTTAATGTGTGCTAAAGCCATCAATCTACACTCTTCAGTTCAGATTTCATACTGCCTGTCAGATTCCCGTGCTCATCTAACATAAAAGTATGAGCGCTAAACAGAAGCACCTAAAACTCAAGTTACAATTGTAATCTGATTCAGAAGAAATATTTGCAGATGTTTTCATCACAAAAATCACTCGGAATTCAGTATTTTACACATATTGAAATAATTCAGAATCTGTAGTAGAATTTAGTTTGATATTTCAGTGTTGAAAATATTTTGTGTCATTATATAGCTAACAACATTTTTACAATACAGTAATATTTAGTTGATTGTCTCCTTACTGTTATTTTCATGCAAAGAATTTTAATTGAAGTGATGCAGTTATATGAGTGACTTGATGTAAATTCAAAAATAAGTAAAAAAAAAGCGACTTTCTAACTTTGTTCACATATATACAGACACATAATGTCTCTGTTCTCATGGGAAATTAACTGCTTTGAATTTCACCCAATTTTCACATAATATTAAATGGTAATAATGCACACTGTCATGGTTTATAGAAGGAATGTGCATTCTGGTAGATTAATGAAATCCTGAGCTTTCTTTTTAACTGCATACGAGAAAATCCAAAAGATTAGCTCTAAAATTGAGCATGGAAATTGAAGCAAATAAAATAAGAAAAATAAAAGTAACACATCTCTTAAAACGCCTGGTTCTGTCTGAGAGTAGATGACCTTGTTACATTTAAAAAATGCCTCTTTTTGATTATTATTATTATTATTATTATTATTATTATTTAAGAAATACAACACACTGTATGGGAAAATCATGCAGGCAACTACTGTGAGCTGGGCATGGAAAGAACAGAAAAAAATAAGAGAGGAAAAAAGACTGGTTGTGGAATAGTGTGAACATGAAGACTTTCTCGGCCAACTTGCAGCACAACCACAAGGATTTTGCAACCAACTTGCAACGTAGCCACAAAAGATCCAATTTTGCAAAGTAGGCTTCTTACATTGCAGGAGTTCACTTTGTAATGTTGCATTCCACAGAAACTTGTGGAAGGATAAAGGGCAAATACAAATATGGCTTTCTGTTTTCAGTAAAACTTAATGATAGTTTTCTCATTGCCCCTTGTGAAAATCAGATTTCACATGCAGCTTCCCTCACCATTCTCCTTCTCACCTTCATCCAGCCATTTCCATTTGTAAAATCTCCACTGATTCTGCAACGTGCAGAATCCATACACAGGGAAAATGAAATGCAATACATTACATAAGCTATGTATAAACACAGAAATCCCATGTGCTTGATGCAGGTGTAATATATTCATTCTCCATACACAAAGCTCATTTTTACATATTTAATTGTGATCTCACTTGCTGTAAAAGAACACATTTCAATGGCTTGCTCTACTTTCAACCCTCCTGTTACACTTCATTAAACATCCTTATTCTTGCTTTCTCAACCCAAAGGCTGTCTGAAACAAAACAATGGGCTTTGCGAGTGGGAGGTGGTTTGAAGAAAGAAAACAAAAAGTAAGCAAAAACCTAGTCCCTCGTTTCATGAATTTGGAGCAAAAAACATATCAAGAGACACACTGTCAAATTCACTGCTGGGGACTGAAATACTGGAGCTTCTTGAAGCAACCCACAAGTCTAAACAGACACCAGAAACATTCTGAAGTATATGTATGGTAAAATTGTTCTTTCTAAATGTGAAGACTTCCTTATTTGTTATTATTTTAAATTGTACAAAGGGGTTTTTGTTTATCCATTTGGTTTTATGCATTTCTACAGAGCAAATGAAAACCTTAGAAAAAAACATATCAAGATTTTTTAATCTGGAAAATGTTCAAAGGAGGTTGATTTCAAAAGTGAAGTGAAAGGCAAAGAACTTTTTTCATATGCATTAAAATATACAAGGGATAAGGGAATAGATTTCTTTCAAAGCATTTGTATTACCTCATTTATGATATCATCAACACACCAAGATGGAAATATTTCCTTCTATCACTGCTATTCTTTATTATGGCTCATAATGTGTGTTTTGATTATTTCCTGGCTGTTGTACTTAACACTGTCAATTCTACAAGATGCTAATATGCCTATATGTAAGTAGAGTCTCCTTGGAAAAACTACTAAAAAAAAAAAAAAAAGAAAAAAAAAAGATGGCTGCTTACATTATATATTAAGAAGTATTTATGAAAAAGCTTTTAAACAGTTAACAAATATTTTAGTAGATGGTGAATGTCTAATTGCTAAGGTTAACGAAGAGAATTACTGATGCTGTAACACACATATACTGAAAATGTGGTTCCTGTATCTTTTCAAAATAAGACCCAGTCTTGCTAACTCTTCATCAAGATTTCCTAATCTGTTTCTCAAAAACAAGTAGCAAAATGAAGATTTTGGTATTACATCAGTTCTTTCTTACACATACATCACAAATTCTTCACATATATATAATTTTTTTAAAATGTACCATTATTTAAGAAAATGTTAGCTAATGAAATAACCCATCTCTTTTACTGGACTCACATGAAAAAATCCTAGTGGTCCTGATATGTATGGCATTTTCATTCCCAGCAAGTACTTCACTTGTGAAGTCACAACATGTGTTGCAGCTCCTGTGGTCATTGCACTGATCACTGGTTCTGTTAACAAGAAGGTGGCATGGCCCAGCTGCAGCATGAACATCGCTACCTGGAGAGCAAGGGTATGTGCATTAGCAAGGGTGATAATGTGTAGCTTCCCGGTGACAGCAGTGAGATGGGCTTCTTTTAGTAAACTGTAAGATAAATGAGGATTGAAACAAAAAGTCCTTTGAAGGATTAATACAGCTTACAATGGAACCACTGAACCACCTGCACCATCTCATTCACATCACTGGTTTACCAGACTCTAACATTAAATTTAGTAATGAAAGCAGATTTGAAGAAACTGTTTTCATACACTGTTTACTACCCTGGTCAAATACGTGGGAAAAGCAAACAGTGTTAAAGATCATTCCAGTAAGGCTGGTGCTAAGACTCACTCCTATTCCACTGATATTTGATGGTCCACCTAGTCTATACTAGCTTGTCCACAGTATGATTCCCAAAGTCAGTAATAGTCAATAGCTACCAAATGTATCAGGTGCTGAAACTACAGAGATATGAGCCTTATGCTGAACACTGCATAATTCTGTAGAGATCTACTCTGTCCCAAGCCACTGTAATATTGGTGTCTTCATCCCACAGCTTTTCCATTCCTCTGGCAGATCCTGAGCTTCCTGATATCACACTGGCCCCACACATACACAGATGTCAAATACATGTATAGTCATTTCAATACTTTGAGTTGCATCAGCTTTATACATCGAGGTTTCTAGTTTTGCAGGTATTCAGATAAGGAGCTACAGATTTTTCTTCAGAAGATGGGGCATCATTCTTGTTTACAGAAAATCAGAGAAATTTGAACAGTTATGCATCTTGTTTCAACAAACTTTATAAAATTGTAGTAAAAGTAAACAACTGAAGTGGTGGAAGACAGGATTACTGAAAAAAAAAAAAAAGAAACAAAAAAAGAAATTCTAGAAAAGTATTAAAACTGAATGTGGGACTGGGAGAACAATAAGGCAAAAGGAACTTCTTTTTGCAGCCATCGTCACTGTTCCATAATTTGAACCTGGTAACTACAAGAAGAGAATGGAGAGTTAGCCAGAGAGAATGAGTAATTGCAAAAAACCAAACCCCTCTATGTTCATTAATTCAAGTCCTTTTAGCTCTTGTCCACTTTCAATACTTACTCCCCATGACAACGAACTCAGTTTATTATTGTTGGAATTCCACTTTCAGTGTGTAGTCAATTTAACTTTATGGACAGTAAAAAATTTTTATCACGTAAAAGGCTCTTTGGAAATGACTAATCTCAAACTTTCTGTCCAAAGTAATTGAGTCTGATAACATGTTACCTGTTGCATGAACTCACTTTTGGAGAACAAATTTTAAAACCCTCAAAACTCCATGGAATGGAAGGTGCTGGGTTTTTTGCTTTTTTGCCTTTTTTTTTTTTTTTTTTTTTAAAGTTCTACTCAGAATAAGAGGTGGTGTTCCTTCTTCAGATCATTTGGTTCCTGGGCTAAGAAAATGAGGTCAACCACAGGGAATGTGCTCAGAATGCTTAGCCAGGCTACTGGAAAAACAGTATCATTCCTTTTCTAGCCAAATGGCTTCATGTCTCAGCCTGTTCTTTCTAAGAGGGAATCAGCTGTTTAGGCGGGAGACACTTCATCCTTTTTTTGTTTGTTTTGTGTGTGTGTGTGTGCGCGTGAGAGAGATCTTGTGATTAGAACACTGCATTTTGGTATAAAGAAACATGCTTATGGGCAGACACCAAAACTTTCTTTTCCCAGAGAAGTATCATCCCAAATATACTGACAATTCGATTAATTTTTGCAATTCAGGATGTCTTCAATGGAAATCTGTTTCCCCAAAATACATCATATTCTTATCCCAGAATGCCATATCTTATTCCAAGCTATCCATTAACTTCTGATTTAATCTGATGAAAAGAAACAGATCACTGTCGCAGCTCTCAATTACAGCAAGATTTTCCTTGTCTCTTTATCCAGTAATTGCAGCAACTGCTAGCCAGAAGACTGGAATCAAGGTGACAAAAATTGACCCAAGATGATGGCAAAATTTATTCACAATCTTGATCTGGACTTCCACCCGAATTTCACTGATGAGTATCCTCTGGGATATGGAAAATAAGTATTGTAATCTTTTCTCTGTGTCCTAGGCAGATACTCTGATCATTTTGCTTGCATGAAGCATTAGTGGCAGCACAAGCACCAACTTTATTAGCAGGACTGTAATAAATGTAGCCTTACTGACCTCGGAGAGAAGCCCACGCACTTGGCTCAGTTCCCTGACAGACACATTCTGAAGACCAATACAGAGGATTTTCTAGTTCTTGTTGCAGTCTTGTTCAAGTCCAGCTTGAACAGGGCAGAGGCTGAGGTAAGCCATCTGGGACAGTTTAAGGCATATGAAAAGGCAGTACGTTTCAGAATGAAAGAGAAAATGGAAGCGGATTTACACACCTAATGGGATTTTGCTAAGAACAATTTTCTGCATTGGATTTTGAACTTAGATCAAACGCAGTCACCAGCTTCCTGCTGTAGGCATTTTGGCCTCTAACACATAAGAAGGGATGATGTAAGATATTGTCAGACTCTGAGCACTGCACTCCCAAGTGTGTATGCTCAAAGGACTTTTTTTCTGTTACAAGTGTTCTGCATGAAATGCAGTGGTGTGATACACTCACTGGCACAAGCGGACATACACAGAAGCCAAGCACAAAAACAGAACACCAGAACACCAGGATGGCTGAGGCTGGCAGGGCTCTTTTGGCCATCTGGCCCACCCCTGCTCCAGCAGGGACACCCAGAGCAGGAGGCCCAAACCCATGGCCAGGTGCCTTCTGAAGGTCTCCAAGGAGGAGACCCCACACCCGCTTGGCAACCTGTGTGATGTGATCAGAACTAGGTTTACTCTGTATGCCACCTCTGGTTTTCCCTTACATTGCATATTTAAGTAAGCAGTAAAAGAATTGAAACAGCAACAACACAGCAGAAATGAACACGCTTCTTGATACCTCCTACCAACTAGCGTAAGTACATGCCCCAGTTCCTGCCAAGTGCCAAGACACTGGACATGCCAGTTCTGGGCATTTTGGCTCATCTTTTACATAGTGGATGGACCCAAAGCACCAAAGCATGGGTATCCATGTTTCTTTCAGGAGGATGGGTACCCAGAGGTGTTGCAATGTCAAGGGCTGAAACATTTCTTCCATTTAAATATTTACAAGGAAAGGTAGAAGCCCTCTTTGAAGACCTAAGCAATCGGCATTGGATAAAGGAACTCAGTGTTTGTGGTCAGAATAGGAAAAGAAAAAATTAAAAAGATCACTGATCATTTGTATAAGCTTTGGAGAATTATTTGAAGACATCTGTTTTACTAATTTATTATGCTTTAACAATGGGTGTGTGAACTCTGAAGAGAATGTAAAGATGCTTTCCTTAATGCTTTTAATTATTGAATACTGTATAGTATTTCTCTTCAAGACAAGAGCAACAGAAAAACTCAAGAATATGTCAGTGCTTACCAGGGAACTGATTCATGTTTTGTTTCCAAAGGAGAAGGAAAGGGAGCACCAACAGTGACTGAACATTATATTAGAACTGACTGAATGTGGTTTTACTTCATATTGCAACGCTCATAGAGTGTGCAACACTCTATGAGCGTGCACACAGACAATTACTATATACAGTTATAGTATACAAGGAGCAACTGATTCTTACACCAGATTCTTACACATTTCATTATTCATGAATATCAGACCAGACCCAGGGTCAGTTTTTCCAAGAGAAGTGAAAAAAATATATTACAAATGCCATAGCTGTCACAAATGCTGAGCATCAGCAACATAGAGTGTATGTGTTCACTACTTACCTGAATGATTCCTCCAAGAAATGAAACTGCTGCTGCAACTCCAATTCTCTGCATTTCAAACTCTGACAGGCCCAAGATTCCTGAATTATTGTTTGAAGTGAAATTAGTGCCAATGGAAGGAACAAGACGTTCAACTGCATTGGCAGATATTAAGGAAGTTAAGGCAAAAGTTCCTATAAAAAAAAAGCCACAGATTAGCTACCAATGATTCTATATCCATACTAATCACTAATAGCCTCTTTTTAAAAATTTGACCATTTTGAGTGGTGAAGTATCCTTTTGTGCACTCTTAAGAATTTTTAAAGTACTTTTAATGTAAATTTCTTCATGTAAAATACCATTTATACATTCAAATTAAATATATTTGTGTCTATATTATTGCATAGTCATGTGGACATATTAACAAAAGAGACTGCAATACAACAATTCACAGTGATTTCAAGTGAGCATAAATGTTTTTGGCTCACCATATATGTGATGAAATGTTTTTTCTGATAGTCACAAATGTTCACCATTCAAATTTCTAGGATGATTAAATCATGCTATATACATAGTACCTAGCCCAATATGGTTTGCTGATGTGTGTGTGTTCAAGAACTCAACAAATAATCTGCACTCCAATAAATGGATGCAGGCAAGGAAATAAAAAATTGCTCAGAGAGGCAAAGCAAGTTTAATGAAACATGGATAAAGAAAGATGATAATTCAATATTTAAAAGGACAAATATTTCATGAAAGCTCTAAGAGTCTAACAAATGCCCTACTATGTCAGACCAATGGTCCATCTAGCCCAACATTCTGCCTCCAGCTGTGACAGTCAGAGGCATTACTTAGGCAATGCATACAAGCCTGGCCACTTTCTGCAGACCATTCCCCACATAATCCCCAGCATTCTGTAGCTGTTACACCAGGGATGTTAGCAAGTATTTTAGATTTTGTTTATGGACTAGGATTCACAAATTTGTTGAATCTCTGTTTGGACTTGATAGTATTTTCTGCCTCTGTAATGTCCTCTAGGAGCAGGTTCTAGAAGTTTAGCATCTGCTGTGTTATATCTTTTAGTCTACTTTCTTCTAAAGTGATCCCATACCAGTTTCATTGAGCTATCCGTACTTCTACTAGAGCAAGATGTGGTAAGTACAGTTCTACTCTCATCTTGGGTATACCCCTATCTTTCAAACCTCCCAGCACAATTCTTTGGGCACCTACAAGGGACTCCTCCATCCTGAAAAATTACCACTGAGTCCTGTTTTATGCTTCTTATCCTACAACAAGCTAATCATTAATAAAAGAACTTTCTTCTACCACAAGGGCAACTTCACTTTTGTAAATAACCTTTGCTGTGCAACCTTATCAGTAACTGTTTGACCATTTTGATATCTTATATTAAAAGTATTTCCTTTTGCCATTTGCTTACTGGCACTTCTATAGAATTCAATGACTTTAGTGAGATGGGATTTTCCTGTACAAAAGTCACACTAACACCTTTCATACGGACATTGATTACACATAACTTTCAGTGATCTTATAGTTTTACTGTAGTCTGTAAAAATCACACAGAATCACAGAATTGCCAGGGTTGGAAGGGACCTCAAGGATCATGAATCTCCAACCCCCCTGCCACATGCAGGGCCACCACCATTCCACCTAATGCTAGACCAGACTGCCCAGGGCCCCATCCAATCTGGCTTTGAACACCTCCAGGGACGGGGCATCCACAACCTCCCTGGGCAGCCTGTTCCAGTACCTCACCACTCTCTCCGTAAAGAATTTCCCCCTGACATCCAACCTATATCTCCCTTCCCTCAGCTTAAAACCATTTCCCCTTGTCCTTCTGGGACAATAAGGGTGAAATTCAGGTTTGCAGTTACCAGGATTTGCTACAGAGCCTTTTTGGTAAATGAAATCAGAGTGGTAACTCAAAAATCTTGTGGCCTTGTCACAGAATGCACTGGTTACGCTCTCCTCAGAAAGCTGTCCCACCAGTTTCCTTCCTAGCCTACTGATTTTGATGCACTTAGGGAACTTTCAGTCATCCACTTGATCTTCCTCTCCGCAGCATAATTCAAATTCCTCTTTTTGGCTTTCCAATCTTCCTACAAATGTTTCACCTACCACTTTTCATGGCTTTCCTGCTTACTTCATTTAGTCAATTTTTCCATTTTTTAAGTACTAAACTCTACCCTATGACAGAAATGTTAATTTTCCTGTCATGTTGAGACATGAAGGGACTTTTGGAGGACAAGAATTTTTTTTTTTTTTTTTTTAAGACATAACATATATTACCTGGGTTTATAATATTTTAATAAATTGCATTTTGAAGCAAAATTCAGGATATTTACAGGTTGTTTTTTTTTTTTTTTTTTTTCTTCAGACTGACCCTTCTTTTTTAAAACCCATCCTCTTCTTCTGAAATTTTTTATTTAATAAGACTAAACTTGAGAACAGTTTATGTAAGACTCTATATTTGATATTATCACAGCAGAAACTGTCCTCAGACAATCATCAATTATACCAAGAGTAGTCAAGAAAAAGATGTAGAGATTTGTTATTCAAGTGACTGATCTTCACACTGATACAACTGACTCCACTAATAAACATCATTCTTGTTGTTTGTATATGTACACAGAACACCATTAATCTTACAGAAATTGCTGGTAGAAAAAAAATTTTGTTGATGGACATGGAGAGTTATACAGCAGTTGTGGACAGAGCCTTTTTTGTTGCTGTTTGCATATATCTTCTTTGCTGAACCCTTTGTTAAAATCTTATCTTGAAGCAGATTCTAATTAGTATTTTAAAATCTTAAAAATTACAGAATAACAATAAAATCTTAGAAATTGGGGGGAAAAAAAAGAGTTTAGGAGTTCAAATCCAAAATCCCTTATTAAACAACATTTACAAAAGAAGTTTAAGTACAATATCAAGTTACAATGACAGAAGTACCTCTAGTGTATCCTTAATGGGCTTTTTAAAGTACTTAAACTAGGGAAAAAAATGTTGTAAAAGGAAGCACAAAAACATTTAATTTCTGTTTAGGTTTTAGAGAATATTCCTTCCATTGATAAAACTTTTTTTTCCAGTTCCATATTCCTGAAAATGTTTAGAGTAGAAAGACATTTACCTGTTGCAACATGACGTCCCATTCCAAATATGGCATATATAATGACAGGGAAGAATGAACCATATAAACCAAAAACTGGATGGACTGAAGAGAGAGCAGCAAAGGCCAATCCTATGGAAAATTAAATGGGGTTACCTCTATGAATTAAGATAAAATTATTCTGCTTTCAAGTTTTTGAATGTCTATGTTTTAACAAAGGCAGGGAAAAAAACACTTTCATTTACAAAAATCTAGATTATAAGCCAACTAATTTACAGTGAGGATCAGAAAAAATTGGGAAGGGTTGTCCATCTACAGTCTATCAAAGTCTTCACACTTTCTGCAGAGTCTTGGTCACCAGTGGAAACTAATAAGCCATGTATAGGATCTGTGGCATCAGCTATTGTGTTTCCAGATTGTTTCCATCAACCATTTCAAACTTCTTCAATGGACAGTTCTCACAGGAGGAGGCAGTGCCATTCCCCAGCAAACAAGGTTTTGAGTCTGCCAGAGCTCCAGGCAGTCAAATACAGTTCAAAACCTATAATTTTGGTTCAGGTAGAGACCCTTCTGTTTGTTTTCTTCTAATTTCTTAAAGAAAAAAAAAATAAATAATTGTGAGTTCATTCACATAGTACTCACAGAAATATTCTATTCTTGCAAAGAGCTTATGAAAAACTAATTCATTTTCCTCTCCAGAAAAGAACAGAGTAAGCAAAACCTGTATAACTTCAGCCATATTTTTATCATAACAACATAAGAGAAGTGGAATGACATCTCTGTGTGAGATATAAGAAAAATCTACAAGATTCACTACGGAATGCTGAGCCAGTTGCATATTTATCAGCCTTATTGGGAAGAAATCAATAAATGCTAGTAGAGCCAACTGTAAAAAATTTCATTTTCAAATCCAAAAATTCCTAAATGACACACTATGGAACAGTTGCATCATTCCTAGAAAAGTCACCTCCGCTAGTTCTTTAACATGCTTTCTGCCTCGCATTTTTTAAGCATTTGTTTTCCACCAGAGATTATAAGGGAAGCACAAAAATTCCCCCTTCATTAGGAAGTGATAACAATTTTGAAAGACATGATTTAAAATATTTTTAATTTTGCAAATAAACTGTGTTAATTTTGGACCTTGAAGTTTTCGGTATGAATCCACATGGTTCATTTTTAACAGGTTTTCACTCTAAGAAAATCATTCAAGAGGAGGTGAGCTTTGAAGATGTACAAAACAAAACTGGAGGTTACAGTTACATACTGCAGACTAGTCTAAAATACTTCTAGAAGTGGGGCCATAGATCTTTTACTATTCAATATTTCCATTTCTTACAGACTTAAAAGCAGATGACATTGTTTTTTTCATCTCAGTATTTACAGGGAAAACAAAGGTTCAGCTACAGCAAAATATTGTCACCATCTAGCTGTAAAAGTCAATTCCTAGATGTGTTTACTTTGTCTTTACGTTTCCTGTCTGAATCAGAAACATTTGACAATTAAGGCCTGAATACATTTGATCTAGCATAAACTGTACAAGTTGTGGGTAGAGCACAAGAAGCAATACTGTCCTTGATCACAAACACAAAAATACTACCAGCATCTCAATTCAGCTCTCTGAACAATGCTGAGAGGTGTGACACAAACACCCAAACACCGCCATGTTCTGTGAAACTCCATGAAAGGTGCTACTCTGCCTAGCAAATACCAGAATCTATAAAGGGATTCTGCTTTGCTCAGGCTGACTGGGAAATACAGCTTGCCTGCAGGCAGATAATCTGAATATAAATCTGGCCACTATTTTTTTCCTGCACAGTCTTTTTGTATGAATTTTCTAGAAGTGGTGGCTCATTCTCTTCAAGGTGAGGTCACTGCAATAAGGACAGAGTTAAAATTGCAGCTTTGATTCCAATCTTGGCTCTGCTCATTGGCTTCATTTCCTGTTACTGAAGCACATCAATTGTGTGTAAGAGTAGAGGAAACATTATAAAACATAATTAGTAAAGATTTCAGGCTTTCTGATTAGACATATAATGTTCTAAAATTTCAAATACATTTTCAAAACGTGATCAGTCATATGTTTCAGATCACTTCATTAACTTTCATATTAAAACTTGCTACAATGCATTCCATATGCTCAAGAAGTAGTCAAACTCAGAAAGAATGAACAGGAAATTCGAATACAGTACCTTAATATTGTGAATCTTTTTATTTTAACTGAATTCTTATCATAAGATAACATTTGTGTGGTGCTTTTTCATTGAAAATCATGCTGTCTGGCTAGCACCAGAAGAATAACAATCATGATTTGCCACATAGGAAAACAAAAGATGTGGTACCTCTCTTTGATACCATCAAGTGCAGTTAACCATAGAATAGAAAGCTTGATGCAAACAGAACTAAGCCCATGTCCCACCACAGGAGAAAGTTTGTTAATTTGATAGTTTCTGCTAACTATGCTGCTAAAACCAGACTCAAAAAAAAAAAAACAAACAAAAATATTTTTTGTTAAAAAACTATGAATCATCATAATATAATCAATGAGTTAACAATTATCTGCATCTAGAAAAAAAAAGGCTTGTGATACATGCATATATTGAAAGGAAAACTATGCCATGTCTTTTGGAAATTAGATCTGCAAACCATACTAATCAAGGAGCAGGAAAAGTAGCAAGTCTACAGTTAATCTGTGGAGCTTTAAAATTTTCATCATCTACTTTTTAAGTGAAAAGCTACATATTTAATAGATTTTCTGTCACATATACATTCAAATACGTTTGGAATTTAAAACTTTTCTTAAATGTGACTATATTAAGATGGCTAAACTTCAAGTTTAGGGAACCCAAAACAACACTAGTACATCTTTTCCACTCAAAATGCTATATGCAATCTTGAACTATCTCTGATGTTTCAAAAAAAGACAATTTCTCCCCATGTTGGCAAAGCTGAATTATATAATAGAGATATTTCCTGTAGGTGACCTGAAATGTAGAATTAACACACATTTAATGAGTCTCCTATTAATCCCCCTTGGAAAACCAGCAAATTAGACAAATTTACATCATTAATTTATGAGTCCAGACTAGCTAATTTTTACTGAGTTAAGAAAAAGAATTCACAGAAAGCATTTTAAATATTATATTTCATAACCATTTCTTAATACAAACCTACAGTTTTGGAAGATTATTTGGCACTGGCTTGTTAAAATGCATCAGCACAAAATGAATCTATAGAAATAATATTTTCCTCCAAAAAAATTGGAAGCTCAGTATTCGTTCTCTCAATGGAGTATCAATACTACTTATACTTGCAAGATCTCTGTTTCTGTATTGGCATCATTTGCTGTGGCCACACAAGTAGATTGTACCTTCTGCCTGACTTATTTAATGACAAGAGCTAAAAGTCCTTCCTTATTTCTTTTGTCATTGAAAGCTTGAAGAAAATGAAGAATTTAAAAGCAAAATGTGAGGACAGAATCTGCAAAACTTAATATAAATCTTTCAGAGACCACAAAGTATTGAGTTAGAGATCATTCCTTTTTTTAAGGGTGCAGTGTATTCTTTAGCAACAGACCTTCAACCCACTGGGAATTAAGCATCTTAGTTGTATTAATCATACAGTATCTGAAATGCAGCTCTCCTCATTTGCTGTCTGAAAATTTCACTGAAGGTATATTTCAAAAACAACTGTTCTACTCTATTATTATGCACATCTCCAGATACTGACACGAGTTTTTCTGATAAAAATATCTCAATTTGATCAAAAGATATGATAGCCAAGTATAATGGCAGTAGAAATAAGTAGACTGTGTGACTCAGTTATGAATTCTCTGTTCAAGATATTTCAATGTTTCTATATGCAATAAAATTTTGATATACCTAAAAACAGACAGAAAGAAAATCCAGTATTTTCTTATTTCTAATAGAGCTCGTAGAAGAAGGAAAAAAAGAAAAAAAAAGAAAAAAAAAGAGAGAGAGAGAAAAGGAAGAAATGGAGAGAGAAACGGGGAGAGAAAAAGAGAAAAAAAAGAAAAAAAAAGAGCTTTGACAGATAAGCAGAGATTAAAGGTTTAGACTTATTTAGGATGAATTTGACACAATATCTGAACATCACAGAGACTTTATAAATTACTGTACAGAGAATCCTATCAACTATTGCACGCTGGTCAGCCATAATTCATGAAGAATGTGGCTATCTCCAAAATAAAATAAATATTAAAATATTTTTTTATTTATTGATAAAGAGTATTATTACAGGGAGGTGTCTCTGCATCTAAGTATAAATGGAGAACCAAACTAAGAGGTAGCCTTTTGAGAAGCATCAGCACTATGGAGAAAGAAAGGCCAATCACGACTGAAGAGACAAACCTCAACAGAGATGAACCAGACTTTAGGGAATCTGTGAAAAAGACACCTACTTGGAAAAACTGCTGGTCAAGGATCTCAGCACTAACAGTTTTCTTGAGCTCTCTGATCTAGAAGATTAGAGGTGAAGTAATCTCTCCTGGCTTTGTTGGTCTCTGTCCATGGTGCTCAGGCAACTCTCAGCCACCAAAATGGCACATGTGCACAGCTCATCTGGCCACACTAACACAGGTTACCTTTTATGGTAGGCTCCAGAGGTTTCACAGAAACCTCTGGTCATTCAGAAGCAGAATTTACATTTCTAGCATTCCATCAGATCGATCTACATTAGCACATGTAATTTGAAGAGTCTTAGCAGACATTAGAAATGAAAATATTGCATGCACAGCAACATCATTTCCTTAATCCTCTGCTGGAAAGCCGTATAAGTATGAAACGCTGTCCCTCATTTATTTACTAATACGTTACATTTCATTATCAGCTTACATCATTATTTTTTGTATGAGAGAATTAATAACAGAGCTCAGATGGACACTTTCTTCCACAAATCACTTATGAATTACGTGGATTCTCCAATGCATTCTCTAGGAAACTTTCCTGGTTCTGTTGCCAAATATGCTTATTCAATTTCATCTACACATGCTATTTGTATGCCAGATGTATATTTCCAAGACATATCTGCTTCTTAATAAAATGATTAGCTCCAGTTTGTCTGCTCAGAGTGTATTTACATCTACGTTTATAGTCAGAACCTGGGGGGGAGGGAGGGAAAAAACACAAAAAGACACCCCCACAAAAACAAAAGACCACAAAACAAACAAACAAACAAACAAAAAACAACAACAAACAGATACAGCTGAGGTTCCTCCATGGAAAACTGAAAAAATATTTGGCATCATGCCTTCAAAAACACTGGGCAACAGTTCTGGAATGCATAAAGGCAGTATAGTCCATTTTTTTTTTAAAAAAAGGTCTCCAGCCAGTGTTTAAGAATTAGTTGTTCAGCAATAAATCCAACTCAAGACTAAATTAACTTTAATTAAAAAATACAAAAATACAAACCACGCCAATCCTCAGTGAGTTATTATTGGACTTGAGGAATGAAAATGCTGGCAGGAATAACAATACTGATTTCATCAGATGCCATGTATGTATTTCACTTTTAGAAGAAACATGCCTCAAGGGCCCTTCACACCCCCTCACTCCCCAAAAAAGCACAGCCCACTAAAACCAAATTGAGCCAAAGTATTTCTTTCTCATGATGGGTCATAGGAAAGCCAGCTACTGTATAACACTACATACAAATTCTGTATGAAGTGTATCGATGTGCTGGCTGAGTATAGAATATATATATTTAAAAAGTCTGATAAAAATTAAAGTCCAAATTTTATAACCACATACTTTCAGATGGATAAGTTTTGATTATATGCAGTATACGCAGATGGGTACAACTTTAATTTAAAACTAATGTCACAGTGTTTATGAATTCAGCCAAATATCAAGAACTTAGCAAGATAAAGATGAAACCAGAAATACAGTGAGAATTTGTGGGATTTGTTTTTTGTTTGTTTTCAGTTATTTTAGAAAAGCACTTATCTTAATTTATCGATACACATATCTCCTTTTTTTTTTTTTTTTTGATCAGCAGGTATCACAAGGTATCAAACTTGTGAAGAAATCTCCTTATGCATTGTGTTCTGATTCTTATATCTGGCAAAAGTGTAATTTGCTGCATCTACAAATGAAATTATGTGATAAAGACATGCATCATATTCAGAAATTTCAATTGACTTTTTTTTTGATTTAAAATCTAAACATACTCATGCTAACTTATAGTCATTTATGTGCTGCAGTTGCATTTAAATCTCTCTCAACTCTTGTACTTACCCATCTGATAAGGAACACAGTCATCTACGTTTACAGCTTTCAACTGATATGTATAAGCCACTTAAATCTTCTCCTACATATAATCTTTATTTTTCTGATCCTCCTCTTAGCCTTTTCCTACAGAAGTTTGAAGTTACCTTCCATGAACACAAGCAACCAGAATTATATATTTGAAATAATAATGTATCAAGTCATCACCTTTTACTTTTAGATCTCCCTAATACTTTCTTTTTTTCAAATAAGCTAATAATTTTCCAGCAGTTTATAAAAACTACCCCTAACTGTGTGCATCATTGCATCTATCTTTAGATTGTGTACATCTGAAGCAAAACATAGAGCATTACCTCTGAAATGAGTCTTAGGATCAATCCCTCTTCTATTCATTATTGTTATATGTGAAAATATTATTTTATTCCCATTAAAGGGAAATACACATTTATTGCTTGCATCTGGTCCAACTGCATCCAAACTGCAGACTTGTAACTGGGATGCAACACTACACCTGCTACTATCAAATCATAGAACATTATTCCACTTCTGACAGAATCTTTAAAGAGTAAGGCATCTTCAGTTGTTAATGAGAAGACTTAATTTTCACATTATATGATGTCCTAACCACAGTACTCCGTTTTAGACTTCAGACACATCTGTGTCCACTAATTATATCCTAAATAAGCTACATACACTAATATACATATTCAAACAGACTATAACTATGAACTCAGCTGCATGACTGGGCGTAAATTTACATTGCCTTTTTCTGACAAACTCAGATCAACATTTTTGCAGACCATGGCAGTCAGAGAAGCTTAATGATGGGTTGCAGTATTACTTACATGGCTTCTAGATGACAGCCTGCATTGACAGTATATGAAACAATTCAAAACACAATATGATAGATTACACAATAGCAATCCAAAGGCAAAAAACTGAGATGGGTGTGTAATTGCATAATTCAAATACTGAAAGAAGACACAAAGGTTGACACACAAAAGTTTGACAAAGTAAGACTATGAAGGATTGGAAAATTGGACTGGATGATCTTATAGGTCTTTTCCAACCTTAGTGATTCTGTGATTCTGTGATTCTGTGAAAATGGATTAATCAGAGATATACGAACAGTGTGGTAATGAATAAATGATGCCAGGAAAGATCACCTAAGAAAGGCCTTGAAACTAAAGATAAATTACTTGCTTAGAGCAATAGAAAGTTAGCACAGACTGTGAAAATGAGCTAAGCAGGTGCATTCTGAACTGATATGTATGGGCTATAGTACATGTTCAGGAGGCAACAAAAAGCAGGGTGACAGGCTTATGAGATTCGGCTGCATGAAAAGACCACACTATATATAATGCATCTTAATATTATCATGCAAGAAAACTCAGGAAAAATTCAAGTACTGTTTGATCTAAATATGCTTTTCCTCCAAGTAGATGAAATTCAGGTTACATGAAAAAAACACAAGCAAAATTCTTTTTTTAAAACTTTTTTTAAACACAGTTTATTATCCACAATGCCATAGTTATAATGGCTGGGAAAACACATCACCCGAATTCTACATCGTCTGTGCTTACACCTGAGCCAGTCTCCTGTTACACTTCTCTAATCTAATCAATATAATCTTCTCAGTAACATCAATTAACCTTAACAAAGTAGATGCCTGGATTCATGTGAATCACACCTGGGGTGGGTTGGCTCTGGCCAGCAGCTAAATATCCCTAGCCTCCTCCTCCCTCCTCTAAGGGACAGGAATCAGAAAATCGAAAGTTAGAGAACTTGTGGGACAAGATAAAGACAGTTTAATAAGTGAAGGAAATCAATCAAACATACAAAGCAATGTAAAGGCAATTGTTTGCTACCTCCCAGAAGATCAAACACCCTAAGTTTCGCTATCTCTTACAACTAGGTCTCCATTGACTTCTAAGGAATGCAAGAACAACTTCCTAACAACTACAGTGAAGAACATTGATTATATTTACACAATTTCATTTTGGAAAGAAAAAAAACCCAACATATTAGGAACTTCTAAGTAATCTACTTGGAGACAGTGATTGCATTTGTGTGTATAGGAGAGAAACAATGAATAAAAAAGAAACAAAACTCTTCCTATTTCAAAATCATCTTCATGTTGATGGAGTATTAATGAGTTTTAAAAGGGAAATGAAGCGCTAGTCTGAGAAGCAAATGGAGGATTTGTTATTTTACAGACTTGTTTCTCTAGTCTATCAAAAATAGATTTTTCAGAAACACAGACGAAGTAGTAATTACCAAAACATGAAAACTCAAATTTCTTAACTATCTGTGAAAGTACGCAGCAAGCTTCAAGATGAGGAGACAATGTTTGTTATAGGTTCTAAGATTATTTTTCAGCCTCAGGTAAGAATAATTTTTCAGCCAGAGTAAGAAAAATGATTCTATGTTTGAAAAATGAGGTGTTGAGAAGTGTGTTATTAAGTTATAGTTTTGTGCTCTTGAACTAATGAAGCCTACTTTCTTTTGTTGGTTTAGACTTAAGGTTGACTGGCTTTGCAGTCTGAGACAATGCAAGCTTCAGCTGAATCTTTTCAGCAATTAGAGTATTCAAAGTTTCCATTATTGAAATTTTGAAATTCATATCTATTTTCACTGTCCATATAATTTATAGAAACATAATTAACTTGGATACCTCTTTCTCTCTCTTCTGTTGAATTCGCAAAAAGACTCTAATATTAAAGGACATGCATAGGGACTGTAGAAGTATTGTTTCAACAGGTAAATAGAAGAGTTTGGCAGTGAATTCTGAGACACATTAATTAAGGTTAACTTGGCATTTTTAGCTGGCAAGAAAACAACTACAAGACCACACAGAGAAGGACTGCTTGTTTTTAGGCATGACTTGGTGTGAGCTCTCATTCTTCAGAAACGCCAAGCAGCACATCGTGGTAATCCCACTATTTTCCTTCCCATCTTAACTACCTTCCTCTTGCCTCCCCTACTTAGGAATTGGATCTGTTGGTTACATGGGATGTTACTGATCAGTGTATTCTGACCACATGGTTGAACATGACTTATTTAGTTATGTTTTGATCAAACTTCAGTAGAAGTAGAAAGGAAGCTTCAGAAGATCCACTTTCTGCAGGAATTGTTGATTTGATAATGATTGTATTTTTAATTTGATAGAGAATTTGATTAGAAAGAGTGTGCATAACACCTTGTACCTTCTGAAGGTCTGCACAACTAAAGACAACTGAATGTTCAGGTAGCATGCCATGCCTTTCGCATACAATGTTCCTAGGCTCTGCTCCCCAGTGCATAGTTTCTAGCAAAGGACTAGTTGCTAGTGTGCCACAATAGAACATATTTAATCCTAAATTAAGTAGTATATGAGCTCAAATAATTTAATTTTCAAGTACCTGATTTGAAGATAAATTACTGGGTTTAAAGACATGTCACACTTAGATACCAAGATTTTTGACCATGAAAAACACTAAATGAGTGATAGTAGCTCTATAAAATGTTGTCCAAAATAAAAAGAGTCATAGGAACAGCTATTCTGAACTACCCTATACATCACTCACTGAAAACATCGTATGATGGTAATTGTGAGGCTTACAGTACCAGTAAAAGAGTTAATGCAGCAAGTTCTAGAGAAGTAAATTGTGCTCAAATAAAACCACAAACGTGATAAAGTATTTCGGTATCTAGCTCTCCTTCTTTTCCATAACTTAAAATCCTTCTGAAACCTGAGGAAGCAGTGAGAAGAAGGAAAGGAAAAAAGTCAGTTAGAGGAAAGAGTTTCAATACGCTCATTTTGAAAATGTGTAAGATTATTTCTAGATTTCATAAAAGAAAAGCAATATTCTTTATCTTCATTAGATCTTCTCAACAATTAAATTGTTTTTAGTACAAGACAAATAAGAAAGTTCTATCAAAAACTACTGGCATTAGAGAATTGCTATTTTTGATGAATTTCAACATACTGTTTTAAAAGTTTTAATTACAATTATAGTAAAGGCACATACTAGTGAAATTGGATACTTTACAGCATTATAGTACTAAGGTTCTTAAAGTTCAATCGTGCCAGTGCAGATGTTACTAATTACCTTGGAAGCACAAATACTTACACAAGCCAGTTGTTTTCAGCTGCAGCATAATTCAATTAAAGTAGTGCTTATAATTTAACAACATAAATGATAGTTAAGCTTAGCCAGTATGGGGAGTTGTTAAGAAATAACATATATATGTATAGTTTACATAAGGGAAGGGATTGAAAATTATCTGAGGCAGACAAGCAGCTGGGATTATCTGAGCCAAGTATAAAATATTGCCTAAAAAAGTGACACTACAATGGACATATTGAAAACAGACCAAAGCATTTATTTCCCAGTAACAACCACTTTGGAGACTCAGATTGCTGGGACTGCAGGTCATTCTGCAGAGTTTTGTTTCTAGGAGTTTTATTTTTACTTTTAATTTCTATGTTTATGAAGTCAAATGGAGTCTACTCCACCTCACTCTGTATTGCTGCTTGACAAGAGATGTGACAGGTAATGTAATACAGCACTAAGTCAACACAGAAGCAGAAATATGCAAGCTGTGTATGCACACACTTTCTCCATGGTTCATGTCTCTGACAGAAGTGCCCTTTTAGTACAGAACACTGTTATCTTTTGCTGCTGTACACTGGGCTTCCACAGGTAATAGTATAATCACGATTACTTCTGAGCAGATTTTCTTAAAATGCAGACGTGTGGATGTATTACAATGCAATTACCACGTAGATACATTTTATTTTTTACGTGAAATAGGGAAACGTGGTCACGTAATTGATAAAATCTTGTATGTAATCATATGCTGTGTAAATAGAGTTAATGCTTCCTAATTTCTCGTATTAAGTCTGAAAAATTGTCAAAGGATTGGATATAGAGGAAGTTTTGGTTCACAGAAAACTATTCAAATAACACCACATATTTCCATCTGCATTTGTATATGCATAAGATTTAAGAATTTTTCTTGTATTGTTATTTAGATCAAAACTGCTTTTGATAGATAAGAATATAAGCTGTTTAACCTAAATTTTAAGATAATACGAACATGAAGAGGGTATAAAAGAAAACCAGATAAATCCAGCAGGATTGGATATGAGATATGAGTCTCAGATGTTTAACTGTACCTTGAGTCACCTGCTGGATGGCCAGCATCATCCCAGACACCATATCGGGAACCAGATTTTCCTTCCAGTCGTAGATGGGCACCCACTCCAAGATGGGCAGCCGCCTCACGCACCACTCCTTGATATCTTCACAGCGAACAGCCCGGATCTTCCCCCACACCGCTCTCCTTCTCTCTGCCCCCGTCATCACCAAAGCCCCCAAAAGAAGTTGCTTGTGCAGAAGAATGGATCGCTGAGAAACCACCCTGATCTGGGTCGTTCTCCAGGTTTCTTTTGAGAATTTGTGGTTCCAAGACTACAGGAAAAAAAATTAAAAAAAAAACAAAAACACACAACAACAAACAACACAGAAGCACTCACATTTTCTGCAGCTGTGCTCTCACTATGCTCAATAAAAGCACTTACTAAATGCCATAATTGTACGAACAGCCACGTAAAGCACTCAGAGCAAAGCTCACATTTTCAGCTCGTCTCCTCTCCTGTCAGTTTGTGGCTCTCCCCCGTCACCTCCCGCTTTATATTCGGGCAGTGCTGTGCTTTTGGCCTCGGTCCAGCGGGAACATGAGGCACAGCGGGGCAAGCGCTCGCCGGGGGCTGCGTGGTGCCGGGAGAGGTGCCGGACCTTGGGACATCTCAGGGCCACTTCAGGGTCACAGCAGAGCCAGTGCTGCACTGAGGTGAGAGATGGGGCTTAGTTCCACCAGCCTCTCTGCCTCTATGGGGCAGAACAGAGCTCAGTTCACCCAGTAATTTTTGGTCGAGAAATAACTTCTTGCACTGAACATACAGGTACAAAGTGATTAGCGCGCAGAAGAAGTCTGAGTGTCAGCACACTTAAATGCTTCGTTCCATATGGAACATGGGCACAGGGGAGCTACTGTACCTCTAGATGCTCTAGACCCCTCAGATCAAAATCTAAAATCCATTATCTGCGTGCAAGTGCCCTCCCAAACTGTCCCACAGTAAGCAATAAAAATAAATATACTGTTAAATATTTTAGTTGTATTCGTATAAATTAGTTTATATATTAATCTTTAGATAAAGATGAACAAAGCTGAGTGTCATCCATTCATGATTTTGATATTCTGCTCAAAACACTCATTTCAAATGAGATCTCAATTCTCATTTCAGATAAAAACAGTTTCACAGTCCCTGTAATGATAGAAAAACATTACAAGAAATTTAAAATGGCAAATAAAAATATCTGAATTTCATTTTTAGTCTGTTAACTCAATCTCCTGATATTCTGAAGCCTGACTCGATTTTTTAACTGCTGGCATTGGTGGTTCTGAAACAAAGCACCAATTTTGGAAATATTTAATTATTCATTTAACTTTTCAGATTTAATCAGAGCTTAATATAACTTAATTAGTCTCCTGAATATTACCAAAATGGTTTCTTATAACATATATTACATTTTCTTTTATGCTCCACTTCAGTTTTTCTTATTCTGAATCTTATTATATCTCCCATATATCAGTCCAGATCACAGATAATAGATGTTTTTTTCTAACATGCTAAAGCTTTGTTTAGTTAGTTCCTGATTTCATGATAAGAAATTTTCTTCTCAATCATATTACCAGCATGCCTAATGATACTGCAAAAAATATAACATAAAATAATACCAAAAATAAAGAAAAAAAGAATGAAAGTTTTCTGGCTGCTGGATGTAGAATCTTAAAATTAATTTTATAAATTTTGAAAAGAAATGGTTGCAGTCACACAAATGTTTCAAAAAACACAATTTGTATACAACTAAAAAAAAAAAAAAAAGAGAAAAAGCACAAGGGTAAACACACCACAAATCATTCTACTGTGTCACTCATACACTCATATGGTGTGTGCTGTTGTATCACTCAAAAGTGGAAAAAAGTGGTTTACCAAAACACAAACAGATTGCTTCTGCCAAAGCTTTGATGTAGGAATATTCCAGTGTACCTATTCTCTGCCCTGCTCATCCTTTAATCATGAACATCCTTTAAAGAGCAGATGAAATGCCAGGACTGGTTTGTTTTACTAAACAAAAATGCATGTAAATAGATATGTATGTACAAAATGTGAGTACTGATGTAAGATAGACTAACCCTAATTTAATAAAAATCATGGTTCACTGGGACCAATGAATGAGTATTCTGAAACAGGCAGGAAAATACCACATTATGAAAGCAAAGATTCATGATTAAACACTCAAGATTATAATCTTTAATCTTTGGATTTCTCGTGTCAAATGCTAAAGCTGTTTAGGAGCCTGTAATTGAAATTTTCCCACCTGGTATTTGCAGAGTCATTTGGACAATTTGGACAGTTTTGAAAATGCCAGATTGATATCTAAACTCCTAGTATTAGCCATATCAACAGACTTTTGTCCACCTCCAATAACAAGGGATGGTTTCTCTCTCTGTGGCTGTGTGCATGCACAAATGCAAACATCTTACAGCTAATGCTTGAAAATAAACACTACTAGTTGGACACAGACAGAATTGCACATGCAAAGTCTTTGGGATGTCCATGCTGGTGTGGCATTTGTGTGGAAATTTGATTTTACTCCAGCAATTGCTTTGACGAGTAAAAGACAGATTGAAGTATCATTAAATCTGAAGTTGATCAACATCACTGCCAGTCATGGAAAACATTGTTCCTCACTGTAACTTTGTAATTAATTAAGTGTTCAAACCAATGCCACAAAGCAATACATCATTTGCAACAGCATAGACAAAGAAATCAAATTTTTTAAGGGATGGCGGATGCACAGGTGCACAAAACGGAAAACCACTTTACTACAAAGTAGTGCAACCTTAAGGAATCATCAACAAGCTCATCTGTTCTTTTGTAAAACACCTACTGAAACACGTAAAACCCTAACTGAAACACGTACTGTACCGTACCAAACAAACATTTTCACACCAGGTGGCTTTCATTAACCTATAAACCTGTGATCTATAAGCCCCTAAAGTACACAAACGTCATTCTTTAAACTGTATTACAATGTCTACCAGGACTGTGAGAGCCTCTCCTTCCTGAAACAGGTGTATAAAACACAGTTTTATGGAATACTAAAGCATAAGCATGAGAAATCTTTCATTTTATGTATTTAATTCAGTGTATTTATGCAGAAATTTGTAAGGCTGGATTGCTTACAGTTAGCTTTTTTGATGGTCTTCAATAGCTAACACCTGTTTTCAAGTTACTAGATAATTATTTTTCTGGAAAATCACAGTAGTATTATTCTAATAGTGGAAATACATACAGGGCTGAAAAAATAACTACATAAGTTGAAATTTACAATGCAGTTAATATAAAAGGAAAGAAAATATTGCACTACAAGTTTGGTGGGCTTCTCATGCTTGCTTTAAACTAGATTCACTGAAAAATGGGGTGCATTCTGCGAGGACAACCTGAATTTTCATAATTCATTGGCTATTTACATAAATGATGGATACATGGAGTTAGGAGGTTTGATCTTATGGCTCTGACCTCAGAGGATGAAAAAAAAAAAATCTAACCTAAAAACAGAAATAAATAAATAAATTCAGGCATCCCACTTCATATGAAAGCAGGCTTTGTAGGAGATCACTTAACTTTTGCTCAAGAAGTGCTTTTAGTCTTCACATAAACTAGCAGGAAAATTCAACTATGAATATGTTTACATGTCCTTCAGAAGTCTTTGTACCTCAGTGCTATGATGGAAATGATATGACTTGCTCTTTTTAATTTTTCTCAGGAAAACAGATCACTCATTGAATATCTGCCAAAATTAAACCAATTGGACTTTGGACTAACTAAACCCATGCTCCTACTGATTAATATCATTTATTCCCTAAGAACATCTTGTGCATCCAAGTCACTTCCCCATGGTCTCTCATCAACTGTCACTGGGCAAGGGAAAGTACGTGCTGTGAGTAATCAAAAACATGTAATGACTGAGGTCTCCTCATCTTTTCTTCAGCAGTGAACCAAATTTCCATTCATTCTTGTCCTCTATCCTATTCTATGATCTCGTTTTGATACTGCTGTCTTTCTGTCATATTCAGACAAAAATGGACAAAGCATTCAGAGGATGCCAGAAAGACTTAAGAATAAAAGATGGGTAAAAATCTTGGATATACAAACATAGTTTCATTAAGAAAGCTGGCAAAAATTCCAAGATAAATCATATTAAAATCTTCAAAGTATGTTGACCATAACGAGAATGGAAGTCATATTTAAAACAAACAGTAGTATGTATGATTTAGAACATTCAAGCTACAACTATTGTATGATACAAGCTCTTGAAGTGGCTGGGAGGGTGCTGAAAAACAGAACAAGACTAAAGTAATAGAAGACATCCGCATCTTCAGAAATGCATTCCTGGACTTTGAGCATTTATTAAAAATAATAATAATAACAAAACAACCAACAAGTTTCAATCATATGTTACATAAATATTAAACTGGGTCGCAGAAGCTGCATCCCTTTCAGTATCCTACTCATTACCAACAAAATTTAAGAAACTTCACCTCTAAGATTTTGGTGTCAAAACAAAATATACTTCATGAAGTCCAAAGCTTCCCAATGCATCTTTCAAAATCAGACAAAATGCTTTTATTTGCAGTTAAGAATACTCCTGACTTCAAATACTTAAATGTGGGTATCGACTGAAAAAGATAAGATCCTAGCCTCTACACTAAAAACAATATGACCATGACTAAGCCAAATCCTGATCCCTTCATCATGCAGCACACTCAGGAGACACTGTGGCTTGACAAAGTGTGCGGAACCGGAGTTATTACAAGATAAAGGCGAATCTCCAGCCATACAGAAGCCGGGTCCTGACCCACACGGCTTGGGTTCAGCTTTAGGATCTTGTCTAGAAATGGGTGTTCAGTCCTGTCTAATTACACCAGACTATACAAAGCTGTGTGAAGCAACACTGACATCCAGTGTCTTTGTACGGTATTTTTCTTCTATTTTTGCAAGGCTCGAGAGCACTAGCTAGACCAAATTGTTTCACTACATGATGGTTTTTGAACTGTGGAACTTTAAGTGTACAGCTTAATAATGCAGTATGGTAAAAATCACAGCAATAGAAGAGTATTATCCATCACATTTAAAATAAATTTACCGGTCAGAAATTAAAGACCAAGTATAACTGAGCAAGTATTGAAGCAGGAGCTCCTAGTACTCAGGTATAGTCTGCTCTCAATGAGTCTAATAAATGAAAAATGCAAGCACAGACCAAGCAGATAATTTTGTAGTGTGACCATTCTCTTAAATTCCACTCCTGCTCTGTTACAGCTGTCTGCTAATAACATGCTACGCAGCTGCTAATGAAGAAAAAAAATAGTATGAACATGAAGTGATATTGAATTATTTTAGAACGTCTAAAATGAGCATGAGACACTTAACAGTGCCTGTCTCTTATGGAAAATGTCTGTAAAGAAAATCTCACTTTTTCCTTTTCTCTTAAGACTGCATCTAGCACCGTTGAAAGGTAAATTTTCCTTCAAAATAGTAAAAAATGGTTATTATTATTATTATTTTTTAAGCTACGGGTAAAATTACTGAGTAAATTGATTTTTGTGAATTCCCACATTTGAGAACTTGTCTTTGTAGCCAAAATACACAAATACATATATGCACTGATACAATTACATCAAAAACAGAAGCATTTTGTGGTAACCCCTAATCTTGACACTGTAGGACACAATTTAAAAAAAAAAAAAAAAAAAAAAAAAAAAAAAAGGGAAAAAAGCAAGTTGATAAAACGTTTAAATCATAAATGTTTTGTTATTATTTTGCCTATCAAAATGTTCAGACAGAATGCATAAACCAGATTTCCTGATTTCTGGTTGCACAAACCAACCTATAAGCCTTACAAGGCCAGACTTTCAGCAGCGTGTGGTGTTAGGACAAGGGGAAATGGCCATAAACTGAAGCACAGGAAGTTCCACACAAACGTGCTTAAGAACTTCTTCACAGTGAGGGTGACAGAGCACTGGAACAGGCTGCCCAGGGAGGTTGTGGAGTCTCTTTCTATGGAGATATTCAAAACCCACTTGGATGCCTACCTGTGCAGCCGGGTGTAGGGAGCCTGCTTTGCAGTGGGGTTGGACTCGATGAACTCCAGAGGTCCCTTCCAGCCCCTACAATTCTGTGATTCTGTGAGGCCACACAACAGATAGAGAACACTTCAGATTTGGACGCAAATAGCCACACGTTCAAACATCCTCTTTTCAACTTCAAACTTTGCTGGCTGGCTGTGAGCAGGGCCTTGCTGGCTCCTGTTCTATCCCTTACCTCCAGAGAACAAGGTTCAAATCCTCTGCTCACTACAAATATTCTTCCATTTAAGATCCCTGGCTGCTGAGCAGTTAAACTTCTTGAAGAAGTATCCATCCAGAAGTATGTGAGATTTGTCCTGGGTTTTGGCCAGGAATCAACACTGATTCATGGCTGTGGGACATCAAGGTACCGAAGCATTGAGAAGACCAAATTCAAACTCCTGTGACAGGGCTTGCTGGAACGGGGGTTCAGCAGCCTTGCCAGCTTGATAAGCAGCAGATAGTCCTAAAATGTAACTGTTACAACACACTGTTCCCAAGCCTTCAAAGGACTTGTACATCCAGTTACTTTTTACCTGAGTAATACAGTGTTCTCATTAATTACAAAACATTTGTGCTCACTGACTTAGATAAGACTTATCTGGGAACAACTAGCATGAAACAAGCATTCCTGAAGAATTTTATCTCCAGATATCCTTAGTGTCATAGACTCATTTACGGGAGGAAGGCCTTCCACAGACCAGCTAATCAAAATACTTCTTCAAATATGGGATAACTGCAACGTCAGATCAAGTTGTTCAGGACCTTGTTCAGGAATGCTTTGAGGATGCAAAAGGATGGATCTTTTTCTAATTAACCTCCCACTGCATTTGGTGTTGTTGACTTTTATATCAACCGAGAGCATATGTTGATTCCAAGCCATCAGACACAAAAAGTTTATTTAAGGACAACAGAACGAACTTCACTTTTGATCTTGGATCCTCGGCAACGTGTGACTAAGAAGGACCACACAGTGCCACAGCCACTGTGAGCATGTAGGCACGTTAAAACCAGGAAAACCTTAACTGCCATTAAGATCATGAACAAACAGATCAATAAAATGAATTTCACAGAGGAGGAAAAGAATGCTGAAATGTGACATCGCTACCCTTTTGCTTCAAAAATAGTGCAGAAGGATCCACTTTCCTTTTGCATCCTCAGGGTTACCATTTATTCCCCAAAAGACACATTAAATTATATAGTGTGAACAATGCAGAAAGTTTTACCTCTCTTTACCTCTCTGTAATGAGTGCTACACTGTCTTATAACAGAGGAATAGTCTATTAAATTGAATATTATCCCAATTTTTGAAGCCCTTCTTCAAAAGTAAATTTTTGCTCTGATAGTGTTACGGATAAGTTACTGCTTAACAACCAACAATACTTTACCACCGGATGCTTCAGCACATGAAATCCATTATTTTCCATCCCATTATAATCTTATCACATTTCTTTTTCTCTGTGTGAAAGCCTCTAAATGTCTCCTTTCTAGCCACCTTTACTATACAGTGTGCCACTGCTACACATTTTACAGAGGTATGATTCAGTCCAAGTGTTAGTTACAAAAACTGGCAGCTTTACAGTCCACAGACTTTATTCTTTGGGTTAGTTTTATCCAGCTGAAATAGAAATTCAATCACTTAACTGAAGAAACTGTTTATATATAAAGCAGTGTATTAATCCAGTGCTGTAGGCTGTCATTATATAAATCACAATTGTGCTAGATTTTATAACTAATGACAAAAATATGGCTGCTCAAAAAGGAAAGGCTATAAAGGGTACTAATTAAAATTTAGATTAATTAAGCAGCTAACATCTTATTGCCTTCTGAGACAGTAAGCCAGTGGAATTCTAAAGTGACAACCAGATGAATTCACTGAAACTAAGGAACAGCTAAAACAATTCCTCCCAGAAAGAAAGATCTAAAAGTATTAACACATTCATACAATCCTTGGTTTTCTCACGGCAATTCAAAATGTCTTAAAATGTATTTTATGAGATTACTATCTTGTAATCTGCATACTTTACAAAAATGTTTCACATGAAAAATGTACTGTTCACATTACATTTTTAAAAATTGTTTCATTTCCAAGCATGAGCCCAAAAACGCTTGAATGCTTTCCCTTCCATAATTTGTTTACTAAGAAGACTTAAAAATGTACATCAAGTACACATGAAAACACAACATATTGTGTACTAAGCTATTCCAGGGGCCAAGAAGTTAGAGAAGATGAAAACTGCTGTGTTAATAATATTCTGTAACATCAGCTTTTCCTGATTCTAAAAAGAAACTGACAAGATATATATATTCATAAGAATATTATTTTTCTAAAAATTTTAGCTACTAAAGAGGACAGTAGCCTCAGAAAATTCATACAACAAAGAGTTGTTATGAATATCTTGCTTACTTCAATAAAAAATCTCAGCCTTGCTTGTGACGTAGTAAACTACACACATAAAATAATTTGGTTTGATATGAAGTATTTTAAATTATTTCATAGGTGTGCCTACAGCTATAAAAAATAATTACAAGTGCTAATGGTTAAGAAATAAGTCAGAGTAAGCCACCAGGTGTACTTGCCAACTGCCAAGAAGTCAGGAGCCTTGCTGCTAGCTCTCCAGCACTTTCTTCCCAAGTGTTGGGAACAAAACCAGTGCAGACTCCGAGCAGTCACCCAGCACACAGTGACTCTGCGTGCCAGGTCCTTAACAAGCCATGACTTATTCAGGGACTACATCCAGACAACTCCATATACTCTGTCTGAAGTTTCCACTATGCATATGTATATTCTCTCTTCCCAAATTTTAAATTTGCTTTGAAAATACAGAATGAGATGAGAACACAACCAAATGCATGTACTTACCCATTTTATGCCACTAGGTACCTTTTATGCAACCAAGTATACGAGAAGAACTTGCATGACCTGGACTCTATCATTTGGGCATTTTTGCTTCTGTTTTCAGTGCCCTATATTTACAGCAGAAAAATCTATTGTAGATCACCTTGAGCAATCCATACTGTCCTTGTTCCTCTGTTTTATGTGTTTATTAAGATGTAATTCTTTTCACTTATCATGTGAATACAAAGATTGCATATATGAATCATAAAATGATATAATAATAGAACGGCTTAAGTTAGAGAATGAAGAAATGCTTGTTTTGCTGCTTTCTTAAGTATCTGGTTTCTCAGATTAGACAGTTTAAAATTAGACACAGTTCTTTCCTGGAACGGACAAAATAATTTTGCAATCAAGTCAGTTATCTATGGTTTGAATTGTTACAGCTACATCTTAGGTGCAATATGGTGCCCTGAGTAGGTAGGTGTAACTCTGGACTCTGTCCTAGAAGAGATGAGCCAAAACTCTCAGTGAAAAGGACAGAGAGGGGGATTAAAAATAAACAAACAAATAAACTTAAAAATATGACTAGTTCTAGAGAACTTAGCTACATCTCATACATAGTACGTATAGCTTCTCCCAGGTATATGAAAATGGCAGCAATTAGAGAGTAGAGAACAGCTGGTAAGGATCATAGAATCACAGGGACCTCTGGAGATCGTTGATGCCAGCCCCCTCTTAAAGCAGTTCCCTAAAATAGGTAGTACAGGTAGGCATCCAGACGTATCTTCAATAACTCCAGAGAAGGAGACTTCACAACCTCACTGGGCAACCTGTTCCAGTGCTCTGTCACCCTCACTGTGAAGAAGTTCTTCCTCATATTTGTGTGGAACATCTATTTTCCATTTTTTTGACAGTTGCTCCTTGTTCTATCATTACACACCACTGAAAAAAGTCTGGCCTTAACCAATTGTCTCCCATATTTTAGATATTTATAAAGATTGAACAAACATCTCTCAGCCTTCTTTTTTCTAGACGGAACATACCCAGGTCCCTCAACCTTTCCTCATATGGGAGATGCTCCAGGCCCTCAACATCTTTGTCACCATTGCTTGCATGCTTAGCATAGCTGTGGCATACATGTTAAACTTCACTTGGGAGAGTGGGGAGAAAGGATATGACCTTTCAATGGTCATCTACAGTCTATTAAATGAGACAGTTAATTCATTATTATCTGACAGAATTTTGTGCATTTTAACTAAGTCATGATTTTAAGATGTTTGAAATGTGCTTGTCAGGGCAAGAGAAATCCATCACGTGCTTCACAATTGTTGCAGGACTAAGTCATTTTTCCTAATAACCAGTATTAGCCCCAGCTCTTAAGAAGTTGTTATCCCTCTCTTGCTAAGGCAAGACAGCACAGACAGCTGAGACTATTCTGCGCGCAAACAGAAATACACTAATTGATTATATGTACATTTTCCAAATGCACTTTTAAAAGTAATCAGGAAGACTGTGCTTTTCAGTGTATTTGCATCAAAAATTTTTGATATAAACTTTTAAATCATCTTCTCAGCCTCGTTTTCTGTAATCCCACAAACAGTGGGAATACTAAACCTATGTCTTACTGAAGTGAAAAAGACGTCCAAGGGACTAAACTAATTCTTGTAGCAGTTATGGAAAGATTTCTGCAGACCCCAGTGATTGCTTAATTGACTGTGGAGTGCTTTGTTAAATAAAAAATGCACTTGAGCATATGGCAGGATAGTTTGCTGATTCAGGTGCTCAGCAGTTGCTTTTGTTTAGTTACTTATTTTCTTAAATGACACAAACCACTTTCCTCTATCTTTTCCCCTCTTATTTCTACTTTTGAAATTTCAATTTTTTAGATCCTGTGCTGATTTTGTTTTCTATCCCACTGATTTGAAACTCATTTTCTTCTTCTGGAAGAGGATGCTCTTTCTCTTATGCTCCATACAGACATTTTCCTTCCACCTTGTTAAAATCTCTCTCATGCACTCAAATGTGCTGATGGGATGGAATTTTCACTGATTATTTACTGATTTTTCCTCCCACAGGTCAGTTGTTCAGTTTCCTGCTTTGGAATTATTTCCCTCCAATGAATCCTTCTTTGCTCTACAGAAATGTACAGTGTTTGTAACTAAGAAGTTAGGCAGAACAGTGCTTCAGAGAGGGCGTATATAGCACAGATTTGTTGCTTTCAGCTGTAATTACTTCAAGTTGATTTTGCCAAAGCTGGAACTGCAATAGGACTTCAGTGGAGAAAGGGAAAGCTTTCTCCAAGATACAATTACCTAAAAAAATCTTGTTTAAAACATACCTTGGCACAATTTCTGCAGAAAACCTGGTATCTGTAGTGAGAGAAACTCAGATTAATTCAGCGCCTTTTCATACTTCAAAGAGATATGGTAAGAGATTGAAACATTTTGAATAAGCAATATGGTACCTTTGTGAGGTGACATCTGTTTGTCATCTTCAGCTAAAACTTTAGTTTTCATGGGCCAAAGTTGTGATCTTCTATTACAATGGATGGAAGGAGCCCTCTGGATTAAAGGAGCAAATGTTACAGAGAAGTTGATGACAAGGAAAAATGATGACATGTTCTGTAGACTTTCATTTACACAGTTGGTAAAGAACAAAAGTGAAGTAAACGAAACCAGTATTGATAGACCAAAGATTTGGGCAGCTGTGAGACCACAACTTTGATTTTCAGCTCTTCCTTTCTTTCACCTCCTGCTGTTTCAGGCCATCTCAGACCCCAGTGTCTGATAAATGAGGGCCCTGTCTGCCAGCAATTACTTACTTTATTTGCATATATAATTAATATTTACCACCTTTATATTGCCTTATTAGCATTTGTGCAGTGGTTTTTAAAGTGTTTTATTTAAAGAGCCAACAGCTTAAATCAATGTCATGTAACACACTATAAACCTGATGCTGGAATGAAGCTGTTTTTGAAAATGAAAATGAGATAACCAGTATGAATTACAGTACCTACATTCAACATCAAAGCCTGTACCAGACAGAATTTTTTTTTTTTTAATCCGAATTATAGAGAACTTTTAAAGTTGTACAAATTCTACATGTATATATATTTTCCTGCATATGGGCACGCATTCCTACAAATTCTCTGCTGCTCCACACAGACATTTACTCTGGGACAGCACCTGTGTATAACTTAGTAATATATTTTTTCCTTGTCACAAATGGATTTTGACTTATGCCCTACACAAAGGAAAGATACTATATAGATTAGGTGAGCCACATAGATTAGGCACACAAAATATAAAATTGGCATAGGTTCTCTTTAAACTTTTTAAATAATTGACCTTCATGTTGTGCTTGATGTTACCTCCTAGACTAGACAGGTGTATGAAAGTAGTCTGGCTCCAATCTTCTTATGCTTCAAAAACATATCTGTAATAGCAGTAGTCATTAGTGAAGTAAATTCAAAGTAGCTTTGGAGCAGCTGAAGCAGAACTCTGAGTTCAGGCACATGGAGAATCCTACTGACAATCCACCACTGACAAGTTACGTACTCAAGATTAGGAATTTGTTTCCTGAATTGACTCTGTGTACCATCATGGTTATTTCCAAAGGGTGTGAAATGACAAACAGTTGTAATTTAAGGGAAGGAGAAATGACACAAATAAATTGATTTTTACCAAAATAGAATGTAAGAATATTTTTTTTTCTTCCACGTGAAAACATCCATTGGAATTAAAACAGTGAGTATAGGTATAGAATTTCTAACGGTAAAACAATTAACATTTTTTCAATGTTTCCTATAAGGGATAGTAACCTCCTATAGAAGTTCCAGGGGGAAAACAAAAAACAAAAAACAAAAAAAAGCACACAACAGAAAGCAATAAAACCACAAAACCTCTAAACATTTCAAACCTGATTGATTTACCTCATTTTTTCCCCTTTATTTCTTCATTTTCTTCTCTATCAAGACATTTATGCACCAAAATCTAAAAGGAAGTTTATAAATTTATGAAAAGCAGGATTTGTAATGGAAATGGCAAAATATATTACATGTGAACATGTGAACCCAAAGTCTGCAAACAGAAAACCATTAATCAGGATATCACATTAAAGTACATGGATCACAAGAAGAAGCCAGTCAAAAAGCAATCATATTTCAATTCTTTACAGCTTACCCAATAAAACCCTGAATAATGCTTAAGAAATGTCATCCACTTGATCTATGCATTGCTGAAGTTCCAACAGCCAAAACCACCACCATTACAGTTACAAGGAATAATTATATATATGGATAGATTACTACTTCAGAATTAATTTTCTCTCCATCTGTTGTACATCTTATTTTGACCACAAATTAGGTACTATGCTAGGAAACTAATTAACAATCATTGTAAACAATACCAAAGAGAGCAATCTGATTTATATACTGAGCGTATTCCTTCCTTGCTTTGTGCTGCAGTAACAGCAAAGACCATGCCAGAATGGAGCACAGCAGACCCTGTAGGCAGCAGGTGTACATTTTCAACTATTTTAATTTTCTTCTTATAGTAAGAGTGAATAAGGAAAAAAAATTAAAAATGTAGAATCTTTTGATATTTTATATACTTTTTAAGAAAAGCTGTAGCGTCATTATTCTGAAATCACTTTCCATTATTTTTTACCATAGATGCTGCTGAATTCTTATTCTGTTAAACACTCTGTAAATACTGTTAGCTTTTTAAAGCAGATTACAAGGCACAGAGGTTTCCAAAAGCACAATTTAAACTCAGATTTTGTCTTTAAGACATTTAAACCATTTAAAAATCATTAGGACAGAGGCAACTACTAGCTTCTGGATAATATTCAACACAGTGGCAATATTCAGGACTGTTATATTTTTATACACTTCAGAATTCAGTATCTTATGACAGGAGGTAGTATTAAGGAATTTGCTTCTTTAAACCGTCTAAATGAACAATATATTAAGTAGTGGCAGCCAATGGTTGTACTTCATGTCCAGAGCTTAGAGATGGTCACTGCCTTGTTCAGAATGATCTGCAATTAGTTTCTTAACATTTATTTATTATTATGCAGCTGCTGATGGTGACTCTGTAATTCTGACAGTTTTATAGTTAAAGCAGGAAATCTGCCTCAAAAAATGACGTCTCTTCTTCATATTTGAAAAGTTTTCATCTGCAATTATTCTGAGATCACAGAAGCAACTTAGATTATGTTTAATTTAGGGAGCAGGAATTAATGTATCATTGCAAGACAGCATGACAGGCCTGGCTGGACTGCACTCCATGGAAAATTTCTGCTTCAATAAATAGTCTAACGGCTGAAAACAAAATTTCACCTTGGACCCTCAGTGACCATACTGAGTCATTTTTAACTCATTCACTGGAACTTTGGGACTGCTCCAAGTAACTGAGCAAAGTTAGGAGGAGGGATCACTCCAAAAAATGCAGCCAGTGGCACCATGCATAAGGCTACTTCAGTTCTTCTGCATAGACAGTGCTTCTGTACTATATCCTAGAAGTCTATGCATCCCCACAGACCACTAAAAATCCTCATGCTGCAGTCTTTAATGTACTTACACACCTTCTATAAAACAGGTCACCTTCAGCTGGCTCTAAATAGATCGGATTTTCCAAGGTGCTGACCATCTTCAGCCCTCCCTGCCAACACCCACATAGGGACGCAAAGCATTCATTATCTGATGTCTTCAAATGCTTTGTAAGCCTATAAATAATTGAACAGAATGTACTGTAAGGCCTCATTTGATTAGGCAGATGTAGAAGAAGCCAACTAAAGTCTTCCAATGAAAAGTATTTAAGACCTCTTATTGGCGGTTGGACTAGGTGATCTTAGTACTTTTCCAACCTTTATGATTCCATGATTAATCCAGGATCCTCCAACTGAGCTTTTAAAATCCACTTACTTCCAAAGAAACGTAGGTTAAAGCTGGCTGGACATGCACAGGATTTCCTTTTTCTCAGTATTGTACAACCAAATGCTTCTACAGATTTACAATTCCATCTCAATTTCCCAGCTGACGTACACAATTTAGCCAATTCCATTTTCTGTTATACTATTCATCATACTACAGGCAAATCATTTAACCTATCTACCATAGCAAAGCAGTGGCCTGTGTAACTAACACCAAGATGCACCTGTGCTCACCTGATAGCACAGAAAGAGCAACCATAAATCACAGCTTCTCATAAAAATTAAGTTTGTGTAAAAGCACATCCTTTACAACTCAGTGATGAGCAAAAACTAAGAGGAGATGGAACAGGAGCTATCAAATCAGGCTTTTGTTTTGAAGTGATTTATTTCCCTGAATTCATTGGCATACAGAAGAGAAGTGTTATTGAGCTTAAGTGGCTGTGTGCCCGTGACTGAGAAGCAAACCATGTCCTGTTGGAAATCTTTGAGTAAGACACCGCTCTAAATTCTTAAGGAATGTCAAGCAGCAGCAACAAAGAACAATAATAATAAAGACAGATGGATTGTATTTCCCTCTAAATTTTAGTTAGATTTAAATGAAGCTACTCATCTGATTTCCACTATGGAATGCTTAAAAAATTAGTGAGCTGACAAGTCTGTCTTGCACTGCTAACAGAACAGATACAAAGGCCAAACAAAAAAAACAATATTGTTAACAGATGAAATATAACCATCTGGTTTTACTGTGAAGTATTTGAAGGCATCCTGATAAGTATAAAAAACCTGTGCATCTGATCAAAATAATGATTATTATCTTCTGAGGTAATTCTATCTGAGGTAGACAACTGTGCAATTTGATTTTTCTTTTATTACAAAGATCCCCACTTCCTATCACCTCTATGCTTGCATTAGATCAGAAAAAAATAACAAAAAAAACAACTAAACAAGAATGCCCTTTCAGAAATGCTATAAAAGGAAACAACAAAACTACAAAATAATATAAACAAACAATGAGGTTCTCCTTTGCTGAAGATTTCAGGGCTAGAAGCATTTCTTAATGTAAAATGTCACCAAATTCCAATATATCTCTGCAAATCTCTTTCTGTACAAAGATGTGGTGGATACCCTATCCTGGTGACACTCAAGGCCAGGCTGGATGGGGCTCAGAGCAACCCAATCTAGCTGTAGATGCCCCTGTTCATTGAAGGAGAGTTGGACCAGATGCCCTTTAAAGGTTCCTTCCAACTCAAATGATTATGTGAAATAAAATAAAGCAAAACACTGTGTTTTTACTACTATGAAATAACTGAAATTCATTTTATTCGAACATATTCACAGCAGGAGCAATCACAACTAAAAATAAGAAAATTCATTTTGTCTCTTAGCACTTAAATATATGGCAATAATATGCATGTATTAAGCAGGGTCTAGCACAACTACCAAGCTTAGCTGCTTTTCACTGACTTCATTATGTCCAACCTGATGAAGTAATTTTGGCTGTCATGTTATAAATCATTGGCAAGATTAACAACGATACACATTAAGATGATATATGTTTTATTGCTGCTCAGCTAAACATGTCAGCTAAAGTAATTATGGCTATGAAGCTGCATTTATTTTTCCATTGTGTGATCCTTTAAGTCACTCACATTTGAGATGAGGAATATTCACTTCAGTCTCTTTCAAAAGCAGTTATTAACAGCATTACATCATTTAAGACAGAGTTGAAAGTTCATTATCCAACACGTGAGTCCTAAATTCTATGACTTTAAGAGGATCTAGGGAAAAGTTAGGATTATCAGCACTGGAGAAAGTAAATATGTATAAAAGTGTGTCTTGGGGACTGTATGGCTGCAGGAGATGGCAAAGGAATTTAGGACCTTCACTTTCAAGTTGCTCTTTTCATTACATACTCAGTGAGTAATAATTGAGAGCTGTAAAAACAAACTGTTTGGTATTCGCTCCCTGGTCTCAATCCAGATACGTATGGATGAAGCCCAGGTTTTTAAATATTCATTGCATGGTGGGAACCCTTATTGGCAGCTGCAGCAGAAACATTAAGCACTGACAGAGCAGAGAAATTGTTACCTACTCTAAGACAGGGAAGTTCTTTCAAAAGAGATGTAAGTCATGTTCAATGTCTAATGATTGATACAGTTGAGGTCTGAATAGCCACTGATTTACTCAATGCCGCCTAACAAAATCTTCCACAAATGCTCCATAATTGTTGGGGCTGGAGCTCCATGAAATAAATAGACTCGGGGCAAATTGCAAAAGGACAAGGCATTATCTAAGTGAGACAGCTAATGCTGTGTGACAAAGCACATTACTGCAGTCCAGCCCTGCCTTATGCAACATTCATTAATGAGGTGTAAGAAGTAGAAAATGCTTTAATAAGATATGCAGCTGCTGCTAAACTGGAGAGAGATGCTATAAGAAAGAGATCTTTGGAAATACAAATGGAAAATAACAAAATGAAATTGAAGTGGAAAATGAAGTGTGAGATTATCACAATTTGCACAAATGTGGCAAGTACACCTCTTTGCATGGGATGTGCTCCCAGGTGAGAGCTCTGAGAGCCTCAGGTACTGAGGGCAAACAAGGGAACTTCTTAAGTAACAACTTCTATTGTTCCCAGTCCCATTAAAAAGAGATGACAAAACAGCACTATAATCCTTAACAGTTTTCCAGTAAAATTATTTATCTGAAAAGACTGAAGTATGAGAGCTCGTGAAAGAATGGAAAGGTTAGGGATAAGAACAGACTGAATGTAAGCCTTGTCTAAAGGAATCAGCATCAGACTATTTTGTCCAATTGAGCACAACACACCAGTATCAGAAATAACCTGAAGAGCCAGAAATATCTCTCAAGCTGTTCCAGTCTGTCAGTTGGCTCTATGAATTCAAGACAGTAAGCAAGCAGAAAACCCCAGTTAACCCCTTCCTTCACTATGGCCTAGGAAACAGAATCCAGACAAGCGGTAAAATTCAACACAAACTGAGGAAACCTTCAGCTGAAGAATTGACCAGCTAATTGACCAGCTGGACCACAGGAATATGAGAACTGCAACCAGAAACACACAGAACAAGCGCTTCTCCTGTCTGAATCTAAAAAGTTGTCAGGATCCTTTCCTCCCGTTTATTTTTCACATGCAGAATGTGGCTTATAAAGTGGAAGAGTAACGTGATCTATCTGACAGTAGTGCTGCTCTGATCTGGATGTTCAATTGGAGGGCCTCTGGAGATTTCTTCAAAAATGAAATATTCCCTTATTCTTGCCAACTATACATTAGAACTGAATGTAACTATGAAATTTGTGCTTCACAGTTATTTATCTGTTTTGTATTGGATTTTAGAGAAGTGTGATTCAATTTTGGCATTTAGAAAATCAGCTGTTACAAGGTATTTGAGCAGTAAACTCACTCTTATCATAACATGGATGTTACTAAGGCCACTGATAAACCTGTTAAGAATTTTTTGCCTATTTTCAATAACTATATTCTAACTCCACTCTACTTTGCTTTTTGTTCTATGTTCTTTTTAAACAGGTTATTAACTGTTAGAGATAAAAATTAAAGTAGAATTAATACATATCACTTATCTTGGTGTACAGTCCTTCAAATGTTTGGTAAAATATCCTTGTGGACATTCACTGAGTGAAGAAAATGTTATATGCATTAACCTTGTGTGCTCAGCACTGTTTCCACAGCTGTACTTCGGTACTACTCTTTTGCTTTAGAAGAAGGCAGAAACAGACAGAATGTAGGTTTTCTTATGTGCCCATGGGAAGATGAGTGGTATTTATGTTTCAAATTACTGTTTCCTAAATTGAAATATAAATGTATAGCTATGGGTTATCTATTCCCAGACTTCTGTGTTCCAAAACCAAATGTTTGTAAGAGGTACTATACGCAGAAACAGAATTACAATTGCTCCTATAATTCTTAAGTCTTTTCCATCAAGGTTTACTGTCAGTTTTATTCCTCAAAATGCATACTTAATTTCTATGGTGCTTTAATTAATAATCTGCCAAGTTTCATTTTAAAAATTGGAAGCAAGAATTATTTCTCTGCTAAAAGAGTATACTATTGAACTATTCTGTTATATACCCTCAAACAATTCCAGTTAGCAAAATTTAAGTAAAAATAAGTCAAACAGAAAACATTTTAATGAGTTAATGTCAGGTACTCTGATCTTTGCATCTTCAGTGGGCTGCTTCTGATGGTTTCTAACTCTCCTGCAAGCCGTCACTCAAGTGACAAGATTAATCTAGTAGAGCAAATGAGGATTGGCTGTCTGATTAACATATGTGAACTACTTACTAGAAGCTTTAGGGAACTATGTGCTCCTAAATTTTTTGCAAAGGAAGAGGAGCTCTAACTTAGCATACTGCATAGAACTACTGCCCTTCTTTCTTTATTCTTTTACTTCGTGGATCAACTGTTCTATTTCTCATGCTCCTACTTGCTTCAATTGTTTTTCAATCTGTAAAAGAGTTGATGTTAACTGAAGCAGCCAAACTGCTCAATTATTGATATTACCAGTTGCAAACTTTTTTTTCTGTTGAAATAAAAGAAGGAATAAAAGGGAATGAGAGTAACCTACTGCCTTAGAAACAGCCAATCAGTATCATTCTGAATGAACAAGTTTGTCCTCTTTAGATTACAATGAGGTAATTCACATATTCCTTTGTGCTATAACTAAGGTTATTAGAACCCAGTTATTTGAAAGAAATTTTCAGTAATGCAAAATGCTTTGAGGAACTCGAGATTATCCGCTTCCCTGATGTTGTTCTGTGCTGGTTCTTCTGGTGATACTCTTGTGATAAGCAGGAACGCAGCCACAGTCAGAGGCAGAGACGTGTAGACAATTGTTTGGAAGTTCATTTTTGGGTGTACTTTGCACCACTTAATGTACTGATGTAGGCTTTTTTTGAAAATTATTGTTTTAAAAGAAATCAAAGGTCTTACATCAGCCAGTGCTTTGAGAGAAATAAGTTCTGAGACACAGGCAAGTGGTTTTGGAGATCTTTGTATAGTCTCTCTAAAAACTGAATTGTAGCAACTTCGGGAAATATTCATTTTTAACACTGCATCATAATAATGCTATCTCTATTCAAGGTGAAGTTTTAATTAGGTAAAGAAACTTCTAGCCCACAAATGTACTTTATTTATGCATAAAAAGTGATGTTAAAAAAAAATTAAGCTTACACATCTAACCGATATCCTGTTTGCTCTCTACTCAGCTGGATTACTTTCTGTAACATTACTCAGCCGTTCTCATCTCCTTTGACAGCACACTGCACAGAGCTCTTTTTTCACCACACTGAAACACATACTTTATGGCAGTCGTTGAAATGATCATTTATAACTGCTCTGATCTGAAAAATTTTACGTGATGCTGCAGCTGAAATTTGTAAAAACAGCTCAAGGCTCTTCCTAAATCATGTAACATTTATTACAAATCTGGGGAGGCCCAGACCTTGAAGGTAAGATCTTAGCTTGCCTCCCTGACAAAATGTAATGTTACATAGGTACATATTCACACCCTGCGTGAAGTGAGCAAGGATATAAGAAAACATCTACTGAGATCCTGTTTCACCTGTTACAAATACAAACAGGCTATCTTGTGGTCAGCTCTGACTGTCTAACCGTGTGTAGGAAGCACTCAAGGACATATTCCGGTCTCTCTGGACAACCTGCACCTGCACTGCACTAGCCTCATAGGCCAAAGCTTTATCAAAAACATCTCAAGATACAGCTTCAATTGTTGTCACCTGTACTACTAAACAGCCAGAAGAGAGTTTGGCTCAGTGTTGAGATTATTCTTTTACATAATTGTCTCAAAGCTTGCTGGGGACACAGATGAACAAGTCCAAGCAAGTTCTGGGCAAGGGTTGTGAAATCCTTTGTCTGAGGGACACAGATGGACAAGGCCAGGGGCAACAAGAGAGAGAGAAGCTGCAGCTTAATGGCCAGGAAGCAGTCTTTTGTGTGGGCTTATCTTGAGGAGAATGGCCATCTCAGGAGGTGCTGCACATTACTCTTACCCAAGCACCCAGGAATGTCACGCTGGCAGAAGAAGGATAAAAAGGGGACCTAAAATCATGAGGTTTTAGGTTTTTTGGCAAAAGATTCCTCATGAAGAAGAAGAGGTTTCTGACATGAGAAGCCTCATGACCTGCCTCTCCCTCCTGCGCTCTACCACGATGCTGAAGAAGAACAAAGGTGTCTGCCATCAGATTCCTCACTACGGAATTCCTGCATGCTGACGGACTCTCCTGGGCCTGATACCTGAGTCCTGCTGCTTTCTCCCGGATTTGCTCTGCAACTTCTTCCTGCTACCTGCTTGCTGCCCCACACTGCTGTTGCTCTCCCCCATGCTGCTTTTGCCTCAGACCTTCAAAACGTCATGCAACAGGACTGCTGCTGGATCCTGGAGGTGACTGTCCCAGTTTTACGCGATTCTTACTTCTTTCCTATCTTTTCTATAATCCTCTTTCCCTTCCCCGTCTCCCTGATTAGGATTTATAATAAACTGGTTGGACCAACATTTGAACCGTTGTTTCTTATTCTCACACCGGGTGTACTGATATTAAAAGAACCTCATCTCCCTCCTATAAATTGGAGCAAGACATTCAGTCATCTTTATAATTCTTCTACATTAGTAGATTATGATTAGATCCTCCCTTACCATCTTCTCTGTACTCAGCACTCAGTTCCCCCAATCTCAATGAATTCATCTTACAGGCCCCCAGCCAACTCCACAACCCTACAGTGGACCTTCTTGAGTTCATCAGCCCAAAACCAAGAATGCTCTGCCAGCCTCACCAGTGCCAAGCAGAAGAGGATCTGCTTGCTATTCTCCTAATGTAGCCTGCAATGCTGTTTGTATTATCAGTGGAGAGAAAGCACTGCTGCCTCAAATTCCACTTTGTGTCTGCTGTGACACACAGCTCATATGTATGATCCCATAGTAGACCGGGATGTAGGTGGACCATAAGCTATTATGGGGTTATGGTACTTTCCTCTTTGGTTACTATGATGTTTTAGGATTGTCTTCTGAACAGATGAGATTTACAAGGACATGGTCCCTATCAGTGCTCAAGTATTTGCAACACTCAAGGGAGGGAAAGAAAAAGAGGGTAGAAGAGAGAAGCCTTGAAAGACTTTCCTTTAAGGAAATAAAGTTAGACATCTGAAGAGAGCCCAGAGAGCTTGGGGAAAATTACAGAGGGATGTTGAGAACAAACAAATTAAAAAAACATATCTATCATCATCTGAAAATTATGACTGTCTAGAAAGAAAACAAAATTTTTAAAAAAGTACGTACAGAGAAATCATCTCTCTAGATACTATTCTCTCAGAGCATCTGTAATTGGAAATAAAAAGGAATTAAATCTTGTTTGTTTTTAAATTTAAATGAACCATTACAGGCTTTTACTCCATTAAAAATGCATGAAAGTGTAGCTGACTATACAAAATCATATGCGTATTTTAGGTTTTCCTGCTAAAATGTGTTGGGTCAGTTCCTGACTAGCAGAAGCAACTACTGATTTTTAGAAATTACTCAGATTGACCTGATTTTGCCCTATATTTTGTACTGGAGGCATGAAGTGAACAAGGGAACATCTGTAAGGGAATGGTAATTTACAACGTGCTTGTATCTTCTTGGAGTCACAGCAAATGAAGCAAATGGAAAAAATTAATATATGGAAAATCTGGTTAAAAAAAAATTGTTTGCATGAGAAAAATGACATTGGAAGTAATCGTATTTCACCTTGTTTAAACAATACATTTTTTAATTACAAAACTCCTGCCTGTGAAAAAAATTTTTTACGTCTGAAAAATACAGCCATGTTTTGCTGATCTTTACAGTTCTCAGCATGTCTTTATTAAACACACTTACATTTGCTATCTGCATTTTCGAGTGTTTTTGTCTAGGCAGAAATTGAGCTATCAACTGAATACATTACCAAGTCAAGCCTGTAGGAAGCATAATTAGAAAAGTTCTCAAATATTACGTCAGGAATGCAGGGGAAAAAGTGCATCCTGGAAGATGGTGGTGCTCATGTTGCTTGTCAGTCATCAAATTCCTAATGCCTTCAATTCCACCATCACCATGCTGATGGACAGAAATAGGTCATGTGGGTGTACTGCAGTCCTCAAGAAGCCAAGCATGCAATCAACTTACCAATGATGGAATCTGACTGCAGTGCCTGCAACCAAGGAACTTCTTCTGGTTGGTCCTACAGGTTCTTCCAAAGGCTTTTAAGGGTCTCCCAGTTGTTCTAAAGGCTTTGCATACTTCCTCTTTTACACTGGCTGGTGTGTAGCAGGCACCCCCCTGATCCTGACCCACAAGCTGTGAACAGACCAGTCCTGATCCCACAGCAGGGCACTGTGCACCTGAGCTGCTCTTCCTGGCAGAGCACAACCCTCCTCCAACTCCTCACCTCCCAGCTGTCCGTGCCCAACACACACTAGTTCCAATTTATCTGCAACAACATCCTAGATCCACAGTGGTCCACAGGCTTCCATCATCAGGGGAAAAACTCAGTAGCTAAGATAATTTTCTGAAGGGACTGTCCTGTTAAGGGCTCCTTTTAATTAAAGAAAAGCAAACAAACAAACAAAAAAAAAACAGCAACTACTGCAGCAGTATTCCTACAGACATAGCATCAAGGCTATGTCAGTGAAGACGACAGAAACTAAAAGCCATCCAAGCAGAAAGACACCCTTATCAGAGTGTTTGTTACACGTCCTTGCACTAGAGGGGGAGGCTCGCTGTTATGTCGGGGAAAGTTACCACTCCTTTAGAAATAACAGTCTGCAAAAACGGAGTGCACTATCAGAAGTGTGACATCCAGTTTCTTCTCTGTTAAAAACAAGCAAACAAAGCTTTTTCTGTGATAGCCACAACTAAAACAGAAAAAGTAAACTTTCGGTATAACAGGTAGGTAATTCTCCTTGGGGATCTTTTTCATTTTCCAACTAGTGCCATTTTGTAAGTAGGATTTAAAACGTTCTTACTCCATTCTCCAACTTCTTGCCTATCTATAGATATTTTTCATATTATAAGAAAATTATGAGCCAGTAAAAGCAGTCACTGTGGCAAACACCTTTCCCCTTTTAGAACCATAGAAAAATAGAACTTGTGGAGAAGTACATGATCCACAGTGTAGATCACGCTTTATTTCTGGAAAACATGCTTCTACCTTCATTTGCTGTCTCTTGGCTAATTTTACAGCTACTATAGCCTTCATGTTTGTATTCTTTTTTCCTTTTTATGATATTCACACAGCCATCCCCAATTTCCAACTGCCTCCTCTGTTCTACTTTTGGTGTTTTGTACTCCAACATTCAGCATAGGGATAAGAAAAAAAACCATTTCTTTACTAGATGTGCTACCTTTTATCCCTCACTGATTCCAAATTCAGTGCAGCCCCACTAGGATTTTACAACAAATACTTGCCTATTTATACTATCAACTTTTTTCTTTTCTTTTCTTTTTTTTAATAGCATATGCATGTACATGAAGAAGAGTTGTTAGTTTAAAATTTCCATGTCCTTAGTTTTATCAAAAGGATCTTTCATAAGACAACATTATTCTATCATACGACAAAAAAAAATTTAAAAATAAAATAACATTACTCACATCTGGAAGGTCCCTAAGTTTATTTCTGAACAAGCACAGCATCTTCAGACTCTTCATGAATCTGATCTCTTTAGAGTTCATGACAAAACGCTTGCAGGTCAGATAAAATCTGGGAGACTTTACAGAAAACACAGCTCCCCAGAGACATATATATAGATATAATTTTTATTTTTTGCTGGTTAAAGTTATACACTTGAATTTTTCTAACATGCAAAGAGGATAAAGCTTTTCAATCAATACTCCTGATGTATTTAATTTGGAACACAGAGACTACCTTGGTTTATTTGTGATTTTACTAGCTTTTGGTCTGTGAAGAGTTCTTCTTATTATATATCTATCTATTTATAACTTACAGAGGCAGTTGCTAAGATTTTAATTGTATCTGAAAGTACCTATACCATATGCCTCTTGTGATTAATCATAACCCATCTGCTGCTTTTATTAGTTTCTCAAAACAAAGGAATTGGTGGGTTAGTGTTCTTCCCAGAGCCAAAGAAGGCAGAGCAAATGCCTTTCATAGTTCAGGTCCTATTTTTAAGTCTGCTCAGCTGCTTACATAGATTAAGTAATCAACGCAGGCTGCTTGTCATTAATAAATGCATCACAGGAGATCAGCTGGAAGATAAAGGGCAGCTTGTGTCTGAGAACTAAAAGTAAAAAGTTGTACAGGCAACAATCGCATGACTTACAAAAAAATACCGCCTGAAATGTTGCCTTTTGAACTAACCAGATGATGCAGGTGGGACATTCTCACGCTAGATACTGAAAGGCCACCATCAAGTTTCCTCAGAGCCTTCTCTTCACCAGGCTGAACAGCCCCACCACTCTCATCCCATCCTCGCAGGGGAGGTGTTCTTTCCCTCAGATCACCTTTGTGGCCCTCATCTGAATGTGCTTCAACAGGTCCATCTGAAACATCTGATCAGGGCTTCATAGAAGACACCAGACTGCCTGTAAGAGCTGCTGCCTAGTTCCACTTACTCAGATTCCCAAACCACAAGGTGACCAGAGCCAGCCAAGGAGGAAGGCTGGAAAGCTGAGAGTAATCCAAAAGGCCAATGCCAGCTGCAAGAGCTAGTGTCCCTACTCTGCCTGCTGCCAGAACATACAGCAATAATTCTCACAACTGCAATTCATCAAAGCATTATGCTCAGACAAAACAGAGCAGATGGAGTGCCACCATCTCACTTCATCAGATCTGTCCCATCACATAAGTCATACAATCAGCTCTACTGCCTGTAAGTATTACAGAATAATTAACTATCACATAATCACAGAGTAATTGGCTTGGAAGAAACCTTACAGCCTCTCCCAGCCTCAACCTCTGCTGTGGGCTGGCTGCCCCCACCAGCTCAGGCTGCCCAGGCCCCCCACCATGGCACTGGGCACTTCCAGGGATGCAGTACCCACAGCTCTCTGGGCACCACTGCCAGCACCTCACTGCCTTCTGAGTAATGAATTTCCTCCTAGCATCTACCCTAAATCTCCCCTCTTTTAGTTTTAAACCATTCCCCCTTGTCCTATTGCTATCTGTCCACAGATGAAGTCGCACTCCAGAGTGACTAATAGATGTTAGTAGTTCTGGTGTATTTTGAGGTTTATATATGTTGAACATCTGTCGTTCACTTCTTGTCTAATAGCTGTTCATTTAAATGTTTTTATTTGTTCACAATTCTGAGCCTGTGGTTTTTTTTTTTTTTTTTTTTTTTTTTTTATTTCAAGCAGAAGGTCTGCACATAAGGGTAAAAGTTACACATCCTCCTGGATATTGTTAAATCACATCTGTTGTACTGGATAACTGTGGTTATATGTTTAAGCTTTATTTTCAAAATCACTGTTTTTTGTCTGTTTCAAAATGCTAGCTAACCAGAAATAGTGGATACTTGCAGTGACTGTGATGTTGGTAAGGACAACTGAAACAAACATTCTGTTATTACTGGAATTTTTGGACAGAATGTGATGTGAATAACAAGAATATTTACTATGCTTTTTACCTACATATTCCTGATTCTAACCAGATAGTGAAAAACAGGTGAAAGGTGATTTCATGTTTCTTAAGCCATCATGCCTTTTCATTTTGAGGGACTTGTTACTTATCTCTTGTATTCTTAATACATTATGTAAAATACTTATGAATGACAGTGTTTCACAGAATCAGAATCATAGAATGACCTGGGTTGAAAAGGACCACAATGATCATCTAGTTTCAACCAGCCTGGCCTTGAATGCCTCCAGGGATGGGGCATCCACAACCTCCTTGGGCAACCTGTTCCAGTGTGTCACCATCTTCTGTGTGAAAAACTTCCTCCTAATATCTAACCCAAACCTCCCCTGTCTTAACATAAAACCATTCCCCCCTGTCCTATCACTATCAACCAATGTAAATAGTTGCTTATCTGGCAGTGGTTTACCATTTTTTGATTGTCTAAGTTGTTAACAGTAAAGTTAATATTTCAGAACATGGTTTGTCAACAGAAATACTTTTGTGCTCTGAAACTTGTGTTTTTAATATATGCAAAAGGATTTATTTCTATTAGGGAGGTAGTGCATTGACTGCAACAAAAGGGCACAGAAGAAGAATTGGTCTGATTTCTTATGCTGAGCAGTAACAAAATTGAAAGGCAAAGTGATAACCGTATCTGCTAATACAATCTAATTCACTTCACAAAATAAAGCAAAATATTGTTTAAATTAGTGGATAATTTAAGAACATTTGATAGCTTAAATTCTTTTGACAAACCTTTGTTTTTTCTATATGCAAATTTCTTTTAGGAGTTATTAACAGAGTATAACTGGCCCAGAAATCCATTTTTTTAGTACAACTGTGAGGGGAGGAGAAAGATCTGTTTTTTTTTTTTTTTCTTTTGGAAAGTGAATTACTAATGACTATGAGAAGGTCAGCTGAAATGTTGTCCCATTCAGGACAATCTAATTGCTCTCAGAATCACAGAATTGCCAGGGTTGGAAGGGACCTCAAGGATCATGAATCTCCAACTCCCCTGCCACACACAGGGCCACCAACCATCCCACCTAATGCTAGACCAGACTGCCCAGGGCCCCATCCAATCTGGCCTTGAACACCTCTCTCAGCTGTTAACTGTCTTTACAGACTGAGAGATGCTTCCTCGGGCATTGGGAATAATTATCTTTTGAAGTTAATCCACATTTAATACCAGTAACATTTTGGTTCCAGCAAAATCCAGCCTGTGTTTTAGTAATAGGAATTAAAGAAAAGCTCAGTAAATTGAGTTCTTTCAGATGGTGATTTGGTGCCAGAAGGGTACTCTGTTTTCTTCATTGCTTCATTAAAAGAAAGTTACAAAAATACTTCATAGAAAATGAAAGTGTAGATTAAAATTAAGAACAGAGAAGATGATTTTTAATCACTTTTTATAAATGCATCTGTGTAGGTGTACACTAGAAAAGGATTCAGAATTGTCTTCACCAGAGCTCTGTACATAGCACAAATTTGGCGAATCCACCTTCCAGTTACTTTGTTTATGCCAGAATATGGGTTCCCAAGTCTTTCTTATAAACAGTGTCAACTTCATTTGTCAGCAGTAAAAATACAAACTGATGAAGTTAAGCAGTTTGTCAATTAAGTAATGCAGTCAGAACCAATCCCCAGAATGGAAGGTTTTTATGCCATTTATATTTGTCTGTTTCTTTTTCCACTGAAGGTGACTTGTCAGAAAACTTATTTAAGATGCTTACTGGATACCTTTCTAGCATTGTATCACTTCTTTTACATTCTTTTGAAACAGTATATGTTAAACATAGACCTATTCATATTGGGGATTTCTTCAAAGACACTTTTCACAATGAGTAGTGTGTAGGAGACCAATCAAGATGTTTTCAGACAATGTTTAGCTGAATTATTTTCTTTCAGTCCGCAGTTCTGATCTGAAACTATTCTACAGTAACACTGTATGTAAGTTTGGTAAATAGATATGCTTAAGAATAAGGCATTTTTTTCCTTTAATATCACTACTGCAAATGACAATTTTCTTTCGCTCACCTTTCACATTCTCCTCTCTCATCTCTCCTCTTTCCTCTCTTTTTCACCCTAGGATTCTGATAAAACCTGGCTTGGCAAATGATTCCATGTAAAACTCAGGATTCATTAACATTGTAAGTTTAATTTTGGATTTTTTTTTCCAATGCATAGTGTTTTTCTACTCACTTTGAGATAAAAAGGTTACAAACAAGATATCCTTGCAAACAAAATTACTTGGACAGAGGCTTGCAAACACATGCCCTTGATCACAAGTGCAGAAGCTTGCAAATTCCTTTCCACTTGGTGTCTGTACACTCTGATCAAATAAGGTTTTATGCTACAAAGGACAACTGATAACATGAACTTATGAACTTTTGACTTACTGTGCAAGCTTAATATGCCAATTAATAATAACTTCCCCTCCCCAGGATGCATAAAGTAGAAGTCAATTACACGTGCGATGCATGATACAGAAGGGGGACACATGCAAGGGGTATATATATTAGGCAGACTCGGAAGTCTGTAACAGAATTGTAGGGGTTGGAAGGGACCTCTAGAGATCATCTAGTCCAAACCCCCCTGCAAAGCAGGCTCCCTAGATCAGGTTGCACAGGTAGGCATCCAGGTGGGTCTTGATCTCCAGAGAAGGAGACTCCACAACCTCCCTGGGCAGCCTGTTCCAGTGCTCCGTCACCCTCAGTGTGAAGAAGTTCTTACACACAATTGTGTGGAACTTCCTATGCTTCAGTTTGTGGCCGTTTCCCCTTGTCCTAACACCATACACTGATGAAAAGAGTCTGGTCATGTCCCTTTGCCTCCCGCATCTTAGGTATTTATAGACATTGACAGAAGCCCTCTTAGTCTTCTTTTCTCAAGGCTGAACAGAGTCAGGTTGCTCAGTCTTCCTCACAAGAGAGGTGCTCCAGGCCCTTATCATCTTTGTGGCCCACTGCTGGATTCTTTCAAGGAGATCCCTGTCTTTTTTGGACCAGGGAGCCCAGAACTGGACACAGAACTCCTCACCAAAGCAAAGGGGGATGATCACCTCTTCTGACCAGTTGGCCACACTCCTTTTAATGCACCCCAGGATGCCATTGGCCTTCTTGGCCACCAGGACATACTGCTGGTTCATGGCCAACCTGTTGTCCGTGTAACCTCTCACTACTTCAGCCAATGAGGAAAGGAGGAGGGACAATGTGGTTGAGAGATGAGGATAAAAAGGGGGCTACAACACCCGATACTTTGAGAGACTCTATGGGGAAATAGAGAGCAGACTCTCTCTTTATTCAAATAAAGAAAGCTGGAGACTCTCTTCTGTCTATTTTGGGGATAGAGATAATGGAGCAAGCCTATTTGAGCAGAAATTTTCCCAACAACCCAGGGGCTCATCTGGGATCCTTCTACCCTCTGGGATTGGCGAGCTGAGTTTGCTGGCAGGCATTCTTACTGATTTATGGTGATCAGCTCACTTTTGGGGCTGTTGGCACCAGCAGATTGGGTTCTCAGGACCATCCCAGAGGCAGATAGGATGACAAACTGGAAAATGGATGTGGCACCACAGCTGTGTTACAGCAGGAGAGATCACTGGAGGGATTTCCTACCCCTGCGGACAACAGGACACAGCACTCGCCTCTCATCGCTTATGGCATTTCATTGCCACTTCATTCTCCCCTTGGCCCCGCAGCCCAGCAATCATGACTCCGTGTAGGAATTGCACACAGACTTGCTCAGCAACTGCTGCTCGGGCTGGTCCAGCCAGCCAGGCCTGGGCCATGGCATGGGGATGTGGCCATCATGACGCATAGGCTTCAGGGTCTGTTGGGGCCCTTCCCAGTGGAACTCTGGGTGGTAGCAGCTGGGATCCACAGGCAGCCAGCAGGATGTGGCCTGGCTGCTCTGTGCCATGCGGGCCTACTATAGCCACGTGTGGACCCAAGGCCTGCCAAGGGAGCCATTTGTGGCACAAACTCCATCTGCCTAGGCTCCACTGGAGCTGTTTGAGGCTGCAAGGGCCACTCTGTCCTCCTCTCCACCAAACGAGTCAGGAACAGCATCTGATGTTGCCCCAGCACCTTCACTACAACTATAGGACTGCTGAGGTGGCACCAAGAGCCACGGCACCCAGACAGGTGCTCACCTTTTGCTTGGGGAGAGCTAGGACAAAGCCAGTGACAGCTTGGCCTTCGGTGTGCCCAGCAAACGCCACAGGACTGCCAAGAGCACCCAGCCGATGTCTGAGCTCTGGGAAAGCCCTGGCCTGGGCAACAAGCATTGGGTTAGAAGACAACACAGTTTCTACTCAGACCAAAGAACATATAAGCTCTGCCCAGCTCCCAGAATGCTTTCCTGGCAGGGAGGAATGTTCCCATTAAATAAGCCCAGGAAATGGAAGAGATGAGAATGGCAGGAAACATTCTGCATCTTCATTTCTTGCTCAGGACAATTGTGTGAAAACACCAGTGGGATTATGACCGTTTCAAAATGCTTTAGGCTAAATTGAAGGTTGAATTCAAACAATAGGTCTGTTTACGCATAGTGTTCTCTTTTGCAATTCAAAGTCTTTCTTCTGTTATCTTTCTGATTTTATGGTGGCAACTAACACTTCTCTGCATCTGTTTTACTTACTCTTCTCCTACTGACACTTCTCCAGTTGAACCCCAGTTTCAACTGAGATGATGCCCAGCTGCTCCAAAACAGCCAAAGAATTAGACTGAAGAGGAGAACTCCAGCTGACTCTTCCTGTTTGAACTGATGTACACTTAGTTAGCATCTCCTACTCTTTAAGACAGAGCAGGAGCAGAGGGGATGAGCTCCCCATGTATCTAAGTTCCAGCCTTCTGATTTTTCATTGTGGCCTGTCACAGCTCTTCTTAAACTGCCTGTTTAAAACAGAAGGTAAGGACAAACCATGGAAAGGAGGCAAAACGTTGTCTCTAATGCCATTTTTGCCCCAAGGAAAGCTGTGATGAAACAAATTCCCCTTTTCCCAGTGCTCTAGCTCCAGTATCATATTTCATTGTGTAAACACAATGGATTACAAAAATTATACATGTACACATAAGTAACATAAGTAAGTGATATGAAATTCAAAAAAGCAATAAATTTAAAAAAAAAAAAAAAAAAAAAAAAAAAAAAAAAAGTCTTGACATTAATGAAACATTTAAACAGCTTATGATACAGGATGAACATATCCACTTCCCCTTCCACCATCACCATGCTCTGCTTCCTGGGACTGGCTGCAGCCCACACTACCAACATGCAGCACAGCAAGGGATAGAACCATAGAATTGCTCAGGTTGGAAAAGACATTAAAAATCATCAAGACCAACCACAACCTAAACATGCTACCCTACCAACCGTCCAATAAATCATGTCCCTGAGCACCACATCCAGTTTTTAAACATATCCAGGGATGGTGACTCAACCACCTCCCTGGGGAGCCTATTCCAGCACTTCACAACCCATTCTGTAAAGAAGTGTTTCCTGATATCCAACCTAAATCTCCCCTGGTGCAACTTGAGGCCATTTCCCCTCATACAGATACAGGCCATTTTTACAGGCCATTTTTATAGGCCATTTCACCTCAAAGACACAGGTTGGGCAGAGAATGGCCTAAGAGTAGCCCAAGAAGGATTTGGGACTGTTGGTTGATGAAAGATTCAACATGAGCCAGCAATGTGCTCTTGCAGCCCAGAAGGCCAACCATATTTTGTGTTGCATCAAGAGAAGTGTGACCAAACGATCGAGTGAGGTGATTGTGCCCCTCTACTCTGCTCTTGTGAGATCACATGTGAAGCACTGTTTCCACTTCTGGAGCCCCCAACACAAGGACACAGATGCTGGAGCAGGTCCAGAAGAGGGCCACACATATGATAAGAGGGCTGGAGCACCTCCCCTACAAGGAGAGGCTGAGAAAACTGGCGCTCTCCAATACCTGAATATAGCAGCTTTCCAATACCTGAATATGGCCTACAAGAAAGCTGGAAAAGGACTTTTGAAGGGCATGTGATGGGGGAGTCTGATGGTGACAGGTACAGGCAGATATCCCATGTTCACCAGGAAATTAATATTCAGAATTGAGATTCCATTTCACTTGGTCATTTTCATGTACAGAGAAATTCAAGGATATTTTCAAATAAATTATTCTGTAAATTACTACAATGCTGAGTATACAACTCATCTATAAACACAATTTTACAAAGAGCAAACCTCTGTCTGCTTGAATGGGAGGAGTCGCAGAGAATTCATGCTATAGTAGGATCCTAAAGTCATAAAAATTAGTAAATTTATTAATACTAGAAATTAAGAAGTGAACAATTCATGTACAGAATTAGAAGTGACCACAACAAAAAATGCCACATATAAACCAATTTATTAAATTTTGGCAAGTTCCACATAGCACGAGCAAGGATCTTCTGCCCACTCTATTAAAACATTCTTTTTCTTTATACAGGTTGTAAACATAATAAACAGCACAAACTGTTAGTACAGGCATTCCAGGATTCTGACATCTTCCTCTTATCAATTAAAAAAAAAAAAATGAGAACTCAACAAACCAAAGAACTTCTTTCACAAGGTATCTATGAAAAGCAGCATCTGCATTTTGTATCAAGCCAATTTTAAGCAGCACTGAGAATAATATTTGAAATTATTATTTTAAGTAAAATTCATAGTGCTATTATGAATAGAGACATCTTTTTCATTAAAAATGTGGTTTCATACAGGAAAGGTAGTAAATCAAATTCTGCAGTGGAACAGCTGCTGTAAATAGAGCTACATTTGCTATACTGTATCTGATAAATAAGGATGCAGCAAATTCTTGATATTGTTAATATATGGTTACCAAAACCATTCTAAAAAATTCTTAATATGCGTTCTGCTTGTTCAGCCAGCACTTCTCTGCCCCCCACAGACCTCTGCTATGACTGCTTTTTTATTTGTATGTTTCCCTCTCTCAAAGTGCTTTAATTCAGACAGAACCTGATCCATAAAGTGAACATTTATCTATTTGATTAAGAGCAGATTTGCAATTTAAGTCCTAGGAACATGAATCCACTGGCTAAATTCACCAAAAGATTACAATATGTGCACTGTTACCTCATAATCTTCAATTGAGGGCAAATGTTTAAATCTGACAAGAACTGCTTTTCTTCAAAGCAACTTACTGGCATAAAATAATGCAGACAATTATGATGTTATAGGCTATGGCTTTAAGAACAACAAGACTTCTACTGTTAAAAAACAACTGATTGCATTACAGTTTGCTGCCAGTTTTGGAGTCATAATTGTAGCAACCTCAAGACAAAAACCTGCATTTCCAAAGTAAAAAGACAAACAATTAAAAAAAAAAAAACCCAAAAAACCTTTCAAGTCTTCTCTGTGCATAAGGAAAATATAAATTATTTTGCATATCACATTTAAAGTTACTGATATAAGAGAAGGTGGTTATTTTTACACTTGTATCCAACCTGTTTTAAGCCTTATAAAATACTGCATTTTAGGCCACGCATAGATCAGCAGGTCCATGCATGATGAGTTCAGGTAAAGTCTCACTACCTGAACTAAGGAAACTGAGGACCTGTTTGTAAGATTTCTGTAGCATCAAAACACACAGATGAAGGATGAACAGCACAGCTGACTCATCCATGTTATGATGTACAGTCATCAACAACAATTCTCTACCTAAGAGATTCAGTACCAGGAACAGCATCAACAGCATCCTATAGCAAAATAGAAGTGAAGCCCTCAGATCTTGGTAAAAAAAACTGATAAAAGCCTGTAAAATTTTAAGACACTTTTTGTGATTCCTTCAGTCAAGCTCTTCCCTGCCCAAATAAAGGGGATCCCTACTATAGTATTAAAGCTAGATTCTGACAGAACTAAAATACAGCAAACAATACTCCAGCAATCTAAATAAATCAATTATTTTGAAGTCCTCAACTCTTCCATGATCATGAAAATCTCCAAGAAATAATGTAAAAGAAACCTTTCTAGTAACCTTAATTCTTTAGTATATTGCAGATTAACCATTCGCTGCTGAGTATTTTCACCGTGGCATGAGAAGAAGTTCTATGAAAACAAACAAACCAACAGAAAAAGAGTTCCGACCTGCACAGTCAGTATTTTAGAGATTTTCTAAATATGATTAATACCAACAAATTCAAAATACTGTGGTGTTTGGAACTTTGTCTTTCTGTGTTTCAAATAAAGAGCTGTTTATGATTCCCAGCAAAACCTCAAACATCTTTTTTTCCATTTTTTATCCATTCCAGGTAGTTTTACTTTCCTGTCCATCTAACAGTTGTCTGGAGCCCAACATATCAAGATGCAACTGTTACCAATGTGGATTTTTTCAATACTAGCTGCCATTTTCTGTAGCCGTGTCTGTTAGAAGTTTTACAGAATTGTAATGTTCTCCTAATCCATAAGCATGTCTCATATACCTGAAAAGTTAGAAAATAAATATTTAGTTTAACTAAAATATACTGCATGCCAAACACTAACAGCACTGGACAGTTTAAGTTCAAGTTTTAGCACAGAAAAATAAATGGTCATTAAAAAAAAAAGCAGAGCACTAATAAAGGCAGGTTTTAACATTGGTGACTTTCAGACACAGACTGACACAAGCTTTGAATAATAATAAAAAAAAGTTTTATTAGCGTTAGTAAGAATTTTAAGAATGGATAAAATTACATACTTACACAAGTATTATTGGTTTGCCTGAATATTCTTCACCAACAATAATAGAAGGGGAATCCATCTGCACTACCTCAATAGGTGTCTGCAGAATGTGCGACAAAGCCCTTAGCTGTAAGGCAAAAACAAAACCCATTCAGTAATATGATTAAATCCAAGTGGGGAGCAGACATACTATTTAGTTCTAGCGAACATAGTTTAGTTATAACATTTCAAATTTTGTTAGAAACTAAACTTTATTAAAAAGCGAAATAGCTTCAACTTTTCCAACTAATAAATTGCCTTAAATTATTTATTATCTTGATAAAAACAGACAACATTGTGCTAGCTACAGTAATAACTTTCAGAAAGCAGTAAAAAAAAATGGACATAAAACTAAAAAAAAGGACATAAACTAAAACATACTTTCTCAACCTCAAAGGTTATTACAAAAATCCAACAATGCTCCGTTTGTTACCATAGAATCATAGATACATCAAGGTTGGAAAAGACCTCCAAGAGCATCTAGTCCAACTGTCATAGAATCATAAAATTACTCAAGTTGGAAAAGCCCTTAAAGATCATTGAGCCCAACCACAATCGGACCATACTACCCTAACAACCCACTGCTAAATCATGTCCCTGAGCACCACATCCAAACAGCTTTTAAACACATCCAGGGATGGTGACTCAACCACCTCCCTGGAAAGCCTATTCCAGTGCTTCACAACCCTTTCTGTAAAGAAGGCATTCCCAATATCCAACCTAAACCTCCCCTGACGCAACTTGAGACCATTTCCCCTCATCCTGTCACCTGTTACCAGTGAGAAGAGACCAACCCCACTCTCGCTGCAATCACCTTTCAGGTGTCTGAAGAGAGCAATAAAGTCTCCCCTCAGCCTCCTCTTTCCCAGACTAAACAGCCCCAGTTCCTTCAGTCTCTTCTTGTAAGGCATATTCTCCAAGCCCTTCACAAGCCTTGCTGCCCTTCTTTGGACGTGCTCCAGCACCTCAGCATTTTCTTTCTGTACTGAGGTGCCCAGAACTGAACACAGTCCACCTACCACCAGCTTGCACAAAAAAAAAAATGCTTTCTTCCCCTTAAGACAAAGTCTTCCCTTAATCCTACTGTCATTCTTTCTAACAATATTTTAAGCTACTGAATTCTTTACCTGTTATGCTGTCAAAAAGAACATCAGCAGACCAGCAGAAATGCTGACACGGGGAAAATTACAACCACAGAAGAAAATCCCTACAGGCACTATTTCCTAAGAAGTCCTTTTTTAAAGATAAATTGATAATTTGCAAAATTCTGAACTGAGTGAATATGATACTTACTTCCAGTTGACCACCCCATGCAGCTGTATTTGCTATATCATCACAGTATTTTGCAAATTCCTCTGTGGGGAAAGAAAAAAGTCAACTGTTAGTAGTCCTCTCCTTTGAGAACTAGCAACTAAGGAAAAATAATGGTTGTACAATGAACAGCTAGAACCTGGAAAGTCCAAAGACGGGAAAATATATACACTGAAGGGGGAAAAAAAAAAAAAAAAAGAAAAGCGGTAGAAACCAGAAAAAAAAGCATAACTGTTTTGGAAAGAAAAATAAAGACTGAAGGCAGAAATAAGGAAAGTTACAGGGAAAAAAAAGAAATTTACATTTTAAACTTTTTATTCAAGGAATTGTTAGTAACAAAAAGCATGAAATTGCTTATGTGTTTCAAAAATTACTGTTCTGAGAGTCTAGAATAGAATATGAAAGCAAATATGCTTAATTCTTAGTGTGATATATTTTTAGTATCTTGTAACTGCATGTAGTTGTGCTGTTACTTTCTGAATTCCAAATTAGCCAACCAATTGTTAACTTCTACAGCATTTAGAACACAGCAGAACCAATACACAAATGAAGTTCAGGAACAAATATATAAGGAGTTAGTCACACCTCAGCTGTAACCAAGGGCAATAATTATATCGGAAATAATTACAATGTTTTCTAAAATCTTTTACACTACAATTCTTACCTTTGCTATACATGTCTCCAGTATTGGGGTTTGTAAGAAATGGCAGGAAGTCATCAAAGTGACTTTGAATATACTTTGCTGTTTGATTTCTCAGAGTTGCAACAGTCCAGGAATTGTGGTGATCCTTGAGCTGATCTTCAATAGCTCTGTACATGCAATGGCCATCTGAAGGAATCTGTTTAATCTCCAAGTGCCTTGCTGCCAACAAGGAGGCAAGTTTCTGACTTTCAAGATGCCTTGCTCCTGTTAAATTTTCTATTTCAGCTTCAGCTATTCTTTCTTCTCTTTCTTTCTCCAAGGCAGCTTTTTTTTCCTTAGATTGTAAACATAAATTATATCAACCATTAGACTTCAGAAGATGTCTGTACAGCTCTTCACTCAGTAGTTGACTCTAACTCTTTAACTGAAATGCTTCCTCAGTACCTTGAAGTTCATGAAACATTCTCTGAAATAAGTACTACTAAGTTTCAGAAACCTCCTAAACCCAAGTTTTAGCAAGTGCTAAATGACCAATAAATCCCCAAACCCACAAATTTACAAGAACTTCATTATTAAGGTTCTTTTGCTGAATCTGTAGTGTTCTATTACTTTCATTTTTTCCACATATCTATCTTATTTTACTTTATTTCTTTATTAGTGCTTCCAGTGAAATTCTTACAAAATGGTTTGGGTTTTATGATTTTTTTTCCTGTCTTCTATCTCCTGATCTATTCAGACTTCCAGGAAGTGCAACTATTTTAAAAATTTTAAAAATGCTTACAAATGACTACATAGCAACTTCGTAAGTTTCCAAGACACCAGAAGGTGCAAAATCAATACTGAATTAGCCAGGTAATGCCCTCTGTAAAATAATTACCAGCTACTACAGCTTATTTTAAATGAAAAGAACTTAATCAAATATTTGTAAAATGTTTTGATGTTATATCATACCCGTCTCTTCTGTGCTTTTGATATTCGAGGATGCTGAATCTGCTGCTCTCGTCCCTCAAGCTCAAAATTTGCAACACCATCAGCTATAGAATCTATCTGAAAAGAGAAAAAAAAAAGCGTTACAAGTTCTTATTGGTATAAATAACTTAAAACAATTTTAAGCTATTTCGAGGTAGTCTCAATGTATATTTACAGTGTTTTTACACAAAGATCAGCATGGCACAGAGCCTCTCAAAGCTGACAGTCAAGCATTTCACATCCCAACCCATCTGATTACCTTCTTCCTTTCATCTCAAAACGTGAATGGTTGTGAACTGCACAATTCTATGTGTTCTCTTACAAGCTTCCACAGTGAAGCGTGAACACAGCTGACTGGCTGCAGGGGAATTTTCTTCTCCTTACCTGCAGATGCATGTTAAGCTGAAGCAGCCAGAGAGCTGCTACCAAGTTCTGCACTAGTTAAATCAGAATCTTCTTAACAAAGAGTAAGTCCTTGGAAGAGACAAAGAATTGATGTTTCTAAGACAGAATGTCAAAACTCATCTCATTACAGTACAAACCAGATGTTGCTCTGGAAAGCACAGGTGTACTTTTGGTCTGAATAGAGAAGTCGAGAAATAAATTTGAGAAGACCAACAGGTATCTCAAACTAAAATCTTCACAGGGAAATCTATGATTGCCACAGGAACTTTAGCTCAAATACTTTGACAACTCATTGGCAAAAATGAAACAAATCACTGAAACTAATCTAAGAAGCGTTACGCTTATGAACTAATCACCTGCTTAAGAATCTGATTAAAGACTACTACATAAGATTTGCATAGGGTTATAGTGCTTGCAACTGAAAACGTTTTCAAAAGGAATCTCAGTAGATTCTTCTCAGACAAGACAATTTCTCTGAAAGTCTTTCACTAATCTTTTTCTCTCTTGTTTTCAAGCAATAGGCCAACCTGCTTACTTCCTCCTTAAGTTAGAAATCAGAAAACATTTGGTCCAGAAAGCATTGCAGAGACAGGTTTTTGTTTGTTTCTTTACAAGATTTACATAGCAAAAAGTCGAAGTTAAGAAGTCACTTAAGGAGACAGATAAGTATGGAGCATAGCATCAGTCACAGATAACCATGTTGTGCCAATATTCCAATTTAGCTGCAAGCCGTACTGCCATTTAGATAGAAGAAAGTATATGAACAGGCCTGCTTGCACCAACTGCATTTGAACTCAAGTGCATGTTAGAAATACGGGTTCCTTTCAGTATTGGATATACAGAATTAAGTATGCAAAATTGTTTGCAGTGGGAGTTTAAGTCACTTTATTTAGTAATTGATAAAACATAGGTTAACTTCTATACATTATTCAATTAAATGCTCATATAAAGTTTACTCGTATTTCCTGCAGTTAAACTGAGATAATACTAAGCCTCTGTAAAAAAACTAAGCACAGCACACTGTAAACATTCAAGTAGCTGCACTGCCAACATAGACTAACAGCAGCCTTTAAGACAAAACTCTCATGATTACAGAAAATGTTTTTGTAAAAAAAGAACGTCACCTATGCTGTTGCCAGATCTGCAAAACCAATCAAAATGCATTTTTCAATTGCCTACTGAAGTTCACCAGTCCAGTACTTGAGTAGCCTAATACTTATGGTAATTAGAAAGACAACATAACAAGAACTATAAAAATGCATATATTTATTAATAAGACTGAGCTGTTAACTTAGCCATAAGAGCAAAACCAAATACTGTTCACCATTAAGAATACAACGAAATGCTTCTTCCAGCAATGTCTGCTTAACCAACACAGCAGATGGATCTTTCCAAAGATTACAACAGTACTGCAAGGAAATACTGTGAGGAAAAGGAGAAATGCTTTAAAAAAATTACACATTAGTCAATTACAATTTTTTAAAAAGTTAAAGAAGTCCAAACACAAATTATATCTACACACAACTTAAGCTCAAGTTAAGGAATATACCTTATTCTGCTCAGGCATAGTTTCCTTCAGCTGCTTTAATTCCTCCTTGTGCTTCTGTTCAAGTTCTGCCTCTAGTTTGGCGACTTCTTCAGCCAGCTGTTTTCGCCTCTTTTTATCATTCTTGGGAACAGCATTTTTCATGCCTTGAATTTTTGCTGTTAAAGTAGTGTGATAAAATGTTACAGCAACTCCACAGTCATGGCCTAAGGGAGGATGCTAGCCATAAAGAAAAAATTACATATCTCAAGATATCAGAATGCTTTAACAGTTTGTATATCCGGCTGCACATCACACCACATTTTGCATTACATATATTTTTTTAACAGTTGAAATCATGACATCTGAAGTGTACTATGCTACTATTATATAAAGCAGAGTGGGTTCAAGGAGTAATTCAAGCAGGCTTGAATTGTGTGCAGGGCTACCACCCAGCAGATCAGGCTGCCCAGGGATCCATCCAACCTGCCCTTGAATGCCTCCAGGGATGGGGCACCCACAGCTTCTCTGGGCATCTGTGCCAGGGCCTCATAGCCCTCTCAGTGAAAAACTTCTCCCCCACATTTAATCTGAATCTCCCTTCTATTAGAACAAAACCTCCTTGTTCTGTCACTATCTCCCCATGTAAAAAGTCGCTCTCCCTCCTGTTTATAAGGTCCCATCAAGTACTGGAAAGCCACAATGAGGTCTCTCCAGAGCTTTCTCCAAGCTAAACAAGCCCAACTTCCTCAGCCTCTCCTTATAAGAGAAGACCAGCAGCCCTCAATCACCTTAAGAACTCTCCTCTGGACTCATTCCAACAGCTCCACATCTTTCCTGGAGCTGGGGTCTCCAGACCTGGACACGTTATTCCAGATGAGGCCCCACAAGGGCAGAGCAGAGGGGAACAAATCACCTCCCTGTCCCTGCTGGCCACTCCTCCTGTCACGCAGCACAGGTTACTGTTGACCTTCTGGGTTGCAAACACACACTGCTGGCTCATGTCAAGTTTTTCATGTCAAGTTTTTTCACCAGAACCCCCTGACTACTGCCTCTCTTTCCAATACCCGCTTTATCTGAGGGATGAAAATACACCCCCAAAACACTATGTTCCTATAATGATACACTGCCAAACCAGCCCTCTGATTGAAGGCCGCAGACTGATCTCTTTCATTAAATACCAAAGAAGCCAGATAAGGAAAAGCACGTATCAGATACATCAACAATGGGAAACGCTTAACGAAAAGGTAACGGTCAACCACGAAGCTCAACAGAACCCACGTGGAGGACCTCTCAGCCACGCCGTGGTACCGCACCGTATCGGTGAGACGCGGACGCGGCGCTGCAGTGACCGCCGTCACCGCGGCCGGCCGAGCCCGGAGGCCGCAGCGCGCCGCGAGCGATGACACGCGGCCACGCGGGTCCCTTCGGCAAGCGCTTCCGCAGCGCCTCACGAAAGCGCGTCTCCCTTCACAACAAAGGAAAGCGGCACGACGCCGGGCCGGGAGACACGCGCTAACGCAAGAAAGCGCACACCGCCGCCGTCCCTTCGGCCTCTCTCGCTGCCGAGCGCCCCACGCGCTGCCCCGGCGGACAGGCCGCTCCCCGCTCCCGGCCCGCCTCACCCTGCAGCTCGCGCTTCTCCCTGCGCTGCCGCTTGACGAGCTGCTGCAGCGGCCCGCCGGCCTCCGCCTCCTCGTCCTCGGAGCCCTCCATGGGCGCCCGCAGGCCCGCGCCCGCCGGACGCCCTCACCCCGACCCCGGCGGGAGCCGCGTGCTTCCGGCAGCGCCGCGCCGCGCCGCCCGGCCCCGCCCTCCGCCCGCGCCTGGCCGTGCGGGGAGCGGGGCGGCGAGCCGGGAGCGCCTCTGCTGCCCCGGCTGCGGGCGCCTCCGGGATCGGCTGTTTGTGGGCCTGGCGGCCTGGGGCCGCCCCGCCGCTGAGATGAGCGGCTTCTCCCCGCCTCGGCAGCCCTCGCGTTCTGGGCCCGGCGGTGGCAGCGTTTCTTTGGTGGGCGGCGTGAAAGCGCAGGACGACGGGTGGGGGAGACGGCGCGGCCGTCCCTGTCTGGTCGATCGTTAAGCTGAAGCACCCCCTCGTCATTACCGTCTCGTGGCAGAAACACCTGCGGAGCGGCTTGCTCGAAACCTGTCTGATCCAAGGCTGCCTATGGGACCGTCTTTAGAAACGGAAAGAGGGACATGGCTCGCTCTGAAAGTAATGCTTCCTACTTATTTCCAGGGAAACTTCAGCAGATACAAAGAGCACGTCGTATACAATAGTGCTGTTTGATAGAGCAAACTCTCAGCCACAAAACAGTTTTTCAGCACAATTGCCGCCATTAGCTGTGCATTTTCACCAGCAGTGAACAATAGCCTGCATGCCGTCTCCTAAAGATCTACTCCAGAGGAAGTGACCCAGTGTTGTTGGCACTGCTGCCGAACCTTCACTGCTCACTGCCTCACTGTGCTCATATCCACTGTCTGGTCTCCATCAACGTTCAGCAAGCATCAGTGAATGTCAATAAGTGCCATTTTTTCCACATGTAAAAGTTCAATCTCACGCTTTGCTTCATATGCACTTCTCTGTCAGATGCCATTGTGTCAGACTGCCCCTCTGCTGCCATCTGGCACGCAGCAACAACACTAACAACGAAACTTGGGGCGGGTCTGGAGCACAAGTCTTACGGGGAGTGGCTGAGGGACCTGGGATTTTTCAGTCTGGAGAAGAGGAGGCTCAGTGGGAACCTTATTGTTCTCTACAACTGCCTTCTCTACAACAAGGAGGTTGTGGCGAGGTGTTGTTCGGCCTCTTCTCCCAGGTAACGGTGATAGCATGAGAGGGAATAGCCTTAAGTTGCACCAGAGGAGGTTCAGGTTGGACATTGGGAAACATTTCCTCTCAGGAGTGGTGAGGTATTGGAACAGGCTGCCCAGGGAAGTGTTGGGGTCACTGTCCCTGGAGGTGTTCAAGAGAGGTGGCACTGAGAGACACAGTTTAGTGGGCATGGTTGTGATGGGTCAATGTTTGGACTACATGATCTTAGTGGTCTTTTTCAGCCTTAATGACTCTGTGATTGTATAATATGTCACCTTTATTTGAACACCTCTCAGCACAACTGAAGTCAAGATTATGTAGGATTGGAGGGTTTGGGACTCTCCATTAAGCATGAGGGAGCAAATTCCTTTACTGCCATGCAACAGAATAAATGAGAATTATTAAGAAGAGCATTGCCATGGCTAGCAGGCTTAATTCCAACTTCTCAAGGCCTCAATCCTGATCTGTTAGGTTGGTTATCAGCCTGGTGTGAGAACCTGCTCTTCGAACTGGTGATTGGTACCAGACATCTATTGTGGACTGTAATGTGGAATAGCAACAAAGGCCTTCAAAATACCGGAACAGGATAAAAATAGAAGATGCAAAAGTGTGAACAAATGACTGAAAAAACAAGACATCGCAAGCAATGAGAAAGTCTCCTCAGAGCATGGCAAAGAAAAGAAGCAGCTGTAGCTAAGCAAGAGAAAAACAACCAAACAACAGAAGGCATTTGCTGAGACCTGAGAAAGTAAGGCTCTCTGTGATCACAAAGCATACTTATAGCTTAGGGGGCAGAGAGCAAGGACTGCAAGCTGTCTAGAAAACATATTTTAAAGGGACTAAATTCTGAATTTGAGGAAACTGTCATCATGGGATCTGCAGTCATGATGTCTGTAGGATTGTCAGGGCTGTATGTGTGCCTCTGCTGTCCCTATCTGTGCCAAGGACCCTGATGTTCTATGCCTACTTCCTCCAGGATTTCTGGCTCCTTGAGAATGTCTTCAAGACCATGTACAACAGGATTATGTACATGCCTTCCCACCCCCCACCCCTCTCAAAAAAGAAAATCTATGCCTTTTTCCTCTCTGACACATAAATCAAATGCTTAAATAAAGCCTTACTGTGTCTAAGTTCAGCTTGGCTAATTACAATTTCTGGACAGAAAGGGTAGTTTAACAGTAAACTCATAATAAAATCCACTGACTAAAAACTGAAATGAAAAAAAAAAAAAAGGAGAACTAAAATCCCAGGTAACTAACTGTGCTAACTGTGGAACACTTTAGGATATGATAGGTTCACTGTCATACAAGTCTTTAAATCAAGGCTTGTGGGTGCTTCCTAATAGATACAGAATCACAGAATCACAGAATTGTAGGGGTTGGAAGGGACCTCCAGAGATCATCGAGTCCAACCCCCCTGCCAAAGCAGGATCCCTACACCAGGTCGCACAGGTAGGCGTCCAGGCGGGTCTTGAATATCTCCAGAGAAGGAGACTCCACAACCTCCCTGGGCAGCCTGTTCCAGTGCTCCGTCACCCTCACCGTAAAGAAGTTCTTGCGCACATTGGTGCGGAACTTCCTATGCTCCAGCTTCTGGCCATTTCCCCTTGTCCTGTCTCCGCACACTGCTGAAAAGAGTCTGGCCTCGCCACTTTGCCCCCCACACCTTAGATATTTATAGACCTGGATCAGGTCCCCTCTCAGTCTTCTCTTCTCAAGGCTAAACAGACCCAGCTCACTTAGCCTTTCCTCATAGGGGAGATGCTCCAGGCCCTTCACCATCTTTGTGGCTCTCCGCTGGACTCTTTCCAAGATATCCCTGTCTTTTTTGTACTGGGGAGCCCAGAACTGGACACAGTACTCCAGATGAGGCCTTACCAGGGCAGAGTAGAGGGGGAGGATCACCTCCCTCGACCTGCTGGCCACGCTCCTTTTAATGCACCCCAGAATGCCATTGGCCTTTTTGGCCACAAGGGCACACTGCTGGCTCATGGCCAACCTGTCGTCCACCAGGACACCCAGGTCCCTCTCCACAGAGCTCCTCTCCAGCAGGTCATCCCCCAACCTGTACCGGTGCATGCAATTATTCCTCCCTAGGTGCAAGACTCTACACTTGCTTTTGTTAAACTTCATCTGGTTCCTTACTGCCCAGCTCTCCAGCCTGTCCAGGTCTCGCTGAATGGCAGCACAGCCTTCGGGCGTGTCAGCCAATCCTCCCAACTTCGTATCATCAGCAAACTTGCTGAGGGTGGCCACTACCCCCTCATCAAGGTCATTGATGAAGATGTTGAACAGGACCGGTCCCAGCACCGACCCCTGGGGAACACCGCTGGTTACAGGTCTCCAACCAGACTCTGCACCGCCAGTGACAACCCTCTGTGCTCTGCCAGTCAGCCAGTTCTCAACCCACCTCACTGTCCACTCATCTATCCCGCACTTCCTCAGCTTCGTTATAAGGATGTCATGGGAGACAGTGTCAAATGCCTTGCTGAAATCAAGGTAGACTACATCCACTGCTCTCCCCCCATCCACCCAGCCAGTGACAACATCATAGAAGGCTACCAGGTTGGTCAAGCACGACCTCCCCCTGGTGAACCCGTGCTGACTACTCCTGATAACCTCCTTTTCTTCCAGTTGTCTGGAGATGGCATCCAGCACAATCTGTTCCATCACCTTTCCAGGGACAGAGGTGAGGCTGACTGGCCTGTAATTACCTGGATCTTCCTTCTTGCCCTTTTTGAAGACCGGAGTGACATTGGCTATCCTCCAGTCTTCAGGCACCTCCCCCATTCTCCAAGACCTCTCAAAGATGATAGAGAGCGGTTCAGCAATCACCTCTGCCAGCTCCCTCAGCACCCGTGGATGCACCCCATCGGGTCCCATGGATTTATGAACATTGGTGTTGCCTAGGCGCTCTCGGACCGCCTCTTCCCTGACTAAAGGGAAGTCTTCCATTCCCCAGACCTTCTCACTAACCACCAGGGCCTGGGATTCCCGAGGGGGAGCTTTTTCACTGAAGACAGAAGCAAAGAAGGCGTTCAGTATCTCCGCCTTCTCAGCATCCCCCGTTACCAGAACACCCCCCTCACTTAGTAGGGGACCTACATTCTCCCTAGTCTTCCTTTTACTGTTAACATACTTAAAAAAACCTTTTTTATTATCCTTTACCACCTTTGCTAGATTCAATTCCAGGTGGGCTTTAGCCTTCCTCGTCGCATCCCTGCAGGCCCTGACAACATTTCTATATTCTTCCCGAGTGGACAGACCCTTTTTCCACATTTCATGGACCTTCTTTTTCCCTTTGAGTTTGTGCATGAGCTCCTTGCTCATCCACACAGGTCTTCTGCCACCCTTTCCTGATTTCTTGCTCACAGGGACGCACCGATCCTGGGCTTGGAAGAAGAGCTGTTTAAATGCCAACCAGCTCTCACAGGCCCCCTTACCTTCTAACACCCTAGCCCACGGGATAGCTCCAAGTAGGTCCCGGAAGAGATCAAAGTTGGCTCTCCTAAAGTCCAGGGTAGCAATCCTACTTTTTGCTTTGCTCCTTCCACTCAAGATCTTGAACTCCACCATCTCGTGGTCACTACAACCCAAGCTACCCCCAACTTTTACTTCCTTAACAAACCCGTCCTTATTTGTGAGAATAAGGTCCAGTAACACCCCTCCCCTCGTCGGTTCCTCCACCATCTGCATCAGAAAGTTGTCTTCGACACATTGCAGGAACCGTCTGGACCGCGCATGCCTGGCCACGTTGCTTTTCCAGCAAATATCTGGATAATTGAAGTCCCCCATAAGCACTAGTGCCTGGGATTGCGACGCTACTTTCAGTTGCTTGTGGAAGGCCTCGTCAACCTGATCAGGGGGATTTGAGCCACGATTAGCTCAATTGTAAGGTACAGGCACCATGCAAGAAATGCTTCTTAAGTTCTCTCAGAATTCGAAGAAGTCAGGCTGGATTATCATAATGGCCCTTTCTAATAGAAAAACCTATAACTTTATTAATCTTTTTCATAAAGAGAAACTCGATTTTCCCATCTAAGTTAATGATAACTATAGGATGATTTGTACTAAGCACAGTCTGTTTTGAATACTGTCATAATAGACATTTTCTGAATTAGAGGGCAGTTTTGAAATGTATCTCAATGTTGACAAAATAGTCACTGAAATCAGTGACTGAGGATTACCTTTGATAACATCTGACTAGGACAGTGACTTTATCAGCTGTTATGTTCTCTTTATTTCATTTCATATTTATTGTATTGTAGAGTATCTTCCTCCCAGCAGTTCAGGAAGGTCTTTTGTTCACTGGTACCTTATAAAGAAATCAGCGTAGGATGCGTGGTACTTCTGGTACTGGGAAAATCTCAGTTGCTTCATCAGTGCCAAAACCAGTAAGTTAATGCTGTGTAACAGACAGTTTTCATGACAGCAGTAAAGAGCATCCAAATTTTACTCCAGCTAAGTGGTATATAAAACACTGGTTGAGCAAAGGAGCTGCATTACTACTTTTAGGTATATATGTTATCTCATTTCCCTCTGTTATCTCCAAGATGTTCCTTGCTCATTGGGCATTAAAATAAATTACAGACTCGTTGCAGCCATACACAAAACTCTTAAAGTGGCTTTATTGTTTTAATGAAGTTTTATTGAGTTTTCTGACTCATGTAGTATGTAAGCAGTCAATCAGGATCTGAGATACTGAATCAGAAATAGTTAAATTTTCCTTTACTTAGTGCCATAAAATCAGATTGTAGTAAGGTTTGCAATTATTCTATGTGAATTATGTATACATTAAATTGCACTAAAGCCTCCACAGAACGAGGCATATTCTTATTTGCTTCCAAAATCTAACATGGCATACATGCACATTAAGATGCTTAGATTATATATGTCAACCTTCTACCTTAAAAATGCCAGCCATGGGTCAGAGGACTGACAAAGTTATGTTTTCTGGAAACAGTGCAAACAGATTTTAGTCGCAGGATGCCTGTAGCTGAAATCACTCATCCGTGAAGCTGTTTTCAAATAGCTTATCAACACAATTCTGACAAGTATAGCCCTTTTTCTGACAAAGTATTGGCCTGGGGAAGAGTGGCTGGAAAGTTGCCTAGACGAAAAAGACCAGGGCATGCTGGTCTTCAGCCAGTTAAATTTGAGCCAGCAGCGTGCCCCCCAAGTGGCCAAGGAGGCCAATGCAGCCTGGCTTGACAGGCTGAGGGAGCTGGGCTTGTTCAGCCTGGAGAAAAGAAGGCTTTGGGGTGACCTCATTGCAGCATTTCAATACCTAAAGAGAGCCTACAGAAAGGGGAATCAACTCTTTGAAAGGGCAGATAACTGCAGAACAAGGGGAAATGGTTTTAAGTTGAGGGAGGGGAAATTTAGGTTGGATGTCAGGGGGAAATTCTTTACAGAGAGAGTGGTGAGGTGCTGGAACAGGCTCCCCAGTGAGGTTATGGATACCCCATCCCTGGAGGTGTTCAAGGCCAGGTTGGATGGGGCCCTGGGCAGCTTGTTCTAGCATTAAATGAGGAGGTTGGTGGCCCTGCATGTGGCAGGGGGGTTGGAGATTCATAATTCTTGAGGTCCCTTCCAACCCCGGCCATTCTGTGATTCTGTAATTCTGTGATTCTGTGGCTGCAATAGGAAGAGTGTTGCAGCAGGACTAGGAAAGGGATTGTCTCTCTGTACTCAGAACTGTTGAGACCACACCTCAAATACTGTGTTCAGTTTAAGGCCCCTCACTACCAGAGGGACACTGAATTGTTAGAACACATGGAGGGAGGAGCAACAAAGATGGTGAAGGAACTAGAAAATAAGGCATGAGGAGTGTACTGTGAGGAAATTGGGGCTGTTTAATCTGGAGAAAGGAGGTTGAGGAGAGACCTCATCACTCTCTATAACTCTGAAAGAAGGTTGCAGTAATGGAAGAAGTTTACGTGGGATATCAGGAAGAATTCCTTCATGGAAAGAGTGCTTAGGCATTGGGATGGGTTGCCCAGGGAAGTGATGGAATTGCCATCCCTGCAGATATTTAAGAGACTTGTGGACGTGGCACCTGGGGACATGGTTTAGTGGTGGACTTCATAGTGTTACGTCATGGTTGGACTCAATGATCTTAAGGGTCTTTTCCAACCTAAATGATGCTGTGATTCTAAGTGTCAAGACCATATACAAATTCTATCAATAACCAGTTGCATTTATCAATTAAACAAAATTATGGGGCTTATTTCTGAATTTAACGTTTTGGTGCTCACAAAACCAAATTTATTTACTCTTTCTATCTGTTGGACTAGAAAGTGTAAAAAGAATCACAGGTTTCTTTGCAAATCCTATGAAGATTACTACTGAGAAGTGTGTGTGTTAGTGGTAGCAAAATTTTGCCAGGCTCTGTAAATGTCAGTTACCCCAGCAGTCAGAATGGAGAGTTTTCATGAAAACATATGAGTCTGGATTTTTAAGCAGTTTTCTTGGCTGTGTGACCAGGAGATGCAACCTATGTTTGACAAGAAGTGATTTCAATGCATACTAAGTTGTCAGAAATAATAATAAAAAAAAACACCCAGCTGCAACTTTTTATCCTTCATTTCAGCAGAAAAAGGTTTCAAAATTAGATGATTGGGGTTTCCAGTACTAACAACCATTTAAATACATTCCACAGAGGGTGAATCAGGTTTCATGGGGCTAGCATTGGGTGTTATAAAATTTTGCTGGTATATTCTTGGCAAGAATCTTGACCAACAATCCATGCTCTGCTAAACTCCTTGAAGCTGAGGCAATTTTCACTGTGATAGTTATTTACTATCTAGACTATGGAATTGCCAAGTGCTGCCTGTGTTATGTCAATAGAGCAGTGAAAAACAATGTCTCAATGTAAGCATACATTTTTTTTTCCAGTGATCTAATAATCTTCCAAGATCTCATGATAATGAAATTGAACAAAAGAGGAACCCTAGGTGCTCCTTAAACTGCTAAAAAGTGTAACTGGACAGTTATTACAATCCCTAAGACTGTCCAAATATCTTTCAGTAGTAGGAACTCCAGCTAAAATTGCAACCTATGTGTACATAAACAGACTCCTGGAAAAATATGTCATTAAAAACGCGTACTGTAATTAGTGCAATATAATTCCATATAGAGAGAAAATACAGTTAATACCTTCCTTCAGACCAGAGATGTCCAATATACAAACTGCTGTCTGATTCTCTCCACCACTGTCACAACTTTGAAATATCTGTCCACATCAGACAAACAGCTGAGATGGCTGAGCAGAGAACCTACGTACACACCTGATAACAGCAACGAGGGGGACAGAGATTCAAGAATAAACTGTCTGGGTTAGACAATACTAAATGCTGGTGGTCTGTGAGTAGTTTCAAATCCCACCTGATGTGTATAAAGACTTTTACATATTTGGATCTGTAAGTAGAACCTTCACATACAAAAGAGCACAAAGCACACTTACATGTTTGGCTTGTTTAGTTTAATGTTTGAGCCCAAGAATGAAGAAACTACCAGAACAGATTCTTAACTAGCTATGTTATCAGAAGTGTTTTTTATTGTGAACATGGCTGGTAGGAAGCTTGCCTGAAAATGTTTATTTTCAGATTGTGTCAGAGCCCCTCATGCAGCTTTAGCAGAGCATGAAGGTGTCCTGCAGATTGGAGAAGCACGTTCTGCTGAAGCACAGGAAGACCTGAGCTCTACCTGCAAGGCCTGGCTACAGTTACCCTCTATGGGGCTGAGTACGGGAGCCCACCTCTCATACTCTCATATGCCAGGTACCCAAGGAAGGAAGAAATGCATCTTTCCAGCTTTAAGTGCCATAAGGACAAGGAAGAGAAGTCAGAGAAGGAGTCTGGAGGCCCAGACAAGGGGAAGAGACAGGGAAACTCTGTGAAAGGAGCATTGGCCTAGTGAGGTGGTAGTTGGACAGCAAGATCATGGCTGTGAGAAGAGGATGGAAGGTCTAGAAGCTAGTACAGAAATGGGAGAGAAACTGGAGAAGGTGTGTTTGATAGACAGAGAGAAATTTTAAAGTACAGGATGAACAGTGGGACTAAGGTTAGTAGAATAAGGTGACAGGGAATCACTGATCCCTATCTGCAGTAAGTGGAGTAGGGAAATAGCTCTGGCAAGAAGCAAGGCTGCAAGATAAAATTAAGATAAACTGAATGAACAGACAAAGGATTAAGGAATCACGTACATGGAAGACAAAGGGACAAAACAGAATAAGGACCCGGAGTGGAACAACAGTACCAGGGCAATGAAATAGTTAAAAGAGATTTACAAATCAGATGGATAAACTCCAAAACTCTTCAGTGCAATTCTAAGGAGAGTAGGCTGCACAAATACACAAATACTGACTGACATGCAGAGACGTTGTTGTGCTCACTCCAAAGAAAACTATCACCCTATGTTCAACATTTACAAACAAAGAGCTGATTAAGTAGTTGATGAGTTTGGCAACAGACTTTTGTTTGCTCTTCCAGCCTGTTAGAATGAACAGCCTCTACAGGGAGTGAATTATGACTGAATTGTGGAGACTGATGAGATGGAATAAAGCAACATATGATTAAACAATAAGGACAGTTTAATTATTTGAAAAGGTGCGGAGCATATGGAGGATACAGCACTTGGTAAATAAAGAGAATAGGTGAGAAAAATCACAGAGCTATATATTATGACTATGGAGCTGCAAGACAGAAAGTACTACTTCCAGTATTTCAAACTAGTATTGGCATCATCAACCATCTTTCAATCTTTCCCTCAAATTGCTTCATGAAGTTTTATCTCTAGATTTATAGCATCTATTAATAAGCACCTGCCAAAGCTCTGTATACCTTTACTGTCTAATGTCATCATAATCCTACAGAAGGAAAAAAGAAAATCCAGCAGTTTTCTCAAAGCCAAAGCAATAAATAAAGCTGATGCCTACATCTATGCATCTTATTATGCATTTCACAAAAAAAAAAAAAAAAAAAAAAAAAATCCTACCTAAAGATACCTAAAGAAAGCAGTACTTACAAAAACAACTACCATTATTCCTTTACAGTTGTTTTGGTGAGGAGTTATTTTTATTTTATTTTATTTTTGAGGATTCGAATCTGTTCCAGAACTGCATTTTCCACTTCCTTGGAAATCCTGAACTCTGAATCAGTGACTGTCTGTGAACTCCAGAGGTCCCCAACTTCCAAGAGCGTGCTCTCCAAACATACTGAAGAGTTGTTTATGTTCTTGGTTAGCCATCTGTTCTAGTAACATGCCCAGAGATGATACCATAGCACTTTCATATAAGGATATATCAGAGAACATAGATATTATAAATTTCATACAGAAGCAACATTTTTTGTGATCTATAATAGATAGCATAATAGAGAACTCAAATGATATAGTAGGTCATCTGGGAAAGAAGGCAGACTGGCTGGAACTGTGATAGTTGCCTGCAGGTAAAAAGTGAAATTGAAACTTTCCCTAATAGCTGTAATACTATATGCAATAGGAGCAGAACGCAACATCTTCCAGCTCCATAGGGAGAGAACTAAATTTTATAATTTAAGGGAGTAACCTGATGGCAAAATCACAAGGAAATCGGGCCACTGGGTCCCAATACTCGCACACCAAAAGAACTTTTGCAGAGATACACTGGAATAACTCTCTTGTGCTTTTTTTTTTTTTTTTTTTTCTTTCCTTTTTCTTTTTTCCAGATGAAGAGATTATGGGAAACTTTTCATGCATTATCTGCTGAGTAACCATGTGCAAAGGCTGCATATCTATTAGCTCTTCATTAGGAAAGCTACTTTAAAGATGCTGCAATGGAAATTACACTCACTTTATTGCACCGTTTTCAATTGTATGGATCTTGAAACTTGTTTGTAGAAAGGATTTTTTTTTCCCATTCAGTTGTTATCCTAATTGTACCATTTTACATTCTTTCTCCTTGTTATACATCCTGGTATCTTTTCCCAACAATCTCAACACTGGTCAGTTGATAGGAATAAGTAGCTCACACAGTAGCTCACACCTCTGTTTTGACCTTCCTAAGGATAATACTGGGATTTCTATCAAAAAATTGTATATTATTCTTCTGTTGAAGATCATGGTAATATTAACATGCTTTACACTGTTCCATGTCAAGTGAGTATCCATACAGACAGTAGAGGGCTCTGCATCTTCGCAGACATGGGAGATCAACTTTATCCGTGACAGCTGTCAGCTCTTACATTTGCCATACATATTCATTGACCACTCTAAAGAAAATCACTTTTTGCCCACATTAGTCATCACTCACCACAGCCTCCTCTAGCATCTGCTTGTTGAAAGCTGTCCATTTTCAAAAGTATTTTTTATGGCCTATTGTACTCTGTTTTGTTCATGCTTTGTTAATTTGTTTGAAGTATCACAAGTAAAGGTATTACCATGCTGGTGAATCTATTTTGAAAGTTTTTCTTGCTCTTTATACCTTTTAGTGGTGATATTCTTGAGCAACCACTACATCTACAGCATAGTCCTTGACTCTCTTATTAGCATTCTCTATAATTGAATTTACTCAGCAATAACTTCCTCAGCTGTGATCTAATCGCAATGTGTTTACAGTGTGCCTAGGGGTATCATCCACTGTATGGGTCACTGCTAGGCAGTAATATATAGCTGTTAACACTGTATCAATATTGTGCCACTGGAACATGAAGAAAGTGTTTTTCTTTTTTTTCTTTCTTTTGCTCTAGTTCCCAAGTACTAAACAATTTTCCTTCAATCCTTCATGCGTTCAACAATGTATGATTTTCCTGGTAAGTTTCTACCTAACACATTCCTTCAGCCTCTGCTTTAGATGTTGAGCAATTCTGATTTTGATTCCCTGGAAACCTCAGCTCCTTCAAAACACATCTCTGCAACTCTTGCTTTCATGCAAGAAATGCTCTCCCTGTGCATGAATTTATGGCACTGAACTCATCAAGCCTTTATCAGCTTCTCTAGTGTTCAGGTATTAGTCCTTGCAAATCACTCACTTCTCACATCTTTTCCCTTAATAACCTATGTTTTCACTTTTCCTATACTGATAACATCTAGTTAGAGATCAAAAAATAACCCATTATTCTTAGAGATGGAAATTCAGCTTTCTGGCAGCTGGAGTCCCTCCAGGCTTCTAATTTGTCTGGTTTCATATTGCTGCTACGTTTTGCAGTTAATTACAATTTCCTTCTTATTGGTGGCTGTGATTAGACTAGTTACTGCCACCCTGGCATCACATGCTGAGATACACACAATAGGATTCTGTATTTGTATAAATAAATGATTTCCTTATGAAAAGAGGTTCTGTAGATGGAGCCAGTATTTAGATACAAACATGCAAACAGTATAAATTCTGGGTATTCACAGTAAACTCAGTCTTCACTTCATACAAACACATATCAAGTCATGTGAAGGTTTCCCAACACCCTAAACCTGGAGCCCTAACAGAGCCATGCTGTAGACACCCAATGCTCTTTAAGGTTTTCATTCAATCACATTCCTTCAGCAGCATCTCTTTTGGCAGCTCCCAGTCATAAAGCTTATCTTGGAGAAGGGCCACCACCAGCATTTTCACTCCCCCAGCATGATTTCAAATGTTTACATTCAAAGTGCTAGTGATTCAAAAACTGCCAGCTAAATATGAATAGTCTTGATGACATATGAGCATTATGTTCATGTATGAGCATTATGTTAACAACCGCAATTAAGTTTGAAAGGCAGCACCATGCCTCTTCAATTCATACAATCCATATATGATCAGGTCCTGAGAGTGGTGGTCAGTGGCTCAACATCTGGATGGAGACTGGTGACCAGTGGTGTCCCCCAGGGGTTGGTGCTGGGGCTGATACTCTTTAATATATTCATCAGTGACACTGATAGTGGGGTTGAGTGCACCCTCAGCAAGTTTGCTGATGACACCAAGCTGTGTGGTGTGGTCGACACACCAGAAGAATGGGATGCCATCCAGGGGAACCTAGACAGTTGAGCAGTGGGCCCAGGTGAACCTCATGAGATTCAACAAATCCAAATGCAAAATCTTGCACCTGGGTCGAAGCAACTCCCATCACCAATACAAGCTGGGGGATGAAAGGATTGAACTCAGCCCTGCTGAGAAAGACCTGAGGCTACTGGTGGATGGGAAGCTGGACATAAGGCAGCAATGTGCCCTTGCAGCCAAGAAAGCCAACCGTATCTTGGGCTGCATCCAAAGAAGCGTGGCCAGTAGGGCAAGGGAGGTGATCTTGCCCTTCTCACCTGGAGAGAAATCTGAATCTGCATTCAGATGTGGAGTTCTCAGTACAGAAGAGACATAGATTTGTTGGAGTGCATCCAAGGAAGGGCCACAAAAATGACCCATGGAATGAAACACCTCTCTTATGAGGACAGGCTGAGATAGCTGGGCCTGTTCAGCCTGGAGAAAAGAAGGCTTCAGGGAGACTTGAAAGTACCCTTTCAGTATCTAAAGGGGAGCTACAGGAAAGAAGGGGACGGACTCTTTAGCAGGGTCTGTGGTAACAGAGTAACAGGAAGTGGTTTCAATCTCAGAGAGAGTAAATTTAGATTAGATCAAAGGAAAAAATCTTTTACAATGAAGATGGTAAGGCACTGGAACAGGTTGCCCAGAGATGTAGTTGATGCAAGTGATGAAAGTCTCCCTCGAGACTTTTAAGGTGAGACTGGATAAGGCTTTGGAGAACCTGATCTAGATGTTGTGTCCCTGTTCATTGCAAGGAAGTTGGATTAGATGGCCTTCAGAGGTCCCTTCCAACTCTAAGGATTCTATCATTCTATAATTCTGTGTGCACAGCAGTCTTTGCAGTACAACTTGGAATACTATTAAGCATTAGGTCATCAGAGAGACAGTACTTACTTAGACTAGATATCAATACTCGCATAATAACAGGCCTTATTACTCTTTTTTTGTTGTCCTGGACAAATCATACACTCATTTATGTTAATCCATCCACTCTTGAAATGCAGTAAGCCTTTAATTAAAATGCTGTGTGAAACAAGTTTTGGTTGAAAATGAAGAATGCTCTTTGAGACTGAAATGGCAGTGGGAATTCAAGTTATACAAATAATTAACCAAAGTGGAGTTTCACAAAAATGCTGTTATTCTTGTGATATGTGTCGTGGGATATCTCATGATCTAAAGACATCATAACCCTCACTTCAATTTTAAGCTTACCTTTTTATACTTAATCACTAGCTAGCACCACAGATGTACAGCAACTCCATTCCTCCTTAGAGCAGAGTGCCATCTACTGAAACACCAGGAGTCATTATAGATCTTCAACAATTTTTCTTGAATTTCACCCACCTAGCCATTGACTTAGAGGTGTTTCTGGCTAGAAAAGTAATCTACTCGTCCTCTTGTCCCTCCCACAAGACCCACCCAACCAAAAATCAATGATAGAATGAAAATCATATATAAACTAAAATGTAGAAGCATCTTCAAATCTAGAAGTATATAAAAAAGCACACTCTGTAATATACATCCATTCAAGAAGACAAAAGAAAGTATAAATTAAAGGAATTAAAAGCTTATTCAAAAGCAACCGTAGAGTGACATCTGACAAGCCACTAAATGAATGGAATGTTTTCTAACAGAAGGAAGGAATCTGTTGACATTGATTGAGTTGAAAAATCTGATAGATAATAAAGGAAGGAATCTTGAGTATATGCACTGTGACTAGGGGGAAGTGAATATATTAAATAAAGATTTTTGAAAGCAGCTTCAAGATGACCAAGAAGGAGTTTAGCAGTTATGGTAATGTACTGATATGAAGCTGGGCTGGAAAAAATTTTAATCACATAAACAATTTTCTTGCCAATCAAGATTATATTTTCCAATATGAACTACTTCTGAATTGAGACTGAAAATTCCTCCATTATTCTAAAAATATGGTTAGCTAGAATAGCACCAAGACTAAAAGAAGTGACAGATGTTCAATCAAGAATAGATAATAATAATTAGCTCTACAAGAACTGCAATTCTAGTTAGGAATAAAAGAAGAGGTCTCCTTTGTGTAAATTAAGACATCTTTACTATGGTAATTTCTGTCTGTCATAATCTACTGTAGTAAAATTAATGCAGGCCAATAAATTGTGCCTTTGTAACAGCAGCCTCCATACATAAATTTGCATGAGTGCTCTGTAGTGACAGAAGTAAAGCATATGGGATAAAAAGTTACCAAAAATAGGCTTTTAGAGTCAGTAGCTAAATGCTGTCCATCATTTCTGGGAACAGAAGTGACATGCAGAATGCTCTGACTACAGTGAGTATGAATCTTCCTGCTGCTCTGTGTGCCGCTAATCCTGCATTTGTCGGTGTGAAGGAGCAGGTTGAAAACAACAACCACTTTCTGCACCATTAGCTGCCGCCAACTTTTTGAGTCATCATTGCACCAGATAATGTTCTGTGTCTGTGTTTTCCAGTGGGCGGGTGATTTATCCCACAACCGTGTTGATGGGACTAGAGATACAATTCTTCTGTGCATATGAGTCTCACATTTAACTGCTATACTCTGTAGACTTTCTTATTTCTGCTATATGGAGAGGAATCAACCCTATCCCAAGTACTGATAAACACAGACTTGCATTATGTTTCCATTATTATGGTGCTTGTATACTTTTTATGTATGAATAAATGAGAGGGAGACACATAAATTAAAAGAAACAAGAAAAAAAAATTAAACATCCCAACTAACTAATGGTTTCAAAGGTTATCACACCAATGCCAAGTTCCAAATGTATCACACAACATCAGGGATTAGAATATTGAATGAGAAGGGTTGTTTCACTGCCCAAAGAACAGGAAGTGATGTTCTCTCCAACAGCATCCTGTAGAGTCTATCATAGTTCTGGTGTTCTGTACCTTACCTGAAACCATATGTAAAAACCTGTAGTTAGTTATTTTTATAACTGTTGCTAATAACAATGTCCTGTATTTCATATTACACAGAGTAATGTTATTACAGTTCTCAGACAACGTACAGTATAAAAATTTATCTCAAAGACTTACTCTTGAAGTGCAGGTAAGCTCTGTAAATTAAAATGATGAGAGGATTTTGTGGACACTGTACATGCTGCTGCAGTGCACTGCTCTGTATGACAGTTTGGAAAAACAGGCTGGGTCTTGTTCTATCTCACTCTCTTCCTAATGTAGCAGACCTGGGAAAATATAAGAATAAGCATGGCTGGTTTTATCTTTATTCAATATTCTTGCCAAGTAGCAGGAGAAATTTTATTTCAGTAGTATAGGAAAAGAAACATTAATACAGTGGCACAGAAAACATTATCAGAAAGATCCAGTTCCACAGTTTATCTCCTTCCCAGCATGGCCAATTTATGAAATCTAGAAATTCACTTAGCCAGAGATCACAGAAATATCCTTCAAAAATGATTTGAATTGACATAAGTCCTGCAAGCATGTTACAGCAGATTTTTATTGTTCTTTTTTACTGTCTTAGTCTGCATCAAAACCAGCACAGGACATGCTTGTCATTGTTTTCAGCCATCCTTAAGTACAATTTTATCATACAAAAGTTAAAATGTATAATACAACTTTAATTTCTGCCTACTTTGATTATTTGTGAAAACTGAGCTGAAACCATGGAGGGGCATGGGGATGAGTCGTGCGTGAAACTAACAATCCCAGATCTTCCTTCTTGTCCTTCAGCCTAGCAAACAGATCCTGTGCCTGGATCTGAGAAGCACTGTATTCCTTTTCTTATAATACCAGTGAGATATGCAAATATGCATGACACATAAATTCTTTTTTTTTTTTTTCCTTAAAGAAAACCATTTAAGCTGAGGTCTTTGAACAGCTCCTGTCACAATAGATTTTGGCTTACAGTCTCTAAGCATTACTATGAAAATAAGAGCAATAGACATAAAAAGTTAACTATTTTCTTTCTTAAATGTATTGAATATATATTCCTAAATATATTATTTGTTCTTAAATATAGCATACAAATTTACAGTTACCTAAAAAAAAAAAATTAGTAGAACATGAATAAGCTCCATACAATATGTTTTGCATTTACATATTCAGAAGGCAGAATTAACAGAGAGTTGTAGTTGTCTTCAATATTGACACACAAATACTTTTGCACTTGATAACGAGCTTCAACATTTGCAATGATTTTTTTTCTCATACTGAATTAATTTGATTCTTTTTTTGGCCTTCAAAAATAGAAAACAAAATAACCACTGAGGATGTTAATATTTTCAAAATAAACTGAAATAAAACTAGCTAATGAACACACTTCTCAAACAGCTGCACCAAGCCTGGGAAATTAGTGAAAACTGTAGCAAAAATGTATGCTGTGCCCTTTTAATTTTATGCCTATATTTAATTTAGCCCTTGTTAGTAACTGATGTGTCCTGTTCTGCCCTTGCTCATTCGATACAGAAGAACTTAGGGGCAGCATACAAGAGTACATGTGTGATTTAATTCCATGACACTGATGAAGGCACCTTGAGAAACATTTTGTAAGATTGTTCTCAGAGATTGGTTCATTTGCCTGTACAATTGTCAGAGCTCTAGTAGTATGTTTTTCAGCTTACCTGTGCTTGTGAGGCATGTACCTCACAAATCTTATATCTAAAATACTTCACTGTGATTAATCCTGAATCCTGGTATGTAGAATAAATTCCATTTGTTATTAGTTGATATTATTAGCAGATATGCAAGTATTCCAAAATGGTAGTTTCAGTTCATAAACCCCTGTGAAACTAAGAATCTGTTGGAGCCAGAGTCTATCACTCAGCCTCTGCTGCTGAGGACCTTCAAGATTCACATGAACACATTACAGCCCTGAGGCACACATGGACATGGATGCAGCATGATGCACAGGTCAAAAGAGCCAAAGGGCAATGAGGCCCAGGCAGAAAAACATGCTTGTGAGCTTGCGCTTGTGATGCTCTGGCACTGAACTCAAGTGGTGACTCATCCTCTGGGTAGCCAAGAGTGAGGCTGCTCAGGGGAGAGCATCCCACTCATCAAACAAGGCACGATTTTCATAGAAGAAAAGTTGCACAGTGGTGTAATTAAACATGGATTTAAGAATTTTTTCAGTATCTGAATTCTTGTTACAGAGTGAGTAACATCCACAGAATGCTTGTTACTAGCCTACCATATCATATTGCTTGACTGTACAGTGTTTGGTACCTTCTCTTGTTACTAGCTAGGTCTACCTACCTTCACTTGGAGTCCACGGCTGTTAGCAAATGTACATACACACCAGGAGACAACTCTTGCATATTCTTAGCTGCATGGACTCAAAATAATGAAAAAACAGAGCTATTACCTAATTTCTGCTATTCAGACTTCTTAACAGCTGAGGTGACTAAAAGGTTTAAAGGTCTTTGATAAGCACAAGAGCTAGAGGAATAATTTGTTGTGGTTTTTTGTTGTTTTGTTTTGTTTTTTTTTTTTTAATCCAGAGTAGGTAGTTATTTAGACAACAATCATATTTCAAAGAACAGATCAGCGAGGTGAGATGCTTAATAATTCTTACCTGTATATGCAGGCGTGAGCGGTTACTCAGAGGCTAAACAGCTCTCCCTCTGGGCAGCTGGGGGTGGCCTTAGGGCTTTCAGTCTTCTTTTGAGGTGCAGAACATCCATTCAGGGAAGAGGTTCCACAGAGGCAGTTTTCTATAAATGCAGTAGGGTGGACTGCCTATTGACTGGCTAACTCAGTGCTGCCCAGTTGACAGCTTTCCATCTTTCCCCAAGCAAGAAAAATTATAAAGAAATCTGGTTACAAATGCCAGTTTCTGTATTAGGACTCCAAAATAAAGCCCATGCCTCTGTTTTTGTTGAAAACTGGGCATGTGATAGCAAGTTCATGGGCTTAAGATGCACTGAAGACACATTCAGAGGTACATTTATTAAGATCTACATTGGGCCTGCCAATATCAGCCTAACAGTTCTTCAGCAAGACAACAGATTTGGGAGCTAAAAATCCTAAAAATCTCTTAAAATCCTCACCAAAAAGAGCCTTTAAGTATTGACTCCCTAAGGAGTTCCTTGTAAGCTGATTGAAAGCTGAAAGCTCAACGTAATATTTGTACCAAAAAACCATATTCCAAGTTAGTAACCACATTTAAAAGAAGAGCAGGTTAACATGACATGACCGCCTTTCCTGCAAGATGCAGACAGTGTAGCAACCAGCTGCTTTGTAGTGCGTTATTCCTTACGTGGCAACATCAGAGCTAGCTCAGATTCACAGTTTATTCCTGCATGAAACAATGACATTTAAAAATGCGATATTGTCACAAATAAGAAAGATTGGTGTTTAAACATTTACCAGAAAACAAAACCATTTTCCTCTTCAGAAACATTCAGATTTGAAAACATTGTTTTCCCATTGCAATCTCACCATAGCTTATTATTTCCATATTCTGGTTATTAAGGTAAAAATTAATCACTTAAATCCTAGAAAAACATCAGTCTTGATTATTTCTCTTACTTTCAGATTCATCAGTCTATGTATAAGTTTCAGTTCCAAAATTCTAGTGTGTAAAACTGCTTCCATGGAGAGTTTTCAAATGATGTAATATTATTTTATCTTATAAATTATGTTACCAAAAAACATGACCAGCTAGTGAAATCTCAGCCCGCAATCTCATCTGAAAAAGGTTTTTCAATTATGGTTTGTTACCAAATTCTTATAAAAACATCCAAAAGCTTTTTCACATAATGCACTTCAAGAAGTGGATTAGTTTGGGGTACCCGTGCGGTTGGGATGTGGGGTGGCACTTGGCAGCAACAAGTAGAGCCTGATTTTGTACCAAGTGACTGCTTATCTACTTGTGTTATCAGAGCCTGGCAGTCTCTGTCCTTTGGACAGCAGATCAACATGATGCATGGGAGACAAACATCTGTCCTATCTCAATATAGGCTGAGAAATCCATCAGGAAAGGCTACTCCCTCTTCATTGCCTGAGTCTTCCAGATGGTGCCGGAATGGGCTTTCGGGAGGATAGAAATTCAGTCCTCACATCCTCAGGGTGACACAAGGGAATACTTCCCAGCAGAGCAGCCGGTTTTATAGCACGTAGGTTTATCTCCTCGCGTTTTAAGTAGCTTTGGACGCTACCACCATTTTCGCACCTCAGCAGACCCCACCTCAAGCCCTGCGCTTCTGGCCAGGAGAAGGGCAGGTCACAACCGACCGTGGCACTTCCCCGGCCTTCGCTTATATGGACATTCGGAACAACCGCAACGCTTCAGAAACAAACAAACAAACAAACAAACAAAAAAGCACTGTTTGGGGGAAAAAAGCTTTTTATTTATTTATTGTCACAGCGCGTTACGTTTCTCCTCCCAACGCCTTCCCGCCCTCGGCGCCTCTCGCTGTGCCGCCTGCAGGCGGTGCCGGGCCGGGCGCAGCCGGGACCCCCGCGCCGTCCCTCGGCGGCGTTGCGGCCCCGAACCCAGCGCCGGCCGCGGTCCCCGCAGCGCCGCACCTCGGCCGGAGAAGGCCGGCCCCCTCCTCCCTTCCGCGGCCTGCCCCGCTCATTAGCCCGCGCGAGGGGCCGGGCGGAGGCAGGCCCGGCCGCCTCAGCCCCCGCCCCTCTCCTCGCCGCGTACCCATTCATCCCAGCCCCTTCCTCTGCGCTCCTTCCCGGCCGCCGCTCGGCCCGGCCGCCCCCCCGCCTTCTCCGCCGCGCGGCACGCCGCCAGCCCGGCAGCGGGGAGGGCCCTTCCCGCCGCAGCCATGGCTGCCGAGGGGGTGGACGAACGCTCCCCGCTGCTCTCCGCGCCCAGCTCCGGCAATGTCACCCCCACCGCGCCGCCCTATCTGCCGGACAGCAGCCCCCGAGGTAAGGGCCGGCGGGGAGGGAAGGCGGGCGGGGGGCCCGAGCCGCGGAGCCGCCGCGCGGCCTTTGTCGGGGGGCGGCGCGGTGCGGAGCCGGTAGGCCGTGCTGGGATCCGTGCGCGATGGGCCGCCTCGGAAATAATGGGGAGAACGGGTGGCAGCGGCAGAACAGGTCGGAGCCGGTCTGCAGCGTGAGTCGCGCGCAGGTCGGAGCCTGCGAGCTAATTGCGGGGCTTAAATCAGCGCTGGCATGAAATGGAGAGGGATTAAGCAGGAGACGCTTAGCGCCGAATAACTACGTTCGGTGCGGCGAGCTGCGCGGATCTGCAGCATCCGTCGGGCGGGAGGAATGAAGTGTGCGGATCTCTGCTCCATCTCTGGCTGCTGCGGGGGGGGCCGAGCTCTGCATCCGGAGCTGAGCCGGGGAGGGGAGGGGACGGAGGGGAGGGGGCTGCCGCTGCGCTGCCCTTGCCGGCGCATCTCAAGGCCGTGGCTGCCTGCTTTGCGTTCCTAAAGCGAGGCCCGTACCGCAGCCGCCGACTTGTAATGGTACGGGCTTAACTTCTGTCGACTTACGGAAATTACCTTGTTGATCGATAATGAGTCACCGGTTGAACGTTTTTACTTGCAAAGCAAAAATCGGAAGGCTTAGAAGGTACATTAATAGGTGTTTTCTTCTTTTTAATCCAGTTATGTGTTTCACAGCAGAAATCAAGGGAGGAAAAAAAAAAAAAAGAAAAAGCTGAGACTTAAGGCTAAATGAGATTAGTGTAGCTTTCCTAGCAGCAGCCTTTAAAATGTGAGATTGGTTCTCAGTGGCTCTGCTGCATTGGCCGTGTCTGGGGGTTTCCATAGAACTGTGTAGATATAGCATGCATGAATACAAGAAGGCTACAAATAAACATCTGAGTGCTTTGAATAGTACTTCAACCAGTGGGTAGCTGGGTTTCTTTGCCTTGATACGAAAGTGTCTTTTTGCTGGTGCTGTGGCTGTTGTGTCCATTTGCACAGAACTGTGAGCAGAGCAAAAAAATAGATGGGCTTTCTAATAGTTTTGCAATCAAATTGTATAGGACTGTCATCAGCCCTGAATCTTTACTGTATGACCAATCTAGAAATCCACCTTATTCTAAATTCTACTCTGTTTTTATTCTTTAGAGTCCTTTTTCTGTATCTATTACTTTGAGATACATTTTACTCTATTGGAAACACCAAAAAAAAAAAAAAAAACCAAACCAAAACAACCAAAACTCAACAAGTCTTTATATACTTCTAAGGTAAGGAAAGTGCATCAGGTCATGGACTCCTGCTTGATCCCTCGATAGAATGCAGAGCTGGGCCCCAGGAGCTGTGTGCTGCTGCTGCTGCTGCTCCTGCTGACCAGATTGGCAGCAGTGGGAGGGTGTGGCACTGGAGATAAGCAGCTTGTTTTCAGAAGTGGGGTGGAATTAAATACATTTGCTATTTAGAGGAACCTCTATGAAAAAGTGGAGTATCTTGTTTAATGGCTCTGTGAGCAACTGAACCTAGTAGCACTTCACATACATATATACTGCTCTATAAAACCTAAAAAATGTTTTGCAAAGGTGCCACATAGATCAAGTTGCTCTAGGTTCCTTGCTCTGTACCTGTGTGTGTCAGCTATCCTTAGAGAAAGCAGCTCCCTTGTGTGGAAGCTAAAAGGCCTTAGTAACTACTGGGCAGCCTTTATCTCTTTCTCTAGCACAAACAGAAGGAAGAGGCATTCTCAGGGTAATAGAATTTACTTTTAAACCCTTTTTCTGCTGTACTTCCTTCCTTGGCATTACCTGAAGGTGGGGTTGGAGAGGTAGAGGAAGGAAGGAGAAGTGCTCAGTACTACCACCTGAATTATGCTAACAGATTCATCCCCATACTTGTAATTGCTGTGCCCCATATGTAATCCTGACCTTTAGATTGAGGCTGTGGTTTGGAAGTATCCTCCTCTTCCCTTGTTGGGCTGCAGCTGAGCCCCAGCTGACCCTTTTCAGCATAAGCTAGTAGGCAGCTGGGCACTACAGGGTCCTGGCATTCCTTGCTCCCTGTGAGGGGACCAAGCGAGAGTCACTGGGATGTGCGCTCAGGGCACAGTTAAGAAACTTCATGTGGACAAAGGCTGGGACCGTGATCTCTGCTCCCTGTAGTACTGTGATTGTTCTGCTTTCTCCATCCTTGCCTACCAGTCCATTACATAGTTCACTAAGTTTCTCCTTTTCCCTTCCCAGATCAGGATAAAGCTGTGTTTAGAAAATGGCCCCCCCATACCCAACAAACGTGCTTGTCTTTGACTAAGGCAAGCTGCAGGCAGTTCCCTGTGGTTTCTGCATTTTAGAATATTGAAGGAGGTAGTGCACAAGCACAAGAATCTTCTAAGGTTGTGTTTTCTTTGCTGCACCTCCTGTGAGGGTTGATGGGGGGTATGCACTGTAGGTTAGTCATATACTGCATGGCAGGGCACTCTGCTGCTCTTGTTGACCTCATTATTGTTGGGTTGTTATCATTAGAAGAAAAGCTGATAAACTGTTAACTGAAATGTCAGTAGCAGAATACTAACATGCAGTATAAATATGTCCTGAAGCCTCTGGTGTGTGCATGAAATTTATCTACCAACCATTCATGCCCACCATGTGGACCTTTTGTGAACTGTTATTTAAGATAATAGCCTGAAATTCAAGCTGTAAAAAAAAAAAAAAAAAAAAAGGTCATATCAAGTACATGTGTTAATGTGCTTTGAAAGTGGACAGCATTTTTATTAAGGGATATGGAGCAGCAAAGTCGGAGACAATTCTTTTATTTCCCTTTATAGCTTTCCTCTGAATATATTTCTCTTAACGCTTAGTTCTGGAGGGCCTTGCTGGTTGTTGTTTTTGGGAGCCTTTCAGAAGGTTCTACTACAAACACGGATGTTGCAGTGCCAAGATACCTTTGGCTTTCTGCTCTGTTGCAAGTGCTGTTTGCTGCAGCACCACTCTGAGAAGCAGCCATTATTGCCTGCTATTGTAAATCTGCTGAGACAGCAGCACAGGAATGAAGAGGCAGCTTACCTGGAAGCCAAGCAGCTCCAGTGTGAGGTTGGAGAATTGGTTGTCTTTGTACTTGCACACCTTATCTGACCAGCTTTAAAAATTTAGAGTTGTTTCTTACAAAAAAGATACAGTCTTAAGGTCTTCCAGGATCACTGAAGGCTGAAAGGCTTGGGGAGATGTCTTTACTAGACAACAGAACTAATAATAATGTCCTTGTTTGCCTTTCCTTGATACAGCTGCCTTGTACCCAGCTGATAGGAGCTTAGTCTCACTGTAAATTGAAAGAGCCAAGCCAAAAAGATCTGCAATCTGGTTGTTGCTTTACAGAAGTAACCTGAGAGCTGGGATTGAACTGTAGTTTCTCGATGGGGGAGTTTGGTTTTCAGCGTGCTAGGCGTGCATTCTGTTCTGTGGCTCTTTTTTCTTGTAACCAGGGAGTGTATCAGTTACTGCCTGCAGAGGCAGTTAAGCAGCCTGCTTACAGCCAGGAAACCCCCTGCAGCAACCTTAGCTTGGACTCTCACAGCCAAGATCTTGCTCTCCAAGTTGTCCACGTTTCAGAACTGTTTTCTGCTAGTATGGTGATCTGCTGGGCTGGAGATTGTTTGTGGATGGCAAAGTGTGGGATTTTTATGTGTGCTGTGGGTGGATGAGTGTTTGCTTTGCTTTTGTTTGTTTTCCTGTGTTTTGCTGCTGTTGCTTTTCATTTCTATTTCTTCCTTTGTGTGTGGTAGTCTTGTACTGAAAATACAGTGTGACAATACTTCAAAATACAGCTATCCCTGAAAATTTTCAGCTGGGTGCTACTAGTCCTCAAACAGAGAAGAAAAATCAGAATAGAACTGAAAGTTACCTGGTTTTTCTCAAGGATGTTGGTTTCTGCAACCACAGCATCAAAGCTGTCGGTATGAGGTTCTCTTTCTGAAGTTATGAAGCATTGCTGCACATAAGTGAATTTTGCCTCTCATCTGAAATAATTAAGTCTGTTAGGTTTTATTCTGAGATTCTCAGGATGTCCACTTGTCTTGTGCTGCCTGCAAGTTAAGTCAGGTATCAATCTGTATTGTTTGGGGACCAAGTAGCCAGGAGAGAGTGCCAGGCAACGGTGAGGCTTAGAAGTTTTGTGATATTTTGGATCTTAAGGTTTCTTAAATCCCTCCAGTTTACAACATTCACACTGAAATCGAGTGAAGGAACGATATGTGTATACTTACAGGCTTAAATTTACTGCTTGGACTTGTTGCTTTGCATAGTAGCTAGAGATTTCTCCCCACCTCAGTAGATAATGCTTTGTTTGTAAATGGGAGGAAAGCTGATATCTTTTTGCTTCTCTGAGGACTCTGTTGACCATTTGGACATAATCATGATATAATTTCTTGATGTTCAAGGCTGCAGAGTATTTTAAAGTAGTAGAAAAAGTTAACTACTAAATGTGCCCGATCCTTCCCTGCTTACCTGAAGAGCTTGATGAAATAAAACTCAGTGGTATTGCATGCCAAATAATTGCAGTAATAAGCTTGTGAGAGTTTATGTGGAATTGTTTTCATTCCATGAATTCTTAAACTGAGAAGGATCTGAAGTGCTGCCTCTTTTCTTTATTGTGTGTTTGAGGCTGGCAATACTGAAATTAGCCTTGCCACTGGAGCACAGGGCTGTTATGTTCTCTGGTACTGGTCTATAAATGAAAACCTTGTGTGTCCTTGTGTTGGTTTTTGGTCTGCAAAAATATCTGGGACCCTTAAAAGCAGAAGATCTGAAGGTTTTATTCATTTCAAGGCCAGGTTGGATGGGGCCCTGGCAACTTGCTCTAGTGGTTGGCAACCCTGCACACGGCAGAGAGTTGGAACTAGATGGTCTTTAAGGTCCCTTCCAGCCCAGGGCACTCTGATTCTTTTGGTATAGTCCAGGTGTGCTTTTGCTATACTTGAAAAAGGAAGTGTTTCCCATCCAAGATTTGGCCCGGGCTCCTGCAGTATCTGTTGCCTGTTCCCTCACCTTTGCTTCTTTAATTGCTGGGAATCCTGGCCTCTTAATTATGCCAAGTATGCAACTGAGTACTGAACTAGTTGGGGCTGGATACCTTCATCTTTACAGCGCATCATTTCTACACGTTTTCTCTTTAATAGAATTTTCCTTTATTTTTATCTCTAGCGTATTTGGTACTTTACTATAAATATTCACGGATGTTTTAGTCTCTTCAGATGTTTACAAATGCTGGATAAGCTCTTCTGTTTACCTGGGCTGTGACTATTCTTCTGCTTATCATCAGAAGCCACCCTTGGATTCTAGTAATCCATGTTTCTCACTTGCCCCTTCTTTCCTCCTAAGAGGATGATTTGAAAATGAAATGGAGTTGCATAGATGAGCCTTTCATCTGACCCACCTTTCTGGGGTTTTTGTGTTGCTGATGTGCTCTGTGTAGAACTATGATGCTTGTAATGTTGCACAGATGATGGGGAGAGAAGAGGGGGTGCAGAGTAAACTTAGATTTATCTAATGTTGATATTAATAATTAACTTCAACATTTTTTCCCCTTTACTTTTCTTTCTTTGAGGCTGTGGCTGTTGGTGGCTATGCTTGCTGACAGTTTTAGGATGCCGTGTTTGGTTTTCCATCTGAGATTTCATGGTCTCTTGCAGCAGAGCTCCCACCTCCATATACTGCCATTGCGAGTCCAGATGCCAGTGGTGTTCCTGTCATAAACTGCCGTGTGTGCCAGTCACTCATCAATTTGGATGGCAAGCTACACCAACATGTTGTTAAGTGCACAGTTTGCAATGAAGCTACGGTAAAAATGAGTTTTTAGCGTTTTCTTTCTGTGGTGGGAGATTGAACTGTGCTGTTGGTAGAATTCATATCCTCACCTACAAAGTGAGCTGCTGATGGGTATCCCTGTTGAAGGCCTGTTGCTGCAAAGCTGCTGGTGCACCTGGCATGCAAGTTCAAGGGTTGCTGACACAAGCAGTAAGACCCCAGGTCTTATGCTGCCAGAGCAAATCTTCCCATTCTGTCCAGCCGGCTCCATGGGGTTTCATTCCAAGGCTGAGAACAAAAAGCAGAGGTTTCATTTAAGTAATGACTCCTCTCTAAAGGAGGGTAAAATGTTTTCTGAAACAATTTTTAGTGGGATGAAAAAGAATGATTTAATTGTTTAAGCACTAGAAGATTCAAAGTAGCCAGCCCACACCTTTCCCTGGATGTGTGATTTCTTGAAATGATTCTCAGTCAATTTGTGAACATGCTAACAAACCACTGTGCAACAATCCTGAAGCACAGGAGCTGTAGGTTCTATCCAGTGCTGTGGCTATCACAGTCCTTTTTGGTCCTCCTCCCCATTTTCTTAATTGAAATATTCAGCTTTTGAGCTTCTTTGTTTCTATCTTTTTTTCTCCCTACCAGTTTTAGTTTGGGGGCCTGATGCTGCAGCACTCCATAGCTACTGAGACCATTTGCTTAGGAAATGCTGAGTTGTATTTATTTTATAAAATGAACTGTCCAGAGAAGAGACAAATCTGTGGGAATGTTGTTTTTATTTCTTTCTCACTTAAATGAAAAGTGAAAGTCTGAGAAACTGCTACCGGTACTCACCTACTCACAGTAGGTGATATATAATACTGCAAGCCACAGTAGTGTTCAGCTTCTGAAACTTGTGACTTTCTGTATGAAAGGGCTTGACTGGCAGGTTCGAGGAAGATGATTTCAATACATTTTAAAATAAGCTGATGGTTCAGCGAAGTCTGCATATTCTGTTATTGACTGAGAGCCAGACTTTGATTCTTTTGCTTCTGAATAAAGCCATTGTACCAGGCAAGGAGGCTTAATATGTTTACTGGTTTTTGAAAGATATACCACTACTTAAGCTCATATTTAAAAAATAACTAAGCTGAAGACTTGAGTTCTTTATTGCTAAAATATGAAAGCTTTTTTTCCCCATTAGTTTGCAAAAATTCTTGTTACTGAAAATGCTCTTGTGAGGAATCTTTACTTCCTCTTTTTTTTTTTTTGGAGGGGGAAGGGAACTTTTTTTGACTTGCAAGTTTCTTTCTGTAAGAGGAACTGTATTTCTTAAGAACTTGTCATGTAGCTCTGTTTTGTCATACTTTGATGAGAAAGAAAGTGAATTGTTATGACTTCTGATGTGTGTTCTTGTGTTTTCTTTTTCTTTGTTTAGCCAATCAAAAACCCTCCTTCAGGGAAGAAGTATGTTAGATGTCAGTGTAATTGTCTGCTTATCTGTAAGGATACATCTCGGAAAATAGGCTGCCCAAGACCAAACTGGTAAGAGTAACATCCATAATCTTCTGAAAACTTAAATGTATGAGTTGCTCACTTTGCCTGATTCAGGGTGGGAACTTCTGAAGAAAACAGGAGAGGTAGCAGTAGATTGGCTTCAGACTGGTACTCCCTTCTTTGGTTTGCTAAGTTTTCAATTTCTTACCTTTCAACTTTAACTTACATGTTATTTAGAGTGGGGAGAAATGTGATTGCCACAGTGAACATTTCTTCTCTGTCTACAGAAGTAAGAGTGTTCCATTTCAAGTATTGCAGCCCTAATAAGTTGGAAACTGAGATGGAAGTTGGGTCTGCAGATATTAGAGTGTAGACTCCACCGCACTGAGTGCCCTATTCACCAGTCTGTTGGCTCTTCTGGTTTTGAATCATGCTTTTTGACCTTGGTTATTTTTTTTTGTTTCCTCCTAGCTGCTATGGTACTGGGGAAAATTTCACTGAAGTCACATACCTTTCTGTAGAGTTCATGGGATACTTCAACTGTAATATGTCATGTGTTTAGTAACTGGGCTACATCAGAAGGTCTGCAGTCTTGCTAAACTACTTCCTGAAAGCATATCTCAGCAGTTTTGCTAAGATAGTCTTGGTACTTGTCTTATTAGAAGATGAGCTAAACTGGAGTAATTTGAAGCAGAGTTGAGGAGTACGCCCTAAATGGAAGGCTTCCAGTTAGAAGGGAGGCCATCTAGCCTGCAATTTTGGTTGCATAAGAGAAGGCATGCATTGCAAGTTAAATAATGCTTTCATCTTTCCTTTCTGTTTTCATGCTAGAAAGTCTGATTCCTGTTCAGCTTTTTGTTAGTTAATTTGGATATTGTCATTTTGGATGGATACATTGTATAATAAATTAGTAATATGCTGAGCATAAAAGTAAATACTAACTTTGTTAAGGTAAATTGATGGTGTTTAGTCAGACTAGGGTGGTTTCTTCTGATTCTCTCTGTTTGAATAGTATTTTTACTACAGAGATGTGGAGATGCTGCTTATGTTGACTTGTTTCTTAGTAGTGGGAAAACACAGAATCTGACTTGGAAAGAAAAATTAGATTACAAAGGAGTAAAGACTTTCAACATGCTTCACGTAGGCATGTACATTCCAATTCACAGGCTTGCTCAGCCCAGTTATTAAGATTTCTTTTTCCTGGGGAGTGTTTCTACCATATGATAGTGAGTCTTTGATCTCTATGGAGTTCTGGCTTGCATACCAGATGTGTTCAGAAAGGGGCATCACTTTAGAAGAAGTCCAAAATTGTGTGAATAATCTCTTAAAAAAAAAAAAAAATTATAGTTTGAAGGGGCAATGCTTTGGTAGTGACTGACTGAACTAATTGTTTCAGTGCATCACCCTTTTCTTTTGCGAGCCTAATTACATATACATCTAATGTTCTTAATACAGTAGACGCATCATTACTCTTGGTCCAGTAATGCTGATCCCAGAAGAGCAGCCAGCTCAGCCTGCCTTGCCAGTTCAACCAGATGGAACTAGAGTGGTGTGTGGGCACTGTGGAAATACTTTCCTTGTAAGTAAAGCACCAGATTCTCCTTCTCACTGAAGTGTGCCATCAGTCAGGCTATCGTAAGCATTTCTAAGAGCATATTGCCTTGCTTTGTGGCATCTTGAAGGAAGTAAAGCTGCTTCTGTGCTCATGTTGCAATGAACGTATTTGGTTATTTTTACATGCATTTCAATAAAACATTTGGTGGTTTTACTCTGCATGCATGAACGAAGCCCAAAGCCACTGTTACAGCTCAGGTGTGAGAGCAGAAACAGTGCTGGAAAAGGAAGTTACATATTTGTGTTCTATTTGGGCTTGCAATGATAGTTGCATTCTGCATTGTCTAAGATGATCTAGTTTCTGCTGTTGCTGCATGGGACTCTGAATGCTATTCATTGTAGCACTTAACTGACGGACAACCTGATGGTAAAGATCTAGAGATTGGTTTATATCTAAGGTTGAAAATTCTTCCCACTTGATGAAAAGATGCTAGGTAATCTTTTGCTACCAAGGCATCTTTTCTTTTATATGAATAAGGGTCTAGGGTACTTGAATTATGATTTGAGAACAGTTTCTGCTGTAAGCAAGCTTTAGCTTTATTATCTAGCTGTGCTAAAATATTTATCAAATTTCTTAATAGTGGCAAATGGCTAAGATGAGTGATAAAGCCCAATGACCTATATTATCACTGGAGTATTATGTTCCTGAAACAAAGAACTGTAAGGTACATAAGGGCCAGAGAATCCAGTACATTTTATGGAAGCAAAAAGGAAGCTCAGAAGATGGTGCTTTGTGTGGATTGTTATCTGCGGTGAGAGAAACATTTGCTTGTGATGGGATCTGCAACAGAATAAACTTGTTCCCTGATTTAGATCAATTAAATGTATAATAATGTCTTTACTATGGTAGATGAAGAATGCAAGGATCGAGGTATCTCTTCTGACTTCTGCTTTTTAAAGGAGAGATTTGATTGTAAATTTGCAGGTGATGGAACAGCTGAGAAAACACTAGATTCTTGATACATTCGTTTTGTTGATTCTGCCCCTGTATTAAAAAATGTTTTTAATACTACGGTAAACCCTGCTGAATACCAATAGTCTGTAACTAGAGATAGCTGGAGTGGGTTTTCTGTTTTGTTTTTTAATGCAAGTCTGGATGTGAGCTTAATTACTAAGAATATTATATGCAGCATAAAATAATGTTGCTAACAGAAAGTGACTGGGTCTATGGAAGAAAAAGGCCATTTCAAGTATGTATTTTAAACTAGGAGTATTTCACTGAAGGATGCCTTCTCTTCTAGTCACTTTTTTAGCACAGCATGTTAACAAACTTAGATACACGCATGGACATTGCAGTCTGATGCAGGCCATCTTGTAATGCAGTTAAATAGTTTAGAACTACTGTTTAATAACCTACAGGTGAATGTGAATCTGTAGAAGAGTTAACACTACCTAGTTTTGTTTTCTTAACAGAAAAGAAAGCTCTACTATGTAATCAATCATTTTTCTAAAATTATTGTTAGGGAGAGTCAACGTAATGAAATAAGAGTTTTTACTAAATTGTTGGCTTAACTTTTGAGTGCTCTCTTCAGCATTTATTGGTCCTCTGTCTTTTTTCTTTAAGTGCAAGCCAAGTTAATTCTGTAGTTTATGCTCTGATCTTCTTTAGGTGAAATTCTGCTGTGAAAAGGTAGGAAAACGTAAGGAGAAAAAATAGAAAAGACTAGTTCTGTCCATAATGACCAGATTATGCATTAAAAAGCTCAGATTGCTAATTCAGATTTAGTGCATCTGACTTCACGTCTGATGATTGCTTTAGTGAACTGCATCATTCAGAATTTTATAGTTGTTTCTGCCAGGAAGACTGATTTGCACAGTCCATTAAAAAAAAACCTCAAAATCATTAGAAATGTATAATTTATATTCTCTTAATGATGAGTTATCAAGAACTGAGCCTTTTTCTTGTTGTATGCAGCTTTCCTAGAACTCTTTGCTTCTATCTTTTTCTGTTATTAAGTTTAAGGTTCTGCACACACTTTTTTTTTTTTAGTTAGGAAAACTCAGGAAATAGTTTTTTGTTCGCTCCCAACCCCAAGCAAGTAATTGTAGCTGTGCTTCAACAGATCTGGAAACTGGAGTTTTGTGGAGGTATTTCTGCACTTTATCTCCTCATTGTGAAGCAAATATGTAACACTAGCTTCATCTCAGTAAGGTATCTTCTTTGCTTCACTGGGCACTTAGATAGCTTCCCCCCAACCCCCTCAAAGAAAAGGCAATGCTAGAATGCCTGGGGTGAAAATGTCAAATGGTCAGTTGCATGTTCTATGTTATCTTCTAAGAGTTTCAAATTACCTCTTTTCAAAGAGTTTATTTTTGCCATATAAAAGCATATTTATGGGGTGTGATTCCACCCACGTGTGTCAAGTGATCCTTTTAACTTTTTAGAAGCATGCTTGACACTATGCAGCACCCTTGAATTTCTCAGCTGGGAAAGTAACTTAATGGCTGTTACTATAGCTGAACTGCAGTACTTACTTGCATTTTGTTCTTCAAATTTTCTTATTTTTTTTTTCCCCCACAGATAAGGTAGTAGGAGCCATTTCTTTGTTAAGTTTTTACTGTTTCTGGTAGATCTGAAACTTGGACAAATGTGGAAAAAGTGGTAAAATTGAAACAGAGGGCAGAACAAGAGTTTGACCATCCTGTTAAAGAAGTCTAATCTTGTTCTGGGCCTTGTTTGAGAGCTTCTGGATTTGGGCTGTGGGCTGAGTTAAAACTTGTGCTGGCAGTAAGCTATTCCTACACCTCTGCTATAGGCTGTGCTGCTCCTGGTTTGTGTCTGTTGGATCAGGCTGAGTTCTCATTGCGGCCTTGCAGTACCTAAAGGGAGCCTGCAAACAGGAGCGGAGTCAGCTCTTCAAAAGAGTAGATAACAAGGGGAAATGGTTTTAAGTTGAAGGAGGAAAGATTTTAGTTTGAATATCAGGGAAGTTCTTTACCAAGAGAGTGGTGAGGTGCTGGAACAGGCTGCTTAGAGAGGTTATGGATCCCTGCTCCAGAGATATTCAAAACTCACCTGGATGCTTTCCTCTGTCACTTACTGTAGGGATCCTGCTTAATGTGGGGGTTGGACTCAATGATCTCCAGAGGTTCTTTCCAACCCTTATGATTCTGTGACATGGTGGCAGGCAAGAGGGGTCATGGCCCCCCCCTACCTTCTGGTGTGCTTTCGAAGACCTTCAAGGTTGAAGAACTACGGAAGGCATGGGCTGGAAGCTAAGAGCTGTACTTTGTCCCTTGGGTTCTGTCAGTTCTATTTGGTAAAATAGAATATTAAAAAAAATTGAATATAAAAGTATTTTGAAACAAATTAAGAAACAATAACAAAAAACTTAAAACATTTCTTAGTGTACTAAAGAATTTGTATCTGTGCAAGAGTCTTGCTTTCCAAAAAAAAAAGCTTGTGGTGGGAATGGGGGGCTTTTTGATAGGAGCAACTGTACATAGCTGTTTAAATCAATTATAAGAACACACCCATTCTGTCTTGTACAGAGTGTCCTGAGCATTGTTCTAAGCTCAGAAGGTAGAAGGTTTGTGATATTCTTCTGGTAATTTCCCTGACTGATGTCTCATTTTGTCTCCAGTTGAAACAAGAAAGAGCTTTCTGTAATTCTGAACTAATTGGTGATTTGGGTTATTGTTCGTGTTGCTTCGTGTGAGAGATGGAAAAGACAGTTTTGTATTTGTGGAACTGTATTATATTTAAATCTGTTTTTTATTGTGGAATTGTTTTTTAATATCTATGGAAGGGTAATTCTCATGTAGCCAACTTGAAATTTTATTAAGAACATGAAACAGCATCAGGTACTTTCAATAAAAACATATTATCAGTGCTTTTGTTATTTTCATCCATATTTGACACTCAAATGCATTTGAGTTTGTATCAGTTAATGACTGTGGTTAATAATTAATCAGGAATCTTTAATAAATCCACAGAAAGATCATTAATGAGTAACTTTAGAAATGGAGTTGCCTACTGTGGGATAAAAGCAGTGATGTTGAATTACAGATATGTAAAATGTAAGTCCTGGATTTAGACTTGATTCTATTTCTGGAGCTACGGTGTAAGTAGCTGAAAGAACATCTCTAGAGAGGCCTGTCTCCATCTCTGGCACTGACAGATGAGCCTTATCCCACAGTTACTGTGTACAACCAATGGAAATAAAGCAGTTTTTGGCATGGGTGCATGCAAATAGTGAACTCACTCCTCTGGCAAAAATTAAGGCTCAAAACACGTGTTGTTCAGGTCAAGGAAGTAGACAGAAGCTTTTTCATTTGTACTTCAGGGGACCCAACCAAACTGGTAAATCAGTTTGGCTGAGTCCTTGTAACATTGAAAAAGCAACTGTGTAACTTGGATGTATCGGAACTGAAGAGTAAATAAATAGTTTGGTGGGTTTTTTTGGTGGATGATTATCTCCATTTGTCATGGAGTGAACTAGATCAATCTATGCCAGTGACAGGGGGCAGTAGGCCCCTTCCCCCCCCCCCCACCTCCTGGCCCCACAAAATGGGAAGGAAGGAAGGGAGGAAAAAAAAACAGCGGCAACAATCTATGGAGGAAAACTTATTTTACTAACTATGATATCGAAATGCAAGATAACACAATATAATACAATCTACTTGAAATTGAGACTAATAAATCAAATAAGATAGGAGAGAGAGTGTTCCTGAGACAGAGTCAAACCTGAAAAGCTTGGAACAGCTAGGAAAGCACCCTCCAGCACCCACTGCCAGGCAGTAAGAGACCGCCCCACCCGGAAGGGTCAGATCCCATGACTTCTGTAATGTGTAGGGATAGGTACCTGGAATTGGAGCATTAACACTTTAATTCCAGTACATGATGTTTTGATGTGGAATACTGAAAACCAAAAAACATAAAACCATGACATCATTATAAGTAAATAAAACTGAGGGATGGAAGTAGGAAAAATACATTGTAAATACTACAAATTGGACCCTTGCTCACAACAAAGCCTACTAATACTAGTAAGCATTATAAGCCACTCCTGTTTGCTTGCACAGAAACTTGTAAATTCATTTTCAAGGTTCTGTATTCCATGCAAGTTGAGGCTCTGATTTTGATCTGTGTGTGTAGCAGTTAGGATTTGTTCAGTATGCTGACTTCTGATTTCTCACAGAGATAAGGAGGTTCAAAATGGAGGCATTAAGATCTTATACTATAGCTTCTACCAATGCTAGTTATTTGCTGTGTGACTCATGCATAAATTAAGAGGAGAGAGAAGAATGTGTTTAACAAGAAGACTACTTCCAGGTGAGAGGCAGCAGGGAAGAGCTGCAATTATAGTATAACTCCTTCAGAATGAAGAACTGTAGTCTAGTCCCCATTTTCAAGGCAAACATCTTTGAAATGTTTGTTTTGTACTGTCACAGAGTGCTGTTTAAAAAAAAGAAAACATAAAAATAAACCCAAGACCAACAAAACAACAACAAATTTGCTGTTTTTAACGAGGTACAAGAGCGTATCCTTTGGAGGTAGTGTCAGGTGTTTCTTCTAATGATGATTCCCAGATAGATTTTAGTCTTTGTGGAAGTTTGTGTCCTATGCATGACTTATATATAAGTCTTCTGAAAATGTTACATAACTTTCTCTATTTTATGTATGTAAAACTTGTATTTTAGAAAATGTCTTTTACTTAATTAATGTTTCTTTGAATGCTCAACTCATTCTTCACAAGTAAAGTTAGGGTTGGGGAAGGATGGGAAAATGCATCTGTCTATAATGATGCCAAAGAAAACATTCACTTTCATTAGGATATGCTTGAAGTCTTGGAAGTAAGAGGAGGGGAAAAAAAAATAGTATTAATATTATCATGTTGCTCATATTGCATCTGTGGATGAAACCATGTTACGTCAAACAAATCTTGCAATACTAAGACAAGTCATGGGAAATTTTCACATGGCAGTCCTAATCCTGTGTTGCCACTGACAAAAGGGCATCCCATTTACGAAAGAAAGCAAGAAACAAGTCAAAGCCTGAGAAGCAAAATGTTTTCACATCGACATTCTGCATGAAGTACAACATTTTCTCAGGCCAGTTTTTCAACCTTTTTTTATTTTGTTCTCTTTACAGTGGATGGAACTGAGGTTTAATACACTAGCAAAATGCCCACACTGCAAAAAAATGTAAGTTTTCTGAATGCAAGATTGTATAAACTAACTTGAAATTTAAGTTCCCATTTATGCTGTAAAAGTTATCTGGAGTAAAATCTGTTTGCTGTGCTGATTATTTTTTCCATTCCCCTCTGAGCATCAAGGCTAAAGAGAGTGTTATGTGTGAGTGTTCTGCTGTATGTACGATTCAGTAACTTTGACAAATCCGACCTTTGTGTATTAAAATGCTCAGGTGAAGTTGTCAAGAGTTAAAAATATGCTGCTAGCAATAGACAGAAATGGGTTCCTGAAATTAACAGTAGCTAGGACTTCTGTCATTGAAATTTTACTGCTTAGTGCAGTTAATGAGGTAACATTTAAATGTAGGACTTGAATTGTCTTATTGTGAGTAAAAGAAAGGAAATAAGCCTGTCTTAATTTGAAAGAGGTTTCGCTGATTTCATAAACTTCACTAATTTGTGTTAAGTATTTTTAGTGCATTAGCTAGTTTAATAGTGATAACTTGTCTACTTATTTGCTATTACTTCAGTAAGGAGGAAGTACTCCTTTTGGAGGAAAAATTAGGTTGTGAGAACCATGAGAAGCTTGAGGTGGGTTTGTTTTTTGGTTCGGATTTGTTTTTTTGTCTATTTTTAGCTGAGAATGGGTTTATTTATGTTGTAACAATGTAAACTTAACAGTACCAACATACATCAAATTTGGATAGAATATCAATCACGGTGTGAAATATGACTTAAAAATACTGACTGAGAGACTTAACATGTAAATAAACAGGTAGAAAAACTTGCTTTCCTTTAGCTAGGCAAGTGCTACTTCCAGTTAAAGGAGCATATGCTTCTGCTACTGGGAACAGAGAACCACAGCTGTACTGCATGTTACGGGAAAACTAACTGGTCCCTTGGGAACCAGAAGGCTTAGAATAAATGCACTTTAGCCACTAGCATAGCTTGGCCTTCAGAAGTGCCAGAAACTTTTTGCCTGAGTATTTGATAGAGAAGCCAGCTTAGCAATGTGTCTATCCTCAGGGTTGTAAACGGTTGGGTATGGAATGGTGGATATGTTCTAGTTTACTTAGGTCAGATAATATCAGGATCTTGATGAGTTGTTGTTTTGCATGCTTTTTTTTGTTTGTACTGCCTGCAGTTGCATTCATTTTTTTTTTCCTTTTAGGTGCTGATGGAAGAGTTAGTATTCTGTGGTGTTTGTTTTTAAACTAGTTGCAATTAATATTTTATATTTTTATCACTTAACCCTCAATAGCTGACCTCAGGTCATCCTTCTTTTTTGACTGTCCTTAAGTACAGAAAGATTTGCTGTTTCCCTTTAAATGGGAGTGGGATTCAACAATGAAAACTTCCCAAGAGCATCAGCCCAGAAACTATACCATGTTATCTTTTTTTCTGTCTTCTGTTGATTTATGTTGTATTTTAAAAAAAAATTGTGGAGACAAAGATCTCTTTGCGTTTTGTCTTCAAAGTGCAAAGCGTGCTATGTATATGTAGTAAAAATGGAGTGTTATCTTTGAAAATTACAGCTGAAGTAGCAACTGAGTTGTAGAATGCAAAACGCTTTTAACAAATAGTTGTTTTCTCTTGTTCTGTGGATTCAAATTATGAAATATGATAACTTTGAGCTGCTTGGTGTCTTCCTGCCTTTGAAATGTAACAGACAGGAGTTCTGCACTGCCACCAGCATAAGCATTTCTAGTGAATGCATTTAGGGCACAACATAGGTGAGGCAGAACTTGAAGTTGTATGAATGAACAACTGCCATGACCTTCTGTTTTTCAGAATCAGCCCTTTGTCAGAAGTCACTATATCCTTAGCCAAGTGGTCAGAAGGGAATGTGGGATGCTGTATTTTGGCCAACTAGTGAAAAGCTTTCTTCATTAGCAGCTGACCAGTCAGATGTAAAAATGCTTACTTCTACTGTTGAATCTGATGATGATAGTCACTTAAAGGATAGTATAGACTGAGGCAAAAGGCACTTCAAATCACTGCAGGATTTTCAGAAAGACAAATATTGAAACTCAAATTCTCAAATAGTTTGCCTGACTTTTTTTTTATCGCAGACTTTAGAAGTGCAGTGAATCTCTGCAAATGGCTTATTTGTAAGTACCTACCTGGTTGGTGCAAACTAGATTTTAACACCAGGAGTGCTTTGTGTAATTACAGGGGACTCGAGATTTATTACACAAGGAAGTCAATAACAAAACATAGTTCAGAGAAGGTGAAATGGCTCTGTCTCAGAATTAGGACAATAAATGCAGTTAATAAGGAAACTGTTGCAAAATGCTTTTACACCGTATAATTGAGGATGATCTGAGAACGTGGGCAAAACTGTTTCTTTTGCTGTTCTAGCATTCCTGTGTGATTCAAAATACAAAATACAGGTTGTTAAGTATCAGTCTCTTGTCCCATCTTTCCTCCCCAAAAATACTGAACCCTAATGAGCTTAAAATTTGTGCCAAATAAAGCCTGCAGAACCCTTAAGAAAAGGATATGGTGGAACTCTGGCATTTCTATAGCCCATAATTTCAGCAGTACTTTTCATCTTCAAGATACTGAATTTTGATTTTTCTTTTTAAAAAGCTGCTAAAAGTACATCTGAAATCATAGTAATTTCTATTATTTAGAGCATATGACAGGTCCTGCGTTCTTTCCTGTGCCACTCCTTTAACAGCCTCTGTCTCTTGTGGTTTCTCTTTATTAGCACCTGATGCTGAATTGGCTTTGGTGTCTCTTATTTGTGCTACCGCTGCCTAAAGGTCTGCAGGTGCCTTTGCTTCCTTAGTAGTAACTCAGCAAAAGGATGGAATACTTACTGCTTTCTGGATGGCTTTGTAGTGACTTTACCCTCATTAGTCACGCAGTAGAGACAGCTGCTTCTGCTACTGTACAGTGTTCTTTTGACCCTAGTTCTAATACTTCTGAATGAAGCCATCAAACCTTGCAGTTTATAGGTTTGGGGATATGGTTTCACCTTTCTTTATTAAAATTAGGGGGTGTACATGTGGTTTGGGGTGAGTAGAGGGTCCAGATCACTATTTAGTTGCCCAGTGACCAATATAACTGAGAAAATGAAAAATAAAATCTGATCTATTGGAATTGCTAAATATACCCAGAGCTGTTACGTGACCATAGAAACTTAATGCTTTTATTTTAGCTTTGCATTCTGTAGAAAGGAAAAGGCAGATAAAATTAAATGAAGACTTCTATTTTTTTTCTAAACAGCATTTGAGGAGATGATCTCTCCCCCAGTCTTTCTAAATGGGTAGGAGGAGACACGGCTTGAGAGAAACTACAGATGGAAAATAAAGATGGCAACTTCATTATTATGATTACAAAAACAAGGTTTCAAGTCAGGCAGCTTTCAAAGTGAAGATTTCTTTTCTAAAATGAACTTACTCTGTGAAATGTGCAGTAAATATCAAGCATGTTTCAGGTGTTTTAAACATGACACTTCTACCAGCTTGTTAGCTACTTAGAACTCATTTTAAGGTATCTAGCTCCATGCTAGAATTAACTTCCTTAGCACATAGCTGGGAAATTTTGCAAGAGGAAGAAACCTAAGGTCAAGCTTAGTGCTCATTGATGTAACTTCTGAAGTATCAGCATTTGGAGTCTGTCTTCATGCTTTCTCTATTTACACAATATTTGTTTTGTTTTTCTCAAGTGATTTGTAATGAGACAACTTGTTGTTCTTCTGGAATGGCTGTAGACTTATTTAAGGATTTTGGGGGGAGTGTTTTTTGTTTTTGTGTATGTGTGTATGTTCACCTTTGTGTGTTAGTTAAGTGGTCTCTGGGTGACAGGTTATCACTGTTTTCCCCAGTTGGAAATCCTCACCACTGGATAATGGTCACTGTTTAGCTCTTGCCTTGCAAGATGAAGCTCAGTTTGTGGATACTAACTCAAGGACTACTTTTTTTTTTTCATGGAGCCTTTTAGAAATTCCTTGTAAAGAAATAATGCTGGAGTAAAGCTGCTTAAGGGAATCTATTTGAAGGCTTCCTAAGATGAATGTATAAAGAATTTTAGTCACATGCAAAGCATATGAGACCTTGCTATGTGGCTAAGCAACCGGAGCCAGAAATTTGGTCAGTCATATGACAGATGCGTTACTTCAGTTCAGGAGTGCTTTATTCTGTTGTATGGTTACCTCAATTATGTTGAACCATCATGAGATGAAAATTACTTTTTCTTCCAGCTTTGAACATGCTATAAGAGTTTCCAAAGGCATGTTGATCTCCTAGTGTGGGAGGAAGTACCTTAATGATGATACTGCGCTGCAGGATGTTTCAGAACTACCTCTATGATAGATTTATGAAATAACATCTTCCACTCTGGAGCTCTTAGTTCCCTGTGTTCAACAGAATCAAATAATATTCCTCATTAGTGTAGCTGTATGTGACTGGAGTTTCTTGACTTGAGATACACTTGTCATATAATTCTGAGCTTCCAGCCAAAGTGTTCTAACCTGTAGTCAAGAATGTAATGTTCTATTAGCATTTTATGTTCCTTTTTTCTGAAGCACTTTAATAGTTTGTATAATGCAGCAGGCAGAGACAAAGCTGTCGTCTAGGAGTTTGCAGTCTAGATGATGAGTGACAGAACTTCCAAGGGATTTACTTGCTTTGCTTGCCAGCAGTGATTTGTGCAGCTAATTTGGCTTGCAGTAGAGGTCTGAAAGAAAATTGGAAAGCAAAAAAAAATTGATACGTTTCTGCAGTTAATATAACTGACTTAAATGTCTAAGAATTTCAGTTTTTGTCTTTGCTTTTAAACTTCAAGAAATGGAGTTTTGCTTAGCCAACTAACAATACTGAATGAACTGTTCCACTAAATAAATTGTGCGTGTTGTTACTGTTCAGATGCTTAGGAGTGGTAGAACTAATTTTCATTTACTTAGATGCAGTGAGTATATTAAAGACATGTATTGATGTATTAAGAGACTAAAGAGTATCTCACGGCCTACACTAAAGGTTCAAAGCAAACTTGATTTTGCAATCCAAAGGATCCTCAAGATATTTATCAGGGTCCACTGCAGTAATAATATAGACACACCTAAGCCACAGGTGTGTTACTCTTCTCTTTGTTGCAAGCATTTTGAGATGCAAGGTTATTGCGTTTTTTTGGTATGTAATCATGTATACCTCTACTGCCCCTTTAAACAGATTCTTTCACTCTTTAGCACTCTTTAGGCTTTCCCTTCAGTTTCATAAATTCAGGTTGGTGTATATGTATTGCTGATTTTTTTCTTCTGACAGATCTGCTGCTTTTTGTGCAATTCTCTTCTCTGAATTCAAAGCACCATTTCTTTTTCTAACAGTTCTTCTGTTGGAAGTGCATTGCCTCGGAGACGTTGCTGTGCATATATTACAATTGGAATGATTTGCATCTTCATTGGAGTTGGATTAACTGTGAGTGATATGCTGTTTTGTACTTAAAATGGTGGTGGGGGCTATGCATGTACAAAGGAGCTCCTTTCATTGACCAGCTCTTTTCTTCCCAGCATTTGAGCAAAATTGCTTCAATTTGTGTATTGTTGTCAACTCTTTTGTAACTATGGACATAATTATCTGTGTTAGCTAGAAAAACATTCCTAAAAAATCTTCTGGCACTGTGAGATTCTCCATTTCCTGATCTTATATTTGTCTTTTATCTTTCTGTGGGGGAAAAAAAATGAGCTTTATTTTAGAAATACTGGGACATCTTGCTCTTGCTATGGCTCTCAAAACTTTCAGGTTTCTAGAAATACATATTGCGGCATAGCCAGAAGTATGAGCCTCACTGCAGTGGAGGGGAACAGGATTCAAAAGAGTTGGTACTTGTACAAATTCTAAACGAATGTACACCTTCTTATTCTGCCTTGAAGAGCAGATATTGCTGTGTTTGACACTTGTTTTGTTTTTTTTTTTCCAGGTTGGTACACAAGATTTTGCCAGGCGATTTCATGCAACTTATGTTTCTTGGGCTATTGCTTATCTCTTAGGTTTAATCTGCCTCATTCGAGCCTGCTACTGGGGAGCTATAAAAGTCAGTTATCCAGAGCACAGTTTTGCATAGAGAAATTGTTAGATTATAGCAGATGCTCATCTATTAATTCTGGATATTACATCTTGGACACTTTTAAAACCTTTCCTGTAAGGATTCCATTCTGTTCAAAGTAGTTCTAAGACTGGAGGTCTCTAAGGACAAATGTTCATTGCACTACATAATATGCAAATAGTTTGTTTTGCTGCTAGATTCCCTAGCTCTGAATACTAAAGCTGTGTTTACATGTTCATAACTCTTGTCTTTATAGGTGTTGAATTTGATTTCAAAGGACAGTATTAAGTTTTACATTTCCTTCGTTATGTTAAAATTCGTTTGCCATTTTTCTAGATGATCAGTAAGAATTCAAAAGCAAGAGTGTTTATAAGTGTTTCTACAGTAGCTTCACATTTGTACTTAACAGTTTAACTACAATTACGTTCAAAGTGGCTTGCTTTAAAACCTAAGCAATAAGCATTTTGCTTGAACTGCTTACTGTATCTTTTGCCTAAGATCATAGTGACCTTACTGGGGAAATGAAAGTTACAAGTGTACTTCAAAAGACTGACACTGTTGATAGAGACATTTGTAAACACTGTATGCTTTGAGATTTTCAGGTAAAGAGATGCTATTTTGGTAGTTTAAATAAATTTCCACTTAGTCAGGATTGGATTTCAGTTAGGGTAAATGCTTTCTTCTCATGGATCCTGGGATTTGGGTGTTTTTTGTTTTACTTTTACCTGGCAGATTCTAAAAGCCATGCTCGGATTATGGAACTTAACTCTGGTTATTTGTGCAAGTTCCTTTACAGGGTCTAAGGGAAGCATTTCATACAACCTGTTTAGAAATACTTCACTGTCATGTAGGTGACTGTAAGGTGGTGATGGGTTGCCTCCTCCTTTCCTTTGATCGTGTCAGAGTTTTCCTGTTTGGGAAAGTTGAGCACTGGTCGTTGCAAAGGGAGACACTGTAAATTCACATGTAAATTCATATTAACTGCTGTAGTAAGAAAATGGGTAAACTTGGATCATTCCATCAGAGTACATCTAGTCAATTGAGCACTGATGTAATAAGAGAATACGGAAACAGAAAGCTTTTCCTAATGATGTATTCACAAAGGATTGAGGGACCAGTTCTTGCACTGCCCATCTTTATAGTTTTAAACAAATTTTTGCTAAATTCAGAAGGAATGTCCTGAGTGATTTAGACTGTAGTGATTTAGATAACGGGGTTGGATGGGTAAATTAATGTGGATGTTTCAGGGATACATGTAATTTAAATTATCTATGTTCCTCCTAGGACATAATGATATTCAGAAAAGGATTTTGGAGCACAATAAATGTAAATGATCAAACTGTAAATGATCTGTCTTTGTATGATGCTAAATGTATAAAGCAGTAGCTCAGGATTACAATGTACCTTTTACAAATAAACTAATAAAGAAATAAAGATTATTATTCAAACTTAATATATTTTGTTTCTTATGTATAAACAAGAATACAGAAGTGGAAGAAGAATTCATTAATATGATAGATGCTGTGCAACTAAGGTGAGCTCTGCCTTTTTTGCTGAGTGGAAGCCTCAGGAACATTAAAAGAACAAGAACAAATTGCTATTTTCTTAACATGCAGAGAGAAAAAATACCGGATGGGACCACTGCTGGGATAGTGTTCTCTTCAGTGAATGACTGATTGAGAGGAATGCAGTAATGTAGTCTGTTTTCTAAATGCTAATAATATCCCTTCATGGTAGGTGATCATTGTAGTCCTTTGCATCTTAAACCTTCAAATATTTTTTCTAGTTGTCTTGTATTTCAAAATAATGTCAGCCCTAAACATCTTGAAAAAGAGTCAGCTGAAGCTGCACTGAAAATCCACTGCTTTTGTATCTTAAGGGAAGAAAAAAAATGAAGGCTGACTAATGAAATTATTAATGAAAACTTAAAAAAAAAATTATGGCATTTTAAACATGCAAGAAAGTTTATACAGAACCGTAGAAGGAAATCTACCAAGAACTGGAATAGATCTGGTGACTTGTGAAGCAGGTTCATTTGCAGAAAGGCCTCGTGTTCTGTGCCAGGCAACGTTTCAATCCATTAAGCTTTCACCAAGCTTTAAATTAAAAAACAAGCAGACCTGTCCTGTGCATACTGACTACTAGAAGAATTTCAAGATTTATTACTGGTTTTTGTAGATCACTAGTTTCTTTTGTTGGCTTTTAATGATCTTTTTCTTGATCGCTGTACTGCACTGGGTAGGGGAAGGAACTGTCTGAACTCAGGATTAAGGACTCCTGTGCTTTCAGGCCTTACCTTTCCCCTTTCTAAATCTCCTCCCCTCCTCATTGAAGAGATTTATGTAGATGGAGTGTTGCTGACTAAAAGCTGTTCAGAACTTAACTCTTTATTTTTTAATTACGAACCTACTGATGAATGTCTTTTTTTTTTTCTTGTATCCCTCATAGATGGCAGTATGTTTCATTTTAAATGCTGTCCTCTGGTCTTGCTTTTTCTGAAGGTATGCTTGGTTATCAGAAGATCTTTGCAATGAGCAGCATTGAAAGGAGACAAAGGTTTCAATCCAGCCAGAAATTCATCATGAAATACTTAAAGAAGGTGATGAAATATCCTCGGAGCCATCTGTTGAAATGTTGAAAAATAGAATATGAGCAATATTTGTTTTTTTCCTGCTCTTTCAAATAGTGTATGTTTTCACAAGGCAGCAGCTTAATATCAAATGTTAGAAAATCCCTGTAACTCAAAACGTGGACTTGAAAAATAATTAGGTGGGCAGCAGCAAAAATGACTTGTCATGTTAGATCAATCTAAATGTCTTTTGAGATATGGTGCAAATAAAGCACAGAATGCAACATGCCCTCTAATGGTTAGCAAAGTCTCTAAAAACACTTCTCAGATGTTTTCCTAAGCAAGCTAGTGAAACACAGCAATAAAATTATTCAAAGACTGTTAAACTTGGGGGCTGTGTCTGCCACGTGTGTTTTTAAAGTATGTATTTCATGCCTAAGTGGTAAAAAAGCTGATCAAAAACTCAGAGCAATTCTTAAATTGAGGGCAAAATGCAATGAAATAAAATCAATTGCTATCTTCCGTAGCTTGTAGCTAGGAAGAAATGCTAATACATCCCAAAACATCTGCACTAGTTAATGTCTCAGTGGGATGGGGATGGTGGCTAGAAGATGAAACGATCTTTGCTGTTTTGCTCTATGGGGAGAGTTCTCACTGAATTTCTGTGTCCAGCTTTGGGTGATGCATTTCAGGTAAAGTGTTGACTGATTACTTCCATGTGAAAATTGAAATGGATAACTTGAGATGTCCAAAGCTTGATATGCAGAACAGGCTGAGAGAGCTAACAAGGATGTATTTAAATAAAGAAAAGGCTGCAGAAAATAACCAGAGAATAAGAAGTAGATGTCATAAAGGCATGACGTAGATTGCAAAGAAGATTTAGGTTACATGGGAACTTTAGGCAAAACTTTGTTAGAGTAAGGAAAAATAAAAATGCTGTATTGATGTAATCATAAAGTCAGAATGTCTTGTGGGAATAGAATAGATGTACTTACATGTACCAGGAGAGAGAAAAGTCATAGCCTTGTTCCCTATAATACTGATTCTAAGGTACTTTTGTTAGTTTTTGATACCTCATCCTCTGACTGTAAGTTTTGATGTAATTATTAGATTAATTTTTAGATGCATTAAAGATTACTGGAGTTTTTTTTTCCATTAGACCATCATGAAAACAAAACACATTTAAACAAGACACTGAGACCTGGAATCAAATCCAGAAGGGAGGACTGATGTGGTGCCTTCCTTACTGTGCACAGTATTTTCCTCCGTGGAGGTCTTTGCTGTGTTATTGCTCTAACATTGAAACAGTATTTTCCCCTTAAATAATGTCAGGAGTTAAATAAGAAGGAATAAAGCCTGAACTCTAATGCTCATAAACCATCTTTTCCAGAGATACTGAAGGTCACTGAGGAATTCGTGGTGTGATTTCTGCATGAAAAAATGTGCAGATAAGAGAATGATGAGTTATGATTTTGCTTGGTTTCCATTAACCTGTTTTTCTGTTTTGGGGAGATGAGTGGTTTTATTACTATTTTTGGCTCTTTCTCATTCTTCATGCCCTTCCCCTCACCCCCCTCACCCCCCCAAAAAATCTGAGATAAAGAGCTGCAAAACTTCAAACTTATTTTGCTGTTTTTGTATTTTGAGACAAAAAAAAGTTAAGGTCGGTTTTAACAGCTCAGCACTGTCATAATATCTAAAACCTTTGATTATTTCAGGCAGAGAAGAAGTAGAGCACATGAAAGAGTGCTGCTGAGGGCTACACTGGTGAAGCATTGTTTGCCTTCTGGACCAGGTTATAGACAGGCATCGGAAGGCAGTAACACTCAGGGGAAGCAGTCGGGGTGTGACTTTGGATTACGCAAGATAACGCTGTAGGAAAGAAAATATTTGCATGGAAACAAGCTTTATCAGTTCTCACTCACTTCTAGAGTGAGTTGACTTTTTTTCAAGTCAAGTTTCAGTACTTCATGTATCTCTTCCTGCTTACTTTCCCTCTGTGATTTTGGTTAACAATTGCAAGGACTGATGTTCCTGTTTCAAAAAACATGAAGATGCAGGTCAGTGTTGAAGAAAGTTGAATCTTAGCAATGGAAACTGTAATCCTAACACTTTTGCAAGATGGATGTTCACAGCATGCATGTTCCTCTTATTAGCAAGGTTTCTTTTCTTTCTGGTAAAGTTAAGGATGTATTTGTTGTAGTAGCTACATCAGCTTCAAGTATTCCACTTGTTCAGCTTCCCAGTACCTTCTGTCACTGTACCATGCTCGAGCAGCAGTGCTGTGCTGCAAGCATACCGGGGTGAAAGCCTGGTAGAAAGTAACTTCAGAGCTGCCTCATTGGTTCAGATTTTCTTCTGTGATTTTTGCCTGTACAGTTGATGTTTGTTAGATTGCATGGAGATGGAGGAACAAAAGGCTGAAGGTCAAAGAGAAGAGGAATTTAATCCAGTTGGAGTCATTTGCAAGACTTTGTTACGGTTATCTGAGCCAAGGAGAAAGATATCTAGATTCACTTTCTTAAAGCTTTACTCACAAAGAGGCTTTTCTTTTAGAACAGTGCAGCTACTTGTTAGCCTGAGGAGCTAGCAGCTCATCTTCTAGGCTCCCCTGGAAGCTGAGTGGAAAGTTCTGAGAGGAGGCATCCCTGTATCACTTTCTCTGCTTTTACATTCAGCTGTAGGCATTTAGTGTTGGCTGCTTTTGGAAAAAGGACTTTGAGCTAAACAGACGGAATCATAGAATCACCGAGGTTGAAAAAGACCTCCAAGATCATACAATCCAACTGTCCACCTACCACCAGAATTTCCCAACTAAACCATGTCCCTTAGTACAACACCATTTGCTGAACACATTCAGGGACAGTGACTTGCTGCCTCTGTGGGCAGCCCGTTCCAGTGTCTGACCATTCTTTCAGAGACGGAATTTTTCCTGACATCCACCCTGAATCTTTCCTGGGGCAACTTGAGGCTGTTCCCTCTAGTCCTGTTGCCAGTTACATGGGAGAAGGGGCTGACGCCCCACCACTACCTCCTTTCAGACAATTGTAGAGAACGATAAGGTCTGCCCTGAGTCTCCTCCAGACTGAACAATCCTGGCTCCCTTAGCTGCTCCCCATAAAACTGCTACAGACACTTTCCAGGGCCCTGATCTCTTTGTTGTACTGAGGGGCCCAAAACTGAACACAGGACTCAAGGTGTGGCCTCAAGAGTGCTAAGTACAGCAGGACTATCTATCCTCTGTACTAAATTTCCTTGCTCCTGCTGGCAATGCTATTTCTGATGCAAGACAGGATACCATTGGCTGCATTCTGCCCACCTGGGCACACTGATAGCTCATGTTCAGATGAGCACTATTGCCCTAGGTCTGTTTCTTGTACAAAATCTTCCAGCCGCTTTGCCCTAAGCCTGTAGTGTTGCCTGGAGTTGTGGCCAAAGTGCAGGACCCAGCACTCAGTCTTCTTGAACTTCATCCCAATGGTCTCAGCCCAGCCATCCAGCCTGACCAGATCCCTCTGTGGTACCTACCTACCCCCAGGCAGATCGACATTTCCTGTCAGCTTGGTGTCATCAGCAAACTTACAGAGGGTGCCCTCAATGCCCTCATCCATGTCACCAATAAAGACAGTGAAGAGGGCAGGCCCCAGTACCAACCCTTGGGGAATGCCTCTCGAGACTGGTTGCCAGCTGGATTTGGCTCCATTCACCACCACTCTCTGGGCCCGGCCCTCCAGCCAGTTCCTTATCCAGCAGAGTATACCTGTCCAAGCCAGGGGCTGCCAGCTTCTCCAGGAGAACACTGTGGGAGACTGATCTTTGACCTGAACCTATGTAGCCATTTTTATGGTTCCTTTTTAACAGATTATGCAAGAAGTGCGTTCACCTAAATCTTGTGAACAAGTGTAACAGTTGTGACAGTGTAACGGGTTGGGGATCACTGATATGGTGGGTTTAGAAAAATGACTGTCAAATGGTTTCATTAAGAGCACTGTAAACAAAAGACAAAACTGGATGAGAAACGTGATGGGTTCATAAGGTCAATTGTATATTAAAGTTTTATACAACAAAAGTGTACCGGATGTGAAAAAAATAATTTATTTCTAAGTAAAAATAATGTTAGCTGTTTTTCATAGCTTTGTATCAATTTATAATGACACAGCTGCAGTTCCAGCTTAAAGTGTGTTTCTCATTGTCTAAAAAGCTGGGGGAAAGACAGAGCACTTAGGTTAGAAAAACACCTCAGAGGGCACGTTGCTTATTTCTGTTGGAATATCTACTAGGGATAGTGATGTGTGAAGAAATTTCAAGACTGTTTTGAGTAGAAACTCTGTGAGAAAGAAGATGCTATTAGGCTTAGAGGTCCAGGCCTAAAGGCACAGTGTGCTGCTTTCACAGCAAGACCAGGCTGAAATTCTAATATTCCTGAAGCAGCATTTTTAAACTTTCTCTGGTAGTTAATGAAGCCTCTTATACACACATGTATCTCTCTAGACATGTGTCCATTTCTGTCTTAAAAAAGAAGGAAATATGTAATAACCTGAATAGAGAATTAAAAAATTGTTTTTACAGTATTTACCCCTAAAAGTTTACTTATGTAATACTGAGTTATTTTTATTTTTGTGACAAGATTGTCATGTTTTTTCTTGACATTTTCATTTTTTAATCTCTGACTGATATTACTACATCTAATAATTCCAATCTCAAACTCATTAAGTACTTGAAATTTTTGTCCATTTAAGAGATGCCTTTATAACATGCTCATCATAACTTCTGAGCATTTCAGAGGGATAAAGCATAAAGCACCTTGAAAAAATGAATCTTTAATAAAACTTCTATTGCATATCAACTTGAAAGGTACTCTGCACTTCCTGAAAAGCTCTGCTAGCTTGGAGCCTCTTAGCCTGAGTAGGCTGCATGGCACAGCACCCCAAGTATCCCCCAGGTGAGCCAACAGAGTGCATGTAGATTTTCAAGAGATCTGTGTCTGTATTGTTTTGAAAATGCAATCACCTTGGGAGTCTTCGCTTTAGAAACCTGAGTTTGCTAACTGGCATTCTCTGATTTTTTCCCATCAAAAAATTACTTGGCTATCCCTAATCAGTACTGAAGAGGGCTGTGAGAGCTTACAGTGCTGCTTATGCACCTTTGTTATTTAGGAGGCAGAAAAAAGTACTTAACCTTTAACATAAATGTGCACTACTGTTACTTTGCTGGGACGGTCAATGTACTGAAAATTGTGCTTTATGCATTTATATTTAACTTACATTTTTCATTCGCTAAGATTTAACTGTCTTTTATTTCTGTTTTGGTGCTTATTATGTCAAACATTACGGAGCTGCAATACCTGTGGAAGCAAAAGTTATGTAATGTTTACAAAACTATGTAATATTATATTTAAATCCTTTAAACATTTGGATGATAATGGAGTTAAGCAAAATTATTAAAAATACATGCGTGGTACAGAATAAATTACATATAATAGCATGCTGTGAAATGGCTTAGATTTTGGCCAGAGATCTCTCACATACACACACACACACAGAGAAAACAAAACTAAACAAAACAAAATGAAAAAAGAGTTCTCATCATTGTTAGGCATTAATCTCTTCCTATGTTTGTGTGCAGTCAGCCTTCTGTAGGCTCTGAGGTACCTTATAGCAGCCTTTCAGTACCTGAGGGGGCCTACAGGAAAGCTGGGGAGGGACCTTTTATAAGGGCAGGTAGTGACAGGACAAGGAGAAATGGCTTTACGGTGGAAGAGATTAGATTTAGACTAGATATTAGAAAGTCTTTACTGTGAGGGTGGTGAGATGCTGGAACAGGTTGCCCATTGAGGCTGTGGATGCCCCATCCCTGGAAGCATTCAAAGCCAGGCTGGATGGGGCTGTGAGCAACCTGGTCTTGACGGAGGTGTCCCTGCCTATAGCAGGGGTTGGAAATAGATAATCTTAAAGGTCCCCTCCAATGCAAACCATTCTATGATTCTTTTCCAGCCCTGATAAGGTTAATAAAACATTCATCACTGTAAGCATCGCTTTGTACATACTGTACATACAGGGATAGTGTGAGAACTGTCCCCAGATTCATTAATTTTATTCTGATTAGAAAAATGCTGAAGTGGTCTCATTTACATACTGCTGAACAGACAAGATACTGGAGGCATCCTGAAAAAATCCCTGGAATTTACATTTCCATTCAAAATAGTTCCAGTCCTGTTCAAAACGTCCTGTCACCAGTAAAAGAACTGGTATAAAATAGGGCCCGCTGCCTGGTCCTTGCAGCAAGTCAACACATCACAAGGCTGATATTGAAGAAGACACAAACCTTACAAATAAGGTTTCTTTTTTTTTTTTTTCTTCCAAATTTAAAAATATATAATATCACAGCTATTATTTATAGTAAAACCTTGGATGTGCAAACATACCGTAATTTATTTTGCAAAGGCAGAAATGGCCTAGTTATCTATATAGATCTGGTAATAATGAGAATAAACCTTTTTGCTTGTTCTTTGTTTTAGAGTAAAATGCAGAAAAGGTAACCATTATATATATTGTGATTTTAACATATTAAACCACCCAAAAACACTATGCAGCCTTTCCATTTCAAACAAGATTAGAAATGGTCTGGAAGTAAAGCAAAAGTTCCCACAGTTCAATGTAATTGAAACTCCAAATTGAAAGCCTGGCATATATCTCATTTTGGGAGGAAGTGAAAGCTTTCCAATTCATAGTCCTCCAACATGAGTTAGAGAAGGAATACTATAGCCTCACCTAATTCAGACTCTGTCAAGTGAACTGCTGGATTTTCCTATGCTTTTAGCATTAAGAAGACAGGGCAGGTTAAGTGTGGAGAACTCTTATCTTATGCTTCACTGAGTGCAGAAAAATCAATGCTGCTGTCACGCACAGACAGCACAGCCCTGTGTTGTGTGACACTGCCCATTGCTGAGCCAGAGAAACAGCCAGACTAGAAGTCACAGTAGTTACAGTGCACTGATATGAGCAAGAGCTTGCAGTTCTGAAACAAAAGATATTACCACAGAACAATTTTTATTCTTGTTATGCCCAGAATAGCTCATAGATATACACATGTACATACATTTAACACTGCAGTAAGTGTACTGGACCATTGCTAATGCTGATTTTTGAGAGCAGGCAAAGGAAGAAGAGAGTGATAAAATACCCTCATAGAGATTTAAGTAGTATATGATCAGGGAAGGGACTGATTAAGAAATGGTATTTCCTACATGAAAATGTGAAACTGATCTGATTTTTTTGATGTTTTCTTCTTATTTTTTGTCAGATGAATCTAAAACTCTTTCAATTGTGCCAGTTAGGGGTCCATATAAATACTCTATTCTCTTCATTCTCAATAATGTCACACTTCAGGTTATTGTTTCGCAGGCAGTGAACTTCTTCCAGTGCACGCTCTGGACTGCTATATTCAAAATACCAAATTATTTTTGATTCCTGTGGTGTTTGTAGGGCTTCAGTTACAGAATATGTTTACCAGGCACTACTTTTGCTTTCTGTGTTTTCAATTAAACCTGTTTGGTTGATGAGATTGGCAATGATTTTGCTTCTGACCTGCTCTTGTATTTGCTGTTTGGTGACTTCTGCTTTTCCCCTGCCTTTGCTACTGTTTAAAAAGAGCAGAGTAACTAACAGGATAAGGCTCAGAGTATATGGATGAGAAAATCTTGGCCAAAAGAACCTTCTGTCCTGAGTTACATCACCAGCCTAAATTGATGGGTCCACTGCTACAATGAAGTGGTAAGATTAGGTGACTGGCAGTAAGTAAATGCTAAGTGTATTGGAGCATAAACTGTACAATTTCTGTCTTCTGTTAGCTGGGTAATCTCCAGCAGGGAATGCCAAGCCTCACAGGGCATTAGTTTTCCCTTACTGCACTCCAGTACTACAAAGTATCCTGCATTTGCAGAGCTTTCCCACTTCTGGTAATTAGCTCCTGCTGCAAGGAATCCCAGCTCAGGCAGGGAGTTGTTTCACTGACTATCAAATTGCTGTTTCTGCTAGAAAAAAAGAAGGCTGCTAAATGCTAGACTTTATTCTTCTTAGCTGTTATCTCTCAGATCCCTCCAGTGTATTAACTTGGTTCTCTCAAGATAGTTTGCCTGGCAAGGGCTTTTAGTTCCAGGAAGTGAAGCACAGAATGATGTTTTTACATTTGGACAGCACACAGGACAGCCAGGTTATATCTGTGTTACTGGTAGGTACGTGCTCCAGAATCCATTTTAGGACAAGGCTGAGGCTCATCCCCCACCTCTTTCTTGCCCTGCTTCCAGAGGGAATTGGAAGTGCGAATCACAAAGAAGCTGCAGGGTGCTGCAGTAGTTCTCACTGTCCTTTTCCAAGATTAGAACATATCTGCTGGGTATGACATGATGCATTACCTGTCTTAGAATATAAGTAAATACAGGTGCAGACAGAAAGGACTGGAAAGCACTTCTGCTGTACTGTGCTTTTAAAAACCTAAGACACATGCACATAGAACAACACAGAACCAGAGATGACATCTTACATGAAACACCAGCATGTGCTGAAGTTACACTGACTGAAAGTCTGTCAGTGTATTAGACGTACACCACCACCTAGAAAAACAGAGTGAACCAATTTAAGACAGATATTCACTTAAAAGCTATAGAAATATTAATCTTCTTTTTTTTCTCGTAAGTAAATTAAAATTTGAATAAGTCAGAAACTTTATTCTGATTCCTTGTAAGACAGCCCTACCTTACAAGCAAGAAAAGCTAATGGAGGTCAGGATTCTTTACTTTCAATACTTGGTAACTTCTATTTAGCCATTTTACAAAAATACATTTTAGGATGACAAAGCAAATGTGATTTCCCAAGGTGTGTGAAGTGGAAGAATCATCATTAATGTCATTCTTACTCTCATATGTATATACACACATCTGAACGCGTAACCCTTTTATTATATTGGAATTGTATTTCCTATTTGGTCTGTAAATAAAACTGTCAACAATTTTAATAACTTTTTTTCCCCACAGCTGTAACATAAATAGATTATCTCAGTCCTGAGAAATATGTTCTGATGGCTGTAATTTGTACATTAATTCCACTTTTGCACACCTGCTGAAAAAGGGATTCCTTGTATCACATCCAAATGTTGATACATATATATGTGTATATTAATAATTCTCTTGGTCTTGACTCTTTTGTCTCCATTTTACTGTATGTTGACTTATCAGTGCAGGGTTGGGTGGCAACTATTGAATGATGATGTACAGTCTCAATCTAAAGTGACTGCCTTAGTTATGTTATTTGAATTCCAGGTATTAAAAGCTATGACAGTAATCTCAGTCAGTGTAAGAACTAAAACTAATTCCCATCAGTGAAATACTGGAAAGCAAAATTTTACATACTACTGGAACATAAGCAGATTTCTCTTGAAGTTTGTTTTAAAATTCAGAGACTAACTCCAGTATAAGTAAAAAGGTCTTGTAATTAAGCTATGATAGACATATCAGATAGAAAAAGCTCACAGGGAATCTATACAAACAACAGATGAAGTTCTGGCCCAAACCTAGGGGGGGGGAGGGGGGGAAGTACAAAATTTTCCCTAAATTAAGCCACAATTTCAAAATTCCATTCTCCCAAAGCACATGGAACTCTTCCAGGATATTATCAACTATGAAATGCTTAAGTCTCTTTTCCTGTGCATATATAAAAATACACAATATCTATCTATATCTAAATATATTGTATTAATTTCTCTACTACTAGGTGTCTGTGCACAGACTACAAAACTTCGTTCTGGAAACAACAGATGTGGATGAATTTTAATCCATTTGTTGATTCTTAGTTGAAGATCTGTAGGACCACAAATTGAAATTTTCATGTTTTTGTTAGTACAAAATAAGCAAACAAGAGATATATCCATAGACTAGAAGAAAATATCAGGATCTTCTCGCATACACAAAAGTTGTTAAGCCATTAACTGTAATCCAGCAGTTTTGCTTCTCTAGGATCACCTGTCCCATGGCATCTTCTTCCACATTATCCAATGCGATTCTATCAAAATACAGCTCTGTGTCTGAGATGTGCCTTCCATATGTTAGTTCCTTCAACAGATAAACAGTTGAGCTTTCTAAAATCAAAAGGGCAACTCTGAGAAGTGTGGAGCACCAGTGCTGGTCCTGGTAGTGACAACAGATGCTGATGTAAAACCTATGTAACATTATGGATTCTATGGTTTCTGTGACATTGCTGCCTTTTCATCTTCCTGCCTGTAGATTTTGGGATCTTCTTCCTGAAGGAGAACAGCAGGTGATTCTCAGAGCCTACAGAATAAGGCCAGTTGAAATTCCAATGCTCAGTGCCTGCAGTCGCTGAGAACATTCAGTTCATACAATCCTGAATGCAATGTTCAGTTTAGGTGCAGTAATTAAGTTTTATAATTCAGTACTGCCATCTCTCAGTGATGAAAGATGAGCAAGGCAGTCCTTTCTCAAAATAAAGACTCTTTAATTTTTATGTATCTTTTGTATACATATTTGTAAAATTATTTTTATGTGCCCTTTGGGGATTTATTGATATTTTTATGATTACTTTGATCAATGTTTTCCAGATTTACAGTAATTAGAAAATTGGAAGAAAAATTGTAGAATCATAGAATGGCCTAGGTTGAAAAGAACCACAATGATCATCTAGGTTCAACCCCCCTGCTATGTGCAGGGTCGCCAACCACCAGACCATGCTGCCCAGAGCCACATCCAGCCTGGCTAAATGTTGAGATTCTGTTAAAATTAATGATCCCAGAAAATTAACTTTAAAGAAAAACTTAAAATCTTAATCTAAGAGAAGCATGAGCGTTGACAGAAGTGAAAGTTTTGTATGTGAAGAAAATACATTTTCATTTATTAACATACTCGGTGCAGTATTGTATACTGATCATTAACATTCAAACCTCTTTTGGTGACATGTTTTGTAGGCACTAAGTGCACCAATAAGTTCCTGCTTTTAATTTAACAGTTTCTCTAATCTATAAGAATACAATTAATCATCATTATCAATATTCTGAATTCTCAAATATGTAAAAATCAGGAGAAATCTTTATAGTTCGTCAACTTTAGGAATAGACGGGGGTAAAAAAAAAAAAGCTTTTGCATTCTTTCTTTGTGCTGGTGACAAGGAAAATGCTGGTGACAAGTCACTAGTTCAGCTGAAGTAGCCACTTCACCAGATACAACCAAAATATTCAGTATGCACGTTTGTATGTATACACACACACATTTTTCTTGCAGTGTTTTTTTTCTAGTGACTGACTAATGAAAACATATGGCATTGGAGATTTTTTGATGTGTGAAGTTACTTTGAAAGTGGCCTTAGAAAAAAAAAATCTCAACAGGGGTTGCTACATAAATCACAATTACACATGCAAGTAGATTGATTACACCTGGCTGCACAACTGAATGACAAATTACATGGAAAAGGTCTTTTAAAACTTGCAACTACAAGTCTGCCCCCAGGCTAGCCCAAGAGTCCTTTCATTTCAGCACAACACCATCACTCTGCTACTAAGTGCCATTCATTTGGAAGATAATGTAAAATTACAATTAAATGCTTATTTAGATGTGCAATCAGTCATTTTTACATGTGCAGTATGGATACCGTTTTTCATTCGTGCTTTATGCTTTCCTGAACTTTATCTAGTAAAAACAGTAAATGTGATTGTATGACTCTCAAATCTAGACTTCAGGAGCACAAAAAAAGTATGAGAAAAGAAAAGGAGAGGAGAGGAGAGGAGAGGAGAGGAGAGGAGAGGAGAGGAGAGGAGAGGAGAGGAGAGGAGAGGAGAGGAGAGGAGAGGAGAGGAGAGGAGAGGAGAGGAGAGGAGAGGAGAGGAAGAAAGGAAGGAAGGAAGGAAGGAAGGAAGGAAGGAAGGAAGGAAGGAAGGAAGGAAGGAAGGAAGGAAGGAAAAAAAGAAAGAATCTATTAGTTCACCAAAATAGAGCTTTTCTATTCTCTTCTATTTCTCTCTATATAATTCTATTTCTCTCCTTGACTAAGGATATAATATATAATCCTTAACTAAGGATTATGTATTGGTTCTTCAAGTTATTTGTATCAGGTATTTGAGAGATCACTGGCCTATCAACACATAATGCAAGAACATAAATAACATCAAATGAAGCAGAAATTTCTGCAAGGGTGGAACCAGCACCAGAGAAACTGGTAGGCAGCTGATAAAGTGGACAAAGCAACTTATGTTTCCAATTACTACAGTCAGAAGCAGGATTCTCTCTAAGCAAAGTAAGTGGTGGCTTAAGCAAGCAGGTTGCTGGGCTCTGTGAAATGGCTGTGGTCCAGTGTTTCCTCTGCCTGCGCCAGAATGCTGAAAAGCTGGCCTCACTACTACTGCTGGCACTGCTGAGTCAGGGTGGCAGCGTGCAAGGTGATAACTATTCCTGCTGGGATGATCAGTGCCTCAAAAACAGCCATTACCAGCACTAATATTTCCATCTTCCCAGCAGTACCAGACGCAACAAGCTGTCAAATTATCTGGCACACTCAATTTCTTTCCTCTTCGTACCCCATTTCTGCCCCTGTCCTCTTATCCTTCCTTTGTGTATTAACAGCAGCAGCAGCCCAGCCCACAGCCTTTGTGAAATACACCAGTATGGCTTTTACTGTTTAATTCATCCTTAGCATATCCAAACCTACAAAAATACTAGAATGACATGCAAAACTACATCACTGTACATAATGTCATTTTGATATGTCAACACAAGAAGAGCTGTATTGATCATATGGAAGCATTGTGCAGCACCTGACCCCATCCCTGGAGTTGTTCAAGGCCCGTTTGGATGGGGCCCTGGGCAGCCTGGTCTAGTATTAAATGGGGAGGTTGGTGGCCCTGCATGTGGAAGGGGATTGGAGATTCATGATCCTTGAGGTCCCTTCCAACCCTGGCCATTCTGTGCTTCTGTGATTCTGTGACATAGTTCTTTCAAAACTGCAACAGCCCTGTGGGGAAAAAAAAAAAACAAAAAAAACCAACAGCTTTATCTTGGTTGCCCCATTGATTTTTCTGTCAGGAGCTGTTCTGGAGTAGCAGCAGACATGTAATATTTATGTACACTTACATATTAATAATTAATAAATAGCACTGGTTTAGCTAAAGGATAAGGTTGATCTGGATAGGGTAGTAACTGTTTTACATTATAACCCTGGGAGAATAGATGACATGGGCCAGAAGAAACATGATACGATATAAAATAATCATACACTTGGGAGAGATGACTTCAAACCATACTTTAAATGGCAGGAACCAGATTAGCAGGTTTGAAGAGGTACTACACCCATTTAAGAATGTGATGGTGCACTGTATAGCAGGAATCTAACTGGAAGGTGGTACGTTAGGGAAAAAACACTATGAGAGCATGACACCTGTATCTATTAGCCTCCATTTCAGGGACAGTATCGTACTTTGCTCATCTGACTTAACGCAAACAATTCAGAGATGGCAGCGAAGAAAAAGCAGGATGGTTGTGGAGCAAAAAAAAAAAAAAAAAAAAAGTCTTTACAGGTGAAAATTAGTATCATAAATCTTAATGTTAGTAATAAAATATTTCTTATGGAGGTATTTGCTGTTCATGTAATCAAGCTGTGTATCTGATGTTGCCTACCTGTTCTGAACCTCTGGAGTCAGTGTTAGGAAATTTATCTACTAAAACAATTAAAAGATTTAAGAAGTTAAGGATTTCTCATTAATGCTGTGAACTTAAGTAATATAGATCAGGTGACGACCTGGAATCTAAGACACTAACATCAGCACATTCTGATCTGCCTCCTCGGGAGTTAGCAGAGCCGATCCCATGCTGGTGCCATGCTGAAGAGCAGCACGTTGCAACTCCAAAGCAGGACACGGCCATGCGTGTGAGCAGCTGGCGGCCGTTCCCTGGTGCCACACACGGTGTGGTGGGGCAGGGTGGCAGGGCTGCTTTTCAGTTTCCAGTGTGTGCTCTCTCGGGTTTTCTTCTTCATTGAGGAGGGCTGCACGTGGGGTGGCCTCACGGCTGTGTACAAAAATCACTCGCTTTCTCCTTATTTCTGCGGTAAGGCCCCAAGGAAACATGGCTGCACTATAGAGGACGGCTATCTGGGGGCACAGTCCCGCCGTGCGCGGCGCGGGCAGCCAGGCGTTCGGCGACCGTTCAACGGCTCTGGCGAGAGCTCGGCTGGGGGCGGGCGGGGCTCGGGCGGCCGACCGGGAGGCGGTTGGAGGTGGGCAGCGGGATCCTGATGGCCTACGGGGGGCCGGGGGGCGGTGGTGAGCGGCGTGGGACGGGTGGGAGCCGGAGAGGCGGGTTGTGGGCTGTGCGAGGAGAAGGCCCGGGCTGCGGCATGTGCCCTGCAGTAACGGTCCCTCATGGAGGCAGTGCTGCTAAGGCCAGCCTTGCTCTGCTTTTCTTGATATCGCAAGGATAGGATAGTGTATGAATGCAGAAGGTTGGGCTGGGTGACTTGTGGAGATCTCGTGTAGCTTCATCCTTGTACCTACAGGACTTAAAAAGGACAAAATTGAGCTATTTTAGCACCAACATTGATCTCACCCCTTCCCAGATTGCCGTCTCTTAGTTTCCTTATTTGTGACTGTGTGGTTTTGTGGGCAACCTTGGAAATCTGGGGGCAAGGAGGAGAATGGGATGTTTGTCATTGCTGCGTGTGATCTTGTTCTGCTGTACAGGAGAATGCTTTCTAGAAATTATTGCTTCATTCTAGAATCTACTAGCACTACTTATGATCAGGATACGGGGGGGAAGCTGGTGTTTTCTTTTTCCGCCTTCTGATGCAGCAGATATCAAGGACAAGGGGAAATGGTTTTAAGTTGAGGGAGGGGAGATTGAGGTTGGATGTCAGGGGGAAATTCTTTACAGAGGAAGTGGTGAGGTGCTGGAACAGGCTGCCCAGAGAGGTTGTGGATGCCCCATCTCTGGAAGTGTTCAAGGCCATGTTGGATGGGGCCCTGGGCAGCCTGGTCTAGTATTAAATGTGGAGGCTGGTGGCCCTGCGTGTGGCAGGGGGGTTGGAGGTCCCTTCCAACCCTGGCCATTCTGTGATTATTGTGATATCAGTCCTGCGTTGCTTTGTGTGCATATTTAGTATCTAGTATATATCCTTAAGTAAGCATTCCTAATTTGGATAAAATTAAATTTAATCTTCCAAGTCAGTGGTCTCAGTTCATTCTGCAGGAGTTTTTATTGCTGCTTCTGTTTACAACTCTTCAGCCTTTTCTTTTCTTGAGTTGAGAAGGTTGTAACACAGGGAATTCCTAGTTTCGTTAGTATCTGTAGTTTCAACCCATGGACTTGATACTTTCCTGTGAATTTATTTGCTTATTTATTCTGCTTTTTTTTTTTTTTAAAAGAGTGGCACTTCAAAATGCTGAAGGGAGCTCAGCAGTTTGTTGGCAAATCCCTCCAACCAGCACTGCCTGTGTCCCATTTGTCTTCTAAACAAGGTGAGTAGCTCGCTAAGCCGAAAATTCAGTTTCTTTAAAGGAGATAGGAGGGGTATGTAAGGTTTATTAGAGTTTTAAAGTTAACTTATTCAAACTACAGAGATGTATAGCTGTGCATTGGTCCTTCTGCATCATCTCTGTGATGAAATCTTAATTTAAAGTACATTAGGTTTTCTGGTTTTGTATCTAGTTCTGGCAAACTGTAGGAAATCAGATCAGGCTTCTCTGTTAAATCTGGATTCTTAGGTTAGTTGACTACTTCTGTTGAAAACATTAAAAGCGCATAATTTAACAAACAGATTTTACTGTATTGTTATCAAACGTTTGTACAAGCTAATGAAAAAAGAAATTTAAAAAAACCTCATTAAATACAGTATTTATATCAGGTGTATGTATTATTTGTTTGTTGGTTTGTTTTTAAACCCATTTATGCATTCTGGGTATTACATTACTGAAACTGTTAATAAGTTGGAAATCTGTAGTGGCTGGAGAAACAATGCCAGCATCACCAATGCAGAAAGAAACTAAGTAATTTTTCATATTGTGTTAAAATTCATGGTAGAAATGGAAAATTGGTCCTATGGTGAGTTAGAGCTTTTAATGTGTGAATAAATGAATTCCTGTATAATCTCTTTGCAGTTGAATTTTGGTAATGCCCTGGAGGCAAGTATCAGAAAATAAAAATGCAGATTACATTTACAGTACTTTTATTTTAATGTTTTCTCTTATCTTTGCCAGCATCAGAAGTTGCTTTCAACTTTCAGACTGAATTACCTAGCAATGCTCAAGTATGTTTGCAGAGTAAGGTTGACTGGGTGAGTACTGAGTAAATACTGAATAACAAAGCTGATGAAGGTGTGTGTTACAGCATGCCATGAAATAAAGTTGAGTGGAACCTTTGTGTTTCCCAATGTAAAGTGGTATTTCCAGCTAACGCTGTCCTTAAATCTGGGTGTTACTAACTAGAAGTGTCAAAAAGAAGTGTGAGATTCCAATCAGATGTATAATAATGGAGGCATTTTGTTAGCAGTGTTTCCACTTTGCAAAGAGGAAGAAGATCAAACTATGATAGGTTCCTCACTGTTCTCAAGTCAATTTTTGAGCAGCTAGGTAACAGTGAACGTTTAAATGATTAATTAACTGTTTTAAAAAATTAAAAATTGACTAATTAAAAAAATTAGTTGAGACATGTAGCCTGTGGAAAAATGCTCAGGTTTTCATGAGGTAGTATTGAAGCTTGAGCTTTCTCTACAGCTGCTACTGGCAAAAAATCCTAGCTGTGAAATTACGTTTTCCTTTGTTACAGGCAAAATGATGTTCAGGGAGTGTAAGTGCCTGAGAATCCGGATAGAGCTTCTTCTGGATTTTGCACTGTGAATAATTCAAAGCAAAGTATTCTTTTTATTCCTTCATGATATACAAAGCAGTTTTGAAAGAAAAGATATGGAGAGTGCTGAGTTCACTACGTTATCTAATATAGAAGGAAAGGCTTGACAAGGCTCTGACAGTCAGTTTTAACTTGCAACTTAAGTGTAATGTAAAAATGAACTTCAGAGTTTCAAAAATACATGCACTGATCTAGGACTGTTCTTTATAGATTAATTCCATTCACTTAGATGCATTTCACATGCAAGAATGTAAGAGACTGTTTTTGCATGAGGTGATGCTCCAGTATTTAGGTTTTCAATTGAAAACCACACATACCATAAGTTGTGATATTAGAAAGTGGTTGGCAGAGTGCTGTGATGCCAGTGGTGCAGGAAGAAATGTGGTGGTGACAAAGTCTCACACATTACTGTAAACTGTTGTGGCTTTGAGAGTGTGTTAATACACCTTCCTTTGCTGTACTTTGAAGGAGCTTCTTAATAGCTAAGATTTGCCATGACTGTTCAGACATCAGAAAGTGGCAGTTAGAGTTAGCAGCATGACTTGCTGGTAACTTAATCGTTCTAAATCCCTAAATCTGTCAGATTTTTTTCCCTATGGAAGTTTTAGACAAATTAGGAAAAGGTAACTGTCAACCACAGAAAGTGGAAGTACGAGCAGGGTAATGCTAGAAATATTTTACCATTTCATAATTCTTATCTCTGACTGCAATGTGCTTAGCACCCCATGAAAACTAGTAGTGCGCTTAAAATACGAATTATTGACTGCTATCTTTGTCTCTCCTGCTTTTTATAATTGTAGGTATTTGAGAGAATGTGAAAGAATTAATTTTTTTTTTTTTTCTGGATTGGAGGGGGTTGGGAGATTTATTTTAAGATGAACAATCGCTGCAGAGAAGTTTAAGTTGTAGTGGTATATGTGATGGTTTTGGGGGGTTTCTTTTATCTTGGGTTTTAAAAAGAAGTGCTTTCTAGATCTTCCAGTCCTTCCTGTTTCCTTAGTTCTCCCCTTCCTTCCCCATCAGCCTCAAAATGATATTAAAATTCCTTGGCCAAACCCCTGTGGAACTTTTCAGGAACCAAAACAAATTTTTGGGGGGAAACTGCTTCCATACTTTCCAAAATACTGATTTCAAAGTTTTTTTTTTTTTTGGCCAGATGGAACTCAGTGTTGTACTGTAAATCTTGGGCTCTTGATGCTTATGGAACATTTCATAGAATCATAGAATTGCTCAGGCTGGGAAAGACCTTAAAGATTATCAAGTCTAACTGCAAACTAAGCATACCATCCTAACTCAGACACCTCTCCACTAAATCATAGTGTGGGAATCCAAATCTCTCATTCCATGTTAAGGAAAGTCTTTTGTCCTCCTCTTATTATCCTCCAGATTCTGGCATTTTTTAGGTTAGATAAATGAGAAGGAGGAGATATTTGTGTTGTTATTAAAAAACAGCAATAGCACTATAAAATCCTGTCTGAATGATTGCTGTTTCAAATGTGCATATTCCTTCTAATACTTACCTGTGCTGCTCTGTAGATAGTTGAACTGTTCTCTTTTATATATAACCAGTAATAACAAATGTTTTACAAATTCAAGTGAAATCTCTCAGACGTTTTACTTGACCCCTATTCCTGTTAACAGTTTCGCTCCCTATTTTAGTTATCAGAAGTGACTGAAATGAAGATCTTGACTCAAAACACAGCGCCTCTTCCACCCAAACAGGAATTGGATGCAAAAAAAGGTAACACATTGTAAGCAGATATTTGTCAGATTTGTGTTTTCTGGGTAGAAGACAGATGAATTTTGAAGGGATGTGGGCTATATATTGGTTGTTTTTCTTTTATTATTAGTTGAGAGTTTTGTTTCCTTTCTATAACACAATTTCAGAGCAGTGTGAAACATTACTGTTTTTCCCATAACATTCCATGCAAGTATAAATGCTTGCCACAAGTGAGCTGGGAAGGTAGAGTGCTGAGACTTTGTCTTGCAGAAACATGCTACTTTTGTGTGTTACGAAGAGTCTGTCTTCCAGGGTTCCAAGACCAATTACTGGTATTTCCTTGTTGAACAAATTACAGGGAGTCTGTAGCATAAAATTGGGTTCACTTTTTGCGTTCTTTTGTATTTAAAAAAAAAAACACACAAACCCTTACTAGCTTGGAACAGTCTACTGTACTAAGTCAGTGTGACAAATAAAATGAGGTGCTGTGCAATTTACTACCAGTGTACAAGATCAGACTTAAATTAGCACTGTTTTTAATACTGCTTTTTATATAAAAGCAAAATTTCTGTCTAAAATCACTGAATTGCCAAGATGGGGGAAAAAACCTTCAAGGTCACTTAGTCCAACCACCCACCTACCACCAGTATTTCCCCACTAAACCATGTCCCTTACTATGTTTACGTCCCTCTTTAACAAGAAGACAGATCAGTTCTCTGCATTCTCAACTTGGGAGCATTAAACATCAACAATGAGCTTAATTATGTGTATTTACAGAAAGGATCAAATACAGCAGAGATTTCCTCTTGGAGCTTTCAAGTGTTTCTCTCTCTCAAAAGAAGCCAGAGTTTCTGCCTGATCATCCAATTGTACTTGAAAAACCAGTAAGTGTATTCTTAATGTCAAGGGAAGCTATAAAAAAAAAAAAAAAAAAAAAAAAAAAAGCATGGAGATGATAAGCATGATAAGAAACATTTTTCTTCAGGCTAGCTTGCTAAATTGATGAAAGCTTTCCAGATGTAGAGTCTACATGAAATCATAGTGCAGTGTCATTTTGGATTTTTATCTTAATTCCTGCTTTGCCTTTTCAAAATCAAAGAGAATAATCTAGAAGGTTTGGCTTGGACAAATCTGATTTCAGAGTTTGTGCATCAGTGTCCACTATACAGAGTGTATTAATGAACTTAATGTAGTTTGTGTTATCATTATTTCTCATCCATGCGTCTGCAGAGTGCATATTTTGTACTTTTTGATAGAAATATATGATGAATATGAAGGATATCCAATGGTGCCACTGTAACCTTGGAGAAGAAATAATTCTCAAATACCTGGTATACCAAGAATAAACAACAGTGGTTTGCATTCCACTGCTCATGTGTGGGGAAACATTCCTGGTATGAAACCAGCCTGAATCTTACCATGCCACTGTTGGTGTCACCGAGGTACAATTCTTCAGAGCTCTTACCAGAAGTGTGTCCAGATGAATATTGTCTTAGCCACATCTCAGGACTGTTATAAACTTTTTAAAGGTCTATTCTTTGGAAAAACAAAGTTATGTATGACAGTATCCGGTCTTCTTGATTTGATGTTTTACATCTTTCTGTGATGCTTGTCTTCAAGGTTTCGAGGTTTTAGTTATTTGAAAGCCTGCTTCCAGATTGGAAAGTTACAGCTCTTGAATTTCAAGATTTTTTTTCCCTCCTCTTTCTGTCCTTTGAGTTTCTAAGGGAGGGTGTATGTTTTAGTTTGGTAGTCTAGGGGGAGGTGGGAATTGCACCTTATTAGTTAAATTATTCTTATTTTTTTCCAGTAAGAAAATAGTGTTACAGCTTTAAAGCCAGAGTGCAAATTCCTTTTTTCTTTTTTTTTTTTTTTGAAAGTGTTTATGCCTGTTTTTTGTTTTTTTGTTTTTAAGTTAAAAATGCAACTGGAAAAATAATCTTTTTCTGCACTGTCATAGCTGGATTAAGATAGATTTATCTGTATCCTTTCAGTAGTCCATTGTGAATTTTTGATCTTGAGAAATTAATTTTTAGTATGGCAATTGCTTTCTTTTAAATAGCGGACCTGGACAGCATTCTTGTTTCTGGGGCAAGTTATTAGGAGGTGACAAGGAAAGAGATTTTATATGTTCGCATGAATACTTAATTAGAGAACTCAGAGATCTTTAGAAGGTAGACTAAGGAATAAAGTATTGAAAAAGGTATTTGTGCTAGTTCTTCTATAAGTTTAACTGGGGTGTGTTGAGGCATAAAATTCACAAGCAGTACCTTATTCCTATTAAGGACAATGGATATTTGCCTATTAAAGACATTTAAATCCCCCCAAATCTCTCACTTGAAAACATATGATATCAGTTTTGGTAACACATACTCTTACGTGGTTATGTTCATAGATAAAGGAGGACTTACGCAGAAATTGAAGGGGAAGACTGAACGTGAAAATTGCTTATGGCATAGCTAAATTGCAAGTAATCAGCTTAGGGGAAAAGTACAGTAAGAGTTGGTATAAGCCAGGGTGGGGTGCATGGGATTGTTTTTGGGGCAGATGAGTCTGTATATGCAGAAAGGTGGCATAAGTGCATTGTTACATTGTTTTTTAGAAATAAGATTATGTTACTGATGATAGTGTCTGCTTTTAAAATCTTTGTTCTGTGTTAGTAGAAAAGGCTTATAAGCAGACCTATGGAAACTAGTTTAAATAGTCTCTTGTCACTGAAGTAACTTGAGGGTTTGTCTTGCAGGAAAACAGCAACCCTTTTGTTGACATATGCAAGAAGTGACAAGTACCTTCGAAGATGAGAAATCCATCAGTGAAGGAGCTACATATAATGTAGACCTTCAAGATTTTTAAAGGTACTTGAGTGCCTACGTATGAACACAGGAGCTTACAAAGTCTGTAGAAAGACCTATTTCTATCTGTAATTTCCTGAAAGCTTCAGAAGGCAAAATACTTTGTAGTACCTGAGATGGTAGTACAATTGCAGTGAAAATAAATCATTTTACAGTTTGGTGTGACTGATTTTTATTGTTGTTTTCTTTGAATAGGCTGCATTACATAGCATTACTGTTTGACTATAAACTTTAAACCAGTACTTGACTGAGGCCTTGTTTGCTCCTTTTTTACCAATAATAATGGAACAACAAACACTATTAAATCTCAAATGTGTCAGGATATGTGCTCCTAAAGGTTTTATTCATTTTTTTTCCTTTCTTCTCTTGCAGTCTCCCTGTTTACAAAATGTGAGAGGTGACTAACCATTGTATTTCCAAAAGCTCTTTGTAAATAACTGTCCAGTGTTCTTCACTTTTCTAACTGGAAACAATGGGCAACATTAAGAAACAGTACAGCTTTTCATTACTTGTCTTACCCTGGTAAAGTGTATGCCAATATGTAGTGGATGCTGTAATTTATTTTTGTTCAGCTAGAATAGTATTTAGAAGAGAAAGCACAAGTTTGAGTATTTATCGACAACAACTTTCAGTTGACAAGGATTAGTAATAGTTTCGTTCAAATGTAATCATCTTCAAAACCCGAGTTCAGACCTCAAATAACATGCTTTGGGTGGTGAAGGCAATTTTTCAGCCTTTGTGGCAAAAGGTAGCAGGAGCTAAATCAGATTATGTTGAATATTAATTAGTGCAGAAAAATTTCAAGATGACTTTCACAGATACTGGATTTTTTTCCTGCAACTGTGCTAATAAGCATATCATTTGAATGCCTTTATTTATTTATTTTTATTTTTAGCAGTGGTTGGTCAATTAAAATTAGCCTGCAAGTATATTCTATTTGTATACTGTTTGCAAGTCTGGTGGTTTCACATCAGCAGGTACCTAAGCTCCATAACGCCGCTTCCTCAAAAGGACAAGAGGAGTAAGTACTATGAGATTGGGATGAGTTGAGATAAGGAAAAGAGAACATCACTCTCAAATTACTGCTGTGGGCAAAGCAGGGAGATTAATTTATTACCTATTGCTAACAGACTAGAGCAGTGAGAAACAAAAGCAGGCACACCTTCTCTCCTATCCACTCTTTTTTACCTTCCTCTGAGCAGTGCAGAAGAATGGGAGCTGCAGTCAGTCCATAATGCTTTGTCTCTGCTGTTCCTTCATTGTTGCTCTCTGCCCCTGCTCCGGTGTGGCATCCCTCCCACAGACTGCTGTCTTTCCTGAATGAATCCTTCTTGGGTGGTTTCCCAAAGGCTGCAGCTCTCCAAGTACTGCTCCGATATGGCTCTGTACCATGGGGCCCATCGTTCAGGAGCAGATTGTTCCAGCATGAAGACCCACTGGCTGCTGCCAGGTCCCTCAGACCTCCTGTTCCACCATGGGCTCTGCTCCACAGGCTGCAGCTCTGACCCTGGAGCCTATTCTTGCAGGAGCTCTCTGTGGGCTGCAGCCTTCTTCAAACTACATTTCCCTTCTGGTCTGTGGATTCTCTGTGGGGCTACCTGTAGAAATCTCTGTGTGGGCAAGCTTCTCCTGGATCGCAAGGAACTTCTGCTCAGCCTCTGGAGCACCTCCTGCCCTCCTTCTGCCCTGATGATGATGGCCGCAGACCTACTTCTCTCACATTTCTCAATTGTCTTTCCCAGCTGCTGCTGTGCATCAGTTTTTCCCAACCAGCATTGCTCATGGCTCAGCTCTGGCCAGCAGTAGATCCCTTTCAGAGCCACCTAGAGCTGGCTCTTACCTGGGGTAGCTGCTGGGCCTCTGCTCGTAGAAGCCAACTGTGCTGCTAAAATCTTGTCACATAAACCTCTGAAGAGAAGAATCATTTTTGAGTATGTTTGTTTTTCATCTGGGAGTCTTAGAGTTTGGTTGATGTTTTTCCCCATTATGTGTCGGAAACAATTTCATTGTATAACTCTCTCAAAACTCTTAAGTGGTACACAAGTTTTTATTATTCATGCAAGTGTTTGTTTACTAGCAAACAAGTGGAGAATTTCTATTAGGAGCATGTGTGGCATCTACTAGAATGACTTTCTCTGCTCCAGCACCTCTAAGTAGATAATTTCTTATAACTGGAAAAACATAATAAACCTGACTGTACAGTGTCAGTTTTCAGTACCAGTTTAGCCTCTAGCAGTGTCATGTGTCACTGTATTTTTTTTATTGCTAGATCAGTAGTGAAAAGAAAATACACAGTACACCAGATGGACGTTGTGGCAAAGTAAAAAAAGTCAACTAGATCTAAGGGAAAATGAGCGGTTTGTCTTTTACTTTGCTAAAGGCAAGAAAGATTTAAACTTTTCGCTGATTTCTCATCTCAAGAGTGTAATGTGGATGTTAGGATGCCCTTTAAATAGATGTGTAGCTGGATCACATATTTCTGTGTTTATAGTAGTATCTGTGCCATTAAAGGAGGGTATGACCTGGTTTTATTTTTTTCTTAAATAATAGTGATAAAGCAGCTAGGGCTGCAGCTAATACTAATTCAATATGGGAGAGCCTTGGATTAAAGTATTAAAAACATTTAATTTTGCTGAGATACTGAAAGATCTAGAGGTAAAATTTGAATCTGTTGTGCACACCTAAGTTTAGATATCTGATGTCACTTGAGACATAGTATAGTTGAAGCAGTTGCATGGGGCTGGCATGTGTAACACAACCTATAGGAAGCTTGTGTCCTCAGTTGGGAGCTAGAGGCAAGTTGGAGTATCCTGGAGTACTTCACAGGTGCTAGATGCCTTTGTTTAAGTGACTAATTCACCCTCAGAACTCCTGTGATACTATAGTGGTTAAGATGCCTTGACCCCCAGCAATTGCCTATATGTGATATTTTTAAGAATTTCAGGTTTAGTCTTAGCCATAGCTTCTGGATTACAGAACCATACTGCAATGAAGATTGCTTGCTTTTTATACATTGTAATATTTTAGCTGAAGTGAAATAAAAATGGAGAAACACTACAAGGAAGAGGATATTCTGTTGAATGTGACTTTCAAGTTATTTTTGGCAACTGTTTATAACCTGGAACTGCTCCATGAGTGAAGATAGTAATATTTTAGTTTGTAGAGCTTGTCAACCTGCCATTGGGGGCTGAGGTTACACTAGTCACTTCCTTCCCTGGCTGGGTGACGTGTACTGCTCAGATGCCAAAGGGACAGCAGGAAGTCTCATTAGGGAGGAAAGTATTTGTGCTTCCAGGTTTATGGTTATTTGTGCTCTAGCAGCGGTTTCTCTAATGACTTCTCAGTGAACAGCCAGTTTTAGGAGTTGCTCTGATTTTCTAAATGTTCAAGACAGAGCTCAAAGCAAATGAGCTGTAAAACATTAAACCTGTGGATCCAAAGCAGTTTGGCCTGCAGATACACATTTCTTCTTGCGAGGCAGAGGAGAGGGCAGGGGCCATAGAGGCTCTTAAAAGAAAATGGTGCTGCTTTGTCTTTTCTTGGGCAGAAAATTTCCTGACTGATAGTATTAACACAAACAAAGTATTCATTTATTCTCCTAAATTAGACATAGACATTTATGGAAATGTTTTCAACTTTATACCTGTTTCTTCTGTACAAGCAGAAAACAACAGCATTAAGTAACAATTGTTTATTAATGCGAGACTAAAAGTATTCACAAATACTCAGTCACACCAATCAAGATGCAGTTTTCTGTGACAGGACTAAATATACAGTTAACAGTTGAGCTTAGTTTTGTCTTTTTTTCAGCTTTTACAATGCATTATTTCACTAAACTGATCACAAGAGCACAAAGCAATAAATGTGATTTTCCATGTTTTAGAACAGAAAAGATTACATCCATAGTGTTGCAGTATCACGTGATAAACCTCTAACCCAGCACACCTGGGTGCACTGTTAAATCAATGTTATTGTAGTGAAAAACATAACATAATTACTTGGAATCACAGCTTCTAGTTGTTATTGAGGACCCACCACGATGCTGAAAGAGAGAAGAGTTCATGTATTTACATATACCGTATTTCTATCACATAAAATTTCTAAATAGAATAGCTATAATGCATAAGTCACTGCTGGTGTAAAGGAATGGTCATTATATATGCAGCTATACAACAGCTGCACACTTTCAAGGACAGAACCACTCCAGGCAGGGGAAGAACACATGCAACACTAGAAGACCTGATCATAATTGGTAGGAGGATGGCAATAACACAAAAATTTAGATCTTTTTTTGATAACATTCAGAGAAGTATTAACATGTCTGAGGTGGATTTGCACAGAATTAAGCACCCAGATCCCAGAGAGCAAACCACATAAATTCTCACTGTGAGGGGCTGCCTGTTGTGCTGCATGTGACAGTGCTGTTGCTGAGCAGTGTCCCCTGGGTGCTTCTGCTGCCTTCAGTGACTTTCATTCCTGGTGACATTATTCAATCCCGATGCCAGTGTTTTGTTTTTATTTTTATGCAGGCTTAAGAGTGTTTTGCCTCACAGTGACTTGTAAAATGTCATTTTCATAAAGAGGAAAGTGCAATCACTGAATTATACATAGAGCCAAAGTGAAACATATTTGTAGCTCTTTCCCCACAGCCCCTCCACACTGGCCTTTGGAAATTGAAATCTTGCAGAGAATAACAGCAAGATTTATGGAGAGAGACAAGGAAGCAAGGAGGGGATTGTGACTGTATCTTAGGTGCCAAGTGCCCTTCTTGGAGAAGTGCTAAGAGACTGTTCATTTTGCACTGTACAGTTTGGGGATTAAATTCATAAACACAATTTGTTCCAGTGGCTGTGTCCATAAACCTGTCAATTTCTGGCACTTATTTGAAAAAACAAGTTATTCCTGAAGAAGTATACTGAGAAGATGGTTAAGATTCCTACTTTATTGTGAACTATTGAAGTCTAGTAGGCTCTGACACATCACTGGATTAATAACTGGATTAATAAACTTTAACAACAAAAATGCCAGTACAACAGTTTATTTCATGGATTATAGAGCCATAAATATTCAATAGTTTTCCTCAGTGTTTTTTTTTCTTCACTGAGAGCTACTTTAATATCCTCAAATCCTGATTTTGCATTTAGGCAAAGTGTAGGCACTCCATGCAGGTGAACTGAGTGATACCTGGCACCCTGACGCAATGCCCTGAAGTAACTTGGTCTGCTTGCAACAGAAGTGCAAGTTGTAATAGTCACAGTTCCTATTAACTGATAGTAAATGAATAACGGTACTCAAACACCACGTCTTCCCAAGTCATTCTTTGCTGCACATCTGTACTCATTTGAACTAATCAGCTGAGTAAAGGCTCATGTTGTATGTAATGTTTGCAGCAGATTCAAATGGTGATTTAGAATCAGATCAACTCTTATTTAATCCAGGTGTGCCAAAAGTTGTAGCTGCATCTGAGCTAATCAGTTTATAGAATAAGGCCTATCTTGTACTAGTTGAATGGATTGGTTTCTTTCTTCCTGATTTTACAATGATTTCAATTTACTTCATCTAAAATTCTCCCATAAAATACACCTGTAAGAGGCAGCCACCAGTTTTTACTTTATAAACATTTTCTGCGTTTCAAATAGAAATGCAATCCGTGTAGTTTATGTATGCGGAACATTTCCCATTAAAAAAAAAAAAGAACAAAAATGAGCTATCTAGTCTGGTGTGTGAATTCCAGATGCTGTACGGAATGCTGTGAATGCGTGACTTCTGCTTGCCCCAACCCTGAGGAGCGCAGGCCGAGATGCGGCGTTTCCATGGCAACTGCAGGCCGCACTCCCCTCTGCAGGCACCTGCATGCACTCTGCATCCAATTTCACATGCTTCTCTATTGAGGCATTTATAAACAATGTATGTTTCCATTTTGTTCTGTATTAATTGTACATTCTCTAGCTGTGAATAAACAACCCTTGGAACGCTCCTGTCTGTACCTTGCTCTTTGACACAAAGACTGTGTGGGAAAATGCTGCGTTGTTTCCTAAAGCCAAATTTATCTTAAATCCAGCAGTTTCCCAGTAAGACATAAGATTTGAAGGGATTCTTTGTTCATAAATGCAATCCCCTTGTATTGCAGGAATCCTGACTTACAACCAAGGGTTTGGCTCATAAGGTCTGAAAATTCATCTTTTCAAAGAGACCTCAGGTATAAGGCTAGGTAGTCACTTTATTTTACTTTCTTATTTTAAATTTAGGCTGTAGTCAGACAGAAGGGGAATTAAGAGTCCTGCACTGTCTCTTTTAGCATTTATCTGAAAAGGAAGATGTATGGTTATTGGTTTGTAATAATAATTTGTAATCTTTGAACACCTTGCTTTTTCCCCATATTTTAACACAGCAGGAAGCATGTACAGTAAAACTGGTTAGCAAATCTGAATTACTAGCAATTAATGCTTCCTTCAGTTAATGTAAATATGATTAAATTGAATTCATCAGGAGGCAGTTTTCTTTGCCTGAAGATCTTGAACAGAGTCTATTTTATGATTTGCAGACAGTATTCTATACTCTAGATAATTTCTTAAGTAGCGTGTGCTATCAAAGCACTTTGTACCATATAAAATAAAGCAGTGGGGTTTATTTTTGCTGATGCGTTTTATGTTTGTTTGTTTGTTTGTTTTTGCTTAAAATAAAACCATTTGGAGTCCCTTCCTCCTCCGTACTTTACAAAAACAGAACTGACTAAAGGGTGGTAATATGCAGTGGACTCATAAAAGGAACACACTAATACAGCAGAACTCTTCTCATGCAACAAATAAAACGTTGTGAAAAAAATGTGTTTACCAGGGACTAGCATTGTTGTAATGAGCTCTGGAGCTTCCAGGAAGTCCACATTACTTCTTTGGAATGTCTTGCTGTAATTCATTTGAAGGTGGCTAAATAATTATAAAAAAAATAAAAAGTAAGAAGACAAGTATTAAGGGACTAAATATTTTTATGCAATCAAATTTTTTGCAGTTCATGTTATAGGAGGGATTTTGTGTTTCTCAAGTTAGACAGTGATGATACTGGGAGAGGAGACCAGAAAAGCTATGAATTTCTTGCATGCTATACTAAATGAGCTTTTTTTCCCCCTGTACAGTTAACTGTTACTCTGATGCTCTTCTCTTGGTTGTGACTCAGTATACCAGTTCTTATTCCAAATGTGCTGACCTTTGTTACTGTTGTTCCTTACCCTTTCTAACAGTAAACGTGCCTGCTTTGAACTGGGGCTTTGTTCAAAAGGGAAGATACTAACACTTCTCCATCTACTGTCAGAATTGTTTCTGTTTACAGATTTAGGAACCTAGTGCTTGGGTTTTTTAATACTTGTTACGGGAAACCTTTTTGTTTCCATTCTTTTTTTAGCCATATGTCTGCCACAGTCTAGAAATCAGCTGCTAGTCTGACCAAAAGAGACATTCTGGAAATCTGTTTGATGAGATGCTGTGATGTGCATTTGGGAGACTTTGGCAGAGCTCCCCTGTGAATGTGTGTTGCTGGGTGCTGCACCTCCCCTCTCCTTCCTTGGCTCCTGCAGTGTCCTGCATCTGCATCACTGAACTATGCTGAAGCTGTTATTTCTTTATTCTTTTGTCTCTGATCAACTGTTACTCATCCAGTGCTATACCCTTCTCTCTATTCTATTCAAATTGGCTGTGTTTTTCTGATGTTTTTATGTATAAACTTAATTATATTTTAGTCTTTAGTAATTACATTGTTTTGAAGCAATGTGATATATTTAGCAAGAAGTCACAGAATTGCAGGAGTTGGAAGGGACCTCAAGAGATCATTGAGTCCAACCCTCTGTTAAAGAAGCTTCAATACAATAGGTAGGCATCCAGATGGGTCTTGAATATCTCCAGAGGAGGAGGCTCCACAGCCTCTCTGGGTAATGTGTTCCAGTGATCCATCGCCCTTACCTTAAAGTTGTTCTTCTGCATGTTTATATGGAACTTCCTACATTCAAGTTTTAGAACATTACTTCCTGTCCTATCGTTACATATCACCAAGAAGAGCCTGGTGTCATCCATTTGCCTCCCACTTCACTTTAGATAATTATAAACATTAATCACATCCCCCCCTCAGTCTTCTTTTCCCTAGGCTGAACAAACCCAGGTTACTCAGCCTTTCCTCATAAGGGAGATAAGGAGAGATCAATTAGCAGTAGTTAATTTGTATTCAGTTCTTGTACACAATTGGTCACACAATTGCTCTCTAATCATCAAACCTTTATGTATATGTGTATTAAAGCAACAACAAATCCAGTAACAGAACCACAGCTTACCTATTCCAGATGTTGCTGTTCTCCCAGAACTCATAAATAATGAAGCGGGAATCATTTGGAAGCTTCTGTATGGAAACACTAGGAAATGTAGGACAGAAGTAATTCAATCAAACATGTCAAAACTATTTCACATATGCATCCTTACCCAGGTTTTCTGAGTATGAACCAAATAAAAGGATTTTTTGAAACAAACAGAAACCAACACACAGTCAAACATGTGACTTTTGAGAATGATATAGCAAAAACTCATCTATGAGATTTTGAGGATTGTCATGGCTTTTTATTTTTTAATGTTAATAACAGTTATGATGGTCTCATTTATGAAACTCCTTTTTCGTATTTCTCCAATGGTTAGAGTCTGAAGAAATGCCAATCACTACTACAGAAAATCAGACAAATGTTGATACATACAGCATGTTGTGCGCTTAGAACAGCTGAAGGAATTTTATAGAATGACTTGTGCTGCTTCACAGAAGAGTCAATTCATGGAAAGTCTGCCCTTGGCTGTGAGACACAGACCAGATGCTTTGAAAGCACATCATAGCAACAGAGTATTAAGACAGATTGATGTCTGATGAAGATAAGTTTTGAAAATAGTATCTCCTGATATTGCTTACCTGTTCTTAGGGCATTCAGCTAACATTTTATCACGGATAAAATGTGTCCCATAATATAGCTCTGATTGTGTACACCGGATTATCCTGTTTATTATCTTGAGTATATCAGCTTCATAGCACGTGGGGAAATTATACATTGTTTTTTAGATATATGGCACAGAAAACATATGTATGCATTTCACTGAGTAGCCAAAATCTTTGAGCTTACTAGTGATGTGCTTGAAAACTAACCTCAGATTGTATTTCACACAGTAATAGCTAATGAATTCATAGAACTTACTGGTGTATGCAAAAGTACTGTAAAATATAAAAACCAATTAAGAACTTTTGGGGAAAAAAAAAAAAAATCAATGGCATAAACAGCTCAACTTAAAAACAGCCAGTAGGTGGCATTGCAGATCTGCCAAATGCCTTTAAACTTGGGAAAGAAAGTTTTTGCCTTCGTTTCCTAAGTTGCATTCTGAAGTGGTGTAAGCTCTCTTTCCTTCAAGGTATGCAATCACTGAACTTGGATGTTCTTTTTCAGAAGGATAGGGAGCGGCACTCTTTGTTCTTCAAGCTTAATTTTTTTTTTTTTTTAAATGAATATTGCTGATAGAATCATTGTACTTGTGATGGTCTCGTAGCAATAAGGCTCACCAATTAGGGACGTGGCAGGCAGACGTTGAAGCCTTTGAATATATGAGAACCATATTGTGTACACATTATAAAAATATTTCATTGTGGTCTGTAATGTGTATATTAGTAGCTTTTTAAAGTCTGTTAAATTCAGAATATCGGTGAGTAATTTAAACATTCTTAACCCTGCTCTAAGGTTTTATTTCATTTGAAAAGGAGCAAAGCAAAAATACACTATTGAAAATATGGCTTTTCAGTTCTTTACATTCTTTATTAGGAATGAAAATTTGACAGTGACAGACTGAGGGAAAGATTTTCAAAGCTTCCAAGCAGAGAACTGGAAGACAAATTTCTCCGTTGCTCACTTACCAGGTGAGCAAAAAAATGATGGATGGCAGATGAGTTTTCCAATAGATGTTATTACTCTAAGAGCTTCTGGAAGCTGTGAAATGGTGACCTACAAAGCCTTTAAAAATGGTACTGTATCTCTGGGATTATCTTTATGGTCTTAGCAGCAGTTGGAGGGCAGGAAGATTACACACGAGTGTGAATGTGTGAATGTGTTTGTTTTTTTTTTTTTAAGACTTAGTGTTTATTTCATTCATGAGATTTTGTGATACTGCTGGAAGTTCACACATATACTTTTGACATCTCTTTATGGCTTCTGTTGTATTTGAGAAGTTCTGTATAAATACATGTGCATAATCATTCAGGAAAGGGGATGCTACTGATTCTCTCTTCATAAATTATCTATCTCTACTTAGAGACTATTCAAGATAATAGGTTACTTCCCTTCATTCAGCCCACGGACAGTAATGCTGTACTTACTGCAAACAGCCACTCTGAGCAGAAGCAGACTCCACATACTGCTTCAGAGCAAGCCGGAATTCCTCAATTTCTTCTTCTATCACAGACATTTGACGTTGAACGATCATTATGTGCTAATGCAAAAATAAATAAATAAATAAATAAATTGGTATCTTCCTATGAATTTCTTGTACTTCAAACTAAAGAAAGTTTATTATAATAAATCAGAATATGCAGTCATCAAAGATTTTCATAATCTGGCTGACCACTGGCTTGGGCACCCTGTTCTGGGTTTCCGTGTTTGATCAGGGGTTGGGCCAGATGAACCCAGGGAGCTGTGACACTACTTCCTTCTTACATGAGCTTAGTCTTTGTTTGAATGTATCCTTTGAAAGCAATGTAGAAATTAGTATTAAAGTTTTGTATGGGTATTTTAAGTTCTATTCTGTTGTCCTTTTCACAGTGTATTCTGCAGACTAAATTTTAAGAGAGACAAGTTGGGATTGTTGTGTCAAAACCTAGCATTGAAAATCATACACCAAAACATATTATCTTGGAAAATACTTACAGATCTTGCATTTTCTTCCAAAACTTCTTCTTCAAATGGCTCAAGCTTTAAGTCCTTACAGCAGTTCAAAAAAATAATAATAAAAAAGAAGTGTGGGTGGCAGTACTACAGATGTACATTGGTCTTACCATTTAAAAATTATTTTGATAATTATATTGTTACATCGCTAGAAATTATAATTAAATGTCTTCTTTATTATCTGCAAACCAAATGTAAACACTGCTTGCAGAATCCTGTGTGTTTCAGTGTTTAAATTCAACCCAGGCTGTTCTGCCAAGTTTTATTTACAATACTGAGCAGGTAATACTTCAGTTGTAATAAATCTGCTTGTTTACAATTGTTTGTTGGTCTTAAAGAAGAAAATGTTGTCTTAAATTGCATGGACTATGAGACAAGAAAGTATGGTAATTTGAAGTAGACTTTCTGCATAAAGAAAACTTTATGCTGAATAAACTTATCTAGGGGAGGTTATGACAGATTGGATCAGAAATCTTTGCTGGAAATAAAAGAACAAGCAGAAGAAAAGAAATGCACACCTTCTTTTCCAGCCTGTCAATCAGCTTCTGAAGTCTGCTTATCTGGGTCATCCACTGGCTCTCTTCCTCAATCCAACCTTTGGAAATAATGAAGAAGAAAACATTACTAAATGCTGGAACATACCATATTCATCTATTTTGTAAAATTAACTTAGCTTGCAACTTATTTATTTTGCTTCTCAAAAGAAGACCGTGCTGCAATCACTTCAGTGTTCATTTAGGTGTAACAAATGTAAAGGATAATTTTGTCCGTCCAAATGTTTTACTTTCTTCTTAAGATACAGTAGAAATCCACTACAGAAAGAAAACTATGTTCTAAATTAACTCTGGTGTTTTGATGTCATGATGATAACAGAAGAGAGGAATGCTTTGCTCTGCAGGATGAACCAGATTATAACACGAAGCTCTGCTTCTGCATAAGTTATGCTGTCACTTTTTCATTTTTATCGATAGGCTATAAATATTAATTAAGAAATGCTGACTCAACTGACAGACCCAAAATAATATCCCAGTTTGGCCCATATTTATATATTTATTTTTTATCCATTCTTAGGCTACAGTTTGAGCTGGTACCTCCTATATTAAATTGAAAGTTGATTTGTATCAGTAAAGGATCTGAATTAGTTGGCACATATAAATTAAAGTTTTGAGGTGAAGATTTGTTTTTTCTCCACATATGCATACATGTTTTATAGACATTTAAATTGTGAAATGCCATACCTGTGTTAAATTGAGGGTTACTGGGCGATAGGCTGTTGTTCCTTTGAAGCCTTCGAGCTGAGCGCTTTCCTGGCCATTGCACTGAGAGCACTTCTGGTTTTGTTGGACCTTGTCTGCACAGGAACACAGGACAGTTCGTAAGGTAACGCATGTGAGAGAGCATGTCTCCTCTTTCTGTTTTCAGAAACGTCTTCATCTCCTTCATCTCTTTGTACCTGCCACTTTAAACTAAGAAAAAATAAATTAGAAATATCTATTGCTACTACTGAATTCTTTTCCAGATAATTTTGCTACAAATAATTACTTGTGCTTTTAATGACTTTAATGACCACATTGCTTGTCATAAACAAGAAAAAAAAGGAGGGTTAAGATGGCATAAACCTATCTTTCTGAGAGTGAAAGCTTGAGGGCTGTCAGTGTCATGGTTCTGACCTAGCCTGAGGAGCCCTCCTTGCAGTGTCATCTTGTGGTACCGTCTCTGCAGAACTGGGGTTATACAGCAGCTGAAACTGAGGGATGAAGTTCACATTGAGGAAGATTTAACTGTATTAAGGAGGTATTTTTTGGGTACCACTTGCTGCCACATATGACCAAGATAAAATCTCTTAACACTAAAGCCAAATTATGGCAGTTCCCCAGTGTAAAGACTTAAATTAGCTTAGGATTGCCTTATTGGGGCTATGCTTCAGGCAGTTTCCCCCTGTGTTAATTCAAGCATAATTGAAGATGATTTTGGATTGGGACTGAGGCATCTAGAAACTAACCACATTTTCTCCAAAACTGCTCAGTTTGCCTGGCTTCTCTATTGCTACCTCAGAAAGCAAGGAAGATGATATTTGGCTCAACAGCTCACAGCTCCTTCTCATTTTTTTTGCCATGGCACACTATCCAAGAGGATGTTTCTGAATAGTTGTAGTGGTAAAACTGGAGGAAGAACTCTCTGTAATGCCCTATTTGGCAGTCAATACAGAAGAGAAATCTGGCAACAAAAAGGATATTTATATTGCCCAATTTTACACATCCAAGGTAGTTGTTTGAGTTACAAGGACTCAGAAGGCTAGATATGCTGTCCTAGAAGGCAAGTCAACTTGTAATTAATGCAGAGGATAGCTTAGAGCACCCAAATTAGCCTCCAGCTCTGAAATGGCCATTAGAGACTTCTTTCTCTCTCACCAATGGTGTGGGGAGCCTAGAAAGATGTATGTGCAAATAGAGGGGTTTATGTGCTGTGCCTGCTCTGTACACTTTTTAAAACCTGTGTGATTCCTGTGGTCAAGCTGTGGCACAAAACCTGAGTGCGATACTCGTGTACTTCAGGAATCTCAGAATCAACAGCAAAGCAATTAAGAGAATGACAGTATGAAAAAGCAACACATTTTACAACATAAAGAAGTGTTGAGATCTTAGCCAATGGAACACAATGGCTTGTGTTTTGCTCTCCCTTTCATCTCTATAATAACATACTGAGGATAACAAGTCCATGAAGCTAGGCACCCTTTCAGAAATATTGCAGCCTTTGATCCTACAGACTCTCATCTATGAAGAGATCCCATTAAATTCAGCTAAACCTGGATATTGATTATCCAGGTGATATAGAGCTCATAGACTTGGGTGTGAACCAATACTATAGGCCTCATGTTGCAGCAAGAAGCTGGCTGTTTCTCTTCTTCATGTTGGGAATATTGTGCAACCAGGAATAAAAAAACCAACAATCATAAAGCCAGAAGAAGCAAACAAAGAGGCAGGCAGTGACCTTGGTTATTTCAGAGTTCTACACGTTGCATTGATCTTTCTGCATTTGATATTAAATAATCAATGGATTTTAAAAGAGGTCAAAGGAACAAAGATTAGGATGCAATAAAGTGCTCTCACGCTTAGCTTTTTCTCACTCCTACATGCAGCCTGACCTACAATCAGAGTGGAAACCTCTTGTAGTCAATTTGAAGAAAACTATCAGTGAGTTCCTATGGAGAATGAAAAAAGAAATCTTATTTCTCCTGTTATTCCCTGCATCAGGGTGCTGGATGAAACACAAAATATCTGAGAGGTTTGTGGTGGCCCCCTCTCCATGCTGGCTACCAACCTTTCCTGCCGAGTCTGCTCCTCTGTGGTTTCCATGGCACACTCCAGGGAAGCCTGGAGGGACTGGAGCTGGTTCAGCGTTTCCTTCAGGAGAAAGCGAGTCACAAACTGCTCCAAATTAGAAGCTTCTTGATAGTCCTAAAAATTACATTGAAAAGAAATTACTAAGAATTTGCCTATTGTGTTAGAAATGAATTTCCAAGTATGAACATTCTCCCCATCCAAGGTAAGAGAGGCCCAAGTATAAATTTCAACAACACAGTGTCTATTAAAAAAAACCCCTCTTCCTCACATTTTTTTATCTCCAGTTGATAGCAATATCATATTACTTCCTACATATGGGTAAGCCAAGATATATTGACAACTACTGAAGCAAATTCAGAATTTTTATTCACATCCATTCTTGTGAAATGTCATTTATCTGGCCCTGTCTCTGCCAGAGACTTTGGGCAGGGCAGGTGATGGGTGATACTGCCAAAATGCTGGTGGAGTTTTCCAGAGCAGTATCACACAACACCTGCCCTGCCCAAAGCCTCTTCCCATCATCAGTTTGCCTCAAGGACTGCCAGCACCAGAAACAGTGAATTTTGAATATAGCAATCCTTGACAGGTTTTGGTTCCCATTATTTGTTTAATTATTTTGGAAGACACTTTTCTTTAAGTTCACTAATGACTCCAGTTACGATCTTGCTCTATACCAGTGTCAGTTAAGCTTTGTTGAAAAAGTTTCATTAGATGCCATCAAGGTATGCAAGAAATCAACCTTACGTTTAAACATCTGCTTAAAACAGAAAAAGGTTTTTGAAGAACTCATGCAACTGCTCACTCTATCAATCACCCCAGGAGTCAGATTTCCATGAACAGAATCAACATTAACATTTCCAGTAGCCCAGATGTGCACACAGGTAAATGCTGTGTGAGGGAAGAATTAATACAATATTGTAAACATATGCAATAAAGTAAACAACCCCTTCCTTTTCCATACAAACATGCAGAAGAACTTCTTTAAAATAAGGGTGATGGATCACTGGAACAGGCTGCCCAGAAAGGTTGTGGAGTCTCCTTCTCTGGAGATATTCAAGATTCATCTAGACACCTACCTGTGCGACCTATTGTATTGAACCTTATTCAGCAGAGGGTTGGACTCGATGGTCTCTTGAGGTCCCTTCTAACCCCTGCAATTCTGTGATTCTTATTCCTGGCTGATCCCTCTAATAAATGCAAGAGAGGGGCAAGGCCAGTCCCTTACTAAGGGACTTACTTAGTAGCTTACTTACTAAGCCTCTGCTTACTTAGTAGAGCCCTCATCAAGAAAAGAGAAGTAAAATGGCCTCCCATGTCCTAGACTATGAATGACCATGTTATCTACTGCTCTAAGGATGGTAGTCTGGTACCCACTTTCTGCCCCCATACTGCTTGTCCAAGAAATCCACTCTGCAGATCTTGAAAGTTTTGGCTACAATTTCATCAGACACCAGAAAGGCTTCATAGTATCCAAGGAGCACTGAATGAAAGATTTCTGTGGTTACTCCAATTGACAGATGATGGTCTGTTAACATTAAAGAAAGCTTGTTATTTAATGGTGTTGCATCCTATTCTAGCTGAAAACCTCTGAATATTTGTGGGTATTTTTTAATACCCTGAGTATGTGGGGTGTTTTTTAAGCTCTTCCCAATTTTAGAATTCTCTTTGAATTTACTTGATTTTTGCATTTTTATGTTTGCAATCAGAACACAAATAGGAGATGTTTTGAAATGTAAATGAGAAATAAAAGATTGCACAATAATAGCTTCAAAAGCACTTTGCTCTCTTTCACAATATATGCTATTAAGTTCTTGCTGAAAGACTTCTGCTACAGAAATCTTGGATGTTGAACCACCCACGAATGATCAGAATTACTTATACAGCCAGGAGCTTCATGACCATCTATATTATTTCTTCTCTCTTCAAATGAATCAGGTGTGAGGCACACTACAAACAAATAACTTCTTGTTTATAAATTTCTAAAAGAGAGATACAAGATTCTCATTCTACCTTTTGAACAAATACCTAAGATTCATACTAGTCCCATAAACAACATTTTTAGAAACCTTTCTCTGTAGTACATCTTATTATGCAACACAATATCTGATTTTTCCTTCTAAATTTTCCAACCCCTTAACTGCAACTGATGTAAAACTTGGTTGCACCTGATGGAAATCATGTAAGTTCCAACAATTCTGATTCTATGTGGCATATAAGAACCTGTACAAATCTGTGTAGTATGGACAGCTAAATAAAACCCTGTAGCTGAAATCCCTGGTTTGTTTAATTTCTCAGCTGTCACCAGTGCACTTGGAAATAAATGAATAGAACGCGATAGAAGTGACCATTTTTAATAAGCTTTTTAATCAAAGCAACATGACAAGAGAAGGAGAAGAATTAATCTGTCTTAAAGTTCTGCATATCCAAAAATAATTTCATTATAGCTTCCCACTCATAGTTACGGTAAATCTGATAGCAGCATGCTGAATTAGAACTTAAAATGTATGTCAATAATGTTCCATTTTGCAAACTGCCCAGGTGGGCCTGTGCTGTTGGCACAATGTAAACATAAGCTATGTGATCCTTGCTGAAGCTGGCTCCTTTCTGACTCCTTCAGAAATGCTTTCCTGCATATGAAGGTTATTAATGTCTTTTTAATCAGACTTATTCCATGTTCATACACATACTAGGAGTTAGTTCTTTTTGTTCCTGTTCTGTTGTCCCATAGTGGTATCCTTAAGCCTTCCCAGTGGGAAAGGTCCCTATAATCCTTGAAAATGGTTTAGGGCTACCTTATCAGGTACACAGCTTGTTTACATAAAGATAGGCTAGGCAGGATGCTAACACCATCTGTGGGAGTCTAGAATTACCAAAGACTCTTTCCTTATAGTTATCTTTTACCCAAACATTGGTATGTACAACAATGGCCAGTTAGGTAAATGGTTATTTAATGTTTTTCTTTAATCAGAGAATTAAAACAACAACACTATTTCTACAGATATTATTTAAAGCTCCGTTTAACTTCCTATATATTTGCAAACCTGATTAATTCATGGACTGAAACCAGTGGAAGTATTTCTATTGCTTTAAACGAGGTCTCTCTGTATATCCCAACTGAAGGGCTCATTCCTTCTGCAGAGATCAATGTGGCTCTTATGTAACAGATTGGAAGGTCTGAGCAACTCGTTGAGTGCCAAACTCCTGCCTGCTGACACATAACTGTTACTTGTATCATTAATTTGTAAGAACAGTCATGGAAAACAAAAACAATAATCATTTACAAATTGTCAACTTTGTAATAATTTAAGTCATAGACTGAAAAAAATTTTCGGCTACAATTCAAATTGTATCTTAACTCCAGTTCTTAACAAAGAGGAATTACCAGCCATGCTTTGCTATAACTTCACATTCTACTTCCAACAGAAAAGGGCCTTAATTTCTATCTTACTAAAGAGCATTTCACCAAATGAAAAAACATGCTGATTTTGAACTAAGAAAAATATGTACCAATGCATTAGGTATATATTATGTTATAATCAGACCAACTGGCAAGCAGAGTATTTATATTGTCAGCATTGCCCCAATTAATAATTTGATCAACTGATGGCTTCTGTACATAAACTTGAAAAACGATCTGTTTCTTGCATGTCATTAACTGTAAATTACAGTTCATTAGCATGCATATTATACTATATAGCTGTTTGGGAAGTCCAAATGAAATAAGTCTTTATTAACATATCATTCTAGTTGTTAGTTTTACTGACTGTGAGTGAATGAGGGCAACTTTCCACATTGCCCTCACTGAGAGACAGCTATGACCTTTGCGAGCAGCTAAGATTTGAGTTCCCATTAACGCTACTGAGGATGCATGTAATTAGTGATTTCCCTACAGAAAAGGTCACCATGCTCTTTAAAACTGGCTTACAGCTACCTTAACACATACAGAAGAGGAATCCTTGAATAGGAGGAGTATTTGAAACTTAAGTATCCCCTGAGGGAGACCACTTCCCAGCTGCCACAGGTTGTGATTCTCTGGATCCCATTGAGCCCTGGCTCCAGCCCCATCCTCTCCATCAGGTGACCTGATGCTGACTCATTTATCAAAAAAGCAGCTCCCTGAGGTGGGGAAAGATGGGAATGCCTGTGTTCATTTACCAAGAGGCAAGCACACTAGAAATGACTGGAACAAAAAGAAAATTGAAATCTTTCTGAAGAGACGGGATATGAGACAAGACCCACAAACTTACGTGTAACAGACAGCTGCCAGTCATCTATTCCAGCCTCTTTACAGAGCAGGGCCAGCTCTGTAGATCACAATCATCATAGAATCATCATTGAATCATAGAATGGCCTGGGTTGAAAAGGACCACAAAGATCATCTAGTTTCAACCCCCTGCTATATACAGGGTCGCCAACCACCAGACCAGGCTGCCCAGAGCCACATCCAGCCTGGCCTTGAATGCCTCCAGGGATGGGGCATCCACAACTTCCTTGGGCAACCTGTTCCAGTGGGTCACCATCCTGTGTGAAAATCTTTCTCCTAATATCTAACCTAAACCTCCATGTCTTAGTTAGATAGATATCCTATATTCCCTCAGCCTCTTCTCCAGGCTGAACAAATCTAGTTCTGTAGCCTTCTTCTTCCTATAGTATCATTTATTATTTTATGTTGTGTAGCATTATTTTATTAATTATTTGTTCTTTATTTGTAGCACTATATATTGCATTTAGTACTGTTACATGACTGAAATTTCCTATTTCCTATTTTATTTGTAATCTCAAATTCATTTCATTTCATAAAAAATTGCTTGCACATCTTTACAGAAAACACCCCCAGGCAACTGAAATTATCACTGAATCAAAATTAGTCCAGAATAGATCTACCCTGTACGTGTAGATACAACATCAATGGGACATTGCCCTAGGTTATGATTTTGAATTCAGGATACAAAATTAGGCAGAATAGCTGTAGCCAGAAGAAAACAAATTCATGCCCTTTTCATTTCAATGACTAAGACCTATTTTTTCAGACAGTAGGATAGTATCATAACAGGGTTGGAACAAAATCAGAATTTCAACAGAAGCCAGATCCAGAGATGCTTACAGTGTTGTTCAGTGGCTTCACACAAACTCAACTTTTAGCATATCTTCTTTGAAAGAGTGAGTGGATGCATAACATCCCAAACTATTATAGATGCAACTTCAATTTTAAAATGCAGCACAAATGTAACAAGTCTATTAAAGTACTGTATTTCAAATGAACTGCCTCTTTCAATTCTTCCTAGAGAGCTGGAACAGTGGCAAAGTCTACTTACCACTTACAGTGGTGACATAAGAGCAACGACATAAAATAGCTACAGGTGCCTACAGGAGAATACTGACACTCATTTCAAAAAGCATCCATGAGAAGAACAGTCTATCACTTTCCTTTACTGGGATTATTGAAGGAGTAACATAATCTTCTTGCAATAACATGTACAAAAGTCATACCAAAATAAAAAGTAAGTTCTATTTAAGTCCTATTAAGAGTACTGGATAGCACAGAGAAAAGTAACTGTCTTAGATCAGCAGGTAGCAAGATAAATGTAATGCCACTGCTCCTGGAAGAAAGTTGTAAGAATAGAAGTAAAGCATCAAAGCTGACAGAAGAATAGATAAATTAAATGGATTTTTTGTTTGTTTTTCTGCTGTGAAGTTATTTCTATGCACTTTCTTGCTTAGATTTGTGGATATTAACTTAATTAAGGTTATGTTCTTCTCTTTTTTTCCTTTTCACTTTTTAAAGTTCTGACTATTTAGCACATCATTTTTGGGAAAATTTGAGCTTTGTCTCTTTCTGACCCAGTAGGTGTGGGACTCCCACAAAGAACAAAGGAGTTCCCAAGTGTGTCCTCTCCTGAGAAGAAGAGGAAAGGGATGTATCTGTAGGATATGCTTGCACAACTGGTAAGAATTCATTGCTTGCAGCTTGTTGAGTTTATCTGCATTGACTTGACTTGCATAATATTATTTGACTTGACTTATTAAATTTTATAGGTAGAAAATAGTGCGCAATAAAATCCCAAAATATCGTTTAATAATGTCCTTGCATAAAAATAGCTGCTTAGCCATAGAATTCTCCCTGCCTGGTAGCAGAGAGCAACTGGTGATATATTTAGCACTGTTGCCAGCATTCATCTCCTCAGATGAGTTTATAGCAGACAGCTGAAGAACTGCTTAGTATATGGATTTAAGCAAAAGGGATCCAGACTCCAATCCTAACCACTGGCAAGTCTGTCTCATCAAAAATTAGGGGAAGAACATAAGCGGAATGGAATTTAGTATGATCTTCTTATATCCATTCAAGTGGATTACCCACCACTGGGTTTTTACCAGAAGACAGGTAAAAAGAAATGAAAGTGCACCATTTTCTCCACTATCACAAATCCTTTGATTTGATTTACTGATTGGGTGATAAATATTCTGAGATGTTTTCTGAAGTGCAATTCAGAAGTGCTCATTCTTCCCGGAACTCTCCTTTGTCTATGATCTTTTATCTAGTGTCTTAGACCTTCAAGAGAATTATGAGATTCTAAACATCTTCTAAGTAATTATGAGAATCAAAACCCCTTGTCGCTGTAATGGAAAGAACTACAATTGTTCTTTCAGTTCTTCAGTGTCCATTTAAATTAGTAAAACAGAGTTAACTGTTATTAAAAGATGGCCCAAAGCAGACAAATGTAAAGGAAGAATTAGCTGTTAAGTTATATATGCATTAGGCTGCAGTGATATATTTTTATCAGTTGCCTTACAGTATTAAAAATAGTCATTGCATGCAGCAGTATTACCACTGCTGCTCTCTCTGTCTTGAACTTCATTTGGCTACCTTCAGATTTTATGTAATCTTCATCCTGAATAGATTTCTCTTTTTTTATTGGGAATGAAAGGAAAAACTCCTTTTTGTTCTAGCACTGCATTTCCAATGGAATCTGGCTATCTTACCGACTTGAAAACATCAAAAAGGTAGATGGTATTTTAGACTGACACTGACCTGAAAAAGTGTAACAATGAATGTAAGAAAAAAATTAACTAGACTCAAAGCTTACACATGAATATTAATGATCAGGATACCTGCCTGACATTAATCTCAGGCAGCAGGGACGTAATAGTTATTCAATACATTAATTCTGAGAAAGGTTAATTTGCAAAAAGTGCACTTTCAAAGAGACCAGGACAATGATTGTGGAAAAAATTGATAATAAATTCCAATCATGTGCAAAAACTACTGCCAGGCAAACACAAAAAAACCCAACAATCTGAAACTTCATTTTCTCTCAAACAGAATATTAGTCATGAAACTCTATTGCTGAGATACTGTCATATAATTTTTTTTCCAGCTATTTTGTTTAAGGAAACAATTTATACAATTTCTTTTGTTACTATTACTCAAATATGCAATTAAAAAAAAAATCAAGATATTCTGGTTTGCAATGGTTGTCAACCCATCAAAGTGCAGTGATTTGCATAATTACTATAACTGCATTGTCAGTAACTAAATTGCATGTCCCTGCATTACTCTTTCAGCTCTTATAATCTCTTCTCTTACTTTAACTGGCTCCTATTTTTAGACTGATAATGATTTTTTTCAGTAGTAACAAGGCTGCATTGGTTTTTTTTTTTTCTTTTTTCTTTTTTTTCTCTCTCTTTTTTTTTTTTTTTTTTTTTTTTGAGTAAAACAGAAAAGTAAATGATTTCATAGAAGCAAAGAATTAGGTGTGATGTGTCAGTCAGTAAATCCAGCATCTTTCTGTTGTTGCATGCATAGAATCATAGAACCACCGAGACTGGAAACAACGTCCAAGATCATCCAGTCCAACAATTCACCTACCACCAATATTTCCCCATTAAACCATGTCCTTTAGTACAACATCTAAACATTTCTTGAACACTATACCATAAGCTTCTGTAGTGGGAATGCAAAGTCACAGCCTGGAACAGTGATTGAGCACCTGGTGGTAAGGCAGGGCCAATCCAGGGGTGTTCAGGTGCACGCAATGCCTTGAGTGACTGGAAGCTGTGGAATCAGGATTCACCCCTTCCCAGACCTCATTTAAGGGTTGGCAGTGGAGGAAGAGGTATCTCTGAGGGGACTCCTGTGTACCTGAGGCTTTCTGAGGATAAGCAGCTTCTTTCCTTTGTTTCTGTGCCAATGACTGTTGTGTTTGAGTTGGTCTTCGTGTGCTGCAGCCTGGGATCTTGCTGCTCTGCTGTCATTGTTGCACTTTCCATTGTGTTACAACTTCCCTTAATGCATTTTTTTTTTTTTAAGCAACATGTAGAAAGTGGGTTTATTATTATTATTAGTTTATGTTTTTGTCTGAAATGCTTGGAAGGCTTTTCTGGAACTTGATTGTTCTAGTGAATAGGAATTATCCTTCATTTCCATCCTTTTTTTAATGTTTGCATATTTAAATACTGGGTATAAATGAGACGTGGTTATTGCTCTTATGTGCTACTTGCTAACTTGCTGAGCCTTGTCTCTAGCTGTCATAGACAGATCATGTGTCTTCTCCACAAAATAGTTGCAAAGAAGGAAAGAAAAGTTCACCCAAAGCAAGGCTGTGAAACTTCACAGTTTAAAAAAAGAGAAAGTTTGCAGTGTTCTCACTTTGTTTGTTTGTCTGCCATTTCTTTTACTGTAAGGTCGCAGTGCTTTTATCTCCAAAACCTGTACATCTATATTTAACAGAGTGTGCACTCAGAGGTTGTACCTCTCTTGGTTCAATTTTGAATGTGTAAGGCATCTGTTCTGGCCATAGTGCTTTCTGGCTTTTGTCTATTCAAGAAATCCCTTGTATTGTTGAGGGAGAAAAGAGTGAAAACAATGAAATAAGGATGATGAAAAAAAACTGTGGAGAAAAAGCTGAAGGGGGTATCTCCAGTAATTGTTTAAATAAATTCCTATTGTGCTGACAAGCAAAAGTGGGAAGTTTCTGCTGTGTTGCAGTTAGTACAGCTGAGGGGGCAAAGCAGCTCCACATTCCCCCAAATACTTTTTTTATGCTGCATTGAAACCATTCTAGGATCTGACTGAATAAGTGTTATTACTTTGGGCAGCACTGCTTCATCAACATATTCTCTTCTTATGTCAGTTTTGATGGACTGCATGGAAATGACCCACTTAACATATTATGGCTTTATTGGATTTGTATTCAGAGAGGAAGTTATCCAGGGTCAAGCTCTGCTCTCGCTCACTGGCTGTAAGTTTTAAATGTTAGTTATAAAAGTCAGCTGTAGCTTGCATTTTTATTAAAATATAGAACCTGCTGCATTATTTATTCTTGGAATTAAAACATATGATCTAGTAAGTATAACAATATAACATTTTAAAAAAAAAAACAGCTTAAGCATTTAATTGATAGAGGTCTGATCACTTTTAGGTCTGCTGCTTTTAAGCCACTTTGAGACAGCTCCCAGGGTGATCTGCATGAATGCTATGAAGACTGCATTTTTCAGGAAAAAAAAAAAAAGAAACAAGCAAGTGGCCATACAGTCCTGTTCTCCAAAGGAAGCTTCTCTGCTGGGCTGAGCTGCTCTCAGTAATTCCCAATTCCCGCTGATTTTATATTATAGGTTGTGGATTGCGAAGTTTCTCTTCCAATCATTTGTATCTGATTAGAATAAAAATGCAGGTCAACAAAGGTATTTTGTTAATTTGGGCGATAGGAAAGTTGAGATTACATTTTGTATTTAAATTTGATTCTGTGTTTTCTTATAACAGATGTCAGGGGGAAAGACAAGTCTTTCAGCACTTCTGTGGAGGTGTTCTGCATCTTTACATTTCAATACTTGCTTTCTTTAAGATGATAAACAATCATGAACAGAACTACTGTGGTTTGCACTTTGATCAGGAAAATATCAGTGTGGCAGGTATGAGGAAAACAAACAACACCAGTGATTAAGATAGAACAGAAGAGATCAGTGACAAAACAGAAGGGCTATAGCTACCCATAATATATTAATTTTTGCAATTACATGCACACAAAGTCTTTTCCCTGCTGGAAGATGTAAATGGGATCATTTATTTCTCCTCATCTTTAGCATGGCACCTTCCCCTAAAGTGACAGAGCACAAACTGTTCCTACATCAGTGAGCAGTTCCTATCCTTCTATTTGATACATTGCTACCTTGTGTTTATCATAGTAAAAGTCCTGAAATTTGAATTTTGCTCCCATCACACTCATTGTAGTGGATAAAGACCTGGGACACTCCCATCTGCTTGAATAAGATCACTCAAGCAGTAAGCTGCTCTCCAGCTTGGTTAAGCTGGAAAGATCTGACCTCAGAATAGGCCAATAAAGTTTGGAAACTGTTTGAAACTGCTAGAAGACCAGAATGTTTTCTCCAGTAGATGACTCAGTATTTTTATTCTCAGACAGAATGGGGACTAGAGAAAAGCTCTATTCAGGAAAGCCGTACTGAAAACCTTTTCAAAGCACAGAGGTCAGTAAAGAGCACAGAAACTCAGCTGCAATGGCCTTGCAGGAGAGTCAGTTATCTGCTAATCTACTGGTTTAAAAATATCTACAAGTGGAAACAATTTTTAGTGATGGGGATGATTTGCTTGATCTTGGCTAAAAACCACGAGTCCATAGAAAAGCCAAATTGAATTGCTCTTGGTGGGAGATCTTTCTGATGAAAGGTAGATGTAATTTGGGGCTGTTTGTAAACAAAAACCAAGATGTTCATTAATGTATATGATTTCCAAAACTCATGGTGAATTAAAAACAAACCAAGTAGAAGACAATCTGAAAAGTCAAACTGATTTCATATACAAAAGCTTTTTGGTGTATGCTTTGTACGACGCTTATGGATATGACTTGCATAATGTTTTATCACATTTAGAGAAAAAAGAAAAAAGTATATTGAACTCTGCATTTACTTTTATTAATTTGAGGGTTTATATCTGAAAATAAGGAAGGTTTATACACTGGGTTTTCACATTTTCAGTCATGCTGTTCACTGACGTTTGTCAGGGGTTTCCTTGGAAACAAGCTGAACAATTTATCCCAAGCTCCAGCTCTGCATCTAATGCAAAGAATCAGCCATACAAATTGGGAGGAGAGTAGGGATTTCAATCAGCATTTGGTCCTTCCTATAGTTTACCTGACTCTGAAGCAGATAAATGAAGTAGCAAGTTGCTCTTTTTCCTTCCCAGATATTTAAAGCCACCTATCTGAAATGGCACGTTTTCTGGGAATGTTTAGCAGAGCCTGACAGTTAGAGGCACTGAGGTTTCCTAAACCCATGAAAAATCAGAGGGATGGAAAGCACTCAGCCCTGAGGACTTGGTCTTCTGTAGCCAGTCTCATGCTCTGCAGGGTGGAGTTCAGGCTCAAAGTTTTTACTGTCAACCAAAGTAGAGCCATGTGTATGAATGGAAATGTTTTCTAAGCATAGCCAGGTCAAATATTCACCTTTTACTATGCCTGACAGCATACATAACTTTTTCCTTCTGTTGCTGATAATGAGATGTAGACTAAAGTCTCTATACAACAGTAAGTGATTTTGGAAGGATACTAACCAAGCCTTTAAAAACAACAACAACAACAACAAAAACCCAACAATTTGGCCCTTGGACACTTGATTCTGATTACTAGATACTGATTCAGCCACTTTAAATATGCCAGGTCTTTATTGCTCTCAATGTGTGGGTCCTCAATTTTTTTCTATGCGTGAGTTTTCCAACTCAGTTTTGACTTGGAAGATAGTAATAAATGCTCCTACTACCTGGTGAGTATTTAAGAAACTAGACTAATGGCACAGTGATGTCAAAGTTTTATTTTTCAGAAAGAGGGGAAGTCCAGCGCTTCGTCTGGACACAGGCCAATGGTCGTTCAGAACCAAATCACCAATTTCTGATCACCTGCTTGTTTGTGCTTGGCTGTATCACATCTTGTGTGTTACTGGAAATGAACATCACTTATGCATGCTATCTAAATATGTTAATTATCTTTGGCTGAACTTCCAGTTCTTATTTTGGGTGGATATATTTTTCATATCTTAGTCTATTAACTTCAATAATATCTTGGAATATTGAAGATCAGAATTTTAATAGTTGTACTGGTTTGATCACATAGCTTATCTCTTTCTTGAGAGATGAATTCTCATTGTCTCCTCCGAAGACTGAATTGGGAATTTAATTTCTGTACAAAGCCCTGTTTGCTGTGCATATCCTTGTCAGGGAGCTCTGTTTTGGAACATTTGAGAACATGTTTTGGGTTTGATGGTGTTCCCACACTGTGTCTAATAAATGGAATTAAGGTGGGGTTTTTTCAGTGTTAGCCTTGCTATAGTTTTACCACCTTTAAGGTATAGTTATTTGGGATATTCCTGCAAGAGGAAAACCCTTTAAGCTTAGATCTTCAGTCAGAAAGGTAAAACTTAAATATATATTTTTAATGGGTTCTTTAAAAGAGACAAATACAACAAATACAATATTCATTATTCCAGACTTTCTTATCTGTTTTCTAGTCAGACCAATGCTTACTACTTTTCCCAGACTACTGGGACTCCTCTGCAATAAAGTTCTGAAGTAATTCTTAAATGCCGTGTTCTGTTTACTTCCAGTAGTTATCAGCTGACATGTACTGCCCTTTAGCAGTGTTTTATGCAAGTGCTTAATCAAGCATTTGGTTTGTGGTGCTTTGTTTTGTATTTTTATTTTGATTTTTGATTTTTGGAAGCTTGCATGAACTCATCTGTTCTTTGGTGCCTACCCCAATGAGGCAGTGAGTCAATGTGCACTCACTTCATTAGATGAGCAGCACAAACTGAGAGGCACTCAGCTCGCTGGCTCAAGCTCTAAAAAAATAAGCCACATTATCAGGGTTTTATTTTGTCAGTTCATGTAAAATGTATGAGTGCTGTACTCTTTCAAAAGCCTGAATGCCAAAGAGAATTCTCTGATAGAGCTCTGATAAAACTCCTCATTGATTGCTGATTGACTGAAGGATATAGAATATTCATCTTCCCCCATGGGATCTCACTGAATACTTTCTGCTAAAATTTTTAAGTCCCTGATGGCTTGCTTTGCAGTGACTAGCCCTGTGTGAGGGGCTAGGGCTGGATTTGGAGGATCTTGGTTCACCTCCTTCCTGCATTTAGGTTTTGCCTCACCTTTTGAAATTTTTTCCATCTTGCAAAGAACATTTAACTACAAGACAGCCAAGGAAAAAGCATATTATCTAAATGCATATTAACTTCCAGCTTGCAACTGATCATGAATGGTGTTCTCCAGGGGTAGGTATTGGGGCCTGTCCTGTTCAATAGCTTTATTAATGGCATGGATGAAAGGACTGAATGTACACTCAGTAAGTTTGCAGATAACACCAAGTTGGGAAGAAGTGCCTATCTGCCTGGAGATAAGAAGGCCCTATAGTAAGATCTGGACAGGCTGGATCACTGGGATGAGGCCACTGGGATCAAGTTCAACCTGACCAAGTACTGGGTCCTGCCTCAACAACCCCAGGTAATGCTACAGGCTTGAGGCAGGGTGGCTGGAAGATTGTGTAGAAGAAACAGACCTGAGGGTGTTCATTGACAGTTGGCTAAATGTGAGCCAGCAGTACTCCCAAGTGGCCAAGAAAGACAATGGAATCCTGGCTTGTACCAGAACTGGAGTTACCAGCAGGAGCAGGGAAGTGACATTCCCTCTGTACTCAGCACTGGTAAGGCCACACCTCAAGTACTGTGTTCAGTTTTGGGGCCCTCACTACATTGATGCCATGTGGAGTGTGCCCAGAGAAGGGCAGTGAAACTGGTGAGGAGTCTGGAGCACAACTCTTATGGAGAGTGGCTAAGAGATCTGTGATTGTTCAGTCTGGAGAAGAGGAGGCTCAGGGGAGACCTTATCGCTCTCTACAACTGCCTGAGGTCGTGGTGAGGTGGGAGTTGCTCTCTTTCACATAACCAGCAATAGGAGAAGAGGGAATGACCTGAAGTTGTGCTGTAGGAGGCTCAGATTGGATACTATGAAAAGTTTCTTCTTCGGAAGAGCATTCAGGTGCTGGAATGGGCTGCCCAGGGAGAGGGTTCAGTCGCCATGCCTGGAGGCATTCAAGAAACATTTAGATGTTGTACTAAGGGGCAAGGTTTAGTGTGTAAATATTGGTGGTAGGTAGACAATTGGACTAGATGATCTCGGAGGTCTTTTCCAACCTTATTGATTCTGTGATTCTAAACTCTTTATGAATGATCAAACACCTGTCTGAGAGGTGAGCATGAGCAGGTGTGACTGCAGTGAATTGAGCTGCTACAGGCATTTAAAATCTTTTTAAACTGTGCTGGGATCCACCTTTAACAATAACACAAATCTGACGACTGTGCACATCTACTGCCTTAATGGCAGTCAGTAGTATAGTTTGCTATTTGAATTTTTTACTCACATTTTCTACTTCAAAAACTTGAATTATTTCTTTAAATTCAGACTATTTTCAAAACTTGATAATACTTTCACACATTTAGCATGAGATATGGGATCCTCTCTGAGTACTACAATATGAAGAACATCGTTCCCATCAATCACAAAGACAATTTTGATTGATTCAAACTTTACAGCTGGTATACTTGACCATTTTGGCAAGCCTTTTCCTCGTGGACTTTTTCTACAAAAACAAGTATATTTGGAAGAAATTAAATACGAGTTAGCAACTTTGTCTCATTATAAATATATTGGACACACGTTCGAATATAAAAAAATATTTACAGTTTTTACTTACTTTCTTTGTTTTGTCCATTGCTTTCAGTATAGTAATGTTTAATTCCTCCAAAACAGAGAGAACATTTTCATACTCTCCTAAGTGCTGTGAAAAATATTCTGAAAGAAGAAGAAAATCCAAATCACCACTAAAGCTATCTAAATATATAAAATGATAAAGGCTTACAATGAAAGGGATGATTTTACTTTGAAATTTTGATAATATTTTCCTCAAAACCATTAATGAAATATTCAAAATGCCAAAATTGGTGTTTCAGAACATTTCCTTTCAGTAAGTAATGCCAAGTCAACAAGAAGCAGACATATTTTCAAAATACATACATCTTATGTCTTAAATGAATTTTCAGTATTTGCTTCATAGTTATTATCAGGAAATGAAGTTTTCATGTATATGTACTAAAGCTGATTATAATCATACACAAACAAATAACTGTTGTAAAACCTGTAGGGGAGATGAAATCAAGTAAGGGCTGTTTTAAGTTGGGTTCAGCTGAGACCCAATGTTTTTCTGAGAAGTAATGCAACCATGAGTTGCTCAGTTATGCTTCTGAAACCAGGAACTGCAATTATATTTTCAATAAATATGATACATCCAAGGTATTTTTAACAAAAATAGTGAAAATAACATTGTGTATGCCTGTTCTTTCTGTTAAAATATCTTTTAAATTGAACCAATATCAAATGAGATGGCATTTTTCAAAGTAAGTCAAGCATAGAACAGAAATAAATTTGTAAAAATTGTATTTACTAATTTTCTACGTATACTTGAGTCTGGATAAAATTCCATTAAAGTCAATACCATTATCACTGTATCAACAGGCTTTAGAGATTCTGCTGCATAAACTATGAGCTCTCACAAAGGCACAAAGACACAAAGGAAATCTGACCAACGTTCATGAGTTTCCCAGGGGAGTCATGAAAGATTTCAGGAGCCTGGTGACAAAGCCTGGTATTGTTGAGAGACTGAATGAAATGATTTAGAAAGAAAACATGTTGTGCATTCATGCCCTGGAAATGAAACTTAATTTCTGAGGAGCTATGGAAATAAGTCAGAGGAAGCTGTAGACTAAATGCATGTTGGGTAAACTCAGCACCAGATTCACAAATGAGAAACACCCCTGAGGCAATCTGTGAAAGACTTACAAAGGAGTTGCAGAATTCAGGTATCATGAGGAATGCTGAAGCTGCCCATATTTAATCAAAATGGACAGAAAAAAAATCAGCACTCAGCTGAGACCTTGGCCAGCTCTCTGGCTGTCCGGTGGGCTCGGCTTGTGGGTGAGCACTGAGCAGGCCTACAGTGCACAAACCACCCCAAAAGCTGTGTATTGCTCCTAGAACAAAGCCCCATTCTTCCTTGGCCAGGTTGGTATAGTTTTGGCCAGATTCGGAGCTAGCAGAAGTCATTGCAGCACAACTCACTTTGGCTAAGTCACTAAATATTTATGTACCACATGCTGAGATGCCCCTCAATGGGTTCCTGAGCACAAGCAGAGTCACCTTTTAGGCAGATACATCAACTGGCACTCAAATTTACAGTGTTTTCAACTTTTAAAAGTCTTCAGCATCACTGATTTTCACTGGGAAAATTCAATAGGCCGCTGTTTGCTGATATCTTTTCCCAGAAATAGCCTGCTTTTGACAAGCATAACTATCTGTTTGACACATCCTGTGGGAGGACTTAAAGAAATTTTCTGTAAATACTTTCTACTGCAAACAGCACCCCTAAGTCATGGAAAAAATCTTCATGACTCACAGCCAGGAGCAGGACACAGGTAGGTCAGTGGGCCACGGTGGGGCCTTGCAGGAGGTTTTTGTGATGAAGAACAACAGAATGTGTCAAACTGCTGTTCATACAGAACTGAGTTGTAGGCAAATAATGTACTGTCCTCCAGAGGGATATGAAAATGTTTTTCAAAATTTCCCAAACACTCCTACCTTTGAAAACAATGAACTAGAAAAGTGTCCCATAGGAAAGGCAATCAAAATAAGATCTCTTCACTAGGACAAAGTTCTTAAAGCTCAGACAGTCTGAAGCATGGATTAAGAAAAATATTTTCAAAGCAATATCGGCATCGAATGGATTACTGTCTGAAAGATTATAAGCCATCTGCATTCTTCAAGTGTAGTTTTTCAATATAATTTACATATTTTCTGTTTGAGCCACAGAGGTTAAACTGAAAGAAATATCATAACACACAGTATGTTCACTTGCACAGGACTGCCGTAGGCAGAGATTATCTTCTTGCTTAATGAGGAACTTACCACAAAGTTCTTCCGTGTCAAGATTGCTGGAAAGATAAGAGGATAGTGGGTTAGTGAGCTCAGTCGTGGTGGCTGTTGCACTGGTAGATAGCAGGACTCAAAGATCAGTTTTGACAGGGTTGTGAAGCTCCCCTGCCTGGGCTTTAGCTTGGCCCTTGCTGCCTTGTGTAGGCACCTCCTGAGCCATGCTGCAGCCTTTTTGCCCCACAGCCTCCCTTCCCCATCACGTTCCCTCCTCTTCAAGACATGGCACCTTCCTGCTCACCAACAACACCTGTCCAGTCCCTGAGCATTATGCTGTGGAGTCTCAGAGCTGTCAGAAATCCACTTTAACACCAGAATTTGTGCTTTTTTTTCCCCCTACCTGCACTCCTTTTATGTGGCTGTCATGCTGGACAGCATGGCTCTGCTTAGCCCTCCATGCTAAACAACAGAAAACCCAATGTTGTCTTCCATTGGTGTTTCTCCCACAAGATGAAGTACAACAGAAAGACAAAACCAGAGATAGATTATGTGTGCTGAGAAGCTGTAAGTCTTTCTGGTCATACAAAACAGTTTCACCAACAAAATTAGTGACGTGACAATAATAGTTGCATTGCCACATTGTCATGAAATGCACATAGTATAAGCACATGAAGGTAAGCAAATATTCTTTAAAACTGAAATCTGTTTATTTCAAACAGATGTCATCCAGATAAACTTTTAAGCATTCTTTTCTCTCTGAGGCTTTAAGAATCAAAAGAGAAACCATTTGAGCTGCAGCTCAGTTCTGAAGGTTGGCATATTGACTTTTCTCAGGGAGGAGAAGCTGATTATTAAACTTAAAAGCATGAATGTCCTTCTTGAATCTTGCTGATGGGTGAATACTGAATGGCTAATTGCAGTTAGGATTTTTTCACTTATCTTTTTAATGGGATTTTTTAATTGACTTCTTAATAAAATTATTAAACAGTATTACCTTCAAGTCATTTTTACAAATGCTAACTTTCTGACTTTTCTTTATGAGAGAGACAGAAACAGGCAGAAATTTCAGGATCCTGAATTCTCAAAAATGTGCATAATCAGCGCTCTGGTCTGAGCATTTTTAACTGATAATGTAAATGAAGCTTTACTGAAACTTTCATTAACTAAAGGTGACCTGAACTGCATTTGAATGGACCAAGCAGGATGGCTGCACTGGGGAAATTCATAGCCTGAAGAATTAGTGCTGAGAAACTTAACCTAGATCAGTAAACTGTTTGATGGAAGTCTTGTCTATGAATACATAAGGCTGTTCACCATGGATCACTCTGACATCACTGCTTAACCATGGCTGATCTCCTTGCAACCACTTCTACAGTCAGCAGTCATTTTTGAAACAATGCAGATGTTCGCTTCCCAAATGCAGACTGAGATCTGATAAATGACCTCAGCCAAAAAGCAGCAACAAAATGCCAGAATATTACATGGCAGGAGGTTGCTGCTCTGATGCCTTGCCTCTTGCTTATTTTCCCTACATTTTCTGCCCCTTCACATCTTCTGTGCTAATGCCTTCTATTTGAAAACGTTTTTGTACTTTTCAATTTACATCTTGATAACTGTGGTTAAAAAAAAAAGCCTTTAATATTGGAAGCTAGTCAAATTTGCTTGATGTTTTCAAATCTCACATTAAAATTCCTTCTGGTCCCTGTTCTTCATCACCATCCTCAGCAGTGTGGTACTAATAGAGCACTACGACATGGCTCAGAGGATTCCAGCATCAGAACATCTGCATTAGTCTCACTAATAAAGGTGATGCAGTTGCAAATGGACTAAAATTGAGAATGGAAAAGTATTTAGATGCTGCATTTATTTTCAATTAGAATTTGGCACTTGAATAATTAAGTAATTAGAAAATTACTGTCTGAAGTGATTTGTGCAACAACACTCAAGAAGCCTGTGACAGAATATGAAAAAAAGAATATGGATTTCATTGAGCATCCTCATGGTATTTCCTTTTCTGTTATAAACATCTTTTGAGGCTCCATTGTTCTTGGTGCACTGCTGGGAGGGGATGCTATTCTAGGCAGAACATTGTAATTTTTCGTGTCACTGATTATTTCATGCTCTCAGAAATATAACGTTTCATCATACAACATGGCTGTCAGCAAACCTGGTGTTCTTTTTCTGCACACAAACAATTTTGAGCAACCTTAAGGATGCTACAGGAGCAATTAAAGAAGTTTGAAATATATTTAACAGTAGAGGAGCGAGGCACACACCAAGGGGCTGTTTGTGCAGCTTGGTACTTGGGTTTACAGTGGGCACCTGTTCATCCTTTCAGTGTGTACATACACCAAAGATGCTTCTGCTCAGACCTATAATCTAACTGCACTGAACGTGTAATTTGCAATATTTGCAGGATGACGCACATCCAGGCTCAGGCGCTCTGCTCCTGGTAAGTGCCCAAAGGATGGGGTGTAGCCAAATGTATTCACATCACATCAGCACAATCATTTTTTAAACCTCTGCTCTCTGTTTGCTTTCTGACTACTAAATGCCATCCTTTTCCATGCCTGACTACGTCTACATTGCTCTCTAGCTAATAACATGAGCAATTTTTAAAGGTCTACTGCAAATATGCTACTGTCTGATTAAAAAAAAAAAAAAAAGGTATTATCTGTTGTTCAGTGACAGACATATAGGCAAATTCATTTGGCCAAAGTGACTGTGGTATAGAATGGAGGCATGTGAAGCAGCTGTGACAGCTCCCTGGTTCTGCACACCACTGTTAGCCATGGGCTGGGGCTGGCCAAAGCAGGAAGGTAGAAGTCATTCCACCTATCCACTGATGGGCAGTGACATCTCTTCAGCAAAGGAATAACATACAATGTGGACTCTCTTCATCTACAACAGTTATTTTATTGAAGAACACAATACTATGGTTAAGATTTAATGAACTAAATTCATTTAGGATATCCACTGGCACTACAATTGTAACTGAAGAAGGATAGTGTGTCAGGTCTCCATTCTCAGGACTCAAGGATTGATTTCAAAGGCTTGAACCAACACTTTTATTGTGCCCATTTGCACATCTCTGATAAATTTGGTTTCAGGGAGGAAAGCTCAAGGCTGGCATCTCCTGTTGTTAAGCAGAAGCATATAATTTGTGAATGAAAGGAATGTCATGATACACTGTGCAAGGGCAGCTGAATAGTCATCTGTGGATGTTCTCAGCCAAAAAGCTGTGAGCTCTTTGCAGCAAGCTTGCATAACATCCCACTTCAAGTCAGCCAAATGAGACACATGCTCCAACACTACAGAGAGTGTTGTGTCAAGGAGACTTAGAATATGTGCACTTGCATTTTAAGGACATTCTGCTTCATATCTCCTTTGCAACAGCAATGAGCTTTTTTGCTCAGGTTTGTTCGAAGTTTCTTACAATTGGAGGCAAACCTGCTTTCTGCTATTAATGAGATCATAGAATCATAGAATCAGTAAGTTTGGAAAAGACTACTAAGACCATTTAGTCCAATCACAGGCCCTTCCCCACCGTGCCCACTGCCCACATCCCTGGTGCCACATCTACCCTTTTCTTCAACACCTCCAGGGTCCACTGCTTCCCTGGCAGCCTGTCCCAATGCATTACACTCTCTACAGAAAAGGGAGGGGAGAAAAAGAGGGCAAAATGAAACAAGGCTCAGTGTCCAATCCCTGGAAAGTCAAACTTCTTGCTTCCCCAAACACATTACTGCTTCAGCCCCAGGGCTAACTGGACCACACATCATCTGGTCTCTCAAATACAGATGGCTTTTGCAGCTCTGAGATGGGCAGTGGGGCTGTGGGCTGTTTTACTGTCCCAGATTTTGCTGCACTAAATAACTGTACACCTTGCTTACGGTTAACTTCAGACCAAGCTAAACTTCAAACCAAGTGTTGTCACTTATTGCTCTGCATGTGGCAAGGGCAGAGGAGCGAGTAAATGATTTTTCCTGCCAGCAACTTCCCCCAAAAACCACCCTTGCCCTTCTCATTAGGCAAGGATACAATGAATTTCATGGATGGCTGGCCACCTTAATGACCTCAGCTATGCCTGTGTTTCTAAATGTGCTTTAATAATGCTATTAAAAGTTGTGGATGCTAAAATCTCTGGAGAACTGTGCAGTGGCTGCAGAACCATTTGCTAGCAGATTCTGAATCACATCAGCCTAAACAAGGAGACAAAAGTCAACATCATGATGGCTCTTTTGCCATGGGTGGGATACATTTCAGGGTTTTCACCCTTCAGGAGATGATAATGATGTTTCAACTTTGGAGTTCACTCCAAAACAATTTTTCTCAAATGGAAGCTACCCCTACTATTAAACAATGAGCTCATTGCTGATGTCTTCTGAAGAACTGACCTGAAATGAAACCTTCTAAGGTCAGTTCCATTTAGGACAATGTAATTGAAATGGCGTGTTACATTTTGATCATTCCCATATGACTGAGTCTCTTATTTTCTGCAGAAAACTGATTTTTACATTAAAAATAATTCACATGGAAAATTTCCAGGCAGCTCTATTTGCATCTTGTCTGTGTGACCGGAGGATCTGTGTTGGCATCAGAACTCTGTCAATCACTCTCATTACACTTCTTTTATTCAGTCATGAAATGCTGAACTGTATAATCAACTCATTCCGAACAGTATCTTCCCTTTTTCTCTGCACTTCATTTCCAAACTGATTTTTGTAGCTACCATCTTTAAAAGTCTGAAGATTGAAGTCAGTACCTGCAATTACATCTCTTAAATAGCAGCACACACACCTTCCTCATGTCAGGGCTGCACCATGTACCTGAAATTGCTGTTCACTCAAAAATACAGCTTTAAAAATGGGTAAAAGCTAATGTATGTTTTTCCCCTGCGTATTTTTGTTGTTATTTTTTTTTTCTTTGTACTGAATAATTCAACTTTGGAAAAAAAATACTTTTGGCTCACTTGCACTTCGTGTTATTACAGAGCCTGTCAGTATTTCATGCTGTTTTTTAGTAAATCTTTTTTGTTTCTTGATTATACTTCTTAGTTCATTATTTTTTTTTTTTGTATTTGTATTGGACAGCAATAAATGAGCAGCAGCGAGTGACTGAAACTAAAACAAAATATCCAAGGACCAATATCCATAAGCACTGTTACAGACTGCTGTCAAATTACCAGTGAGTTGTCTTTACAGCCAGAGTCATGAAGGAAGTGCTGTGGTCCCATATAACGTGTATTTCACTGCAGTTACATTGCAAAGGCTAATGCAGATGGATGGGTTCCCGTGGCTGCAAGGGTAATGCTGACATCTTGCTCTTGGATATCAAGTCAGCATCCTTTTGGAGTTTGCCATTAGAGCAATCTCAGCCCTTCTCTTTTTGACCCTTTTAACAATGTTTTTTATGAGGGTAGATAGTGATAGAACAAGGGGGAATGGTTTTAAACTGAGACAGGGGAGGTTTAGATTAGATATTAGGAGGAAGTTTTTCACTCAGAGGGTGGTGACACACTGGAACAGGTTGCCCAAGGAGGCTGTGGATGCCCCATCCCTGGAGGCATTCAAGGCCAGGCTGGATGTGGCTCTGGGCAGCCTGGTCTGGTGGTTGGCGACCCTGCACATAGCAGGGAGGTTGAAAATAGATGATCTTTGTGGTCCTTTTCAACCCAGGCCATTCTATGATTCTATGATTCTATGATTCTATGATTCTATGACCGAAGGGAGGAACTTGGGCACTGCTAATGAAGATCTAGGCAGGAAGATGGGTACTCTGTGGGCCTCAGAACCCTGGAGGCAGATGTTCATGTATGCACTGGGCATCCAACCTACCCTGCCACAAAAGGAGACTCAGTGAATTCTGTGTAACTGAGGGCTTCGCAGTGAACCAGCCAGAAGGAGCTTAATTAATGGGACATAGCACAAGCATCCAGTGCTGTTTGAGTTTCTCTAGCATCTTTCCCCCTTCACTTAAATTCAGCTGCTTCTCCTGTGTCATCCTGTCTACTCTGGACTGATGTCTCAGGTTGGACCATCTTAAATGACTTATGCCTGAGCAACAACAATGAAATCTGTGTCAGCAGAGCTACTTCTTAGGTACTTCTTACTTCACTAACTTAAGGAGACTTAGACACCCTGCTGATCTCTGCACATACTACTGTAGATGTGTCTTCATTCAATGAATACCCAGTATGATGGACTATCCCAGATGCCCAGCATCTGCCTGGAGCTGTAGGTGCCCAAGTTTCTTAGGCCCACACCAAACTTGTCTCTGGTTTGTACGTGCTTTATCTTCTTTAACTTGTGCCACACACAAAGGCTCAATGGGATGCCTGCCTTCAAGAGGTTATATGTACCCCAGGTCTGCCTCAACACTCCTCGCATCCCTCCCACCTTGTAATTAAGGTCCTGTCTGAGGACTTCATTTTCCCAGTAAGAAAAATGAGAAAAACAAGTCTGATTCCCCACTGACTCATATGAGTCAGTAATCAGTGAAGCATTTATCGCACCATCTCTCTGGCAGCGTTGCAGACTGAATCCCCTCAAGATGTACTGCATATCTCTTAGTTTGTAACTTTGCCAAATATTCTCATTATCTTCTGACACCTTTCCCCCGAGGTTGCCATTATGCTGAAAACATTTTCTGTGAAAGTTACTGGGGGAGGTGGGAAGGAAGAAGGATAAGAGCAAAGGCAAGATTTACTTTTGCAGTGAATGCTAAAACCACCTCAGAGAGAGATTAACCATTTCAAGGAAGTGTGGCATTTGTGTTTTGCCTTATGGCAAGCAATATTAGACCCATATGCCATTTCACTACAGAACTATCAAATCTGATAATTTATGTAGAGGTTTGGGTAGGAAATATTAAATTTAACAACTGATTGAAATGAGTCAGTTATCCTTAATGTGTTTTACAATATTTCATCTATGCTTCATATAAAATTATATTAATTTTGTAACTTGTAACTATGCTAAGGTGAAAAATACCCAAGTCCTCTTCTGAAAATAGTGATAACAATCTGATAGAAGTGGTCTTTGCCACAGATCAGTGCAGTGTTGATAAGGCTAATAGTTTTCTGCTTGTTTACACTCCTAGTTGGGGTATTATGAAAGCTTTACAACAAGGCACAAGACCAGTGAAACTGTTAAAATACCAAAACACTCTCTATTTTGCTTGAAATCCATGGCACTTTTGTGGGGAGACTGTAAAGATATGGAAATTATGCCTGACTTTATGACTATTTATCTTATTTTTACTTTTCAGATAGAACTGATCCCCATGGGCAAACACTTAGAGATCATGATAAATATGCCTTAGCAAGTGATACAGTACACAGATGTTTGCAAATGTTGGCAAAGAATATATAGAGAAACATGGCATTGTGAATTGTAAAGATGATAATTTTGCCATTATCATCTTTTAAAGGATTGACTTAAAAAATGTGTATGCTAAAATTTCATTTTTGAAAAACTGATAGCATTCAGCATTCTTTTACACAAGCACTGCAGTTACAACATCCACAACTAACACAGGGAATACCTTTGGGTAAAGAGTTGTCTACAGAGAAGTAGGTGAGGTGTAGGCGAACAACACCTTTGGGAAATACAATAAAGGTTGATACAGACTGTCTGGAAGTCATGCTAATGGTACAGTTTGTTCTTCTTTAAGATGTATGTAAAAAGGCTGTATAACTTCCTGCATTCTTTTCTTTTGTCTTAGGATATGTAGACAGGTTCATGACTAAATTTTGTGACAAAAGCTGTTTTCCCTGTTCATTGCAGAAGAATCAAACTAGGTGACCTTTAAGAGTCCCTTCCAACTCAAACAGTTCTGTGATTCCTTGCTTATTAAAGTACTTGAAATACCACATCTGCAATAAAAATACCACTTATTTTACCAATTATATGCAACTACAGGAGAAATATCTAGGTGTTTGGGTTTGTTATGCACTGCCATGTGATTCAAAAGGGCCAAGACACAAAAGAGCAACACAAGAAATAACAGTAGAAATATTTAAAAATTAAAGTTGGAAAAGACAACTAAGACCACCCAGTTCAACCATCCTAATATCACATTGTTCATTTTAGTGGTCTTCCATAGTCTGTCTGCTTAATAATAGGTACATTACATTAGTTTGACTTGGTTTAAAAAAATATATATACATATATATTGCTAATTCTCTTCTTCCACAAGATTGACATTAGGACCTGAGTAATGGAATTTTATAATAGCTGGTCAATTTAACTCCCTTCAAGGTGTTAATCTAGTGGAAATCTCTTATACACTGAATTTTATTTTTTGTTTTTTGAAAGATTGCTGTAGGTGAGGTGCAAAGGAAATTCATATTTCCTGAGCTTGTGGTCCATGGAAATCAGTCCAAGGCCATTTTTCCTTCTGTATCTGCACACAAAAGCACAAAAACTAACACACAAAGAAAGTGAGGTTTTGAGTGCTGACAGCGTTAGAAGATTTAATGCAGGCAGAAACAACTCCCAGTCTGCTCTTCTGACAAAATGAAATTTTGAAGTATTCCAAAGATGTTTGGGAAGATCAAGACATACTCCCTTACCTATCTGTCCTTGGCATTTACATGCAGTATAAATCACTATAGAATGAGAATGCTGCACAACCTCAATCCTTATATAACATTCCTAGAATCACAGAATCATAGAATGGCCTGGGTTGAAAAGGACCACAAAGATCATCTGGTTTCAACCCCCTGCTATGTGCAGGGTCACCAACCACCAGACCAGGCTGCCAGAGCCACATCCAGCCTGGCCTTGAATGCCTGCAGGGATGGGGCATCCACAGCCTCCTTGGGCAGCCTGTTCCAGTGTGTCACCACCCTCTGAGTGAAAAACTTCCTCCTAATATCTAATCTAAAACTCCCCTGTCTCAGTTTAAAACCATTCCCCCTTGTCACTATCCACCCATGTAAACAGCCATTCCCCCTCCTGTTTATATGCTCCTTTCAAGAATTGGAAGCCACAATGAGGTCTCCCCAGAGCCTTCTCTTCTTCAACCTAAACAAGCCCAGTTCCCTCAACCTTTCTTCATGGGAGAGGTGCTCCAGCCCTCTGATTGTCTTAGTGGTCCTCCTCTGGACCCATTCCAAGAGCTCTGTGATCAGTCATAAACTCCTCAGTGATTTCAAGCACAAACAACAATTTTCGCTTCATTCCCTTGGATAGTTTGAGAATGAAAACATAATAGATGGTTTGGGGATTGTTTAATATGTGCATGTTTCTCCAAATTCTTACATTACAAAACTTCGTAAGGTTCAGTGAGCATTTTGCTGATTTTCTTAGCCAACTGGTTAATTTAAGACATTTTACATAATCTGCCCTTTTCTGTAAATGCCAGCGAGTAAAGTTTTGTCCTCATTATATCTGCTTCATGTGATTTTTGCTGGAAAGTCCTAATGAGGAATTTATATTACACTGGCCAAGATGTTTCTCTTTGCTATACCCACCTGATATTTGGCATGCTCTGTCTCGCTGTCTTATGATGACAAGGTTTTGAAATGCAAAAAGGTGCTAAGGAAAGCCTTTAAAAATGAATTTCCCTTCATTAAAAAGAAATATCAAGTACTGTAGAGTGCTTTCCAGCTCAAACGTCAGGCATTAAGCCTTTCATCAGTTAAAGACTTTGGGGGAAACATTCAAGATCTTCTTATTGCTGTTTTAAATTTAAGCATGTTTTCTTATTATCTATAGCGAGGTTCTACTCTATAACAAATTATAGGTAAGTAAATAAATAAATAAATACACCTCCTGGAAAAAGTGATTTAGTGGTTTTTCTGAGTCTTCTATCTGTTCAGTCCTCTGAGAGAGATGAAAACCTGATCCTTCACAGCACGTACTCTTTGTGACTTTTCTACCATGCTTTTTGCCAAGCTTTTCTCAGAGTGAGAATGATCCCTCTCTGATGTCTGGCACGTATTACCTGCTGTCAGCTAATAACAGTGGCTTTTGACAAAGCCTCATATATTTCCCAGGAGGAAAATCATAATGTTATTCTCATTTTTCTTTATATTATTCAGATCTGTGTATTCTCCAGTACAGAGGAAAAGCTCTAAAAATTGCAATTAATACAAATTCTACAATAAATTTTTTTTAAAAATAATAAGAATAATAATAAAGCTTTACAAACAAAAAGAAAAGAAAATATGCAGGAAAAGAAAAAAATAGAACAGCTTTAAGATCTTTTTTTAAAGATCTCACACACTTATTAAGGATATTTGCCCCAACAAAGGTAGATATGTACAATGGTGGTAACATAAACCGACTGACAAATACATATAAGGGAACATGAACCTTTTAATAAAGGCTAAAAAACTTGTGTGAAGGATAATCTGATAATCAGATTCCCATAGTGTTCCAAGGAGCATGTAGTTCATTTTGCTGGGATTAGATAGACTATTTGCATCGTCTTTGTTCCACAGCTTTAGCCACTGTTTTTAAGAAAACTGAGAATATTAAAATGTTACATTTATTTCTTCTCTACCTTGTGCCTAAAAAACTCAGCAGTATTTCAGCCATTTTCTTCCTTGAATTTCGAGTACTTAAACACTTCTGATAAGTTAGGGAAATAACAACTGCCCTTATTTCTTTTCTTACAGTAAAACAAAACCTCTTGTTGTCCTCCCATACTGTCTGCTAAGGCGAGTGATCTATCAGTGAAAGTTGTTTCTCTGTCCTTGTGGCATCCCACTACTGAGAGCCTTTAAGACCAGATGCTTTCGGATGGCCTTGGAATAAGGATGGCAAAGTATCCGTTTTGTGCTGGCTTGAACCTAATGATTCCGAGGAGATTATGCCTGATTTACAGAACTGTAAGTGAGATCAGAGCTAAGGAAACAGATCCACAGAGTTATTTAGTCATTTATTCCTATGGAATATACCCTGATGGCTGTATGGATGAGACGCCTATATGAATGTTTTTTTTTTTTTTTTGGAATGCGTTGAACAGATCTCAGAGAAGAATCCTAATTGTAGGCATTTCATGGATCCATTTAATCACATTAAAATATTAGTAAGAAAAAGTTTAGCTTGAAGAAGAAGAGGCTCCAGGGAGACCTCATTGTGGCCTTCCAGTACTTGAAGGGAGCATATAAACTAAAAGGAGGATGATTGTTTACATGGGTGGATAGTGATAGGACAAGGGGAAATAGTCTTAAACTGAGATGGGGGAGGTTTAGGTTAGATATTAGGAGGAAGTTTTTCCCACACAGAGGGTGGTGACACACTGGAACAGGTTGCCCAAGGAGGCTGTGGATGCCCCATCCCTGGAGGCATTCAAGGCCAGGCTGGATGTGGCTCTGGCAGCCTGGTCTGGTGGTTGGTGACCCTGCACATAGCAGGGGGGTTGAAACTAGATGACCTTTGAGGTAGTTTTCAACCCAGGCCATTCTATGATTCTGTGGTTCTATGAAAAGTACTTTATAAAAAAAGCAGCAAATCAATATAGACACCAATAGACTTTCCATAGGGACTACCTATTTAAATGGCCTGAAAAAAGCAGCAGTTTGAAGTTACTGTGTAAATTCATTTCATTGTTAATTTTTCTACAATAAAGATTTGTATGATGGTTAATGAAAACCTAGAAACTGAGTTAACATTCTGATGTTTATCTGCCTGGAAGATGTTTAGGAAAAATCAAAAACTGAGATACGTATGTTATATACTTGTGCATTATTGGTCAGATTTTAGACTTCAATTGATTTCTTTCTTTTCTTTGCTCTTTCTGGAGAAGATGAAGTGACTCAACAATTGCAGATAGACTGAAGGGAGGAGAATTTGTGAGGAGATAGTATATATTTCATTAGACTAATAATGCTGGAAAAAAAATGGACAAGTTTCTAAGCGCACAGGAGCACATAAGGGCCACACAAATGGCCAACAACATGCCTAGTCTTTTACATGTCTGAAGGGCAATGGGTTTAAATTTTCATTGGGAGCTGATGACAAAACAACAGCATGGGAGCTTGGGGTTTGCAGAGGAGAGAAGCAGAAGCTGAGGATGAGGGGAACAAGGAAGGATGCAGTGCTGTGGCACTGACATGTGAAGGAGTAAAAAACGTAGGAGGTTATTGCCAGGAAGAAATTATTTTGTTTCCTTGTAGAAAGATCAACCCAGAGACACATTGGAGTTTGAATGAGGTAAGATCCTGTAATATTATTACATTGTCTTCATTTTTGTTATAGCAAGCATAGGAAGCTGGGCCATTATAGCATCTTCATACACATTGTCTCACTGTAGGCAGCTAAGGAAAGAAGTACTGACTTACTGTGTGCTCACTGCTTGTAAGGGGGACCACAGCCCATGCCATGACGGTTGCCTGATGTCTTCAGAACCCCTCAGCTAAAGAAATAAGCAACCTCCTTTACTACAGTGTTGTGGTTTAAGCCAGCAGGTGGCTGAGCACCACGTGGTCATTTGCTCACTCTCCCCATTTCCTAATGGGATGAGGGAGAGAATTGGGAAAAAAAGAAGAACTATTTTCCCCAAGGGGGTTGAGAGGAAACTATTTACTAAGATAGAGAAAATGAAAAGGTGAATAGTCATGATAAATAATTACATATATACATATGAATGTGTGTAACAAATGATGCACAAGCTATTGCTCATCACACCCCAAACTATGTCCAGCTCACTCCCTGGGCAATGGAACAGAGGAAGGTGAACTCTCACCCCCTTCAAAATGCCTTCAGCATGATGTCATATGGTATGAAATATCCCTTTGGCCAGTTTAAGTCAGCTGTCCTAATATCATTCCTTCCCAGATCCTTGGGCCCTTCACTGAGAATTTCTTTGGCACAATACAACACTGCATAGCTACAACTATAAATATCAGTGTGTTATCAGCATTGTTTTTCTCCTAGATCCAAAATACAGCATCACACCAGACACTCTAAAGAAAGCAATTCCATCCCAGCTGAAACTAAGACATACAGAAAGAGTTCAATTTAAAAACCACTAGCTTGATAATACCATCCTGATTAGCAGTAACTGGGAGATCTGTAATGAATAACTGCAGATGGACAGAAAGTAAACAAAAAGGAAAATCATTCTCTTCTTCAATCACGATACATAAGGAAAAAAACAGCTTAAGAGAGAATGCAGTGGCATAATATTTGATCTGCTGAAAGCAATAAACAAGGTTGCCAATCTGTGGTCTTGCTTAGCCCAGCAATAATGAGGAAATCAAAACTGCCCAAGAGATGACATCAGCACAGTTCCCAAACCAGCACCAGATGGGATGTCTTTTTCTGCCCTTTGTTATTCATGAGTGTTTGGTTACTTTTTTCCCAGCTCAACATCTGTTGTACTCATCTCAGGTAATGAATCAGTGAAGAGGGGTAAAGAAAGGAGAAACTGATATTTAATCCTGAAGGAGGCCACAGCTTCATTTCCTTATTAACATGAGAGGAAAGCATAGAAAACTTGCTCTCCCAATCACATACATCAGAACTAACAGGAATTTCTAAAGAGTTTAGAAACACTGCAGTTGAACAACTTAGAGCAGAATGACAGTCTAGCTTTCCTAAAGAAGCCTTCTTAGACTTTAAAATCACCCTGATGGCTTTTTCCATTCTCAGGTGCAGAGAGTAGCACTTTGAGTGTAAGGAGGGGATACTTACTCTGTATTGTGTGTATCAATTGTGTGAAAAAGTTCATGCAGTTCTTCTCCACTCAGAACTCCATCAGCAAAGTAAGCTTTGAATTCATCAAAGGACAGTTTTCCATCATCTGAAAAAAAGAAAATAAGAAGAAAGCGTCGGTTTCGTTTATGGTTTTGCTCATTTAGTCCATGCAAAAAAAGGAGGAAGCTATTAAAAAAAAACACCAATCAACTAGCTCTTCAAAGTAAATGTAGAAACTTTATATTCAAGACACGTAAATAATATGATGTTAAATGCATCAGCTGTTGTACAAGAATTTTCAGTTTGACTGACAGCTCTGTTAATCTTCCTCCTTCTCATCTTTCAAAAAAGATAGCTTGGATTTGTAAGTCTCTACTGCCAAACACATCAAGACAATCTTCTTGTCTTTGCCTTTATCCCATTCACTGTGTCTTCTTCCCATCCTGCCCCACCCTTCCTCCTGCTTGGTCCATGTCCATGTCCTCACCTCTGCATGAAATATCAATGGCCTCTGGGGGCAAAGAAACCTTGGGAAACTACAAAACCAATAATTTCTTGAAGGAACATGTAGGTTCAGTGAAGATTACTCCAGCTATCTATTTATCTTCCTTTTCTTCTGCTCCCTGCCTCTTAAAAGGGAGAATGAAAGGGAGTGCACAATTCAATAGCAGTAGGGTCTCCTGTGTGGCTAGCAATGTTAATCAAAACACTGCACTGGTTTACAGCATTTTGATTTTCTTTTTCTTCAAAAGATACATATTTCTCAAAAAAAGAAAAAAAAAAAAAAGGAAAAGAAAAAAGAAAAAAAAAAGAAGCTCCAAGTTTGGTATAGAAATAACAAAATAAACAAGAAATGTTTGACCTTTATGGAGTAAAAAAGTTTTTTACTATGAGAATGGTAAGGTGCTGGAACAGGCTGCCCAGATGGGTTGTGGATGCCCCATCCCTGGAGGTATTCAAAGCCAGGTTGGATGGGGCCCTGGGCAGCCTGGTCTAGTATTAAATGGGGAGGTTGGTAGCTCTGCCTATGGCAGGAGGGTTGAAGATTTATGATCCTTGAGGTCCCTTCCAACCCTAGCCATTCTGTGATTCTGTGATTCTGTGAGTAAGAAGCCAGCTTCATGTCCTCTTCCAATGGAAAGAATTTCAGTTCATCTTCTTGGTCAGCATAGAAAATAATAAGTTTTATATTTGACAGCATGTGACTAGTCTGGAGATGACACCAAAAATATGCAATGAGAAAACTGTTTTGAACATATATCAGAGGTCAGCTGAATTTTAAGGCAGAATTCAAATTGATTGTGTAATATACAGTGGAGCCAGCTATAAAAAAGTTGATTTTATATTGTCTAAGTACCTACTATTTGTTTGGAACAAGAACAATCATAACCACATGGATCTCGATCACACTAATGTGATCTTATCAGTCCTGATCATCAATACATCTCCCCGTAGTTAGGAGATGTCTTCAGGACTGATGAAACTTGGAGCAAGGAGAAGTCTCATATGATTAAATTTAGAAGGACAGTAATAGCATGTACATTGATTGAGGAGGAAAGAGTCCTTGTTGCAACCTCTATTGCATTATTTAGCAGGTCATTTTCTTGATTTCACTTTCATTATAGCAAGCCTTTGACTACATGATACCATATCATTGAGCTGAGATGTATTAAGAAGTGGTTAGTTGGTGTTTTCAGGATGTTAGCACTTTAGATTGAGGCTCTGCCCTCCTTTTGTCAGATCGAACTGTGCACAACACTGACTAATTTCTAAATGGTATTCTAATAACTACACTATTTCGCTGAAGTAGGGACTGTATTTCTATTTCACCTTCCTTACAAGTCTAAAAAATCCTACTGATTGTGCTAAGCTGCAGATACTTTCTAATAAACAGATTTTTCTATTCTTTTAATGAATAGAATCAGAAATTGATAAAATATGTCATAGTTTGGATAGCTTGTCCCACCCATAGGATGGCCATGACTGCATTGACTGAAGCAGCAGAATCAGGCTATCATTTGCTCTTGTAAGACTCTTGGATGCAGGGGTCATTGGAGTCTATTAACTTGGCCTCTAATTAGACAGCATGATTATTTCTTTCTTGAGAATATGATTCAAGGCTGAGGAGAGGGAATTAATTAAAAGAAAAAAATAATGAAAATTCTGGCTTCTGAAATGGACTAAAGTCTAACATAGCCCATCACTCATAAGCCACAAAACAACTGTAGAGCAAAAGGCTGAGATGCCATTAACACCCAACAAGTTTACAATACCTAATTTTACAGCAGTGAAGCATCCATTACAAAGGCAGTACTTGAATCCTGTAACTACAAGCTGTACAGTAGCATGCACACTTGAAGAGCTGGGGAATATCTTCACTCTCTTACTTGCTCTTATTTCATAATTTCTTTGATTTGTATATATGACTTCAATGACTTCAAATGTGCTATCTTCAAGAGGATTCAAAATTGAACAAATTGAGTGTCTGTTTCAACAAAAACATTTTGAAAGGTTCCACTTGAAAAGACAGATTGTAGCTGGCAATAATCATCATCATGATTAAAATGAAAAGGCAAGATCTATAAGAAATCTAAATCAAGATGGCACAAGTGTTTTGAAGTGGTGAAGATAGGCAACTTCCTTTGACAGAACAGCCATGATTACCTAATTGAGAATCTAAATACATCTGCCATTTGGCACTAGTTGCAGAGTACAAATACCAACAAGCTGCTTTTCACAGCTATGCTTGCTTTGGCTTATACAGAAAAAATTGATCATTTAATCAAATTGCCTCTGCAGCTTCAGCCTCTGCTGGGCAGGGGATTTGCATGAGCTACACACACGCACAAGGAAGCAGTGATTTTTGGCAACTTTCCTGTATTAAGCATATGTGTTTACTCACAGAGCAGCCTGGCTGTGACACAGAACCTGAAACATCTGCCTATTTATCTTTGTTCTTGAGGATCATTTGTTTTACATCAATCCACACAATCTATGAACTGCCAACTGCCAGATTGGGCACATCAGCTGTTTGCTTTGTATTTCATTATCCAGCAGCAGAGATTGCCTTTTGATTCATCACTGTTATTCTCAGTAACAGTTTGAAAAGCCAGTCTTCTACTTCAGTAAGGTTGTTGCTGGCAAAAGCTAAGGAGCTTTGAACGTATTTGGTTACTTACAAGACTTCATGCAGCTACATTTACTGAACAACAACTTTATTATTTGAGGCATTTCTCTCATTTGGTATAAATGTAACTGCTACTGTAACTGGGAGCCAGGGTAGACCTGTTCCTCTTGAGTACTCAGATGAAGTTCAGGCCCAATCCCTAGCAAGTGTTCCTTTTACTGTTTAATTGAAGACTTCTGCCTAGCCAAGTGCTTTCCCAGCTTCCAGCATGAGTTTTATTTAAAAGGCTGCATCACATATCCTCAGTCCTCCCTCCCTGGGGGCATACTTCACTGCCTGCAGAGCTTCCAGATAAATACTGTCTGGTTTAGGAGTTCCAAAGCAGCAGAGCTGAACCGTCTGTTACAGATACTTCAGTCTTTGCCACTGGCAAAGTGACAGGGGATGGATGATTCACGGAAGACAAACTTTTCCGAAGGCACACATCCCTTGGACAAACCAGACAAATCCTTCAGCCTTCAGTACTGTTTGCCTTGGCAATATTATCTCACAGGAGCTGTTTCGCAAGCCTTGCTTGCTCTTGCATATTTTTGAAGTTTCTTCAGAAACAAGCATAATTCCCCAACCTCTTTGGAACCCAAAGGTTCCTGACTGGCAATATAAACAATAAAATATATCTCCCTATGTAGCTCCAAGAGTAATGCCTTCTATTTTATGATGTTGACCCACGACATCAAGAAGTGAATGTTGGTGGATGTTCCTGCCAACAGAATCATAGAATCATAGAACCATCAAGGTTGGAAAAGACCTCCAAGATCATCCAGTCCAACCATCCACCTACCACCAGTATTTCCCCACAAAACCATGTCCTTTAATACAATATCTAAATGTTTACTGAACACCTCCAGGGATGGCGACTCCACCACCTCCCTGGGCAGCCAGGAGACATTGCAAATTGTCTATGACTTCAAAGGATTACAGTGTATCTGACAAAAGAAAGCCACATATGTACTTTCTTTCTGAGTTGAAAGATAACCTCAGTGACCAAAATAAAATAATAATTAAAAACAAACAACAACAACAACAAAACATTTTTGGGGTACCTTTGATGTATTTGGAGTCTCCATTCCCGAAGATAATGGCAAATGGTGAGTTTGCAGCCAACAGAGGTTATAGTGATCAGGGGAACAGTGTACCTTGCAGAGATGATGGCAAAGGCCTGAAGGCAACCAAACAGTTCCCACTGTCAACTATTTTTCACTTCTGGTTAGGACTGTGAGCCAGCAGATACTTTTCCAGCAGGAAAAGTTTAGCACATGTAACTGAATGGTTCCAGCAGAGTAGGATAAACAGGGAGAGGGCTGGAATCTAAAAGTAGGAATCTTAAAATCCACTGGATGGAACTTATGGAATGTCATCATGGAATATGAAATGTGAAAGAATACAAATATGTGAAAATGTGAAAAAAAGTATAAATATTTAATGATGCTTAATGATGCTTTATGATTACCTTTTGTCTACTGATTATGACAAACCTTGTTTGTTTTCACTGCAGCTTGACTTTTTATGCAGGTAGTGATAAGGGGGAATGGCCTTAAACTAAAGAAGGGAGATTTAGGTTAGATGTCAGAGGGAAATTTTTCACTGAGAGAGTGGTGAGATGCTGGCAAAGGCTGCCCAGAGAGCTATGGATGCCTCATTCCTGGTGTGTTCAAGGTCAGGTTGTTTGGAGCCCTGGGCAGCCTCCTTTGGGCAGCCCTACTTGTGTCAGTGGGGTTGGACCCATTCATTGACAGTGGAATGTAGGGCCCAGCCCCATGGCGTCTGAGGGATTCAGGGAGGTGGGGTGGGGAATCCTACCCCTGGCAGGACCAGGGAACAGAAACGGAAGCTGGTGTGGGTCTGCAATGGATCCAGGTGGTTGGAAAGTAAGTAGCAGTGTAGTGAGATCCTCAGGAGTCTGTGCTACGAGGGCTTAGTCTTACAAATCCATTTTATCGGTACTGAGAGAACAATTTGGGAGCTGAAATCTGCAGTGCAGATGTTCAGAGAATTTCTGTGCTCTGAGTCCAATTTTAGATATATTTTCTGTAAAGTGATCCAATAGACATACAGCTCAGGCAGGACAAGATGCTGTTGACTTTATAGTGCTATTTTATACATTTGAATTCTATGTTTAAAAATTATGTTATGTCTATGCTCTGTATCATCAACATTAGTGGGTGCTGAATGAAGAATTGACAGAACGAGATGAGTCTAATCTTACTGCACTTTTTGTTTTACAGGTTCTATTTCAATGAAATGGTAAAATATATGTATTTTAAGGACAGGGAGAGGGGAGAGGGGGGACACGACAACTTTGAGGGAGTGCTTGTCATCACTTTTTTCATTTTCCCTCATTTTGTTGCAGTTATTCCTGAATGCATGCAGCATAATGCTCATAATGTCTGCTGTGCCCCTTACAGTTTGTTGTTGTTGTTGTTTTGGGGTTTTTTTTTCCAGAAAGTCTCTGCTTCTATAGAAATCATTACCATCAGTGTTTTCAAATCTCTCTCTCTTGGGAGCTTTAGAGATGTTTGAGATACAGCTTGTACTCAGTGTTTTTTTCGTAACAGTTGACTTGTATTTCCAAATCAATGACAGCATCTGCATACAAACCACCTTTTCAAACCAGTTGTATTAGAAAAGTTTTACTTAACTCCCATTTGGGTTTGATCCCAAGGGTTAGGGGGGAACAAGACCATAATCAAGCACTGGTTCTTAACTTGTGAAATTCAGTAGCCAGGCAAGAATGCTGCTCTGCTTGTAGCCATTTGTTTCCACCTCCACAGGGAATAGAGCTGAAGCAGCCATGCTCCCCTCAAGAAAAATCCAGAGATGTTAAAGCAGAAAGACTCTGACAAAAGGACTATTATGCTTGCAAGATGAGGAGCTGTGCCTTCAGTAGATTATCTCCAGTTTGCATATCTTACTTCTCCCCTGCTAGGTGGGGACGAGATTTTACTTTTTGTGAGGAATTTCATGAGTTTGATGTTGGTTGTTCTAAGTAGCAAAAGGAATGAAATAAATGAAGTTGGGAATTTTCAAAATAAGTTCTAAGTCAAATACTTTGAACACAGGGAGTTTTGTAAAGTAAACCAGACCAAAACTTCATTTTGACACCGAAACCTCTCATTTCCAGATAGGTCAGTGTGCTACATCTCACCTTTATGAAATTGTTTTTATTCCTCAGGATTTTCTGCTGCTTTTGTCAACATTATGAATCATATATTTCTTCAAAATGTGGTATTCCTTTTCCATGCCAAGTTCCCTCTCTCAGAAAATCATATGACTCTCAGTTGCAGGAGAAGCGTTTATCTGATCCATACAGAGTGGAGCTGCTCAGTCATGAAATACAAACTACAGATAGAGTTTATGAAGCTGATCATCCTGTTGAAATTGTAGATATTTCCAGAATTGGAATGGCAACAGAATGATGGCAGAGAAAGAAGCCACCACCACAAAATAATTAAAATTTATATGCCTTCTTTTAAATGAGGGAAATGACTTTGATAGTTTCTCACTTAAACCCATCTGTCATAAGCGACTGTCATATCTCTGAGTAACAGCAATTCAGCAGGATTTCTCAGCTCTGTAGCTCTTATTTTAAACAGTCCTTCCTTTTCTTAAGGCAAGCCTTAAGTCACACAGTTCAGAGTAAGAACACCCTCTCTTATCATATCCTATTTTTCAGTTTGATCCAACTTTTTGATTGCATTGTTTTATTGCTGTCAAACAAGCAACAAGTAGGGCTTTTATAATTAGTTGCATTGGGGGTATTGTAATCCCATAGAATTATTATGGCAGCTCTGAGAGAATCTTCTTAAAAGTGTAGAAGAGCTTAACAATATTCTGGACAGCAACTTGGTATTTGTTACTGTAAGCCAACACTTGGTTTCCTATAGCACAGAAAGGTGACTGGAAATGTAAATGTCCTATTCATTAATGAAAGCTAATGATCTGTGTTGACAATAGTGTAAACATATTTGGTATGTCTTCAAATTTCCAGTAACATTTCAGAGCAGCTACTTAATATCATGGCCTTAAAACAAATCTGCTCCCTAATAATTTGGCACTAACCTATACTAGATTAGCAAAGTGGAAGTCCCACAGGCTACTGATGGTTGAGCAAACACAATTAAGCACATATGAAACCATTCCAGTTTATAGACTTGAATTAATAGAACTGGAGTGCTTGATCTCAATTCCTTCTGTACTATGCTGTAAAGCATCCATGTATAGCAGTGAACTCCAGTGAACAAAGTCTCTAGGGCTACTGGAACAAGCAAGTTTGTCACTGATTGCGTGAATCTGTTCTAATAGAAAAGTGTAAGTAATAAACTGGGGAGTAACTTGAAGGAGGACTGGAATTCCTCCGCACTACTGAAGTGCTGTGAATCCAATAGGATTGGGACAGAGAATGAATTCAGATGTCGGGACATAGACTTTGAAGCCCCAAGGGCTCTTGATGGCCACGGTAGCATTCAGCAGGAGCTGGCCATGGATGAGTGCTACAGGGCTGACTAGGAGAGGAAATAGAAAATCTGTCACTGAGTAATCGTCTGGATAATGCTCAGTCACATTCAGGTCTCAGGAGGGATGCTGACTTCTGCTCTGTACCGTGCACTCAGTCTTGTACCAATCTTCAGGGCAAACATAAGCATCTTCCCAAAAGCCACAAGCAGGTCTGCTGGCAATGCTGCAGTTGGTGTGAAGCTGAGCTGGCGAGGCACTGCTGGTGAAGGTCCTCCTTCACCCCTTTCCCAGCATCCCACACATTCCACACGTTGGGATTCAGTCTGCATCATCGCTGCACTTGAGAGTCATTGGTGAGCTGAGGGAGGTAACAAAAAATCACTACAAAAAAACTTTACATTGGCCCTGCATGTGGCAGGTGGGTTGGAGTTTCATGATCCTTGAGATCCCTTCCAACCCTGGCCATTCTGTGATTCTCTGATTCTGTTTTGCGTCCCTGAGCTCTCTGAATGAGACTGCTGTAGTTTAGTGGGAAATACCAGTTGCTGCACACAAGTTGGGGCAGAAACACACTGTCAGAGGTGGGCTGGGGGTGGGAGTGTCCTCCCAGCAACAGCTAATGGCTACCCAACGTCCCCAGCTATACCATCAAAATGTACAGTAGGTGCTTTCGTGCCCAGCAGGTCTTCCTTGAAAGCTCTCTTCACCAATGTTCTCAATGACAGTCATTGTGCCTTCACTTACCAGAGTGAGCTTTATCAAAACAGCACCATATATGTTTTCTGAGGACAGACTGGGAGTAACCTGCCAGGAGCAAGCCTGTCTGAGCTGTGGGTCTAGCACTGTTCAGTGCTACAGGAAAATGCCAAAGTGCAGCCTGAGCTTTTGCAAGAACCTTCATTTCCCTACTTCTTACACATTTGCATTTCAGTGGTAAATAATTGGGAGCCTGTATTTTCTTCCTGTCTTGTGAGATCTAGCTCTGGTTACCTAATAATGTGTGATAGCATAAGTACTATTATGGTAATTGTAGTATGAGTTCATAGTCTCAGAAGTACTCAATCTCACACTGTGGCAGTGGCATCATTTTGCTAATAGGAAAGTGGCACAAAATGAAAATGTGATTTGACCAAAATTGGACAGTAGTTCGGAGATAAGAAAAGGAGTTAAAGACAGGTCCAAGACAATGAATACATACACCAGCCAAAACTCCTGTGATGAATCCTGTGGCCTTAATGACAGGGCCCTTCCCCTGCTATAGCCAAAATGTGTGAAGACTTACATGGTCCAACTTCCTGTCTTCAAACAGGGGAACAACGTATGTGGAAAGAAGATTTGCCTTTAGCACCAGGGGAAAAATTTCAATCAACAACACAATAAAAACCTCACTTTTGTGTTATTAATGCACAAGTTGAATTCAAAGTTTTATTCTGCCTACTGACACACAGAACAAATATATAAACACAAATAGAGGGAATGCAAATTTGATTGCTGGATACAGCCTATAGTGCTTTAAAAAAGTAATAAGATGAAGCTAGAAACAAATAGATGAAAACTTCTTGGGAACAGAATGTCGCTATGAAAACACCCACATACACCCAAAGTGCAAATCAAACATGCATGCTAAATTGTGAAAGCAAAAGATCTGTTCTTAAGGAATCCACTGGGAGAATCAGTGCACAACAATACACACTGCACAGAACCTGCAGACAACATAAAATGGCATGAGAGATGGTTTTCATATCAAGATGTTTAAAGCATGATTTAAAGGCTGTATCAGTGACGAGTATTTTTCCCAAAGGAAGGAGGGAAACAGGTGACTGGTCTTACCATTCTTGTCTGCTCTTCTCAGTATCTAAATGAAAAGAGAAAGAAAGGAATTACTTTTTTGATATAGGTTCAGTACACATAAGGCTGTATTTAATGGGCATTCACAGTTGAAGCGGTACATCACATTCTAGAATGCTGTATAAAACTGAAAAGCCTTCAGTGTATCTCTATTCTTCTAATATTGCTTTCTTTAATTCCTCCTGTGCTGCATGCACATAAAACAAACCCCTAAAAACCAGCATTATTTACTATTTTACACATGGCTTACAAGGATCATGTCCAGGCACAGAAATGCCACAAAACTACTGTGCCAAAACCCTGGACTTAAGGATGGGAGAAGCCGTATAGAGAAGCAGAACAAGGGTAGTAGGCAGCTGGGGTATGGTCTGAGCATCTGAGGTGTGGAGAAAGACTCAGGGTCTGGGTGTGTGGAGGGAGAAGCCAGGAAAGGAGCTGGGTGGCACACAGTGATCAGACTGGGGGTGGCAGGCAGCAGTGTCAGCTGAGTGGGAACAAATCTCAGGATTCCTCTGTTGGTAGGAAACAGATTTTGGAATAAAGGTCTCCCCATGCAAAGGCTGTGGAAGGACTGCAGCGGGTGCCCCCAGTGAAGACCAGTGGAATCCCAGCTGGGGTCTCAGTGCAGGTACAACCACCATAGCTCACTTTTTGGATCAGTGTTTTCTGATAGGTCCCTGTTCTCAGGGTGAGGTGGCTTTGCTGACTAGCTGCCAATGGCAGGAGTATGCTCTGCTTATAGTGCTGCAACTAAATGAAAAACCTGAGGATTCAGGTGCCACATTCTACTGGATCATCCTTGCTGAATTCTGCCAGATGGCGTCAGGGCAGAAATGAAAAACAGTGACCAACAACCAGGATTTCATTTATGGCCTCTGAGCTGAACTTTCCTCCAGGTTCAGTTTACATCATGCGCAGTACGAAGGAGGCTTACCAGGATGACACCTTCCCTCCTTGTATTTCCAGATAAATTAGTTTTCTGTAAGAGGATTGGACTGTTTGGGGTTTTAAAGTTTGTACTCTAAACTGGAAATTTCCTCCTAATGCTAACACAAAACTTTTGGCCAAGAGCAGAGCAAAAGAAAGAGCATTCAAAGGATTGTCGGAATAAAATAAAATCCTTTTCCACGGTTCCTAATGGGGAATATAAAGTCATGGATTCCTGACAGGTTGAACTGGATTTTTGGGAGACTCTTGTTGGTCTTTCTCCCATGTCATTGCCAAACACTCTTGTTTCCTTTCTTGTCACCTGGAGGAAAAGTCAGCATGCATGTCAGTGTGTCTACCAGCCAGGATGGCATAGAATCATGGAATCATTAATGTTGGAAAAGACTTCTGAGGTCATCTAGTCCAACCACCCACCTACCACAATACTGCCCAGTGAACCATCATGCTCCATAGCTAGCAACTGTATGTACGCAGAGATGGCAAAGAAAGTCACAGAGTTGAACGATTTTGCAGGTTTTTTCAGCTGGAAATTGACAGATTTGTGAAGTCTGAAGACAGCAGAGAAAAACAGTATTGTGAGATCTAAAGTGATGAACTGAGCTTTGTTACACCCAGTTACAGGTGATTCAAGAGAACAAAGGGTGCCCACCATCAGATGCATATCAAAGGTGCTAGCAGTGCAGAAATCTTGCTGCTCACCTTGCAGGTTCATTACTAACAGATTAAAAATGGCAGTTTTCACAAGCAGCAGAGCTTCATGTGTGGTACAACTACAGCAGGGATGCAGATTGCACCTTGGGCAAGGCATCTACATCTCCAAGAGTGCTGGTTGCTCCATCTTGGCTTATAGATGTGTAGGGTTGGGGGCTTCAATTGACTAGAGGTGCCCCAAAGATATGGGTAAAAGGGGGCTAAAAAAATCTGCATAAAAATACTTTTTAATGAAAATAACACTACCACTGCCCCATAGAAATGTTAAAATAGTTTGGATGTAAGTAGGTATTTTGACACAAAAACAGGGAAGAGGTTGCACTAGAAATCAAGACTGCTGTATTTTCATTATGCACTCAAATGGAAACAGTAACTCAAAGAAGATATTTAAAGAAGTTCTTATGAAGCCTAGAGAAATTATTAAATGAGCAGACATGGTTTTGATTTTGCTTGAAATAATATGGGCAACAGCCTGGTGAAGTTAATCATAGAATCATAGACTCTTTTGAGTTGAAAGGGAACCTTAAAGGTCATCTAGTCCAACTCCCCTGCAATGAACAGGGACATCCACAGCTAATGTGGTCATACTGGATAAAACATGTAGACAGAGGATCCTGAAAACAAGCTTCAATACACAACATGTCTTTGCCAGCAGATACTATGGATTAACTCTGATATAAGAGTTGGTCTGAAGTAGATCACAATTAGTGGTAATGTTTGAGTGCTATGAAACATAGATACGCAGGTATGAAGATTTTCAAGTCTCATGAAACACAGAGGATACATTAGAGATGTTGGGGATGGAGTTTACCTTTTATGCAGTGCTTGCCTTGGACCAAAGGAACATTCTGTGTCAAGTAAGCTTAGACAACAAGTACTGCACCTGCATCTTGAGGGCTGACAGTCCAGCACTGCACCTGGAGGAGCAGGATGGGCACATGCTGGGCTGCTGCCTCACCGGGCTTCCCTTGCAGGTCTACTCAGCACCTCAAACCCATCAGGCCCTAGCAGGATACATTGGGAAAAACTCCACACTTCTGCAGGGTGAGATACTCTATAGTGGAAAGCCCAGAAAAAAAATAAAAAAGCCAAGCAATGCAGCTTGACAAATGATGGCTTTTTCACCCAGTGGCTCTCTGAACCTTCCCTAATTGCTAACCTGCACTCCTGATACAGGCACGCTGTTGGCAGCAAACTCGCTCTCCAACACAGGAGGAAAAGAGGAAAGAGAAAGGGAAGAGAAAAGGGAAAAGACAAAGGGAAAGGGAAAAGAGAAAAGGGAAAGACCCATAGCTTTGCTGAGCTTCATTCCCTTCCACACAGGAGAGGAAATCATAGCTCCGCAACAAAAAAAGGAAAAAACAAACAAACAACACAGCAATAAACAAATACACCCCCATCCCCAAATGCTTGCGAATGATGCAGGGGGTCCCGGCAAGGCTGCCGCCTACTCACATCGCGGAAGATGCGCAGCCCCGCGCCCAGCTCCGCCGCCATCCGCCCGGCTCAGCCGCCGCCACCGCCCGCAGCTGCGCCGGGACCGCGGAGGGGAACCCGCCGCCCCCCGGCCCCGTCCCGGCCCCGGGGCTGGATGCTTTGCCGGGGGGCCGGGCCGCAAGCTCCGCCCGGCGGGGGCTGGGTCCTGTGTGCGTCTGTTGGTGCCGAGGGTGAGCTCCCTCCAGTGGGTTGGGCAAATGATTAGAGAGAAAAGGAAAAAATGCCCCAAAAGCGGCTGGAGGAGAACTTGAGGGATGCGGTAGACCCTGTGTTGGAAGACGGCACTCTGACATTTCTCTCTGGGTCAGTTTTGGAGGTTAAGCCTCCTTTGTAGCCTTGGCATGTGGATAGGTGATGAGGATCAAGCATATTTTTGCCTCTCCATTATGGTAATGATAAGCAAAAGCAAATGGGCTTGAAAATAGGGTTCTATTTCTGAGAGCGCTGTCCAGATGCTTCTTGAACTCCGGCACTCGGGCCGTGCCCACTGCCTTGTGCAGCCCGTTCCGTGCCCACCGCCCTGTGGTGCAGCCCCTGTCCCTGACCCCCCCCCGCCCCTCCCCTGACGCAGCTCCATGCCGTTCCCTCGGGCCCTGTCGCTGTCACACAGAGCAGAGCTCAGCGCTGCCCCTCCGCTCCCTGTGAGGAGCTGCAGCCGCCGTCAGGCCTCCCCTCAGCTCCTCTGCTCTGCGCTGAGCACACACAGGGACCTCAGCTGCTCCTCATACATTTTGCTCTCCACAGCCTTCACCATCTTTGAAGCCGTCCTTTGGATGCTCTCTAACGGCTTGATGTCCTACTGTTGTTGCACCCAAAGCTGTGCCCAGTGCTCAAGGTGAGGCTGCACAGCTTCTGATATATCAAGATCTCTTTGCAAGACCTTTCTGCTCTCAAGGGATTCAACATTTCCTCCTAATTTAGTGACTTTCACAAACTTAGTTGTTATGACTTCAAGTTCTACATCCAAGCCATTAAAAAGAGCTGGCCCTAAAATGGAGGCCTATGGAATCCCACCAGTGATAGAAGATTTATAATGCATTCACTCCTGACTACTTCTGGTGTCTGACTGAGCCTCTTGACCCAGGTGATGCCCTTCAGCTTCTGCTCTTGCTGGCAGATAACATGCAATTATCTACTACACGTCACAATCATGATATGATAATGTCATAGGTAATGTTAGAGTGAAGGTTTTACTTTAAAACGCCTTGCTGTATTAAAAGCCTCTGATACAGTCTGGCATGTTCTGTGTGGATTTTCTTGCTTCTTCTACTTTGTTCTCAGATTTTAAAAGAAAATCAAAGAATTCAGAGAGAGATTTGTCCAAAAGGGAAAACTGGGCATTTTGCAGGGTGAGAAAATTGCATCTTGCTTACTAAAGGTGTCTTGAAAGAGATGGAAAATCATCCCAGGCTATTTTTGCTTTATAATAATACTGAGAGGCTTCCATTTAATCTGCTTCTTGTGACAGAAGTCTGGATTGCTGTTTCTTTCCAGACAGAGAAAGAAGTCCAAAGGTTGTCTCAAGAGCCAGGATGATGAATAGAGATATGGAAAAACTTCTCCAGGTTGTATATGGGCTTGTTTTTGTTAACAGTTGTAACAACAACAGTAATAATAATGATGCATATTTTACTTGAATTACTATCTTGAAATGAAAACATCCTTTTCTGAAGAACTAATATATTTCCCATTTGATTGGTCTTAACAGGAATATTTTAGGTCCATCTAGAGAAATCTTTCTTAAAATTATTGAGAAATTTTATTGGCAAAAATATACATTTACAGAAATAAAACAAACAAACCTTGCAGGAATATAAGGAAGTCATATTTCCATCATTAAGAAATATTATTTGCAAACCACCTTTGCATGAACAGAAGTGTGGAAGAACTATTAAAGTAATGAACATTGTCAGAGACCATTTAGTTTTAAGGTTTAAATGAGCAAATAAATTTGTGAGGGGAGTAGCTGCATCAATTTCTGATGAGACCTTTTTATACCACTAAACATTTTTTTTGGAATGCCTGAGTTTTAACAGCACAAGGAGGATGAGAACTCTGAATTTCACTGATTTCTGCAAAGTATTCAGTGATTCCTCTCTGAACAAAAGGCAGTGGGGAGGCTATTTGGAGGAGGGCCATGGGGATAAAGCCATATGAGGACATGGGAGTGCAATTGCATGCAGTTACGTTCTGAAATCCCTACGGGAGGTTAGCAGAAGCTAGTGACCAGTGATCTGGTAACTTCAGTGGCCACAAAGCTGTACGGCTCAAAATCAATTAAAAGAAGTGGAGCTGTCTGGGATGTGTGTAAGAATAAAGCATAAAGCTGCCTGCTCTTTTTCTTGCCATGTGTCACATCATTAAACTTGCATTTAGGAACCAGCCTACTGCACCAATGTCTTCACTCATGTGAAATGAAAGGAAATGATCAGTACTTAATGATGTTGCCCTTTTATCTGAGAGAAACAAACATAAGAAAAACAGCACTAACAGCTACCCTACGCTTACTGTGTAGTGGGCTGTGCAACAGAAGCCCTCAGCAATGGGATAAATGAAACAGCTTCCTTTATACTGAGGAAATGTAAGCGTTCTGACTCTCTAATATAGTTACTAAGTCACTTTATGATGGTTAGCCATGTGTGTTGTCTCTAAATGTCAGGAAAATGCTCATGTCAAAGTAGAACATTTCCAACTGAAGACTAGCTTGCATGCTATGGTAGCCCACGGGTCTGTAATGAAAAGTACTCTTTGGCAGAGGAAATATATCTGCTTTATGGTCCTTTTTTGACTGTAGGAGTGGGATGATAGCTACAGAAAGAGTTGAACTAGCATAATATGATGTCTCTCTGTAGCTCTCAGAACATGGTGTTTTGTCATGGTTTGAGCATCTGGTCTAATGCCCTATAGGCAAACCTCAAATCCCCCAAAACCATGGCCTGCTCCTTTCTTTTCCTCTGGTCCCATATCCACTGTTTGATAGAAGAGAAGCCAAAACACTCTCCAACAGGAATCCAGAATAGACAACTGGGATGCAGAATGTACATCAGCAGGTGAGTTGAATCCTGTCTGTGTGCACTGGAGCTCTTTTCTTGTTCACCAGGAGAAGAAATATGGTGTAAAGCCATAATAACACATGAGCAATTAAGCAGCTGATTTCCTTGTTGGTGTGAAGCTTCATACAGCTTGCACTAAAACATTATTTTGCTCTTCTTTTTTATTTGCATGCTCTTTCTATACCTGTATGGGAAAATCACGGTTTACATAGAGGCTCTTGGTATTATTTTTCCAAGCAGTTCTGTGTATTGGACTGACTCTTACCAGTCAGTAGGAAATGTGAGACCTCTCCTGGGATCTAAGGCAGACTTGAGAGCAGCAGCTGTGAACCTTAGTCTCTCTTTATTGCCCCCTCCTTTCTTTCTGCAGGAGATAAACAAGACTGGGATGAAAAAGTATAATTATAAAAATAGTAAAACAGGAATGGTTCTGATTTCAGTAATGCACAGCAGTGCACTCAAAGCACCAAGAGTAAACTAGATAGGCATCATTGTACAAAGCATATTGGTTGTTCCTTGCAAGAAGTAAAACTTTTTATAATTTTCACACACTCTCACATACAGCCAGACATGTTTTTAGTACAATGTTTTAGGGACGTGTGAAATATATAAGATGTGTGATGTTAATTAATATACCACAGAGAGTTCTCTATGCATGCTCTGTTTACATCCAGTCCTGCAGGAACATTTTAGAAGCAAACAGTGTAGTAAAATGACTTTAATGGGGCACCCAGCAGAGACTATGGCTCATGTTGAGACAAAGCCTGCTGTGAGGCTGGATGCCTAAGTCAGATATTTACTTTAAAGATCTAAGAAAAGAAACAAAGGGGAATATCAAAACATGACAGAACCAGAAGCATAACAGTGCAACAGTGCAAGTAAAAGAAAAGATCTTTCCTTCTTTGTATTTGGAAAAATAAGGTAGAAGAAAATGCCTGTTGTCAGTCTGAAGTTAAATATTTAAATATTTAAATGTTGAATCCAAACACAAAGAAGTCCAGTTCACAATACTCAGATATAAGCAATGCTCCTGAGCAGACCCTAAGCCTCAGCTCCTTTCCCCTTCATAAGGGAGATCAAATGTCTAGCTGTTTACAAAGCTTTAATCTGTCATTATTTGTAAATCCTGAGAGGACAGTTCACTGAAGAAGCCAAGGGGAGGGAGAAGAAGAGGCTTCTTCAGAGATTAATGCTTCTTCAGCAATGACTACAGAATAATTTTAGGAGGCTAGCTACTTTATTCAAGTGTCTGAAGTTTGTTGGGGTGTGTAAATAACTACAATTCCATGCCTCTGTATCCTCCCACCAATGTTCCCATATGAGTGATTGTATTGAATGAAAAAGTGAGAATTGCCACTGAGAAAAAGTGTCATGCTTTCTGCTTCACACTTGAGCTAGAAGCAAGCATGTATACACACACACATCCACATAAGAAATGGTGCAAACTGCAGTAACCGAGCAGCAAGTTCAGCTTAAACTGTAGGGTTTCATTTCAGTGTGATGCAGATCTGTTAATATAAAATGATCTGTTATTAAAAGCCTGCTTGTAAGGCTGCAGTATTTTCAGGCTGAAGCAGAAGGATCTATAAAAAAGGCATCTGTAAACAGCTTACTGAATTCAAACCAACAAAAGAGGAACACTTCCTTTGGAGATTGCAGTGGTTGCAGCTCTATCAATGTGTCAGATCGGAGTGCTCTCCTGTGATGGCATGCCCAACTCATCCTTGTATGTCCAGCAAGTCCAAGCATAGGCTAAAGCAAGTGGACTTGTATTGTTACCACATATAGTGGTAAGGAAGAGGTTTAACACTGAAGATGTCCTGCAGAAAAGGTTTATTATGCAGTATGGCAATCTGGAACAATGTCTAAGATCTGTGAACCAAGTCACACTCTGTGCTTTCCCCTGATACTGGGTGAGTTTTGGATTCACTTATTTATGATTGTGTATGCTGGAAATGTCAAAGGCAGGTTACCTTCAACACAAGTTATTTTTCAGGATTTGAGTGTGATGTGACTCACCTTGCGTTGAGGTGGAACAGAGAGAGGGCTCTTCTAGGTGTGTTTTTGAACCATCACTGTGCATGCAGTTGGTGTGCTCTGAGATTACTATGATGTAATGATGAGATTACCACGTGAGACAAGCAAAGGATTGACTTGCTTCTGGACTTTTGTGTGAGCTAAATTATAGTTTGGGATTTTGGGAAAGTGTTGGTGCTTAACTTCTGCCTTCAGCACTCAAATCTTTTGCTAGGTGCAGGTCACTGTCCCTCAAAGGCAACCGGGTTATAATTGTATGAATCAAATGGCAAAATCATAGATCTGAAAAGAGTTTCTCAAATTCACTTCTGTATCTAGGTTTGAGAAAGTAGAAAATATTATTTTAGAAATACTGTATTATCAGTAAATGTGAAATGAAGAATTTTTGTTTGGCAGTTGATGAAATTCTGCTCTCAGAAACAGTCAGCTGCCTTATTCCATCCTTACAGCCATGCCTGAAGCTCAATGCTGCTGGCAGTGCCCTCTCCTTTCAGCCTCCATAGGTGATGCTCACAGCCTCATAGCAGATCTGCTGGTACTGCTTACCTGAAGGAAACCCAAAGGCATTCCAATATGTTTGTGATCATACTATTACAGTTGTAGCTCACACTCTGCTTTGCTTTCAGAAGAGTTTCTTCAGGGACTGAATTCTTGCTGGAAAAGTACATATAGAGCCATCTTATTTTGAAACAAGTCTCTATAATCTATATAATAAAGTGTTCAGTTGCTACCCAGCTGTTGGTGTGTTCCATTTGAGGCTAATGCAACAGAATACACAAACAGGAGGGGAGTAATTAGGGTATGATGTTTTCTGTTATTGATTTTAACAATAATGAATGCAATTAATAAAGGTGTATTTGAAGAAAATGTTTCTGTTCAGGTAAATGAAAGAACCAAAACCTTTAATGTGGTTGGAGTTCAGCTTTGGAGAAATTTCTGTCCTGGGTAAATTTCTATTCAGATGCAACTCGGGATTACAATTCAAGGTAATTTCTAGTAATGAAAGTCAGTGTTCGCTTGCTTCTGCATATTGTGTTTCTTTACAGAAATTCTACATAAATTATTCCTAGAGAAATTCTACTTACAGATGGGATTTGAGACTGACAATAGCAGTAAATGATAAGTAGAAACACTTCCCACTAATGCTGTTTTTATCACAAGACAGGACTGTGAAGGGGGTTCAATGCCACTGTGCTAGCCTAACACCACGACAACCAGCTTAAATTCCTGGCCATACAGCAGACTTTTCTGTAAGATCTGAGACCAGTAGCTTAGTAGCACTGGTGTACCTAGGAGCCCCCAGATGGAGAAATTACCCTGTCCCATCATCTGGGTCATTAATGAAGACATTAAGCAGTACTGGCCTCAGTACCTTGAGTACCCGACCAGTGGCTGGCCTCCAGCTGGCTGGACCAGTCTGCCTGGGGCGAGGAGGCTCAAGGGGGATCTCATCAGTGCATATGAATACACAGATAGAAGGAGAAAGGAAAACAGAATTCTACAGTATATGATCTCAAAGTGTGTTCCCTCTCTGTGTTACTAGCAGGGAACTGTAAACAAGACTTAAGGATATCCATTCTCTACAAAGGCCAAAATATACAAACCTTACCATCAAAGAACGCAACAAAACAACAGTGAAGTTGAACATTTTTCACCGTGAGAGGCATTTTGAACACTTGGGGACTGATTGTAAAAAATCCATTTAAATTAATGGGAATTGCAAGACTGAGTTTGCAACATGGAATCCTTATCCTCTCTGTGAAAATTTAAAGATTCTTTTATTCTCCATTAAAAACTAAATAGGTTATATTTCTTTGGCCTGTTTCTGTGCTCAACTACATTAACATAAAAAAAGAAGAATTATATCCCTTGGTATGAGTTTGTTGATCTCTGGAGAATCCCCTGAATAGATACTGCTTGTGTGAGTAGACGATCTAAGGGTATGAGAAAAGAAGTTGGCTTCTTTCATTTCAGTTAGCGTGAGACTTGTAGGAATCAATTAGTATTTCCATCTTTACCCTTCCCTTCCCTCCAGCTCATTTTCCATGGCAAGAGTGGTTTGCCTGGATGAAATGCAGCAAATTTGGAAAGGCCAGTTTTTCATTTGGATGCTAGTCAGATTTTTGATTTTCTACAGAAGAATGTGACTAATGAAGTTATTATATTACTCCCCTTTGGATACAGATTAGATGACTAGATATAGTTATTTCTGATAAGCATATGTCAATATTTAGATAAGTTTATGTTTAGACTTTGATTATTTTTCCATATAAGGATCTCTCTGGACCTCTCCAAATCTCTGGTATTTGTGACAATTAGCAATGAATACAGCAGTACATAAATGGATGAAAAGTTAATATTTTTATGGCAGATGCTCCTAGAAATCTTAATAAGGGATCATCAACCTGCTATGCTAGATGACAGTGTGGGGCAAATGGCAGATCTCACTGCTGAAAGACACAGATCACCCTAGTTGTAATAGGATGAAATTCCACCTCCTTGCATAGTCCTGAACATATGTCTGCTTCACAGAATCACAGAATCACAGAATGGCCTGGTTTGGAAGGGACCTCAAGGATCATGAATCTCCAACATTCCCCTGCCACAGGCAGGGCCACCAATCTCCCCATTTAATACTAGACCAGGCTGCCCAGAGCCCCATCCAATATGGCCTTGAACACCTCCAGGGACGGGGCATCCACAACCTCTCTGGGCAGCCTGTTCCAGCACCTCACCACTCTCTTGGTAAAGAACTTCCCCCCGACATCCAGTCTAAATCTTCCCTCCTTCAACTTAAAACCATTTCCCCTTGTCCTGCAGTTATCAACCCTTTCAAAGAGTTGATTCCCTTCCTGTTTGTAGGCTAAACTTCCATTTACCTCAGATCATCTCTTCATTTGTTAAAGTTATAATAGAAGCACATATGCTGGAGATAGTAGACCTATCCCATCCAGTTCCCTGTGATACACTGATGGAATAACAATGAGCTTAATTTTCTATAATATTTTCTGGGTCATTCAAAGCAGTGAATTTGTGTCCATATTGGAAATACTATTGTCTCCCATAGTGTATTCACCTATGCCTTGTGGATTGTTTTAGAAAAAGATTTTTCAAAATTCATTAGTATCACATTAAAATAGGAATTGCTGTCAAACTTATTTGCTATTCAAAAATGGAAAGTGGTCTGAAGGACAGCGAGAATTTGTTGGCATTAAAGAATTTTCTAGCTTAAAAAATACTTTGCTAGAAAGCTATCTTATAATCATTGGAACAATCTACTGAAAGTAATCTAAAGTTGCAGTATTCTATCCCATCTCAGTCAAAACTGGTTTCTATTAAAAAAAAAAAAAAAAAAATTGTTAAATATATAAATAGATGATTAATGAAAATGAAAGATTTCAGAATACTCTTTGCTTTATGGGCTCAAACAGCATTGCTACTCAATTGGAAATAATAGCTTTTGGGCTAAAATAGGATATAGTTTGCTCATCTCCCCCCATCTAACTCTAATTCATATACAACACTGTATTAATTTTTAATTTTAATTTGTTTGTGTTATGGTGCCTTATCCAGTTGTATATAGCTACTACAGCTGTGCCATCTTGTGGTCTGCACAAAGCTGGAAGGTTTTGCAGACAGAATTTACTGAAAGTGTAACAACTTGTCATCACTCTGGGCCCCTCTCTACAAGAAGGACATGCAGGAAAGTGCTCAGAGCAAAACAACAGAGCTGGTAAAAGGACTTAAAAACAAGACTTGTGAACAGCGACTGAGGGAGCTGGTGGTGTTTAGTCTGGAGAAAGGGAGGATAAAGGGAGCGCTCATGGCTCTCTACAGCTACCTGAAAGAAGCTTGCAACAAGGAGCTGTGGATATCTTTTCTTACATGACAAGTGACAGGACACAAGGAAACTGCAACAGGTTGCATCATGGGAGGTTTAGTTTGGACATTAGAAGGAATTTTTTCATGGAAAGGATGGTTAAGCATTGGAAAGGACTGCCAAAAGATGTTGTGGAGTCACTATCCCTGGAAGTATTTAAGAGACATGGGGGCATGGCAGTGTGGGACATGACTTATGGTGGACTTGGTAGTATTAGGTTGATGGTTGGACACAGTAATCTTAAAGGTCTTTTCCAACATTAGTATTTCTGTGATTCCATGATCAACCAGAGGCAAGAAAGCTTGAATCAAATGTTTGTGCTTTGTTAAGCAGAGGATCTTGATATTTTCACAGAGAAGAATTGCAAGCACTTGCAACCCAGATGAGAATTTCCTGAGAAGGAATGCAAGAGGCTTTCCCAACCCGCTCCCACCAGCAGGGTGGTGCAGCTCAGGGTCCAGGGTACTGTTGCTGAGCATCTGGTAAGCAACAACTGATGCACTTGTGGGGCTGGAGCAAAGGAAAATTGTGAGTACAGTTAGAGATGACTGAACCCACTGCAGATCCTTGGAGAACTCTATCAATGACCTTCTTCCAGCACAGTTATTTTCTTTTCAATAGAATCAGATTGTTATCTTCCCTCTTCCAAATCTCATTCACTTTTATGGTTCTTTTATGAGTTCCTTTCTCATTCATCTAGCAGATATGGTCCCATGTGGCAGTGCATTAAATGTTTTCCTGAAATTCAAATAGATGAGATCTGCATTTCCTATGCAGACCTGTTAGCATATCAAAGAAGCATAGCCTGGCATGATCTACCATTGGTAAACACATGCTGCCTTTGATCTCATTTTCTATTAACCTCCATGGGCTAAAATGATAATAGATGTGCAGTGTTTCTAACTAGAAATCAGAGTTCCCACGAGTCTCATTTTTATTTCTGCTTTAATGGTTTCCTTTTGTTCCCTTCATTCTTGCTTTTACATTCATGAGTACGAACATGAGGTTAAATAAATATACAGATAACGCTCCTGAAAAGCAGGAGATTAACAGCTGAGCAGCTGAACACTATTAATCTACACATCAGGTACGGCACAGGCTACAGCTTAAGGAAATGCACTCACATCTGTTGCAGACTGCACTAGAGAAGACTGGACAGAAAGGGTGGGTGCAAAGGCCTAGAAGACAACATCTGCAACAGGCTAAGGGAGCTGGGCTTGTTCAGCCTGGAGAAAAGAAGGCTGCAGGGTGACCTCATTGCAGCCTTTCAGTACCTAAAGGGAGCCTACAAACAGGAGGGGAATCAACTCTTTGAAAGGGTAGATAACAGCAGGACAAGGGGAAATGGTTTTAAGTTGAGGGAGGGGAGATTTAGGTTGGATGCCAGGAGGAAGTTCTTTACAGAGAGAGTGGTGAGGTGCTGGAACAGGCTGCCCAGAGAGGTTGTGGATGCCCCGTCCCTGGAGGTGTTCAAGGCCATATTGGATGGGGCTCTGGGCAGCCTGGTCTAGTATTAAATGTGGAGGTTGCCTGTGGCAGGGGGGTTGGAGATTCATGATCCTTGAGGTTCCTTCCAACCGAGGCCATTCTGTGATTATACTCAATAGCCTGTCTTGCTCCAGTTAACAGAAGTGAGATGATTAGTGAAGAATATACTCAGCGTAAGATTAAGACTCGAATATTTGCCTAACTGTTTTTATTATAAGTCTTGGTTATCTAGGCTTGGGGGAGGGAGCATTACATTATAGTAATGCAGAAATAATTACCACCGCAGTGCCACAATGTTCAACGAGTCTTCCAATCCGCTGTGAGAGTGGTGGTGTGCACATTCTCTTTCTTGGTCGATCACAGGGAAGTTTCTGCAGGAAGGGAAAAAAACACACCATGAAAAAAAGCAAAAGAAGGACACATCTTTGTTTGCAGAGTCCTTATATAAACTGTCCAGTTCTTCTCAGATTGCCTATAGTAACAGCACGTCCAACACAGGCGCAACAGTCCAGTGCAGGCCTACTGACATCAGAGCAGCCAGCGCCCCCACACAAGGCTGAGCTGCCCCATTTTCAGAGTAGTGTGGAATGCAACAGGCATCAAGACATTCTTCTTCACTGTTGCTGGCACCCCTGTGCAGGCAGAAATGCATCTGGTTGTCCTTGCATCTCAAAGCAATCTTTGAGACAAAAGGAGTTTTGTATATTGTCTTGAATCATAGAATCATAGAATCACCAAGGTTGGAGAAGACCTAGATGATCACCCAGTCCAACCATCCACCTATCACCAGTAGTTCTCACTAAACCATGTCCCTCAACACAACGTCCAAACATCCCTTGAACACCTCCAGGGTCGGTGACTTCACCATCTCCCTGGGCAGCCCATTCCAGTGCTTGACCACTCTTTCAGAGAAGTAGTATTTCCTAACGTTCAGCCTGAATCTCTCCTGGTGCAACTTGAGGCCATTCTCTCTAGTCCTATCACCAGTTGCATGAGAGAAGAGGCTGGACCCCAGCTCACCACAACCTCCCTTCAGTTACAGAGGGCAATAAGGCCTCCCCTTAGCCTCCTCTTCTCCCAGCTTCCTCAGCTGCTCCCCATAAGACTTGTGCTCCAGACCCCTCACCAGCCTTATTGCCCTTTTCAGAACACACTCCAAGGCCTCAATGTCTTTCTAGCAGTGGGGGGCCGAAAACTGAACACAGTACTTGAGGTGCAGCCTCACCAGTGCTGAGTACAGAGTGACAATTACTTCCCTGCTCCTACTAGCAACACTATTTCTGACACATTTCTGTATGGGAATTGCTGAATCATGGCCTGAACCTCTGATTGATCAGCTGAGGTGAGCAATGAGTCAGCCCTGGGAGCACAGGTGAAGGCAATTCACCTGTACTGCCAGAAGGGGTGGAACTTGGCTCCACCTCTCATAGACCCATTTAAGAGCTGACCACCAGTAGAGAAGGGTCTCTTTTTGGAGATCCCTCTTTTTGGAGTTTTCCTGAAAGCCCAGGACAAGGGTTAGTCCTCTATCTATTCTTTTTTTGGTGTAGTAACCTGCTTAGCCAAGCTCTCTTGTATATTTCCGAATTATAACATCTGTATATTTGTTGGTTATACAGTTTCTTATACAGCTATACACCAAATTGGTCAGAAGCAATCAATAGGGTTCAGGCTAGTCTTGCACTGCCTCTGGGCATGGGCATCCAACATCATGTTGGATGATGTTGAACTCCATTCCTTGAGCAGAACCACTGTCTGTCTCTAGCCACAGGTATGAACTCTGCCTCTTATGAGCAATACTGTCAAGTCTTTGGAAAGAATGTGTTTTTTAGATTTATTTTTTAAGTAGTCTACTCTTACACTTCAAAGTTCACTTCTTTTTTTTCTCTATTGCAATTTTGCTGGAAAAAAAAAATAACAAAATCAAACTGTTTTCAGCTTAAGAGCAAAATGACCCAGGCTGCAGGCATGCTGTGGTCTTCCATCTGAACTCTGATCTGCCATGGGTGGAGTGTTCCTCTTTTAATTTTGATTTTACTTGTTACGCTGCAGCTTAATGCTGTCTAACTGAAAGCTTTAGGGAATTTTCTCCAGTCTGTCCTAATTGAAGTGCTAGAACAGCATATTTTCAGTAGATGTGCCTTATTCTTGCTCTCAAACAGTGTTAGTTAAACAGTCTGTTTGAATAATTTTTTCAACTTCTGTAGCAGCGTTCACTCAGTGTGTAAATCATCAAGTATGCTTGTGAATAATACATTTGACAGGATTTGTAATACATAAAAATTATGTTGACAAACGCTCAGATAATTGTTTCTTAAAAAGTAGAAGGAACAGAATATTTATTTCACCTTTTTTTAAAATAGATTTTAGTAACTTAAAAGGGACGAATAATTTTTACAATTTCTCATATTTTGAAGTATAAGCATTATGCTTATATTTATTTTAATTGATTTTGAGCTTATTAAGTTTTTAAACAAAAATCAGAGCTGTAATCACTTAGCAGCACAAAAGTGGTTTGAACAATTTAACTAATTTCTTGGTTTTGTAGTTTCCAATGAATGTTTGAAACTTTACGCTTAAGAAATTTTAAATCTTACCTACTGAGTCATTAAAACATGATTTCAAGCTATGCAAAGCTAACTTCATGTTCTTATCTTTATGACATTCAGCAGGTTTTTTCAGCCTAGAGAAAGCCATTGTGTAGGGAAAGAGATTTACCAGCCACATCTGTTTCCTATCTTATATTGTTTTCTTTTTCTCTATTTTGCCTTTAAATTTCTACCACTGGAAGTTAGACAGTGCGGAGTTACCATGCCTTCTTGTTTGCTGTTGTCAGCGGTGAGGAATGTAGAGGCAATTGAGCAGTAAGCATAAGAAACTACCAGGTGAGTCTCAGTTGGAAAGGAAGCAAATTACATTTATGGCATCTTTAAGCCACTCAGTAAAAGAACAGTCTGGGAATAACTCTGTACTATCTCAACTAAGGGAAACGATGTGTCTGCAGAAGATGAAGACCTTGGGTTCATTGGAAATGCTGCAGACAGATCTTTTCTCACTTTGACACTGAGGTGCTGCAAATGGACAGTGCATCCTCTCCTGCACCTTAGGACAACACATACTCTTTACTTCGTATGTATCACATGCACAGGTGTCCATGAACAGAGGGATTCCAACACTGTTGGTACTAGCAGCCTCCTTCAGTGGGTGAGCCATGGTGTTCTCTGCATGCCTTCTCTATCTGATCATATCTTCATGTCAAAGGTCAGGTGTCCACGTGAATGCAATAAATGCTTGTAATCTCCTGCAGTTCAGCCTTGATTCTTTTATTGGTATTTGTTTTCCATTTGTTTCCTTCCTGTCCTTCAGAACAGATGTAGGGTCCAAATCTACGCAAAACAGCCAGGCAAATATTTGTTAGTGGTTACCTTTGCCTGTTTCCTGCTCGCCAGTCTTCTGCCTTGACTCCATTTGGCCTTGCTGTATCCAGCCTGCTTCTACAGCTGGGTATTGCTTAGAATTTTTCACTATGTTTAGGACAAGAGGAAATCTCCATCGACTTCGTTTGCAAGAGCAGACAGTGGAATTACACAAACAGTCTCTAGTGCCTTTTCATCTTCTAATTCTCTAAAGAGAACCAGTTAATTTTCTCATCCTCTTCCAAGCACACCCACTCTTTAGAAAGCTTTTTCCTATGAGTTGAGATACTGCATGTGTATTTTGCAACTTCAAGCCTTACTTCTTCCTCCTAATCTACCCATCATTCCAATCATCTCTGAAATTCAGAAAAGACTCATTTAATGAGCACTTCCTTCCAGCATACAAATCTAAATATAAAGCTGGAGTATATTGTAGATTTACATCATTTACTACTATATCTTGATATCAATATTTAGCCTTTAGGCAATCTTTAGCTATAAAATGCCATATAGAAAAATATCTTTATTGTAATACACTTTTGTACAGGCAGATGGAGTAAGAGACTCACCCAGGAAAAGCGGTGGTGAAAGTGACTGTTAGACCTCCTGTTGCTGAGTTTCAGAAGAACAGAATGTAGAAAACAAAGGATAAAATTTAAAAGGTAAAAATTTACTGCAGGTTAAATTCTCCTTTGGGAAATGAACTTTTGTTAAGAACTGAATCTTCTAAAACATCTACTGATTTTCATGAAATACTACAATGAAAAGAACTGCCAAGTGCTTTAATAAAATCAGTGTGATTCTTATCCTTTATAGAATATATTTTCACTGTTTGAAACTCAAAGACATTTATTAATTAATTATCTTAGGGAAATGCATTTGTTTTCCTGAAATAGCATCTCCTCCAGAAATTTACATTTCAAGAAATTATAAAAAGTTCCCATTCAGAATGAGAACAACTTTAGAATCAGAATTTTCTACGAGTTCTGATTATTGAGCAGCTGCAAACGATTGGAATGATGCTATCACAGAAGTAACTTGAGAGTTTCATTGGAGATGCTAAAGATGTTTATAAATTAATTCTAAAACTGGAGAACAGAGTTGCATTCTTCCATCACTTCTGTCAACTCCTCTGGTGGGAATAATAATGCTAATGTTTTTTTTTGCTCTAGGTCTGATCACTAAATAGTAATGTCTTGACGTGAACTGATGCAACTGTCCATGTTTCAAAGAGATGAGTGCATTTGAAACGTAGTTACAGGTTAATTTTTCATTTGTTAACAAGCACAATGATACAACAGAAAGTTTGAAAAAATAATTAAATGCAACAATTAGTTAACTGCATGGAAAAATATTGCTATGTTCTGAGAATCTGAAAGGATTTAGTAGGAAAAAATGCATTGTGGGAAAATTTCATATAACAAATGCTGTCTTTGTAAACAAAATATTGCTGATAGGAGTACTGACCTCCAAGAAGATACCAACTGTTGTTCATCTCTCATTCATTTGCTGATCTAGATTTAATATTGATGTTAATCCAGATCTTGTTGCAAGTGATGACTGAACCCAACTATTTGATCATCATTTTAATGTTGGGGACTTACACCTTGCAGGAATGTGTTATTTTACATCAGCACATTTCTGTGGAGTGTAGGTCAAGTATACCACTGGGACAAACATCAGAACCAGGCATTTTGTATATCGTTGTTTGTCTTACAGCCCATAGCTCACTTCTGTCCCCTGCACCATTATCTGCTAAAACTTCTGCACTTAGAAATCTGCTGATTCTGGGAACATTACTAATAGCTCATGAAGCAGAGAAAATGCTGCCTCGTTCTGCTGCTTATACAGTTTTAACAAAGGAAGGTAAAGCTTTGTTTCCAAAACAAGCAAATTCAAACAAAGCTATACAGAAAAGCATGGTTAATCTCTGATGAGACTTGCACAAATTTCAGTTGGGTTAGCACATCACCAGTTACTCAACACTTTCAGTACAACCATGTAAAAAATGAACATTTACTTTTTAATTATCAAGATGGTGATTATTTATTATTGAGCATTGTGCACAACATGAATTGTGTATATACTGTACAATGTGTATATATACATTGTATAATGTGTACATATATGTATAATGTACATGTACATCATACATACTACACAAATTATACATATTATACATTAAATTGTGTTTACTGTTGTCAGTGGGAATTGCATGTCAGCATAATGTTTTCCTATTGCTCTGATCACTTTACCTCACTGTGCTTTGAGATGACATACCAGTACAGGTCTCCCCTCTTCTATGCATAGGTTTCAAGCTGCTTTTGCCTCTGTGCTTGGCTCTATATTGTTTCCTTCTCCAAATTTTTTAATGTTACTCTTTTTCGTAGGCACTTGGAGAAGAAAACAACAGTACATTGAAACTACTGTTTACTAAAATGCTTTACCAAAATAGCCTTTTGTTTTGGCAGCAATTCTGGTTTCAGCCAGGCTTCTGGGTCTAAGTGCAGGTCTTGCTTTGGTTTTGTACATCAGAAATATGAAGTGGTTACAAAGTGCCTTCCACAAACAAATTCTCTCTTCCCCTTCCATTTCTTCCTTCTCCTCTCTTCTTCCTTTCCCAAATCCCACTGGCAAGTCCTTTGAATAACTACACAGTATAATTAGTACTAACTAGTATTTCCATCTTTGCTTTGAAGGATCAGCATGGTTCTTCATGACAGAAGGAAAACAACATGGAACACAATCATTTCATCTAGAAAATCAGGTCCAAGAGAGGGGCTGAGAGAACCTCTACACCTAGACATGAGGTGAGTGAGTGAGCTTGTGTGGAAAAGCTAGGTCAGAGCTGAAGAGATGGCATTCATTGGCACAATCCCGTGCAGGATTTTATACTTAAAACAAAAATTCAGAAATTCCTTGCTGCACAAATATTTTTTGCATCAAAGCAGGCAAATGCTTTTTACTGCTCTCTTTCCTTTGATTTTTTGTGTATATTGCAGGAATTAGAGTTTATAGATTCTCAAACTGCCTGTAAATTGTGGAAATTCTTCCTTGTGTTGTTTGGCAGAGGTTCTGAGAAGAAAAAGCAGCAGTAGAAAGGCACTTGATACACATTTGTTGGCGTAACAGTAAATATGAACAAAACTGTTCTAGGAAACACCTTCTCTGAGAGGGGAAACAACATAAAGACTGTCCACTGATAATTTTATACTTAGTGACAAACTTACAGATTTATTTTCTGCCATACTAAGGAATTTCTAAGGGCTTGAGCTTCCCCTTTCAGCTGTTCTGTGAGATTTGCTCTGCCAGTCATCCTCTGCTGAACAGTTCCTGAATCCCATGTGTTCATGGGCCAGAAATCCTGGTCTCTTTTAGGTTTCAGCTGCACATGGAAAGGCTTAGAAACCCACTGCTGAGGATTCTGAGCATTGCTTTTCAGCTCCTACTATTCCTATTTCCTTTCTCTTTAATATCTCTTTGTATCAAGGTCTCATTTATAATTGTCTCTGCTCACACTGGCCAAAATCTCTCTTGATAAGGGAACTAAAGCTTTGCAAGCTCCTAAAAGCTTTTTTCAAGAGCACATCTGGCCCAATTCAGCGAGAAGTTGATCTCCACGAAGAGAAATGAGAGTTTCTGCACCCACTGCAGTGCATGTAACCAGCTGCAGGTCTGAAACTGGTTCAGTTTGTTGTATGGGAGGAGTGTAATTTATGCTGTTACCTTTTCTTTCTAGATATGAGCATTTGCCCTCTCCTCCTGCCTATATGATAAAAGAAATCACAAAGAAGACTTCTTCCATCTCACAACCCTAGTTGCTGGGTTGTGGGAGATCCATAGAGGACATCATTGATAGGACATCACTGATAATCTCAGGCTCACACTGTATAAAACACAGAGAAACTCAAGGCTTCATAAAGGGCAGAGATTAATAATACGCTCTCTGAGAAAATCTAATTGGCATGCTGATACACTGAACACCACATGAGGACTGCCAAACTAAATTATTGTGGAAAACAACAGCTCTAGCAGATAAATTTCACTCTGAGACTCTTCTAAAAGGTATGCCTGCATCTTTTGATTAATTGACTTCTAATGCTTTTAAAGGAGTCATACTGCATGCTGAGGAGAGCCCATCATAAGCATTGGAAGGGAGATGGCCTTTCAAATTTATTTCTTGACTTTTGCCCAGTTGTTAAAGAAACAATATTTTTTCAGGACTGCATTGGCTAGGAAGCAGAAGTAGCAGTGCAGGAAGCAGCAAATAGTTTCCTGTTTTATTTTTAACCTGTCCCTTCACTTATTTAACAACTTAATGATATGTCATAAAATAATATTATTTTCCTTTATTTTTGGTTTTATTTTAGCTGTACTATAAAGTGATGTCCAAAATAAGCACTGGGAAAAATCTGCTTCTGCTACCACTTTCTAGAGCTGTGCAAGCTGTACAGGCTCTCTTTTATGACTGCTAAGCAGCCTTGCAACTCCAGCCTTTTTTTACAAAACAACTCATCTCCCTATCTGGAGGCATTTGTGTAGGTACTAGATTTAGTTGTCAGAACAGAGTTTTGTTTACATGATCAAGTGATTCACTGTGTATTTGTTGACATCAGTGTTACCAAGGGATTAGGGATTCCAAGACACAGGGCTTCTGATCTTCCAAGAGACATCCTGTATAACAGTCCCCTCAGAGAGCAGAAGGGTCAGCTGTAAGTTTAAGCCACTTTGATGCAATAGTAAATTCTCATCTCTTCTGCACTGAAACAAGACCGTGCAGTTTAGCTCAGAAGGCTGCTGAGATTACAGTAGCTTCCTTCCTTTACAGGAGGCCCTTCTGTCTTGAAGTTATTATCAGGAAAAACAGAAAGTGATGCAGAACTATAAGGTGTAAATAACAGTGTAATCTCTATGACTTAGAAAACTCAAAATAATTTTAACCACTTCTTTGTAAGTCTGAATTGACCCGTTGTGGAAATACAAGAAATAAAGTGTAAGCTGCAATAGTAGCACTAGTTGTGCTAGTTCAGTGTAAGCTGAAATTTAATTAAAAAAAAAAAAAGGAAAATGGAGAATTGTATTGTTTGCTAATTTATACCTTAAATAACTTCAGTGGGACTGGATGTGGTACAGCTTCCCCTGCGAGGAAGAAGCAGACGGTTCAGTCACTTCCTGATTTCGCCTGAAAGCCAAGGTCTGCTAGGGACAGGCTGGCCTCCCTCCAGCATTACGCCTCCCTTGGGTGCATTTTTGCCGTGCTCAAGTTCTGAGGCTGGAGAAATCCCCTGACTTGTAGTTTGTCCCCTCCATTGACCAGATTTTCCTTCTTTTCTCTTCTCCTTCTGTTAAAGCAGATATACTGTACCAGGCCACACAGTGGTGTTCATTGCAACAGACATACTGAATCTGCAAGGGTCTGATTACAGCTGGACAACTATTTCACTCTTCTGCAGGATTGCAGGAGTAGCAGATCTGTGCACATTGAATGTTTCGCTCAGTACTGCTTTGAAATCACAGCTTTCCTTCTTGGTTTGGTCCCCAAACTATAAGAGTAGTTACAGAGCAGGAAATAGGTGGGGAAATACTCCATGGCTTTTTACACTTGCTTTGCACAAATTAAGATGCTGGCATGTGGAAGAGTAACTCATTGTCCAGTTATTGTCCACAGTATGCATCCATTCTTCAACCACAAGTGACCTACTGCATGCTTTTCTTAGCAAACAGCTTGAAAACATCTGGTTTTGAGTTGCCGAAAGGACATAAAGGTTACATATATGAATCTGCATTCTTGGGAGTGATGGTGCACTGTGAATCCCTCACTTGTTTCCAGGGGTGGCAAGTGCAACCTGTTCCCTTTCACACAGAAAGAAGTGCTTATAGGCTCTGAAAATTACGTTGCCAAAACTGTGCAGATTGAAGTATAACATGAAGGTACTGGGTGCTTGTACCAAAGAGGAGAGGAGAGAAAAGGAAAGGAGGGGTGAAGAGTAAAGAGAAAGGAAAAGGAAAGAAGAAAAGATAATGTTCCTTTTTAAAACTCTTATTTTCCTTGAGTTTCTCTCTTGTGTGCTTCCCTGGGACTTTTCCCACCTTCAGTCAGTCAGTGAAACCAGCTCATCCACTCATCTTCATCACCATGCAATTTTTCAACAGGATTAGAAAAGGCAAACTGTTTTTAAGATAAATAATAAAACCAACCCTTTTAAGATATTGTTGTTGCTTATTTTCCCCAGTGGATATAAAAAAAATAAAAAGAACTCCCCCGAGCAGCACATTTGAGAAGCTGGAATGCTTTTAAGTGCAACAGATTAGAAGGGGTGCTTAGACATAATGTCCAGCGCTCTTTAAAAATAACTCCTTGGGGGAATTTCTACATAATTCTTCATGATTAAAAACTTTACAATTTGCTGCAGTAAAATTAAAATTGCTTTATTACATCAGTTGTTGAAGCAGCCTTCTGTTATGCTGAGCCATCTGACTGCTGCCGTGTTTCCCTCTTCTGTTCCACTGGCCCGAGGAGAACTTGTCCTAGAGCTATTGTAATGGTCTAGTGAATAAGATCAAGTCTTCAGCTATGTAGCTACTTGTTGCACAGACTTTTTATTAACCTCCTTCCTTCACTTTGTTTAGGGAAATAATTCTCAGTGAGGGAACAACAGCCTGCAGTTAGGGATTACTGGGAAGAGCAGGATGGCAGAGAGAGAGGGGGGACAGCTTGTGTGGCTCTTGTCCTTCTCCAGCTGCCTTCCCATCCTCCTTTAGCTAGGCACAAAATTCAAACGCTTGATGTGAGGGCTCACACACAGCATAGTCCCCAGATCTGGGTAAGAGTTGGATCCAGCCCTGCTTGTGTTTGTTATGCGTTGGTGACATTCATTATTAATAATTTATGCACTGTATCATAATAAATGTGGGGAAAAAGGTGTAGCAGCAATAAAAATATATTCTGATTAAATGCTTTCTGTCTGTTACCTAAAAGGCATACATTGTAAATAAAGCCTTCTGGTAGCATGAAAGAGAAGGTGAATGTGAGCAGTCAGAATAGATTTACCAAAGGTAAATCATGCATGACCAACGTGATTACCATCAGTGGACTCCATTTGTGGTTTCTGAGGTAAAGAAATACCAACAAAGATTGGAAAGGACTGCTCAAACTAAGATAAGTAGAACTCCAAATAGTCAAGACGATAAAAAAATGAACAAATGAACAAATGTCTTATAAATTCCAAAGGTCAGTGCAATTTGCTCCTGTATTAGGAATGTTTATGGAGGATAACTTTGTAAAAAGCTTCCTGTATCTCTCAGGAAGCTACTGAGATTGACAGCAGCACTGCACACTGTGTTTATGACTAGTTGTCTTAATTCTCAAGCTATCTCCAAAGGTATTGCCTAAGATATGTAGTCAGCTTTCTGCCAGCAACCTTTGGCCAAATGGTCAAGTGGGTACTCAAATAATAGGAAACATATGAAGGGCTGAAAGTTTGAAGTGCAGGACAGATTTTAAAGGAAAAGGGAGAAGTAAAGATGGGAGGTCTTACACCTCTTCTACGAAGAAAGGTTTAGGGTCGGGTTTATTTAGCTTGGAGAAAAGAAGGCTGTGGGAAGACCTTGTTGCAGCTTTCCAGTACTTGAAGGGAGCTCACAAGCAGGAGGGGGACAAACTTTTTAGACAGTCTGATAGTGATAGGATAAGAATGGCTTAAAGCTAAAAGAGGGGAGATTTAGGTTAGATGTTAGGAAGAAATATTTTACTCAGAGGGTGGTGAGGCCCTGGCACAGACTGCCCAAAGAGGTTGTGGATGCTCCATCCTTGGAGGCATTCAAGGCCAGGTTGGATGGGGCCCTAAGCAGCCTGAGCTGGTGGGTGACAGCCGTGCCAATGGCAGGGGAACTGGATGATCCCCTCCAAACTAAGTCATTCTGTGATTCTATTATTACCAATAGACCCAAGTAGTAGACCCAAGATACCTAATCTCTGCTCTCAGCAGGAGTTCAATACCTCAACATCCAATTTTATTCATTTCTTCCAGAAACTGTTTCATTATACCTTCATTTCTACCTCCATGAAAGAAAAAAAAGAAAAAAAAAAACAAAAACAGGAAAAATAATAACAGCTACTGCAAAACAGAAACAAAGAAACAAACTAAAAGCCTTTTTAAAGACATGCACACAAATAAGAAGGACACAATCCTTCTCTACACTTGTCAATCTCTATTAGCACATGCATAATTCAGACAAGTAGTTTGTGTTTGTAATACAAATTCTCTGGGATTTAACAAAACAAACAGTACTACCTATATTGAATTGGGTCTTGACACTTTGAGACATTTGCACATGTGATGTCACTACTCCTGTCAGCAGCAGAGGTCTTGAGGAACAATAAGCACATTTTGTCCATGAGTTCACAGTAAAAGTAATTTATGTCTCTGTCATTGCTGGAGTGTCTCTAGATACAATCATTGAAGATGATCTAGGAGAAAACAGATTACAACATATACTTTTGAGGAAGTAAAAGCTTCTGTGGCAGTCCAGAAGTTCTCTTTTGGTACCTTGGAAGACATATGATACCAAAAAAAACACATTTAAAACATAATAGGTCAAGAAAAAAGGAACCACAGCCTTTTTCTTATGGTTGTAGCATATTATTGTGGAATGGAAAGGCTCATAATAGAGCATGCCATGGTCTCATTCCAGCCATAATTAGCAATAGCATTTCAATTCCTTCAATATAATGTATTTTAGATTATCATGACAGTATCTATATCCAGTTTAGCAGTATAACTTGGTCTGCTTTTATACAGTGGGATAAAGTTGGCATCACATCTAATAACTATTTGCTCAAATTATTAAACTCAAGTCCAAATATATTTTAGTGATTCTTTTATTTTATTTTTTGTAAACTAATGATTTTACAGGTTTTTTTTTTTTGTAGGTTTTTTTTTTTTTTTTTTTTTTTTTTTGGTGCATTTTAGATGAGGTGGTATAGACTGCTTTAAAATGTAACTATTTCATACCAAATATTTTTAAAATATTCCTTTACATTGTGCTAGATATAAGACTAATCTGGAAGGCTCTGATGCATAAATAAGAAAATCAGATATGCCTCAAATGAAGGCAAATTTTGTATTGAAGTGGTGTGGATTTGCATTCAGGACCAATTAAGGAACGATGCGTACATGTCTATGCCATAACTCTTCAGTATTTCCTCTGGAACAAAATTAGTCCTGACTCACTGACAATTATTATTAACACACATAAGCAAGAGCGAAATGGGATTGTAATGAAAAAATGTATCTGATTAGGTTATCCAGTTTCCAGTGAGGAATTTAGTGGCGCCCCTGTAATAAAGATGGAATGGCATTTCAGCTGGCCCTGGCTCAGGACTAGTGCCGGCTGCCCATCTGGCAGAAAAGTGATAAAGCAGCAACAGCTGCTAAGGGGTATGGAGAAATTAATTTGAAGAGGTATGCATGCCTGAAGGAACTGCTTAAAGAAGTAATAGTAGCCTGGTACCCCATGGCCATAAGCAGAATGCCAGGAAGGAGACAGTGGAGGAAGGAAAACAGATGGACCTCCTGCTGTTATTGACTGGGAAGAGGAAATAAAGGATGATGTTAAGTGTTACTATCAGGACCAAACATAATAGTGAAAGCTAGTACTTTCCTACTGATGAAGCGGTATGAGATATCTTAATGTAAGTAAAGAATGTTATGTCAAGAAGGAATACAACCTTAGAACTGTGATTTCAGGTCATTGTAAACAAACTGTAAGAAATAAGAAGAAATTTTGGGGAAGTTCTCTTGTACAAACCTTCTTTTAAAAAAAATAACTTTTCATTTCTAACTTGTTAACAGAGGAAAAGAACTCACAAAAATTTAAATTTTTATAATTGGAGAAAAGGGCTCCTAGGATTTCAAATCCCAGGTTTGGTATTAACTACCTTTCATCTAATTGAACCCCTCTGCCTTATTTCTGATCACAAGAAGTAAACAATCCAAACATATTACCTCCTACAGAGAAGATTCATAAAGACGGCCAGCTCAGTGTTGGGGAAAGTTTTTAAGGTGCTCTTTCAACGGAGAAGAAACTACTAAGTTAGGACTTACATGGCTCATATAATAGTTTGTGTTACTCTGGGAAAAATAATGTGGACTGTATTTTGTAGCTGTGAACATTGTCCTGGGCTATCTTTGATATGCTGTAGATGGATTTATTTTCTAAGAGCAAAACTGGATTTGCAGGCTTCTTGTTTGATATGATGACTTGGAAAGCACCTTATAGCAGATTCATTCAAATGTATAATGTGTTTGATTCAATGTATGTGTATTTTATAAAGGTAATTTTAAGTGCTCCAAGGGAAAGATGGAGGCAACGAATCCAATGCAAAATGCTTACATAGTGTTTTGAGGATGCAAAGTACAGGAGCACCAGACAGTTGAAAGATTTGTTGTGGTCCACTGAAAACTGCTGAAAGTTGAAACTGTTTAAATAAAGTTTGAGAAGCAATGGTACAGGGGGCTTAAAACCCCAAATAGACACCCTCACAAAGTCCAAAGCCAGGTAAAGATTTGGGCTGAAGAAGAGATGAGCTGTAAAAACTTCTGGGTGCAGTCAAGTTTTGTGGATATCTGTGCCAAAACATGTCTACCAGTGACGTGTGCCTTTTCTGTTTGTATACTATGTATATATGGAGAGCATCTCCTGTTGTGTACAATATTCCTTTGAGTTTTATTCACTGCAGAATGCAGAGTTTTGCCCAAGATACTGTAAAAAGGGGGCAAACCAAAATGCCTCCTTATATTACTAACATTCATGTGCTGCTAAGCCTTTGCAAGATCAGGTTTAGTGTCCTTTGTTTGTTTGTTTTATCTAATATCACTTTACTAAATAACCTTAGTTTGAACACATGCTGTGGGTTATCAGTGCAAGAGCTGTTTAAGTCGATTTTAAAGTCAATAAGCAGTTTCAACATGTCTGTTTGAACACAGCTATTCTGCCTCTGCTAACCCTGGTAAGAGATGCTGTTTGGTAACATTTGTTCCAAAAGTCCATGCACCTGGCCTTGCGCTTGCATAAGCTGTGTGCCTTATAGTGATTCACTCAGTACGCAAGTTTCATATTTAGCAATCACATTAATCTTAATTACTGTGTGCAAGGATGTCTCAGTCTTAGAGGTTCCTCTTCATTATGGGAAAGCTGCTCTCAAGACCAGAAAAGGGGATGTGGAGGTTACCCTGCAAAGAGCACTGCTGGGGCTGGAGAGAGAAACACAGCCCTGTCCTTCTTCTTGTTCTTGTAGCCTCTCCTGTATAACTCCATTTAAGCAGTACTAACAGGCATTTCTGTATTTACAGCACCTCTTGTGCTGAGAGGGTAGAAAAAAAGTCTTGAAAAGAATACATGGCCCTTTTTCACATGCTTTTTTTATCAACATCTTCTCTTGAAGTCCTGTCATCTCTCATTCTCTCATCTATCCATCATATTTGTTTGTATTGTGTGTCTATCACCTATGCTGCTTGAAATGAAGCACTGCTCAGGAGTTCTTGATTACTTGCTAAGCCTGCCGAGGACTTCTGAATGCTTCTGAAGAAAGAGAGGCCACTCCAAGCGTTTGGCAAAATCTTTATTGTGGCTCTCATGGTTGCGTGCCATCTCTGCTCTCAGCTGCCAGACTGCAGACAAAGCAGGAAAGAAGTGGAGTCTTCTGCACTTTCTATTTCTCAGTCTCAGCACTTAAGAGGTGAGATCGCTTAGAAGAGACTGGCAACCATTTTCCAAACTCAGTCGTAATTTGCCTCTGTTTTAAACAACACAGCAGCCTACCAGACCTTGACTTCTGGGGCTACTAGTTCAGGTGCTTGTTCACATGGGGATAGGATCATAATAATTAGAATGGGAAGCAAATTAGGCATCAAATCATGTTTTCACTGGTATCTAATGGAGAATATAAATGTTCCCTCAGACAAAGTTTGAAACTTATTAGTTTGACCATCAGGAATCTAAGAAAAGTAAATATTTTAATAGCTGTACTACAACCAAGCTTGTAAACATGTAGATTGATAACCATGCTTTGTTGCAGCAGTAGTGCCTGCTATAATATTACACTTTCAACAAGAGTTCTGCTATTGATTTTAAAAGTTGGAATTCTTTCAATCCTCATTCTTCTTCAGAGGCATAAAAACAGCTCAGTGTCTGCAGGCATTTACCACACTGTGGTTTTTCAGATAAAGAAGTAACAACAAAGATGGGAAAGAGCTGCTCAAACTTTGCTATGTAAAAGATAATTATAAATCAAGACAACATAAAAAAAAAATTAATCCCCTGAGCTTCTTTCTGATCTTTGACTGCTGTAACCGAGATCAATAGCCTGCTTTATACCAACAAACTTTTAAATGTTTGTTTATCCAACCACAAACTCAAATACGATGTTCTGCTTCAGCGCTGTCTTGAAGCTAATGTTAAAGCTGCTTGACAGTGCTTAACAGCAAAACTCAGTCAAATATTACTATGCTGTTAAGTCACTGGATCTTGGGTTAATTTTTAATGTCAAATACTTTTACTAAAACCACCAATCCAAAAATATTCTGAAAAACTGACCTCCAGTTGATAATCTGCTAGAGCCCTATCCTTGCCATGGAAACAGCAGAAGTGCAATCTGCTTTGCAGTCTAGCATGCTTTAAAAGGAGATAGATATATATTTCACACATGGGATTGGATTAAGTGTTCCAGATGTATCAAAATGAATGTGATAAGTTGTTGAAACAGATCAGCATATACTGCTAGAAAGCTACGAATGTGTGGGAACACAATATTAAGCATATGCTAACATGACCGTTTTCCTAAGCTCCCCCCATTTACGGCATCCTTATTTATAGTATACATTTATATACGTTTCTTGTTTTAGCCACTTTTAAGTGAAGAATAGACTCCATGTAAACAACCTCACTAAATTACTTTATTGAAACAATTCCTATTTCTTAAATATTCTTTGCTCACCATGCATTATTTCATGACATCCAAAATCCATTTTGAAAGAACACCTTCAAAACAAAATAGCATTTCTAAACATTAGTGTTCTCAAGAACTGCATCAGATGTTCTGCTGCATGAAAACACAGATTCCCAATTTGTGGCCCCAGTAAAAGTAAGTAATCCCGTGGTTATCATATTGAGGTACATCCCACCTTTGCACAGTGCAATTTGGGAAAAGAATACAAATGTAGTATGTGGCATTTTTTCTACAGCTTACCATTTCCTAGGGCTGCCCATGCTCACCCAGTCCTCAAGACAAATTCTGTGATTTCCAAACTTCAGGCTAGCTACACCACATTGCACCAATTGCCCCTGACTAACGTGTTTTTTTTTTTTTTTTTTTTTTTTTTTTTTTTTTTTTTTGGCAACAAAGCAGTTCTGTCATGGAATGAAAAATACATGGAAATTTATTCTGTTAACATAAGGATATCATTTTGCAAGGAAAAATCCCACGTGAGTTTTTAAGATGAATTACTATAAATTTTCCATTACTGAAACAGCTGAAAGCAGCTATAAATGTACCAAACATAGAGCTATATGTTTGTTTTACATGTAGGAAAGTATTTCTCATCTACTTTTCTGGGCTAGAACACTCTAAGGAGTATAATCCTGTAAACTATCACAAATTTCCATAGTTCCACTACAGTGGGCTTGTTTAAAGTGTGTCAATATTTGTATATCATCTAACACTAGTGATGTCTCAGAATCTTTCCCTCAATGTAAATGTTTCAGCACCTTGCTTAATGCATTGAACTTTCTTTCATGCCTTATATATGGTTCTAATAAAATGTGGTTTGCTTTTTTTTTTTTTTTTTTTTTTTTGGTAAAATTGTTGTATTAACCAAATCTTTTATATTCAAACATGTATGACAATAAACACATTAATTTTTTGAGTTGTATGAGTTTTGACTACTGGAGTCAAAACCCAATTATTCCTAACATAAATTAGTCAATTTTGCAGCTCCTACGAAAAGACTTTCACATTAATTCTGACAGAATGAAGCAGCATGGAAGCTAATTGGAACTATGGTGCTTAACACTATCTTCTCAGAAAACTCCACTTCTTTCTCACAAACTGTAATTCAGAAATAACTATGAGAAGTTCTTGGCAGTTCATAACTCCGAATTATGTTGGTTTCTGAGTTGTGGCACAGTGTATCCTACTCCCCAGCTTCAGCACCCCATTCAGCATGGACCAGACACATGGGCCTAATCAAGTCATTCCTTCATTTGAATACCATGACTCACACACTTTGCTGCTTGTATTTCTGTGCTAATATTCCTTGAAATGAAAAATGACATAGAAGAAGCGGACTTTCAGAATGCAGAAGAGCATTCCTTGGATCAAGGACATACTCTAGCTCTATAACATGGACCTGGCAGAGCCCCACATGATGAAAATTCCAGCACAACCTATCTCATCATGAGAGCACCTCCCTAGAGAAAAATCTTTTCTTGAAGCAGAATAATCATCTGGCTGTCACCCAGCACTCCTCAGGCTTTAGACTGACTTGCTGGCAAATACCAAAATAAAATATAGAGACAGGGAGGAATTTAATTCAAACAAGTTTATAGAGAACCCAAGTACCTCCATCTGAGAAAGAACAGGAGTAGTTCCAGTTGGGGCAACTATAAACTTTTATATCGATTACTTCTTTAGAGGGCCAGAATTGTTCTTTTAAAGAACAGGTTAGACAGCATTTGCTGGAAATTACTAAATAATTAACTTTCTTGGAAGAAAAAAAAAAGCCAAACAAAAAGCACTATCTTTTGGAGCACAAAGTGTTCCTCCAGGAGCTCAAGAACTTGCCTTATTTTATTTTTCCAACATGTAGTGATTGGTCTATTAAATAACTGTTTTTTTCTTTACAGATCTTGCCTTGCTTATATCACCAGTGCACTGCCATTGCATCACCCACAGTATGGGAACACTTCATGATTCACTGACTACTAAGTATGAAAGGTGGACCATTTTTTCCAATAGCTGGCTGCTTTTCAAGGGCGCAGCTGCTTTTTGCCCCCTGCAGATGGTAAGCAGGCAGGCATGCTAGCAGGACTCACAGGAGCCAACTGTGACCTTGCCTTTGTGGCTGTTGGCTCTGCCGGCAGGAAGTCTCTGCTGGATGCCTGCTGAATCCCTGTGGTCTCGCCAGAATGTTTATCCATGAAGCTGCAGCTCCTGCTTCATGACCATGCTCCATGTCACCCACAATCTGACTGTGTGCTCTCCTTGCGTCCTGAGCTGTTGCTCCAAGGATCTGTAAAACGACAAAATTAACCTTTTGTGGGGGGAGCAGGTAATGGATGAGACAAATGAATTCCATCCTTCATCTTCCTAGGAACAGTAGAAGAATCTCCACTAAGGTACTAGATAAAATAGGTTGAAATCTGATGTCAGCACTGCCACTTTGATGGACCATTGTGTTCCTCATACCCTTTTGTGGAGCCTTTCAGATCTGCTTTTCGCAGTTACAAATACAGAACTCCATAACGTGGAGGAGTGGCAGCAAGGGATCCACTCCAGCTCTGAGCACAGGGTTATACTCTTTACAGAGAAAAGTAGGAAGCATTAAACATACAATGTGATTGATTTCATTGATTTCTCCACTCAGGCTTTGTCACTGTACATGGAAGCAGCCATACTGAACAGAAATATACACAATCTGAACCTACCTGTCAGATATAAGTGCTCTTAGTATAAAAGCAGAAATTAATATTGTCCTCTTGCTCTACCAAATGTACCTTATCATCTGCCCATCGTTTGCTGAAATGCCCTGCTGAATGTGTAAAGAGGCCCATCATCCTGTACCAGCAGGGATGCCAAGCTTTCTTGCCATTATTATTATGGATATACTGTGTTTGCATTGTGAATAAAGAGCTCACACAAAATCAAATGATTGCTTTCAGATACAGATAAGAGAAACAAATAAACACACAAAAACAACCAGCGCTGATTGTGCTGTATATTTGTCTGCAGCTTCCCTGAAGCCAGGATGGCTTCACTCAGCTGTCACTTCCCTAGGTTGATTTGTGGGATTGTGCAGGTTTTCTAGTGGCATAGTTTGCAAGTGAATGCATCCATGGCACGTTCTTCAAGACACATTCTTCATATTGAGATCTGGGTGGCTTTTTTTATTTAATCATCCTTTAACCTTTACAACTCCCACACATTCTCATTGTATATGTGCTTGCAAATTTCCCAGCAGAAGAATTAAACTCCACTGGAGCATACTGTACTTTTAAATGCTGTGAAGAAAACAGAACCCTTTCCGCATTGTGCTGCTGCTATCATTAGTAACACTGGGACAACAGAGACCTGTGAGAAGAAGCGTGGCTTCTCACACCCTCGGAAGAATGCCTTTGCTGCTTATTCAGGCCTATCCATTCTTTCTAGCAGTGGCTCAAAATTCAAACGCAAATCATCCCAAAGCATTCCTGAGCCCAGGGGTGCAGGATGAGTGGCCAGGTGAGCCAGGCTGCCCCACTTTCCGCAAGCAGTGTGTGGTGACCGAGCACAACACCGGAGTGCCCAGACCCGGGGCTGCCACCTGCACAGCCTGTCAACAGATCAACAGGTCAACAGGTCAACAAGCCAACAGCCCCAAGCTGGGGGCTTCACTGTCACCCCTCAGCCCCAGGCCCAAGTGCTGGCTGGCCGGGGTTTCTCTCACTTCTGGAGATGCAAAAAACGGGATGTTTGTGGAAGAGCATCGAAGCACGGGAAGACGGGGTGCCAACGCGCCACTGGGGACTGGGGACGACCGGGCAGACAGTGTTGCCTCAGCCTCCACTCTGGTGACAGACAGCCACTCGGTATCAAGCACCGTCGCTCACTGCCCCTCGGTTAAGCCGCTTCCCCAGATAAGACGCTGTGAGAGCGGGGCAGCAAAGCGGCGCGGGCGGGCAGCGCGGCGTCGTCCCACACAGCGTCGCCGCACGGAGGCACCGCCCCGCCACCGCCGAGGCGCACCCCGCCCGCCGAGGAGCGGGGCGGGCCGGGGGCGGGCCGCGGGGCCGCACCGAGCCCCGCACCGGAGCAGGGCGCTGACGCCGCCGGAGCGCAGCCTCCTCCCCCATCCGCTGCGAGCGGCGCCCGCGCTGCCACATCGGCACGGCCGCTCCGCCAGGCGCTTCCCGGAGCAGAGCGGGAGCCCCCGCGCGCCGGGAGATGGAGCTCCGCTGCCGCGCTTGCTGCCGCTGCCGCCCGCCGGGACCCGCGCTCCGCCAGGGCCGCCGCTGCGACTGCCGGGCCGGGCAGCGCGGCGCCGCCGCCTAACGCCGCAGCCGAGGGGGAGGCCCTCCGCCCGCAGAGCCCCCTCCTTCCCGCCCTCCCGCCGCCGCTTCCCCGCCCCCGCCCGGCGCTCGGCGCTCGGCCGGGCTCCGCCGCCCGGAGCGGGCCATGGCGGGGCGATGAGGGAGCGGCCGCCCCTGCCCGCAGGCTGCGAGGGGAGGCGGGGAGCGACGGGGCCGGGCGGCTCGGGGGGATGTGGGGCGCGGGGGCCGCGGCGCTGCAGCTGCTCTCCCGGGCCGTGAGGCAGGGCGCCCGGCAGGAGCTGGGCCGCTGGCTGTCCCGGGCGGCCGGCACGGCGGCGGGAGGCGGCGGCGACCCCGGCGGCTTCGTCCCGGCGGAGGCCGGCGGGCTGCTGCTGGGGCCCTACGCGGAGCAGGGCGGGCTGCCGCCGGCAGAGCTGTTGCTGTGCCCGCTGCCCGAAGCGGGCGGCGGCGGGCCCGGGCTGGCCGAGGCCCGCGGCTGGCGCTGCTCCTGCTGCCTGCTGGGCACCTGCTGGTGCAAGAGCTGCCTGAGCGTGTGCGTCCTGGCGGCCCTGTGCTTCGCCTCGCTGGCCCTGGTGCGCCAGTACCTGCGCGACCTGCTCCTGTGGGCGGAGAGCCTGGACAGCCTGGCCGGCGTGCTGCTCTTCACCGTGGGCTTCATCGTCGTGTCCTTCCCCTGCGGCTGGGGCTACATCCTGCTCAACGTGGCCGCCGGCTACCTCTACGGCTTCGTGCTGGGCATGGGGCTGATGGTGCTGGGCGTCCTCGTCGGCACCTTCGTGGCGCACGTGGCCTGCCGGCGGCTGCTGGCCCGCTGGGCGCTGGACAGGATCCAGGGCAGCACGACGCTCAGCGCCGTCGTCCGCGTGGTGGAGGGCGGCAGCGGGCTCAAGGTGGTGGCCCTGGCGCGCCTGACGCCCATCCCCTTCGGGCTGCAGAACGCCGTCTTCGCGGTGAGTCCCGGCCGCGGGGAGCCGTGGCCCTGGGTTTCTTTGGCGGCTGGGAAACGGCCCCCTGCTCGCCTCTGGCGGCCGCCCGTCCCTGTCGAGGCAGGTTCTGAGGGACGTTGTTCAGTGGCATTAGTCTGCTCTCGGACTTTCAGGAGTGTTAGAAAGATGCATCAGGATGCTCTGTAGCAAAATGCGCAGAAGAGCTTAGTGATTTTAGTGCACCTATGTTATCGAAGCGATTAGAGTGGAGGGCAAGTTGTATTTTTGGGCAGCCTTGCCTGAGCTGCTCTTTATGCTAGTTAGTATAAATGTTTGTCCGCTGCCTTCTTTCCAGTACAAAGTCCTCATATATGAAAGGGGCAGCCTGTTTTGGGCAGAGCAGTCAGGTGCAGATTAAGAGCTGTGCAGTACACCGCCAAAAGTAAGCTGAATTTGAGCCTGGTGAACACTGGTTTTTCTTCCCTACTTCTAGACAAATATGCCTACCTAGTTTATTATTTTAGAGATACAGTATTGTAAGATACAGATGTAAGTAAGGAAGGACATGCGGTACACTTTCTTGAGCTCATGCTGGTGATGGGGTGATATGTTACTTTACAGCATGGTCAAATAAAACACAGTACTCAATTTTTAATTGAGAACGTGTAACATGAACTACTACGTTACCAAAAAATAGGTGTTGCATCAAATCTGGGAATTCAGAACTGTTTCTCACTGAGAGTGAAGTTTCAGCTAAGTGTGGAATTCAGAGTTCTATCAGTGCAGACTTAGCTATGCTGATTTTTTGAAATCTGACTTATTTCAAATTTAAATCTTCAAATGCAAGGGGTTTTTTGTGTCCTAACCATCCACCCGTTTCCTGTGTTCAGAGCTCATGCAATGATTTCGAGATGATTTGTTCTTAATAGTAAAAAACAGTAAATCTTGAGAAAATGTAAACATCTTGAATTTTCCAGCAGTCTTGTTTATGCTTGTTTTATTTGTGCATGTTCATAAGTAAACTGAAAAGAAAATGAAAGGGAATGTAGGAAGTGACAATTGAGGTCTAGGGACAAGGGGTAGCCTTGAGGTGAGAGAGGATGGATGGGTTTCTCCAAGCCCTTGTTTCATGATGTGCGTTTTGGGAATTGCAGGGGAATGTAGAGAGGGAAGGAGGGAAGGGAGTGTTTTGGCATTTGACGAGTGACAGGATCACATATCTCCAAACTGTGTTAAGAAAAAGTTTTTTTTTTTTAAAGAAACAGGAATTTGTTCATTTCTCACCAGCCAGTCATTTAAGCCTTGCTTCTTAAGTCCATTCTGCAGCTGTTTGTGGAAGCACTGAGTGTTTGCAGCAGTGGAATAATGTATTCACGTGCCTTTCTAGAAGACCTAGAAACCTGTAAGGTGAAAGAGTGTTTGTATGTTTTTTAAGTGGGTTTCACATATTTGTTGGTCCTCTAGCATGCCGCCAGCATGGCCAGGGCAGTGCTGATAGCCCCGACTGAAGTGTTTGTTCCCCTTTGCAGCTCTGACTGTTTTGAAGGTAGGTCTGTAAGGAGGCACAGCGTGCAGGTTATGACCTCATCCAACTAATGGGTCTCTTGTGCTAGGATTGTGTGATCTGATTATCTCCAGTTCCTGGTGTAGCTTAGATCAGAATTCATAAATTACTTTTTCCTTTCTGAGAGGACTGTTGTGTGGAAGATATAAGCATACTAGAAATGTTAGTGCCTGAATGTATGTCTCTGGTTTCAGAAATAAGTGAAATATTTCTGGAATACTTCTCAGTGAAGACTTTCAGAGGTGTTACGTGCTTTGCAGCCATGTGCAAGCTGCGTATTTTCTTTGTTGGGAAGTTGATAGCTATAATTCAGTTTCTTGTATTCTGCACTTTTTTTTAATTTCTTGAGAACAAAAAAAAAAACATTGGAATTGTCTTCTGCTCTCAGTTTCCAAACCTGCTTGATCTGAAACATGTGGATTCATAAATTCAGGGGAGAGAATCCCCCCCAAAGGCATGTGATTCCCAAACAGCATCCTGATATAAAGTGTGCTTTTTGACAGAATGAACCAAAGGGGTCAGCTGTAAAGAATGCACCAAAGTTTTATCAGACAAAGCCTATCCAAAGCTCAGTGGGAGAGTTTCTGGCTAATGCTCCCGTTACCACAGTAGTTAGTTCTTAGTTTATTTTAATATATTGCTGTAGCCTGTTACGCAGTTGCATTCATGCTTGCTTTGGGATTTCACTGTTATTTTTTCTGACGTGAGCGCTCCCTAGATACAGAGTCCTGTTAGTCTCTGTCAGTTTCGCATTGCGGACTGCAGTTAGACAGGTGAAGTTTTATAGAAGGAAAAATAAGCTGTAGGTTTTACTGAAAATTTGTCAGGTTACTTAGCAATGGACACCATCTGTTTCCTGACCCTTCTGGGGGAAGGATTGCCAGCATAGATCTAAAATCCACAAATAAAATCTTCCTTTCCTCTTCTTAGGTTTCATCCTAGTGGAATGCAGAAGGCACCATCCAGCACGTTCATTGGCAGCCCCTCCTTCACTTGGAAGCAGTCTCTTTTGTGGCCCAGTTACTTTAGGACAGATCAGAGTTGCAAACGTGTGCCTGTGCTGCTAGTGTCCTTAATATATATTCAGAAATGAAAAAGGTGCCTAGGAGTGTTAAAATGGTTTTTGGAAGTTTCCCAGTTCCATTAGATTTAATGACAGTGTCCTACTTAGGAAATCTTGTCCCAGTGCTAGCATTTCAGAGACTTTTAATAGCAGTTCCTTCATTCCCTTGGCAATAAGGGAAGTTTCAGTTGTGCATCCTTATTACATGGCCCAAATTACTATTTTTTTTTTTTTAAACAAATCTTTTGAAAGTATCAGTCAAATATGAAGTTCTTATGTGATTGTGTAGTGCTTTTTCATTACAAACCTACATTAAATTTGCACATAGTGAGAAATCTATTACTTGTATTACTGCTATATATTTAAGTCCATGAGAACTGTCATTTGCAGAGTGAAGATTGGAATCACCTTATTGGATCTTGTTCCAGCAAATTACTTGTAATGCTTCATTGCATTTTCCTCTTCCACTGCCCTTCCTTCCCCCCAAAACTTTCCATTGATAGTGCTTAGAGCTGCAAGAATCCGACAGTGTGACTCTCAAAGTAATCAAAGTTTATTTTAAGAATAATATGATGAAGTGAGTAACTTTGCTGCTATTCTTTTGTCTTCAACATTGTGTAAAACTTTCAAGGTCAGTAATCTTGTAGTCTCCCAGCGTTAGAAGCTGTTCTTAATTAGTACTTGTTTTATTATTATGTGATCAACTGAATTGTCTAGAAAATGCATCAGACCTTTTTCATAGTCATTTTATTTTTAACCCATTGTTTCCTTCTGATTTCATTTTCCTGCATAAATGTGTTTTGAACTCCTGGGTGTTGAATCTAAAATTTCTCAGTGGTTTCTGTACTGAGTTAGCTGTGTAAACTATACAAAGTAAACTGTCCCCATACTAATTAAGAACAGAAATTTCTTGGAAAAGAGCGGAAAATATCTTGAAATATTCGACATCTTTTATTTTTTCCCAGGAAAGATTAAGAAAAGCTATAGTTGTGTGTATTGTTTAGTTCATTAATCAGATTTGATACTAAATACCTTTGGCTGAGAATCTTCATGATGCCTGTCTACATAGGTTGCTCTGAAAGTAATGTCTCCTGTTTCCATGAAAATAAACTACAGCAGATACAAGAGCGCAATAACACAGTCTGATAAAGGAAATTCTCAGCTACAGTTCACTGTTTTTCAGCACCAGCATTAGATATGCATTTTTGCCAGGGATGAACAAGGGCTTACATGCTGCACTTGTTAAAAAAAAAAAAAAAAAAAAAAATCTATGCCAACAGAGTTACCCACTGTTTCACAGCTGCTGTGATGGTGTCATTGCTTGGAAAAGGTTGCCTATGTAGTCCATCTTTAATCAGCCCAAACAGGTGGAAGTCAGAAGATGCCAAATCGGGACTATATGATGAGTATGTTAAGACAGTCCAGCTGAGATTGACCAAGTGTTCCATGGTCTTCAGACTGGTATGAGGCCTGTGTTACTGTGCTACAGAAGAAAAGTTGGCTCCTTCTCTGGCCTGATTCTGGAAGTTTGAGCTTTCAGCTAAGTCTGTGTCATAATGTAATTATCAGATTTGATGGTTTGGGTTCCAGGAAATCCAGAAGAGTCACCGCTTTCCCATCTCAAAAGACAGTACTTATCACTTCAACCACTGAGAGCTGCACCTTGAATTTTTTCTTAGATGGGGAATTTGCATGTCTGTCATTTTGACTCAGGCTCGAAGTGGGGACAGCATGTCTCATTACCAGTAATGATGCAATCCAGGAAACTGTCACCTTCAGCCTCATATTGATTCAGTAGGTCTTGACAAACTTGCTTATGGTGTTCTTTCTGTCCTTGTGTGAGCATTCACGGGACCCACCTGGTGCAAACTATGCAATATTCCAACATCGCTACCACCATTTCCAATGCACTGATGGTCATATTCAGTTCTGTACACAGTTTCCATGTTGTAGTCTTAGAATTCGTGTGTGTGAGCTGGTGGAGATGCTCTTCATTTCGTGGTGTGACAGCAGTGTGTGACTGTCTGGAATGTGACTTGTCTTTCATGTCACTGTCACTACTTCTGAAACACCACCCACCGCCTCACAGTGCTCAACACTTCTTGGTCCCCATAACATTCGATAAACATCAAATGTCAACGGATGCCATTTTTTTCTGCATAGAAGAGTTCAGTGACACACCTTTGCTCCATGTGCACTTCTGTGTCAGATGCCATTTTGTCAGACTCCTCCTCTGCTGCCGTTTGTCAAATGGCAACAACATGTAACAGAATATTGGTGGGAAGGTTCAGCCTCTACTGCCATACCGCCACCATCTGCCTCTTCTCTTGTGGGCTAATTAATAGGAGACATTATTTTCAGAGCAGCCATTGTATATCTCTGTATAATTGGTATATATCTTAATGAGCTATGTAACTTCTGCTGCAGAGGGAAATTGTACCTGCCTGGGCAGCCACACTGCCATTCTGTTTACCTAGGTCATATTTAATACAGCAAAATTTTGAATGATTGCCTTTTGCTTCTGTATGTGTAAAACCCAAAGTAAACAGGCTATATTTGTATCAGTTTTTGTTTTAGGCTTTCAGTTTTGATAAAGTAATTTCTTCAAATTCTCATGAATTGCAGGGCTCTGTTCACCATAAAGAAGTAAATGTTTTAAATTAATTACATCCTTAGTTAAAGAGTTGCGCAGAGATGCTGTATAACGTAAGATGAAGCAAAATAAAATACAGTAAATTTGAAAAGACAAAATGAAAGCTAGCCACATACTGTTCTATCGTATCACTGCTGGTTCACTGACAGTGAACAGTTTAAGTGAAGAAACAAATCATTTTTATTTTCTGGCATAGATGCCCCATCCCTGAAGGTGTTCAAGGCCAGTTTGGGTGGAGCCCTGGGCAACCTGGTCTAGTATTAAATGGGGAAGCTGGGAGGTTGGAGGTTCATGGTCCTTGAGATCCCTTCCAGCCCAGGCCATTGTGTGATTTGGGGAAAGTAGTGTAGTTGGCTGTGCACGTGGATTGTATTGTCACGGTATATGGCTTCTTACACATTTCTTTTTAACTTAGGTTACAGATCTGTCACTGCCCAACTACCTGATGGCTTCTTCAGTTGGGCTGCTTCCTACTCAGCTCCTGAACTCATACTTGGGAACTACCTTGCGCACCATGGAGGACGTGATTGCAGAACAAAGTGTTAGTGGCTATTTTATATTCAGTTTACAGGTATGTGAAAACAATGGTTTTCATAAACTTTGAGATCAGTAATGTTGCTATTATGACTCTCTTTATGACTGTTTTGGTAAGCAGTGAGTATCGGATGCAGTCTTCAGTTTCAGTGTATATTTTTATCTCTTCAGTTTTTTGCTCATCTGCTGTACCAGTGAGATTTGAAGTAGAATTTAGCTTCTGGAGATAGTAAGGAAGCTTCACTCCTATAGCATTGCCACTTCAAGTAATTGGATCTTTACTTTGGAGAGTGTGTGCTCCTGGAAATGTGTATGAGGCGTACAAAGATTTGGCTTTGCAGGTTCTTCTTTTAGATTATATCACTTCCAGTCTAAAAGAAGTGGGCTGTAGAAGGTTTGCTTGTTCAAGTGTTAAGAGCTGTTACCTGGAGACATAATGACACGCTAGTCTGACGTAGCCAAGCTCTTGTAGTCTGAGAACTAAGCAACTGTGGTCGAGTAGCAGGGGATTTAGAAGTGTTTGATTTATAATGTTGCTATTATCACTAGGTTGTGTAAAGCCTACGATACTAATTTTTCATAGATTTGTGTGTAATGACTGCTTGATAACCCAGACAAATGAGTTTCCAATGTACTTGCTTTGCTTCAGTTTTGTTTTCTTCTGTTAAAAGTATTTAATTCTTTCATATTTCATGTGATACAAAACAGAACTTGGTGCTTTCCGAGTTCTGTCCTGTTACCCTCTGTAGTAATCTGCTGCTGAATTTTAGACCTGTTAAAGCACCCTTACAGTGAAGAAAATGGCCTCTCAGCTGTAAAGCAGTGTGCTTTGGGTTCTTAAATCCAGAACCTGTGCTATGTTCACTGCTGACATTGAGCACTCACAATTATGCTAGGTCTTTAGGTGCTGTAGAAATATAATATTACTAATGCCTCAATCAAAATACCCTATTTTTGCAAGGAAACAAGTTTGTGAGGTGTGTCTAGTACCTTTTCATGTGCTTTGCTGATGAAATAATTAGTCAGTAAATCCTGGGGACAAGCCTTAAGTCAAAGACTGTTGTAAGCATAAGGGTGAAGAATATATCAGAACAAGGTTATATATTAAAACCTCATCTGACTGTGTTGTCATGTCCACGCTGTGTTTGACCAGCAGTTGATATGGTTTGCTGATTTCTAGTTCATTCTGCAGTCATTTATCTTCCTCAGTGTTTACAATCACAAAGCTGATGTTTAACAACACTAATATACAAAACTAACTCCTCTTAACCCATCACTCTCCTGTAACTTGAACATTCTTAAACATTTATATGTAATTAAAAGGTTTAATGAAAAAGGCTTGAGTATTAAAATGCCTTTGTGATTGTCGAGTAAGCAACCTCAACAGATATGGTTGAAAGTCAGTGTTCACTTGATCAACTTATTTTTTGGTTGTGAAATGTTATTTTTATGTGTTAGAATCATAGAATCATTAAGGTTCAAAAAGACCTCTAGAATTATGTACTCCAGCTGTCAATCTGCCACCACTATTGCCCACTAAACCTTGATGCTCCATAGCTGGCAACTGTATGTCAAGAGAGATGGCATAGAAAGCCACAGAGCTGAACAGTTTTGCAGTTTTTTTCAGCTGGAAATTGAGAGATTTGTGAAATTTGGAGACAGCAGAGAAGAGTAGCAGTGTGGGAGTTAAAGCAAAGAACTGGGCTTTGTTCTGTCCAATTACAGACAATTCAATGGAAGAAAGGGGTTAGTAGCTTTTAGTGGTCTTTCCTTTTTTTTTTTTTTTTTTTGCCTTTTTTTTCCCTCCACATTAAGATTTCTTAAAATGACACTGTAGTGTTAGCTGTTGGTCAGGTAAGCACCAGCTGAAAGGGCTGAATGTCCAAATAGATGTGCTCGCCACCTTGACAACTGTACATAAGAGCCAACTGAGTAAGTCCATTAGTGGAGAAATTGCTTATGTTCTCCCAGGCATCTGTCTGGTGCTTTGCCGGGCTGTGTGGCTTTCATGGGACTTTGATTTAGTAAACAGCTGTAAAAATTAATCATACTTCATGGTTGCCAACGTATATGTATTTTTAAATGATTTATCTACGGAACCTGAGCCTGCTGGTAGTAGCATTTCTCAAACCTGTCAAGTTTAAATATTTGGGTAAGCTTTTAGAATAGGATTTTTTCTGTATGCTCAGAACATGTCTGCAAGTGTATATTTGACTCTTACATCACCCGCCTTTTGAGGCCTTTAATGAATAGCTTTTATCACAGTCAGTGGAGCGAGCTGCTCAGAGACATGGTGAGGTCTCCATTCTTGGATGTTTTCAAGACCTGATTGTATAGAAGTCCTGAGCAGCGTGGTCTGATCTGGCAGCTAACACCATTTTGAGCAGCAGGTTGGGCTCAAGACCTCCCATATGCCTTCCAGCTGCAATTATACTGATCATACTTGTTGCTGATTCTGGTTGGTTTCCTAAAGCATTTTTAAAAAAGGCAGAATAATTTACTTCTTTTAAAGGGACTGTCATTATGAGACAGCTCTATTTTCTTTGAAGATTTTATTTTTTTAAGGAGAATCTGTGCTGAAAACAGTAACCAATGTTTTATTGAAACTAAAGGCTGCCTCTGGGGAATGTAATCCATGCTAATGTCCTTGAACATGTAACTTCTAAGCAAAATGTATCCCAATTTATTCTTGTTAATTTTAGTGGTGAAACTTTAAAAATTCTTAGTAATACAATTCAGAGCAAAAAAACATAAACTAAAGTCCTACTTTTAGATAGTATTTCCTCCTTAAGAAAATAACAAGCATCCCCAGAGCCATCCTCCGGAAACCAAGTACAAGCTGCTGTAAGTTGTTCAGAAACTGTGGTTCTGCCCTGTTTTGTCCTGACCTCTGAGAAGCACAATAACACTGCTTCTTTCTGCTATCTTCCCTGCTAACAAGGGAAAGACAAGAGGTTTTATTTCCTTTTTTCTACATCATTCTACCTCTGCTGTTTGGCAAGTTGCTAATAACCATTGAAATGTTAACTTGTTATTCACTAGATACTGGAAACAGCTCTTGTGATTTCCATTGCCGTCAATCCATTTCTATGTGGAGTTATTTTTGCTAAGAGATTTTGCAAAGCGATTGCTTTCTAACAAGTATGTGAATGACAGTGGGAAGAAACAAACTATTTTTAATTCAAATTAATATTTAAGTTCTATAGAATGTCTTTGTGTTGGTATGCTAGCAGCAGTATGTGTTGACTTGTTTGTTAGTTCATTTCCCTTTTCAATATGTTGCCTTTGAAGCATTAAGTCAGAAGGTGCTTCCATGAGTCTTTACACCGATGACTTTCTGTTTCATTAAAAATGGTTGCTTTGTATTCAGTTGATATATGGCCTACATCACTCCTTTGTTTTATTTGCAGATTGTTATAAGCATAGGACTTATGTTTTATGTTGTTCACCGAGCTCAAGTGGAACTGAATGCAGCTATTGTAGCGTGTGAGATGGAGATGAAGACATCTCTTGTTAAAGACTGCCAGCCAAGCATCAGCGGTTCAACGACATACTGCAACAAAAGGACAGTAGCGTTCTCTGGGGGAGGTGTCAATATTGTGTGATTTCAAGTATTAATAAAATAAGGTTTTTGTGAACCTAAGCTATTGCCTAGAAATGTCTATGGACAATTCAACTAGCTTTTAAAATAATATTTCAAATGGTTACAGGTTGTACTATGGCACAAACCAACTGACCAGCTCTTGAATTGCACACGGAGTGACTTCTAGCAAGAAAAGTAACACGGTGAAGTAACTTGAGATGTAAATGCAAGTTTGGCTGCACCTTTGGTCATTTATTATGCCCATCATGGCCTGTAGTCTGCACTTTAGTTTTTTTTTCTTTGTTCCTATAAACAGAAAAATGCTTCTATAAGCTGAGAAAAGTAGCACAGAGGTAAATATTTTTCTGCTTAGCATTATTTATAAGGCCGAATAATTATATGCAGTAGAACTTTATTACTGATAAAGATGAATGAGAAAGTATGCAGTTCTATATACAGTATTCTTGAATGTGCTTTTGCTTCCAGACCTTGGAGTGTATTATTTTGGTAACAGTGGGACCATTTGGCTTTTCCTTCATTTTTGATTTCAGGGGTTGAGGGTGGGGAGAGAACCCTATATAAATTTTTGGTTGAATGTATTTTTGTAAGTCACTGAAAACATTGCAGAGCCATGCATATGTAGTCACACAAGTTTAAATCCTACATGGTGGGACTGAAGTGCTCTTAAATAACATTTTAAGTTACACTGTGTAATATGCAAAGTAAAAGGGAAAGTGCAGATGTTATAATAGATTGCAGTGAGGAGCTTCTGTTTGAAGGAAACTTCAAGAATTAACCAACCGTTGCATTGGTTTTACCACCTTGGTGATTGTAACAAAGGGCTGTTCCATGTTAATCCTATTTATAAATAGTTTAATTGGAATGGTGTTTTTCAGCTCACATGCCTGCATATAATAAGGCTTCCAGACCAGGGAGCTAAATCTCTCCCTCAAATACAAAATGAGATACTAGCAGACTAATCTTACATGAAGGTGGCCTTTATTTTGTAAGTGAATCCCTCCCTCCCTTTAAAAAGCTTTAAAAATCAGTTGATATGTTTTTTTTCTACAAGTTTTACATTTTTTTAAAGATGCAATCTATTATAAATTTCATCAGAGTGAAGAAATGAAAACTAGGGATTTTCTTTGGAAAAATAAATAGTAATGTCTCTGAGGCTCAGGAATTCTGACTCCATTTTTGCAAGACAACACTGTATTAGATAACGCTCCTTTTACATGTGCTATGGACTGTTTTTTCACTGCATTTGAACAGACTAGATAACCTGATAGTATTTTGTGTGTGTATGTGTGTGTATGTTTGTGCAGGTAAAAGGAAAACAACAGCACCTGAAGGTGACATCTTGTATGTGTGTTTCCCGTAGATACACATGCCTACATTCAATTGCTCAAACACCCACAAGTCATCTAATACAAAAAACGATGCAATGTATTGCTTATTTTGTATTTATTTTGTGTAAGATTTATAGGATGCTTTCAGTCTTCAAGACTGTGTTATTTTCTAACAGAACACGACTGTGCCTCCTTTTTGTAAGGCTGTTTGTAGGGTCCAAGCATTCTTGTCTTGTGGCGAATAGCAGGAGAGCAGCAAGTCTTCAAGATAGTTGGGAAGCAGAGAATTGATAGCCTTTGGCAGTCTTAGTGCGAGGATGTACGGTAACTCGACAGCTAAGCAATCCTTGGTAGTGAAGTTCAGTTTTGCTCTTCAAATGCTTATCCTTTGTGGACGGCTGTTCGTGGGTCTTGTGACCTAAGGAACCAAACTAGTTACGTAACAACGTTCAGATTGTCTCCTCTTTTTATCATTTTTATTTCGTTTGTTTGTTCTTTTTAAAGGCAATCTGCATATACCTGGAAGTGTTCATTTACACATCTCTGCCTCTGACAGCTCCTGTGTGAAAACAAGAGAGCCAGATAACTTTTTGATGGCGTTATTTGTCATCATGGTATGATTGAGCCCTTCCTTAAATAAACATTTAAAATGTTTTATTTCTTGAAACAGATCGATCCTTTAATAAATGTTCCAAACTTTGCTCTATCTTGCTAAATCAACAACAGTGTTTTCAAGAGGTTATCTCGTTTTGTTTTGTTTTGTTTTTAAACTAACTTAAGGTTGTGTTGTTTATTGAAGAACATTTCCCAAATATGTATTTTGAAGTGCTTTTATTTCCATGACACTTTGTAACCAGAGTAACTTCACTATATGAACACTTTTGTAGTATGGAAATAGTTCTTAAACCTTTTGCATTTTTGCTTGATACTTGTAAAATTTGTGTACAAGTCAATGGGAAATGTGCATTAAAAGAAACTTTTCTGTACCATGCCAACCATAATTTTATACAATAAATTCACTCAAATTTCTTTAAAGAAATACGTATTAAATGTTCAGGTTGCTACGAAGCAGTAGTTGGAAAGAAAATGCAATGAGGTGTCGTCTTTATACACGCACACGAAGATACTTGCCTACCTTGAAGAAGTAACAAGTTAGGGATTTCAGAATGGATTTTGCAAATTGTGACTTACTGACAAGGGGAAGCCATTTTCTATAAAATGAAAGATACTTGCTTAATTCTGTCAAATGCTTTGGAGATTGGAGGTCTGCAGCTGCCTTTTTGCAATGGAAGAATAAGAGCATACATGTGCCTGTGAGAAATGTGCCAACTAACCAAAAGATTGATATGTTTAAACGTAAAAGTGATGATTTTTTTTTAAAGAGTCTTCCTGCAATTAAAAATGGTATGAACAGTTTGAATCATATGTAACAAGTCACATTCGTGCATGCTTTTGTAGCTGCAGTGGTGGAGAGAGTACTGCTTTTTGTGCATGAAACACATCTAAGTTGCAGGTCATGTAAAAGAGGAAATCTTAGCTATGTGGCAACACTTTTACTTCTTCCTTGATGTAGGAAGTGCAGCTGTGTAACAACTTTACTCAGATCTAACTTTATAGTAGCTGCCTGTGAGGAAAAGATCTTATTGCCCAAGGGCTTTCCGTGCTGTTTTTATGTTGTTTTCTGCATAACTGCAGCCAGCATTGAGAGGTCAAGTCTGAGGAATGGTAAGGCTGCTCTTCTTCATGTAGTAGTGCCACACATCGCTTTGTGTTCATTTTCAGTGTGCTGTGTGAGTTTTGGATTTTGACTGACCAAGGTTTTTGGAATAGTTAGCAGCCTTGAAAATAACCTAGGATGTGATGCTGAAGATGAAACACTCACTCACTCTGAGGTCATTCTTAATGACAGGAGCCAAGAGCTGGTGTAGCTCTGTGCCAGGCTGCCTCATAGTAAATTTAAGATTGGTACAAGTCCCATCCACACAGTAAAATGCTTAGAACTGGAGAAAACAGGAAATGGAGTGCAGAGTAGAAGCTGATGGAAATTCCAGCCCTGATTGATAGAATATAGCTGCAGCAGAAGGCAGCTGTCCCTGTCCTCTTGAATCCTGCAGGGTTAGTGGTCTATCCAGTGGCATGAGATGGGTCCAGCACACAATCTCTCTTCATGGACATTAGCACTCATGTACTATTCTGCTGTATCAATTTATTTTTAATTTATGTTAATTTGCTAGTGATAAGTAGAAATAACTTGAGTACAACTGTTTTGGTCCTTCTGTCCCTCTCCTTCTTCATTAAGTTAATCTATTGCTAAATTTAAAACTAGATTTTAATCAAGTGTTGCATACACTACTGTAAGCTAAGTCCTTCTTCCTGGTCATATGACTCACATGTAATTGGTTGTCTGGACTCTTGATTAATTTGGAAAATGATCAGGGCAGATTAGTTGTGGTGAGTGAGTCATCTTTTTCCTTCTAATTACTTAGATACATTATGGGAGAAATTAGTAGAGTAGATTTCTGAGACTGGCATTTTTATTATTTTTTTTGCTTTATAAAAAAAGAGAAGTTAATAGCAAGAGCAGAAAAAGGATTTGAACTGTGCTGATTCTGGGATAAGAATATTGGGTGTCATTTTTTTGGGGATACAAGAGAATTTTGCCTAGATGTAGCACAGTTAAGTTTGGGCGACTCAAGGTAAATGAGTGAAGAGGCTGTAAAGCCTGCACCTCCAGGCCAGAATGGCAAGTCCAGTTTGTATTTTGCTTTAACATTTCAGTTATATTTCTCTAATTAGAGCAGTTTAATTTGTCCGAGTAACATTCTAAGATCAGCTGACATGTGAACTTGGATGTGCTAAGTGATGTGAATGCAAGGGCACCTGGCCCAAGTGAGAGCCTGCACACAGCGAGCTGCATTGCTCTGCCTGCTGGGTTCCTGTTCCCAGTTAGCTGTAGCTGCTCCCTTCAAGGCTGTGGGTGGGAGGAAGGAAGGGGAGGCCTGTGAACAAAAACTGCAAGTTTTTTGCTCACTGCCTTAGAAATTTGATTGCAAGTGTTCTCCGTTAAATGTGAGAAATGGTGGGTGGTGAGGGAGCAGACTAATGAATTCTTTTTGACTCTGATTTTTGAGAGGGAGTAACAATTTCCTTTAGCGCCAGATGAGATGCCCAAGTGGTAAAAGGGGTGGGGGCTTTGTTGGATTTTTTTTTTAATTTTTTTTTTTTACAACTGGAAGCAAATGATGCTGAAATGACAGTTATAGGAATATAGTGAGGATTGCTTTGATCCTTGACATACTGTGACTTTCAGATGTCTTTCACAGCTACTGGAAACAGCATCTCTAAAGCAGTTTGATGCCCTCAGCATGTTGGCTTCTGGAGAGCTGCTGACTGCATACCTCTGATACCAACATTTGTCTTACCACCTCGATTAGCAAAACCCAAGCCAGCAGCAATGGGTAGTTCTTGTCTGAAGGGCAGAGAAACATTTGTTGCTGTCCTTTTGATATCTTAGCAGAAGTCTATGGTAGGTGATTTGCCTGGCTTCCTTTTTAAAGCATTGCTCAAGTTTGTGGAGCTGGTGGAGGGAAATCTTTGAGCTTGTTGCTTCCTTTTCCTCCATCCAGAAACAAAGGGAGAAGCCAGAGGTTGCTTTAAAACAAACAAAACAAACCAAACAAAAAAACCCACAAAACACACAAACCACACAACCTATTTCCAACCCACTTTCCACAGGAATAATAAATTCCTTTCTGTTCTGTCATGAAGTGAAGATCCCTTATATTCTCCCACAGATGTAAACTTAAGTACAAGATGTGTGCTCTCCCTCTGTGGATGTTTCTGGGGTGTAGTTCTGTGGTTACCATGAGGGTACTTGCACTTACAGTTTGTGCTGTGAATTGTATTGGATCATTGACTTCCAGGCATCTTAATGTTGCACTGAGTTTTAGAGTTTGACGACTATGGGAACGATACACATGCAGCTCCAGCATCACAGAAAGTAGTACTTTACCAGGGAAACTGCTGTGTTTTGTGCAGTTGCAACGTGATGTGTTTGTCTGGCACTGGTTTTGGTAATGCTGCAATTATTTGGTGTTTTGGGATAGTGAGCTGAACTACGTTTCATTGGATTTATTTTCCCCCTACTGAGAGGGGCACCCCCACACCTCACTGCAGTAGTTTACCAGATACTGTGTGGTTATCAGTGAGTTTGCTGCAAAACCAACAGAAGGCTCAATACTTGTACAGGTCTTCTTTTGTGTGTGGCTGAATTCTTCAAGCTGAGGAATCTGTCTTTTTTCCAACCGCATCTGTCAACCTAATGAAAGACGCCTCTCCTTGCAAATTGTGCATCCCTAGAGAAGTGGTAGAACTGTTTCTTTCAAACAAGCTTTGAGGTGGGAAAATGGCACAGTCTGGAGGAAGAGAGCTGAGTTCCCCAAAGCCCCCAGCATTCACTGGGGAAACCAGTCCTGTGGTAATGAGTTCTCAAAATCTTTCCATAAAGAAGCAATTTGAGAACTGGAATTGAAAACTTAGAGGAGGGGAAAAGTTGCAATTAGTGAAAGAGTATTAGTATGCTTACCAGGAGGTAAAATCCTGGCAGCTATAATTAGACAAGGTTATTCGCCCCTTTTCAATGAGTCATTCCTCTGAGAATAGATTAAATGTATTAAAAAAAAAAACAACAAAAAAAACCCCACACTTTTCACTTGTTAAAAACCTAGCAGAAAAAGGAGAGGGAGTTACAGAAGAATGTATTAACAAGTTAATCTTAAGGTCTGAAATTACACTGAAATGCAGAAAATGCCGACTCATAAAGATTACTGAATATTAACCCAGAAGCAAGACAGGAATTTCCTTTTATGAGTGGCAAGTATGTTTAGTACAGATTTTCTACCTTTCTTCACTATACCTGCTTTGATAAGCAGTGAAGGAAAGATAGCCATGTAGTTGATATATAGCTAGTTTTATATGATGTGACTTACATTCTCTCAGGGAAAAGTCTTGGGGGATTCTGTTTTTTGGGACTGTCTGCAGTACAAAAGTACCTGGCTTCTTCTTCCTGCACTCCATGCTGACTGCATGTTGGCCAGTTCTATGCCTTGGGATCAGGCACATGGGTAGTTGAAGTTTCCTCTTCTCTATGCCTCTTATCAGCTTGGATCTTGAATAAAAGAAGGTTGGTTCTGCCACTGGGAGTGCATCTGTGCTTTCTGATGAATATCATCAGCCTTAATGATATTTACATTATTTCAGGTATCTTTGGATGCCCTGTGCAGATGGAAAGTGTGATTGCACTTGCCAAATAGCTGGATTTTCTCCTAAAAACCTAATTCATCTAATATTTAAGCATCTCATCCAAGCTGGCAACTTCTATCTCAAATGAAATCATGTTGGTCTGCTGAGGATCCAGTATCTTCGTGGGTCATTGCATTGTAGAGTACTGAAGATTGGAAAGGAATGCTGGAGGCCACACAGCCCAGCCCCTGCACAGGTCAGGTCCAGATCTTCAGGGCTGGAGTAACCACAAATCTGACTGACCTGACCCAGTGCAGACCGTCCTCATGATGAAAGAATTTTTCCTTATGCTGCGTTGGGATTTCTCACGTTGCAGTTTGTGGCAGTTTCCTCTCCTATCTCTGAGCACCTCCAGCAGGAGCCTGGCTCAATTCTCTCTGTCCCCATGGGGTAGCTGAAGACAGCAATTCACAATCTGCAGGGTGGGAGGTGTGCAAGTGAAGGAGGATACTGCCATAGGGATTGTCCTTGTGGGCATCTGGTGCTGCGACAGGGACATGTGGTTGGGCTGGCTCCACAAGCTCAGAAGGTCACATTCATGCACACAGCCCTGCAAGTCAGAGAAACACATTGAGAAATTCCTCAGTTTTGTTTGTCACTTATTTTGTTCACTTATTTCCATTGCAAAGCAGTTATTTGTGGAAGAGCTTGGATGAGGAGAAAGGAATCTCCAGCACTGACCTGGCTGAGTTACAGCTAGAGAACAAAGAGGAAAGCAAAATCCCAAGTGACATCTCAGACTCATTTGGTTTTTTATGCTGCTGCTGAATATACATTTTTGCCATTTTATGGTGTAAGTCTTCAGACGTGCCTCCAAACCTTGAATTTTCAAGTTGCTTAAATTAAGTAACTGTATCATATTATTTCATTTCTAAACTTTCTTGTAAATTTCATTGAATTTATTGAGGTGTTCTTTTTAAAAGCAACATCCATTTAAAGTAATATCTAGTGCAAGTAATATCAAAATATTTGCTTTTCAGAACAGCATGCTTTTAATAAGTTTCTACAGTACTTATACAGTTAATGCAAATACATATTTTAGGTAGTGCAAAGTTGCTATGAGGCATTTGTAGACTTGTGTAGTCCCAGCAATTGTTTCATCTAGAAAATTGTTTAGGGGTAGTGGAAGTTTAACAGTGGCAGGGCAATAGTAGTTCTACCAACACAAGGGAAAAATATTGAAATCTTGAACTTAAATAATAATGAAAATAAATGAAATAGATCTTCTCAAAGGATGCTGAAAGTCCTGTTATGCATAATCAGTGTTACACACTCAGGTCATTTTTTCTACCCTGTTGAGGAGCTGTGTACCACAGGTCTTCAAAGCACTTTGGTGCCTCATAGCACCAAATGGTTCTGGGGTATGTTCACCAGAAACAGTGAAGTGATCCATGTCTTTGTCCTGCTGGATCCATGTCTCTGACCTGCTATATTCCTCCATCTCAGTGAGGCACAGGAGAGTCTGGCAGGAGTGTTATGGCATCTTCTGCAGAGTAGCAGCTTCTGATTTCCACTGATTTCTGGACTTGAAGAGACTCAGGAATCTTTGCTCATGCTGAATCAAGATGCTGTGATAAAAGAGTCCATGTCTCTTTCAGAAGGACTGTGTCTTGCTTGGTTGCCGCAGGCACGCTCACCACTAGGTTGGGAAAGGAAAATTAAAATTTGATAGATCTTCCTTGGAATTTTGCCAAACCCTGATGTACCTGGACCTCATTCAGATGCAATCTGCAGAACCAGCTGAAAATATTTAATTTATATTATATTTAATTTAACATCAGTCACAAGCAATGGATGTCAAACATCCTTTCCGTGTATAGAAACACTGGACTGTGAACCAGATCTGGTCCTCAGGAACATCTAAAATTGCCCGAGCCGAATCATGTGGGCTGTAGCATAATGCAAAGCAGAAGCGCTGCTTGCTATATATGGTCTCACTTGGCTCTAGAGATCTCTCAGCATATGTCTGAGATGATCTTGAAGGTAGGGCTGACACATTTTGCTTGTACTCTTTGTACTCTATGCAGGAAGAGAGAGGAGTGGTGGAACAAAGAGGTTAAGAAATGAGTTGTTCACATACACGGCTGCAGATTAAGTAGGCTAACAGCCTTGTGATCTCAGGCACGCAGACATTTTGGATTTCAAAGTACATTTCTTCTTGATCTGACCAAGGAAACTTAGCAGCAGTGCAACTTTAATCTGTAAAGCAATTTTGCATAAGGGATCTGTGGGACTCTGTGCCTGTGTGCATAGCCTGGAAGTCATAAACCTCTTCTGAGATTCCTGTCCTCACAAAATCAGCCTGAAATTCTGGCCCTGGGACTTCTCTGAGATACTGTGTGAGGGGAGGAACATCAGGAAGAAATGCTGCTAAATCAGGCTTTGCAATTGTATTTGGCAGCACCCTGGTTTTATCCACCCTCAGCACATTACTCTGATTCACAGCAAGGGTGGAAGCACTTGCTGTTGAAGGCAATACCATTAGCTAGCAAAGGTTGCCTTGGAATAAAGTTTTATTTCATGTGAGTATCATTCTTTGCAGCAGACTGCAGCATGCAACATCAGACTTCAACTGCTATTTAGAAAGGCTGAAATTTTGCAGTGAGACAGTAGTATGCTTTATTATCTTGTCAGTATTCTTACAATATTAACTTGACATGAATTCCAAGAATTCTGTGTTAGGTTTGGGCTTGTGTCCTCTGATGTATGTTTAACAGTTTGGGGATTTAGTAATTAAAATACTGATGGTGCCCAACTAGTTGGATGATCTCATTGTAATGGAAATAGAGCAGATAAAAGTAAAACCAGGTGTATTTTATGACTTAAACAAAATTGAATAATATATGTTTAAGATTACTTCATCAATATAGTCATATATAAATGCATTATATCTCTAGCTTGCATTTAAAGGCTCAAATATCCTTAGATAAAAAATTAGTATATTAAATATACAAAATTATGGCATGAGTCCACTGTATTTGCATTCTCTCCTGGTTCTGCCAATCCAAAACTGCTTCATTTTCCATGTGTTCTCCATGTGTTCAAGGAGTTTAGGTCTGACCGATCTATTAGGATGCAGTTGATTAAAACATAGAATCATATCATAGATCATAGGATGGCCTGGGTTGAAAAGGACCACAAAGATCATTTAGTTTCAACCCCCCTGCTGTGTGCAGGGTTGCCAACCACCAGACCAGGCTGCCCAGAGCCACATCCAGCCTGGCCTTGAATGCCTCCAGGGATGGGGCATCCACAGCCTCTTTGGGCAGCCTGTTCCAGAGCTGCAGAAGCTGTAAATAAATTCAACAACTATGTCATTAATATTTAACACAAAAAGAATAAAAGAACAGGAACAGCTGTCCCTCCCTTTGCCCCTCCTCTCCCTTCAGTATGGGGGTGATGTTTCCAGCAGCACCTCTGGAAAAACCTCAGGGTTTTGACTTGCTGTATTTAATGTCTGAGCTGAGCACATAGATATGCTCAGTAAGGTAAGCTCATGCATTTTTGCAGAACTTTGGCTTTTAAAGCAGTGTAATATCCCCCAGAGAAAAGTCTTGTGTTAAAAGTTAAATTAAATGAAATGTTTTAATCCCTTCAATATTGACATACTGTCCTTTTAATAATCAGAATAATATTAAGTGGAGAAAAACTGGATAAGAAATAATCAAAAGGTAAGTTTGTTCACCATGAGCTACAGAAGGCAGATGCTTGTATCCACTTCTCAAAGAACAGTACAGTAGTTGAGGTCAGAGTGAAGGAAAAAATGCTTTGCTAAAAATATAGGGACATTTCTGGATAGGAAGGCAGGTTCCTTTGGGCAGAATGGCAGCCTTTCATTTAGCTCTCATTCCAACCAACTTTGTCCCTTCCCCCAGTTCCTACTCTCAGAATGGACTCCTTGTGCTGACAAGGCCAGTATTTGCTACAGATCTTTATTTATTTATCCATTTATTTCTGGAAATGGGCTGGGGTTTCAGGGCATTAGGAATCACTGAGACTCCCATGGCAGCAGGACCTGCTTCCCTCTCCCTTGTGGAGCTGCTGCTCTTTTGCAGTTCTTTCTGCCTGTGCAGTGCTTTCAGCCCAGCTTTTCACTCACAGCAGCAGAAAGGCAAAGAGCTGGGCATCTGCAACATACCCTACATTTGTCCTCAATAAGAGAACGGATGCAAGGCTGACTGTGTTTTTTTCCTTTCAGATGGATGCTTTGGGGTAGAAAACTGCTTTGTATTCTGTTAGTTTGACCCATTTTTGCTCATAGTGCTAATGATGTCTCTTTGGAGTTCAACAACAACAAAAAAAAACAGTAAAAACTAACACAACCAACCCATCAAATAAATAAAAACACCTCCGGGTCCTATTAGGAGCTTCCTGGTGTTGATTAACAGTGCAGCTCATTAATGGCACACAGCCCCAGATCGATCGGTGCGGTCAGGAGGGGAGCTCAGTTCCACAGTCTGTAATCTCCTGCCCACCTCTTCTTAGGCAGGGATTTGTACAGGAAACCCGATGGTTATTGATTATAAAATCCTTGTGGGCTATGGCAGATGAAAGAAGCAGAGAGAATCACAGCAGAAGATTTTTCCTCTCTTTGATCTCTTTTGCTAATGATGTATTTTTACCTCAGAATCACACAGAATCACACAATGGTTTGAGTTGGAAGGGACCCTTTAAGGCCATCTGGTCCAACTCCCCTGCAATGAACAGGAACACCTACAGCTACATCAGGTTGCTCAGAGCCCCATCCAGGCTGACCTTGAATGTCTCCAGGGATGGGGCTTCCACCACCTCCTTGGGCAGCCTGTTCCAATGCCTCATTGTCCCCTCTTTAAGTTTGAAACCACCTCCGTTTGTTCTGTCACAACAGACCCTGCTGAGGAGTCTGTCCCCCTCTTTCTTATAGATTCCCTTTAGATACTGAAAGGCCAGTGTTATATAAAGAGGAGCGATATGGATCAGGGCTGTATGGCACTAAGACATGTTATCATGAAACAGCCTATGTCCATGCAATTCAACCCTTCTTCTCTTAAAGAGGATGAAGACCTCCAAGCTGCATGTGGGATGGATTCATCAGCCAACACTGACTCTATCTGGGAGCCTTTTAGAGGCTGCTCAGCCTAGAGCCCTGCTGATCCTGTTTGCTTCTGCTTGGAGGAGGCAGATCTGGCACAGGGCTCGGCCAAACCACTGATGGAAGAGCTTGCTGCACTGCAAAGTGTGCTGTGCTGAGTGAGGAAAGCAGTCTCCTCTGGCAGCTGCTGTGGGAAAGCAGTGTGGGCTGCAGCACTCTTGCTGCAATCTCAGCTCAGTGGTGGTGTCCACGTGATGACTCTCACATTAAAGCCACACGCAGATACAAGTTCTCCCGCTGACATCCTCTGTGCACCTCAAACAGTCTCACTGCATGGTGAGCTTGCAAAATTCAGGTCACCACAAACCTAAGATATGTTTAAAAACAGAAAAGCAGGAAGGAAAGGCTGACCTGTGGCAACGGCACTGTATGGGGAGCAGGAAATCTGAGGATGAGTCCCCTTTGTTCCGGGGGAAGTGTCTCCATGCTCTGTTTCTCATCTGTAAATAGAAATGGTTTCAGTTTTTGTGTGTGCTAGGGCTGTGGCAGCACAACTTTCTTGTGGTGCAGGCAGATACAGACAGACTGCAGAGGGGCCCTGCAGCTGTCTGACACCTCCAGACTTGGTTGCAATGGTGGAACCCATAACCGGGTTGTATAGAGCTCTCTGTGGTGATGATGGAGATTTCCATTCCTTAGAATATACAGAGAAACATCCCTGGAGATGTAAGGGCTGTGTTCAGTTTTCATTCCTCCACTGTGCAAGAATCCTTCTCAGGATTTGAAATTAAGAAGGGTATGATGATGGAAGTATTGCTTGAATGCAAGTAAAAGGATGGGGGAGGTCTACAGCTGTGCACTGGAATTCTGCAGGCATACCATAGCTGTATCCAAAAAAATGAGATGCCATTTCTAAGTGTGCTATGAAATATTCAGCACTGCCTTCCTGCTGCACTTTGAGGCTTTCTGCTGATGCTGGGTAGCAGTATCTTGTCTGGCTTTACACCCAATACACCTTGTGCTGGATGAGGTGCCAGCAGACAGCTGATGGCTGTCAGTAGCTGGCTTGGGGACTGGGTGGTGAGGAAAGGTAATTGAAAGAGTAATTAGATTCCAATTAGTAGCTGTTAAAGCATCTGCCTTCCTGAGCTTGTTTTCCCTCACAGCATAATGCAGTCTTCCTAAGTGACAACCCACAGGCAGATTTAATAAGCGCTGGGTGTTTCAGATGACTTGAAGTTTCATGCTTCCATGTTTTGTTGACTTTCTGCAAACTAAAGCATCCGGAGTTTTGGCTGTGACACAAGAAGCACATAATGAGTAATGTCAGCCATGTGTAAAGCAGAATACACATTTATTGATAGCAGCATTGCCTCTCAGATTGTGATATTGTCTGAAATAGCCATAGGTATACAAAGGGAACAAACAGCTGTTCCAGCCTCTTCTGATGAAATGTGAATATTTCTTATTTTCCAAATGTTTGAAACTATATGAGGTGCCCACATCTGCTGCCACGCTGATCAGTAGAGTAGCCTGAAGCCTTCACGAGCACAGATCTACCAGTCAGATGCCTCTTGTGTCTGCAAGTTTGAACCTTCAGATCAGTCCCAATTAAACCAGGTGTGCGCAGAGGCATGATCTGCCAAATCTTTACTTTCCTTCTGGTTAGCATAAAGCATGCACTTGTTACCTGACTGGTGACTCAGTTGAGCTCATGCACATATGTTGGCCTTCTCTGGGTACTAGCTGCAGTGACCCTCCAGTTACTGTGGCTGAGCTCACCTTCTTTATGCCTCTAGTTGTTTGGGTTCCCAGTTGAGTTGATGGAAATTAAGATGCAATTTGTCTGACCAGATGAAAATGTCTTCCTCGGGATGGAACGAAGAAATCCCAGAGCTCTTCCTGCTGTAAGCAAACAGTTTCTGGCTCTCTGCAGCACTGCCAAAGTTGCTTGTGGCAACCTGGCTCATGCATGCTAGACATGACACACATCTGATCCAACAGGTCCCATCCCTTGCTGTCTGGAGCTTCAAGAGAATAAGCTCAATAATCACTATCAAAGCAATGATTTAACGTTTCCGAGCTCAGCTAGTGACTGCCCAGGGCAAACACGAAACTAGAAGTAAAACTGCTCCTTTTCCCTCTTTGATCTATATTGATTCAACTCAATTTCTACGTACATTGCTGAACCCTGTCTTTACTGTTCATGAGGCACTTATGAAGGTCTTCAGTGAGCCAAAATATTAGGCTTTGCCATCATCATAAGCAGGAACTCTTTAATGTTCTAAGTAAATGCACTGTGTTTGTGTTTAACTAGTCTCAACTCTAAATTACAAGCTCTGAACTCTAAATATCCCTAACAGAGCAAATTGTCCTGAAACTTTGCTGCTACAGATACATTGCTAGCTTGGCAACCCATTCTTTCACGTGCTCAGACTGCAGTCACTCAGAAATTGCCCAAAAGTTAAACAGGCATGGGACAAAAACTCTCCGATGTAATGATTGTAATGCTTTTCCTTAACATGATAAGAACTAAATTCCTTTTCCAGTTATTTTGTCTTTATATTTCCAACAATGCAGTCTTCGTCTGCTGGTTCTTAAGTTGCTGGCGTGACAAAATAAGAAGTTAGCTAAATGTGTGGTTACACCAGGAAGATGTTCTTGTGGCAGAAAACTCTTTCTGGAATCTCTCAGAGCTCCTCCATCTACATGGACAATTTATCAGTTTGTATGCTGCTTGTGTTTGCCAACTACTCTTAAAGCACTCTTAAAGCAGTTTGCATTCTTGTAATAGTTCTAGCTTCAAGTGCCTACAGCCTGGAACATTTGACTATGTCAGTATTCGTCAGCTCAACATATCTGGGAATATCCTCTTGCACAGAAACCAATTGACCCAGAATAACCCACGTCCAACTGTTGGACTTGTTTGGTCCCCAAAAAATAATGCCTGCATCGAAACTGCCTGCAGAGAATATTCACTATGTAAGCTACCTGCTGATTTGTATCCCTGTGTTGTTTGTGAATGTCCTTGTTGATTCAAGTCAAAATAACATTAGGGGCTCAGAAACCACTGAAAATTGATTTCTGCTGCCTGGGAATTTTTCTTAGAACTGTTTGATTTACCTGTACAGATACAGCCTTAGTTACTGTTGGGTTTATTGGCTGCATTCAAACCACAGCAGTTTTTCTGACCATTAGCAAGGTGGTATTGAATCTAAACTCAGAATTTATCTTCACTGATAGGCCTTGGTTTGGCCTAGAACTTTTATTTATTTATTATCTTAATTCTGGACTCCTTTCCTAAAGTTCTGGATAGCACTGTGAGAGCCCTTCCCAGTGAAGTCAACAGAATAAACTGCTCTGATTTTTCTTTCAGGGTCGCTTTCATCACTTCTGATTTGAACTGTTGTAGGTTAAGTCAATACCAACCCTTTATAGAATCTTGCTTTTATATATGACTGTGTTTATTACATTTAAAGGCATGAGATAACTTTGTGTATAATAACACTGTATCAGATCTTAAGTTCAAATTCACTGCACTTACTCCCTCAAAATTCTTAACCATGAATAAGTTAACTCACTGTAGAACTTCAGTGTCCTTCTTCAGGCATTTCACATTTTCTTCATGTAAATGATTTAATTTTTGTTCAGGTTCAGTCTTTAGGAAGACAACTTTTATTCCTGCTCTTTTGCTTCAAGATATGACTTCATAATTCTTTTCATTCACTAAGTCTCTTCAGTTCCAATGTTGTGAAACTCCAGCAACTACGGCTTCACTGTCTGCATGTGCCAGCCAGCATGAATTTCACTGAGGCCATTGAAATGTTCTTATGACAAAAGTCAAAAATGGAGAAGCTCGGCACAGAGTGCTGAAAAAAAGAACTGTTTCTGTCTTGTTTTTGGTAACTGTCGGTGCTTTCAAGTCCGAATATCTATGAGTACTTTTTTGTATGGATATGCCAAGTGGTTGGGAGAAGGAATAGTGTTTTAAATGGTTGCACCTGAAGACTGTTTCCACCTTGGTATTTGTTTAAAAAAATTTTTTTTAAAAAAAATCTAATTATGAAAATACCTTGTTTTGTATAAAAAGCAGTAAGAGCCCAAGGCTCAGACCATCAAAGGTATCAAGTTTCCTACATCTGCCTCAAATTTTTTTTGAGTCAGGAGTGAAAGTACCTGTAAGTATGTGGATGGATGAGGATGAAGGAGCTCTGATCATTACTGCAACATGATATTTCTTTGTACTCTCTGTATGTAAAAGTTTGTGCTCGTAACGGACTCCATAAATTCTTGACAACACAGGGGAAAAAGAAAACATGAAACTTGTTTGATTTATTTTTTATCTCTTTCTGTGCAACAATGAAATCTGGTGTTGCAGTCTTCTCAGTGCCCCAGTGTAATGGTTGTCATCCAGGGAACAAATAAGCAATGTGACAGCTTCTTTTATTATCTCTTATAATAATCCTCTGGGAGTCTAAATCAAGAAGGCTCGAGTGGAAATCACAATAGATTTACACAGACTAGGAGGGATTAGGCAGCTCAATGACAAAGCAAGATGCATTTGTATCAAGGTAAGTCAGGCAAGTTAAGAGAAAAAAAAAATCATATATAGACATTGGTTCAACTTTTATAGTCAGATCTAGGTCAAAAACATGAACTTCTTTCAAGTAGTGATTCAGAGATCTGTTGTTTTTCTCAAACTCTGAACCTATAATGGATTTTTTTTTTTTTTTTTCCTGCAGATTTTCAGAGTAGACGGGTCCATAGACTTTTGGTCTTTTGATTTTCAGACTGAAAATATTTGGACTTCAGTGTAGTACATTTAAACCTAATTTTTTTTTTTTCTCATAATTAAAGGTCATGCATCTTTTTAAATAGTTTCTGGATGTTGCAGAATGAAAAACATTGTTCCAGCTCATTGCCTCCTGGCACTTCTGGTATCAGGATGTTGGTACAGATGTATGCTTATCTGATCGTTCCGGTACAATCTCTTTAAACTAAAGGCTGTACAGCCTGTTAAAGCAGCTCTAATCTGAAAGAGAACTCTTCAGGCACAAGCGTTACACATTTTTCTCAGGGTTTGTGGAATATGGGTCAATTTAAGACATTCAGGGAGACATGGGACTCGGTAGCTTTCTATTTCATAATCTGGAATAAGCCTTTGGGAGTGTCTAAAATAGGAATGAGTTATACTCCAGTTTTTACACAGGAGAGCAGAAGACTTTTCTTTCTCTAATTCCAGTGGGATTGTGCTGACTTTGCATTTGGTTTTATCCCACCTGAGTATCAAGGCCTGAGACAATACTGAGATGAACAATTGACAAGACAAATTTCCTAATGTGAGATTTCATACACAGAACTAAATTAACAAACTAATGGGACTGTATGGGAACTGCTGAATCACAGCCTGAACCTCTGATTGATCACCTGAGGCGAGCAATGAGTCAGCCACGGGAACTCAGATGAAGGCAATTCACCTGTGCTGCCAGAAGGGGTGGAGCCTGGCTCCACCTCTTCTAGACCCATTTAAGAGCTGACTACCAGTGGGGAAGGTTCTCTTTCTGGAGATCCATTCCAATGGAGTTTCATAAGTGAGCCCAGGATATGGGTAAGCATCCTATGTTTGGTGTGATAACTGTGTAGCCAAGCTCTCTACTATATCTCATGACTATAGCGTTTATACATTCATTGATTGTAAAGGAACAAATCACCCACATATAATTAAACACGGTCTCATAGAGGCATAGAATATCCAAGGCTGGACCGGACCCACAAAGATTATTACAACACAGTGCAAGTGTTTGCAAGATTGCAGTCAAATGCTGATTTCTGGAATGCACTATTTCATTAAAGAGAAAAAAATAACAAGCAAAACAGAAGAATATTTTTCTCTTAAGATTGTGAGCACTTTTTAAAATTTCATGTCTCCACTGACTAATGCAGGTGTCTCTGTAGCTACAATCTCTTTTCTGATGCGTGAACATATATATGGGCAAAGTCACACTTGATGCCATTCACTGGTATCTCTCCTGATAGAATAGCTGCATATTTGGGGATTATGTGTGTTAGATATATGCTCTGTGGAATTAAAATTATTTTCCAAATATTAATCCCTAAAAAATGGAAAAATAAACCTAACATGAATTGAAAGAATTAAGATGTACAGGAAGCTGTCAATAAGAATTTTTTTTGTCATTGTTTGTGTTTTTTCTTCTGCAGTTGCCTTTGTTTCAGAACTTTAATGTACAATTGTTGTTCCCGGAAAGAAATGGCAAATTCAATTATAAGGAGGAAGGTTACGTAAGCAAAATTTCAAGGTTTGCTTTCAAACCGTTTTCACAGTTCAGTGAATTGAGGAAGAACATTTACAATGCATGGCACTTAACACTGCTGTTAGAGAAATGTGCTGGAGCAATACCTAGCTGACAGTTCTACGAATTGTGTTCTTCCATTTCACAGGTAGAGTTATCTGCTGTTAGCTCAAAGAATTAAACAAAAAATCGAAAGTGAATTTTGATAAACATGTTTCTTCACCCTTGGAATCAACAAAAATGAGAGCCTGTAGATCATTATGTAGTGCTAGCAGTCTGTGCTGGACCACACAAACTGGCAGTAATTAGTACAATAATATCATGGAAACCCAGAATGGCTGAGGCTGGCAGGGCCCTATGGGCCATCTGCTCCAGCAGGGACACCCAGAGCAGGGGGCCCAGGCCATGGCCAGGCACCTTCTGAAGGTCTCCAAGGAGGAGATCCCACACTTCTGGGCAACCTGTGCCAGTGCTTTGGCACAGCACAGCAGTGCTGCCTGCTACTCAGAGTGAGCCCCTGTGCTCCAGTTAGTGCTCACTGCCTCTTGTCCTGGCACTGGAAAATTGGAGTACATCTTGCATTTTAAGTGCTGCATTCATTCTGACTTGCCTATGTATCTATTCTATAATAAGCAAAGTCTCACCTGGAATTAAGAATCAAAGGACATCTCTTTGATTCTATTCACATGTTTTATGAATATCTGTAATAGAGAAAGTCTTAGAAATTCATGTCAAAGGCAGTTCTTGTGCTGAAAACCAGGAGCCAGTTTGAAGTACTGAAGTATCTTCGAAATAGGCGAGGTGACCTCTAATTTTTTTTCCATGTGTACTTTTCAGCTCTCTATTAATGATTCCTCATTTCTTTAATGCTTCAATTATTTTTGATTTTAAAAAATGTTCCTCTGATTCCCGCAAGAAGTCTGGTCCTTCTTTCATCTCCAAGAATAATACTATATTTTACTTATAAATTTTCTTGTTTTCTAAGAACTGTCATCTGATTTATTTTTTTTATCTACAGTCCTTCATGCTGCTTCTGAGATGTTTCTTCCTAATCCAACAATGCAATTCATTTTGCATTGCCTGTTGAGTCCCATGATGTTTTTGTTGACTGCCTGGGCAGCATCCATCAGAAATGAAGCAAGGATATGTTTTTATAGGTAGCTTTATGAGCTTCTCTTCATAACAAATTAAATTACTTCTGGGGGGGGGGGGGAATCTTATGTTACATTTGCCATTGGAAATGAAGTGGCAGACTTCCTGAGGAATAACATTAAATTCTCTGCCTAGCCTCTGCAGTTCAGCTGCTGTTATACAGGTGCAGTTGATAAGGTGGGACCTGGACATTTGTCACAGAAATTGAGAGAACTCTGCATGTTAAGATTAATGTGTTTTGCGCTCCCTCTCTTTAAGCACCCGCATGAGTCATATTTCACAACAACAAGGTTTATCTGTTCCACCGTGTTCTGTCCTTGGCTGCTTTTTATGGTCAGTAAACACCTTGGATAAGATTTTCATCACCACTTCTTCAGGCTTTTAAGACGCGTAAAACAAAAAAAGCATGAAGGTGCTCTCAAAACCTTGGTTCCAGGTTGTAGGGGGGAAGAGGGAGGAATTTCTCTTCTGTAAGCACACAGAGGGCAGTGCTATCGCTTGTCTTTCAGGAATGCCCTGTGGGTCCTGTGTCTGTGGGGTACAGATCTCAGGCACAGCACATCCTTCTCATCACCTGTACAGTGCATGCTGGCCATCACCACTCAGGCCCCAACAGACTTACAATATTCAGCAAAGTTTTGCACAGCTTATCATGGAGGCATTAGTGTTGAAACTGGATCTGTTTAGAAGGATTTTCTGTGTGGAAAACAGATGCGCTTGCAGGAAGTGCCCTCCAGGAGCAGCCTGAGGCTGGGAGGCACCAGCTGACAGCAGCAATGCCATGGCACCCACTGGAGCTTCTGCCCCAATGACTATGCTCAGTAAGCTAACATGGCTCATCACAAGCCACGTGGATACTGTAACATTACTGCACAAATGCTGCCTATGTTTCTATTCGCTAATTGCATTCAACTTTATGGAAACTTTCCTTGCAGCTGTCACTAGATATGACCCGATAGATACTGCTACGTAACTTAGTCACTGTGTAAATGAGTGCTGTGGCATCACTCAATTGAGTGACTTGACAATGAAAATACAATGCCAGAAACACATTAACACTACAAAGGACAATAGTATACAATAACATTGAGTTATATAGCTGAGTACATCTCTGCATATTATAGTTCTGATAAATTATTTTTTAAGTCAGTCACTATAACAGAAATAATCCCATCAGAAGGAGAACCTACTCTTACAGCGGTTGAAGAGTGAACTTGAAGATTGACTGAGAAACTGTTTTCACAAAATCAGTATTTCTCTTTGCATTTTCTTAATGCTCATGAGAGTTTTTGCACTTTATCTGTAGCAGTGTTTTTGCTCTTGAGTTATTTGTGAGTACACTATCTCATCTTCCAGGGAAAGAAAATATATGAGTAAATCGGAGGTGTTGGCTTCTCTAACTTCTTGCAGGTATGTAGATGTCTAGAATCTTGTTTTTGACTGCTGTCTCTGATATGGGTGTGCTTTGTACATATGCTGTATGCATATGAGTGGTTTCCTAATAGTATGGCAGCTGGCTTCAGACAGAGCCTTGGTGTGCCAGATAGAGATGGAATGGGGCTGGCCATAAACTGTGTGGTCTGGGTTTGAGGGAGTGTAAAACAGGTGGATGAAATCAAAGGAAGGATCATAACATAGGGTGATGATTAAATGAGATGTTTTTGGTAAATGGTCTGTAGGTTTCCTGCTTGCCTGACTCCTGAGACTTTCTGAGCATTGCCACTGAGGCTTGTTACTGAATCTGGACTCTATGTGTAATGGTAGGTTAGGTTTACTTTGTAGAGGGCCTGACTAATATTAAACCAAAACAGTTAATCTGTAATTTTCTATTGCTCATCTGCCATTTGTAGGCAGCGAAGGAATCTGTGTTTTTCTCTAAAATTGCTTTACTTTCAATGGAAATGAATATATATTTGAATATCCAAATATGCATTCTCATTTCTTCTTCAGTGCAGATACAACTTCCTGTGTACATGCTCTGTATTTGCGGGGAGCAATCACCATGCCACTAAGAAGACTTCTCTCTGCAGTTTGTGGGCATCTGACACAACTTTGCTTCTCAAAAGCTCACCCCCAAACTACTTAAAACAGGCTATAGAAAACAATTAACGCAGAAAGTGTAAAGTGCTGCAGGATTACCGTTGCTGCTTTGCTTTCACAATACTACTTTTTTAACCAAAAAAGTGCATTTGTGGAGATATTAGACTGTTGGTGAAGCTCATCCAAGAAGCATATTGCCCACTGGCTCTGTATAGGTAGGTCGGTAGGTTGATCCACTGGTCGGTTGGTTGGTCTGTTGGTTGATCAGTTGTTAGGTAGGTACATAGGTTGGTAGGTAGGTTGGTAGATCAATTGGTTCATTGGTAGGGAGGTGGGTTGGTAGGTGGTTGTTTGGTTTCTGGCTGCAAAGCCACTATGCTCAGTACATTGCTCAAAGTGCCCAGGTCACAGCAACAGATAAATGCCAAATCTGCCATCAAAAACAATTGCTTCCTGGTGTTCAGGTTTCTGACAGCTGGAGCAGAAATAAAGGCAATAGTCCCGTACTTAACAAGTGATTCATTTGGTGGTCTGACAGGTCTTTTCCAGCTTTTACCTCAATGAAATGAAGGCAGTTCCTCTGCTCCTCTAAAGGAACAAAAGTTTCCTATTAGCCAATCTGAGGAAGAGCCTGCTGTAAAGCCATAAACAGAGTTAATTAACAGATAACAGTAAATAGACAGCAAAAGAGAGCCATTGAAAAGTCTGCCAAATTAATGCTTTCTAGTTTAGCAAATTAAAGCAATGCAAATTACTGAGAGGACTGAAACAACAGAGAGCAGCAGTCAGCATGCATCATTCTGGCAAGAGTGACAACAAAAGGGTATTCTAATTTGATACCAGCAACAAAGGACCTCAAGCTTCCTACTATGGCAAAGAGGAAAATAGCAGAGAATCAGCAGAAATTCAAATAGCAGCTAGAGAGCAGGTCAAAAGGTAAGGGTACTATTGCTCAGTCAACTGCAGAGAAATAGTGAATTAAGCAATATTAAAAAAGAAATTACAGAAACCAGAGTTTTGTTTTCCTTGGTCGATATATTGGAAAATGTCACTATGTTGCCACAGGACTAAGGCTGTTTGGTTTTCTTCAGTTGAATTTTAGCTGTGGGGAGAAACTATGAAGTTGATTTAAGTGAAGTTTATGTACGTTATCTCACAGAATGGCGTATCTCTGGAGTAAAGGGTTAATCACAATAAAACTTTTATGCCATCCTCCAGAACCAAGGAATGTTAATGTGTATTCCAGAGATGCACTGATTGCATATGAGACAGTAGTTTGACATTTCGGCTCAAATTCTGAATTTTCAGGTGACTTTTTCTGTATTAATATCCATGAGAAAATCCAAATACCTGGATGGATGTTTTTCATCCAGCTGAAGTTTGGCAGTATTTCAGAGTTCCCACAGTAAAGATACGTTGGTAAAGATAGAACAAAAGTTGCTCATGATGCTGCTGAGCTCTCTGGTAGAGCTTGAACTTTTGGGTTTGGAGCAGTTGTCTGTGGGCTGGGAGAATGCTTAGGAGATGCTTAGGGGATTTCTGCAGATCAAAGAAGGAAAAGGCACATAATGATTGCTCCAGCAAAGGCCCTGCACAATGTAAGGGTCTCCACTCTCAATCATTCTGCTAAATTCAGTGAATTTGGTCTGAAATTGGTAAGAACAAAAATGGGCTGCTAAAATGCCTTCAAATAAGGAGAAACACTTCACATTTTAAGAACTAAATGGTGATACACCAAAGCAGAACACAGTGAAACAATAAACAACCCATTAACTTACAGAGATTTTTTTAGACAATATAAAATAATTCCTGTAAATAAGAAAGTAAGAACAGTGAGGTGCTGAACAGATTTTAAGGGATGATGCATAGTCCCCATGGCTAATAAACTATTTAGAACAAGCTTGACAAACAGCTGATGATGTGGATGTCATCTAAAGTCTGTATCCAGGCAGTGATCCTGCTTTGGCCATTTCGTAGTCCAAATGACCTCTTGAGATCTCTATCAGCACTATTTTTCAAAGCTGACAAAGTTCTCCCTTTACCACCCACCCTGTTATTGGCACTATAATAGAGTCATCGCTCAGATTTATAGATTCAGCTTATGTCTGTGTTACGGTATTGGCTGGTTGTGTAACAGCCCACTGAGGCATTTTTGGTTTAGCACCAATTCTTTACCAAAATTGACTGCAGGAAGCAGTCACTCACCTGGTCTGTGCCTGCCCTATGAGCCCGTGGGGCTGCCCAGAATATGAGTGCGGGGCTGCATTTCTCCCTCTTGTCTGTCCTAAAGTCCTATTATGCCTGTAGTGTTGTATCCAATTAGACTATTGTACAACACATCACAAATACATGAAACCTTCTCTTTTTGCTTTTTTCTAATGGCCCAAGGTAGAAGAAAGCCCTTCTGTGCTGGAAGGCAGCAGAAACGTTCATCACAGAGGGAGGCCCCTGCTGGAGGATGGCAGTGGGGCAGGGGGAGATAGAGGCAGCTTGCAAATGCAATAACCTGTAACAAGAACCACTGCCAGGTTAATTATGTATGTTTGATACAGTTCCAGGGTTATGCAGGTTGTGCAGCAGTGCCCTGATGTTTGCCCTGTAAGCTGACTTGCTTTCATTCCTCATCAGCTGCTTGAACAGCTGAGCAATGGCAACAGCACACGAACAGCCAAAGGAGGGCACCCTGCAAACCTGTGGAATTCACTTCCGCTGCAATCAATAGGAGCACGTATGTGAACAGTGGCTTACAGAAATTGTATCTTTAGTTCAGAGCAGAGACACCAAAATCCATCACTTTGTCACAGAGAGGGGGAGGGCTGGGTGTGCTGATTGCCTCTGACAGCTCCATCATTCGTGACAGCCTTTAATCTCATTTCTGATCACAACGGGAAATACAGTAGAAGATAAAATGAGGAAAGGGAACAGCTTTGGAAGCTGTGATATAATCTGTTATAAATGGAGTCCCAAGCAATTCTGTGAGAAAACTTTGTTGGGAAAAGGTTTGCAATTGGTTGCAGGTTGCTGATTTATGGGATTCAAGGAAAGGGCAGTGAGGGCTGCTGGTGGCTGCATAGTGCTCTGATGCAGAGCTGGCAGTTGGCTGGTTTATGCACTTAAACATTGAAGGAGATTTTGGTTTCTGTAGCCTACATGGTCTAAAAAGCAGCTTTTTCTCCTTTTCCCACCTTGTGCCATATGCAGCTTGCTGAGGCTGGGTAATCTTATATGGCATAACTATTACAGCTGGTTTAGTGTAGTAATAGGGAGGAGTGACTTTTTACACATCCTGGAATTGAGTGAGACAGAGACAGGGGAGGAATGCCCAGGAAGACAGTAATTACTCATCTTCAAGTAAAATGGTAATGCACCAAGCATCATCATCTTATTTGATGGTATCCCAAACTGTTTGGTACTGTAGAGCTCTGTGTCAGAAATAACAAACAAAAACAGTCAGTGCATCACATTTCTATATACATGCATTAATTATTCTCATTCAGCATGAGATTGTATTAATAATTGCAGTTGCTTAGTAAGTGGTTTTTATATTATCGCATCTATTTCTTAATGATAGATAGAAATGGCGGAGTTTTAATACTGGACCAACATTCCAATATTCAGGACAGCAGTACCTCAAATTGACACACGATGGCAGGAGGATGACATCTTTAAGCAGATTTCCATGAGAGCGTTGTGGTAACCATAGCAACAGTTTGAAATGTAGTCCTTAAAGTACGTTTTGCGGAGGAAATTTATTTATTTCACTTTCCATTTAGAAGTGCAAATGGTATTTCGTTAGCATTTAGGTTAGCTACATCATCACGGCTAACTTCCTAAAGTTTGATTGGAACGAACAATTAATTCAGTACCTCGAGGTCCTTTAAGAGAAACTCAGTGCAAATAACTGAATGTTTGTTTGGGCAGTGGTGGGTTTTTTTCCCTTCCCTCCTTCCCTCCTTCCCTCCTTCCCTCCTTCCCTCCTTCCCTCCTTCCCTCCTTCCCTCCTTCCCTCCTTCCCTCCTTCCCTCCTTCCCTCCTTCCCTCCTTCCCTCCTTCCCTCCTTCCCTCCTTCCCTCCTTCCCTCCTTCCCTCCTTCCCTCCTTCCCTCCTTCCCTCCTTCCCCTTTTTTTTCCTCCATTCCTTCATTTCTCCCTCTCCCACCCTTTCAGGTTTGTTTCAGGTCCTTCCATTCAGAGAGCCTTGTCTTATTACATCACAGAGGACTTTTGCTTCTTCTCAGGAAATTGAGTTCCACATCTGTAAGGAGGGGGCTGTGGGCAGCAGAAAGGGAATACTTTTCATTTGCTCCTACAAATCCCAAAAGTTTTGAGCTAGATGTCAATCAAAAGGCAGCAGCTTTATGCCACTTAGATGCTTTCTGAAAGAAATGTATGTTTCTTACAGTGGGAAAACAAACAAACAAACAAACAACAACCTGAAATGGATTTGGGAATTTTGAAATGCTGAATTTAATATGTGAAGCCTGTTCTGTTTGTTAGCATTCAGATAATGGACAATTACTTCTAGAAATCAGTGCTTAAAGCAATACAAGAAGCTGGAACAAGCCTTTGTATTATGTTTTATTGTCTTCCTCTATTTGACAGAATAAAGTGGTACAGAATGTCCTTCTGTCACAGCACAAAGCCAAGAGCACCTCTCCATCTTTCCTCAGGCCGACAAAAGGGGATAGGATTTTCAGTGATATTGCTGTGGGTAAATGTGTGCATTTATTAACATAGATAATACTAGAGGACTGCAATTTTTATCTACAGAAGCTGAAATAATTAAGGAAGGTTGGAGATCTTTCTGTATTAATGGATACATGTTTTGAACAATCTCAAAAACATCTTTGTGTGGAAAATTAAGATGCTTAATGATATTGAAATATCTCAGATCATTGCCAGCCTCATGTTTCTAATATTTTAACTGGGAATCACTTTCATAGTCTGGCACTGCTGATGCTGCCCCTACAGAAGCCAGAAAATGTCAGATATCTCTGTATCTTCAGGATTCTTTTGTTCCTATTCAGCCTGGCAGACAAAAATGAAGGTTCTAAGGGAAGCTCTTATTTCTTCCCTTCCCATCTCCCTTTGCTCTTGCAATAGCACCACTGTAGAGTACCATTATGCCAAAATTTATGTGTTGAGACAGATTAGCCCGTCCCACATTGTCATTTTGACACTGTTTTTAACAAAGATGTATTTCCTGAAGATTATGTTTGAAAATAAATGGCTTTGGGTCTAGCACTCGTAAAAGAAGGAAAGTAAATCCAAAGAATCCACTCATTGAGTTCAGAATGGCTGCAGGGGAATGGCTGCATCTTGCTTTTTAAGCAAAATCTGCAATTTTGTTTATCCAGAACAATCTGTAACAGTTCTACGGTAAAGCTGCTTTGAGGTTTAGTTTTGAAGTTTACTGCTCCCAGTTTTCATTTATTCCATCACACACATGCATAGAACATTTTTATTATTTGGATAGTAATTTGCATGAGCACCAGGATTTTATCTCAAATGCTCATGAACAAGACTGTTCTTCAGTTGGGTCAACTGAAAGTTATTCTGCTTTACTACAGGGCTTTCAGTTAATTAAATTCAAAGAATCTGTTCAACTGCTAAGGCCTGTTATACTCCAGATAAGGAAAAAAATACATTTTTCATCAGTTTATGGGGACAGACACTGCTGATGCTCCTCTTGAGCTGTAGCCACAATACACAGTGAAAGGAAGAATGGCCTGCCCAAAGTATTTCAGTGGGAAATAGACATCTGTGATGAACACAGAAAGGACTATTCAGAAGGATTTGCTATATGGGATGAACTACATTTCTGATCTTCTAATGCAGTGAATATTGTGCTCTATGAATAATGTAATTAATATAGGAAAAAAGAGGGGTGAACTGCAGTTACAGTAGAAGAGAACTTCACCTGAAATTATCATTTTAGAAAACTGAGCGTTCTTATAAACGTTGGTAGTTATTTTTTCTTTTTTCCTTGAGTTTTCCTTCGTTTGGATAGCTAATAAAATTATTTTTGATTCTGCACATTTCAGGAGAAACCCTATTGGCCGCATTCTGACTTTATTTGAACTAGTGTAGGACCTCATATGGAAAATTAAATGGAAATCAATTAACAGTTGCCCCAGGCATTTGAAACTGATACCAATCACAAATCCCTTAATGTCCCTCAGTTCTGTATAATCGGAATGATCAGAGATAAAGAATAAGAAAAAATCAAGAGATTTTTCTTAAAAGAGAAGCTGTAGGATGGTGATGTACTTCATAGGATACTCTGTTGGATTAAAGAAGGCCTGAAATGAAAAGGTATATGCAAGAAAGGTGTGAGACAGATGGAAGGCTTCTCTTCTTATTTCTCAAGGCTGAGAGCTTCCAGTCCTTTTTGCATTTGGCTGATTGCAAAGTCTGAAATCTCAAAGGGTCACAATCATCTTCAGCTTTTGTTGGTGAGGGACACAAAGCAGACCACATTGCATGTTGCTCCTGCTGTAATAAGATGTCACCCCATCAGAAAGAGTAGACAGAAGGATAGATCTTTCATCTTTTCCTCTTTTCCTCTGTTTTCCCTTGGCATATAATGTTCAGTTTCTCTGTCTAGTTTTCTACAACATCAGAAGGCCAGTTCTTGCTTTGAACCTCAGTAATATCAAGTACCTTCCATGTAAATGGTGCTTGAGACATAAGCATACTGTATGGCCTATGAGAAACCAAGACCACATGGAAACTGTTTCCCCTCAGTTCTGCCAGTAACATCAGATAGTGCATTGCTTTCCCAAGAACTGCCCTGTATCAGAAGCCAGCTTTGTGCAGGGGCTGACGGTTCCATGTAGTCTGTGTTTAAGGCTTTGACTGGGAGAGAACAGTGCCTCTAGCAAAACACAGTGTTGCCCATCCTCTAAAACACAAGGGCTCCTTTATGATGAAGGAAACCTGGAATCTGTGCCCATATCATTGCAAACTTTACTTTAAGAATCTTTGTCCAGCTCTTCATCTTTTCACTTTAATTGCTTGTGAGGCCCTATCTGAATACTGTGTCCAGGTCTGGAGCCCCCAGTACAAGAAAGACAAGGAGCTGTTGGAGAGGGTCCGGAGGAGGGCCACGAAGATGATCAGGGGACTGGAGCACCTCCCCTACAAAGACAGGCTGAGGGAGCTGGGCTTGTTCAGCCTGGAGAAAAGAAGGCTGCAGGGTGACTTCACTGCAGCCTTTCAATACCAAAAGGGAGCTTACAAACAGGAGGGGAATCAACTCTTTGAAAGAATAGATAACTGCAGGACAAGGGGAAATGGTTTTAAGTTGAGAGAGGGAAAATGTAGGTTGGATGTCAGGGGGAAGTTCTTTACAGAGAGAGTGGTGAGGTGCTGGAACAGGCTGCCCAGAGAGGTTGTGGATGCCCCGTCCCTGGAGGTGTTCAAGGCCAGATTGGATGGGGCCCTGGGCAGCCTGGTCTGGTATTAAATGGGGAGGTTGGTGGCCCTGCCTGTGGCAGAGGGATGTTGGAGATTCATGATCCTTGAGGTCCCTTCCAACCCTGGCCATTCTGTGATTCTGTGATTCTGTAACACCTCTTCATCTTGGTTTCTAGCTTCTCCCTTTCCCCACACCAACAATTTGCACAAAGCTGTTTTTTTTTTCACGGTCAGAGCCTCTTTTGGCACTTTTGCACTTTACCCCCATCTTATTTCTGAACAACTGTTTCTCTCCTCGTCCCTCAGTGACTGTGTTTTTGCATGCTGTAAAGATACTCAATGCTTTTTTTTTTTTCTTTTTTTTTTTTTTCTGTGCCCATGTCCTCATTCTGTTCTATGACCTCTTTTGTGCTGCCCTTAACTCCAGGAGTGCTGAGACAAACAGACTGGGACAGAACACTTCTATGTGCTCTTCCTGGGAGCACATTTTATTCCAGAAAATTTGTTCTGCTGGTCTCACCTATATTTCTTCAATTGTTTGATATTAAGCACTTATCCAGCAGTGTGAATTACAATTAACATGAATTATACAACATAGCAGTTTCTGCCCTGCTTTTCTCTCATTTACATAACTGCTAGACTGTAATCACATTTTGTCTTCCAGACAGAAGTCTTCCAGACTTCTCCCAGGTTTAATTGGAGGTGCTCTGTAAACCTTTGATGGTTAAGGACACCAGATTTTGGAGTGAGATGCTGGTTTATATATATAATTTCCAGTTTTATAAGATCTAGACCTGACTTCATGGCCACTTGTCGCATCTTCCTGTTGGTGAGGATGGTGGTTAAGGTGTGGGTAGTTAAAGAAGAGCAAATTAAGTATGCTAGTTCATGGAGCTGAAACCCTTTGTGCTGGGGGAAGAAGCTGGTGCAATTGTGATTTTTCTTTCTGCAGGCATCATAGACGCTGGCTTTCAGATAATGTAAATATGTGAGGATGTGTTTTGTCTCAGGAATCAAGCTGGAGGCTAAGTCTGACATCCATTACTATGCTATGCATTGCCACAACACCAGAAAATACTCTTCCAGCAATTTAATATTTCACATTCACTTTCAAACATCATAATGCTGGGTCAGTACTTTTCTTTTCATTTTTAGGTGATAAAATTTTTATCTTCTCCTCTACCTAATAAAACACATGCTGCACTCAAAATTCTCTCTTGCAAAGATGACGTAGTGATGCTGTACAAATACCACTCTTGGTATCAAATATCATTACTGACATGTCAGCCCTGGCCCGTGTGATGCTGCTGCTTCTCCAAGCCATATAAACACACTGCTCCAGTGCTGTGCTCCCTTCAGCCCTTAGTTGATTGTATAACATTTTTGAATGAGATGTGTTTTGTGTGTAGCCTGTGAAATCAGTTTGTGCAGCAATTTGTTGCCTTCCTCCAGTGCCTGTATGAGTGTAAGTCATTAATGTAGTCATTATCCAAGGAAAAGGATGAAAATATGCAGATATATTTCTTAGCGTAGATGTAATTATAGCATTTTGTAAGACTATTTAAATAGTACTTGTTTGGCTGCAATTTAGTTTTAAGCAAGATGAAAGGTAGATCATTTTTGCTTATTTTTGTTCCATTTTAATTCAGTGCTTTTAAACTAAGCAAATTTAAGATTGGAGAGAGTGAAGTAATAGGATGATTTGAAAAACAGCAACAAAATAGAATGGAAAATGAAAATAATTGTTGTTCTTTAGAGATAAAATTAAAGTAGCAAACAGCAGTAAAACCATACCTGCCTTTAACTTTTTCATCTGCTTCTATCTTTTTCATCTTGAGATCCCAGAAGCTTGAAAGCACAAAAGAAACAGCTTGTGGGAAATCTGTGAAGTCCATCTATTTCTACAATAGGATTATTCATCACCACATGTTTTCCCCATCTGGAAGTAAATGGACAAAATGCTGAAACCACCACCGTCTCACTTGCAAATTGCTCCACAGTCTAACCAGTCATGCTATTGAGAAGATATGCCTGCAGTTCAACCCAAATTGTCTGTAATCATGTTGCTTCCTTTCTCTTGTTATCCTGAGTAGTTCCTCCCCACCCATGTGTTTAACCTCTCTGCAATATTTGTGGATGGCAATCAGATCCCTCTGAGTCACTGCTTAGCTAAGCTGTATGCATTTTCAGCATCGTTCTTTTCTTGTGTAAATCTTCTCAGATATTTAACTATTTTTCTCCACTTTCCTGTGAAACCCTGAGCATTCACTGAAGATGTTAGAATAATTGGCCCTGGCTGAACGTGGGAACGGACCATGAACCTTACACAGATGTCCCTTTAGTGGCCTGGGTACAAGTGCAGTGTGTCGGGATGCTCAAACGCTCCCTTACCATGCCTGGAACTCCTGCTCTATGAATCATGGAGAGGTATCTGGGCTATACAGTCTGGGGAGTACTGGAACTGTACAGCTGGGAGAAAGTCCCAGGTTTGCTCCACCTGGACTGTGGCCACAATGGAAAATTTTCTAGTTAAAGTCAATTATTTTGCTGTCCCATAAGTAAGGCTCCTAAGCAAAATGTCTCTTGAGCTCTTGACGACTGCAGCTAGCTGTGATCCTTGATCTGCCCCTGGGCTGGGAACCCATCAGGGCAGGCTTATAGAGATTCAGTCAAAGAGGATCTCTTTTTGGGGCTGATCTTGATCATGTGCCATGAGACGACGAAAGGGGAGGGGTGAGTAGCTCACTGAGGATGGGGCAAAGATAGAAACTTCCCCTCCAGTTCCATGCAGTAAGTCGTGTGAACCTTGCCATTCTCAAACCTGTAGCTAAATTGCTGTATTTGGTTGCAACAAATTCTATTGAATCACTGTGTTGAATTGGCTGATGATTAAGTGCTGATTAAGTGCTACAGAGAATCATACAACTTAATATTGTGATTTATCATAAAAGTATTAATAAGCCCTAAGTTGCTGCAAAACCATAGTTGTGTAAAAATCATCCTGCAACAGTGGCCTGTGTGTGTCTGGGGCTATGCTATGAGCTGTTCACCTAGATAAAAAGAAGGGTAAAGTCCCACTCTGCACTTCTAATGCCCACAGTCTTAGAAGCTGCAGCATAGCCCAACTTAATCACATGGAGCAGTGCAAACAGTGTGAGGAAATACCATCTTACGGATTTCAGAGGTAGAAACAATGCTTAGATTACTGGATTGACCAAGCATGTAAAATAGACACACAGTTTTCTAATTTTCCACAGTGATTTGGAAAAACAGTTGGGAAATATGAAACATTCATGGAATGCTTTTAGTATTTTCCCTTAGAAGGACTTGTGTAACACTGTGGTTGTTTTTTTTTAAATACTGCAGTCAGGAAACTGACTCTTGGCCAAAGCAGGAGTCTAGGAAGACAGAAATATTTGCATCTGGTCAGTGCTTTCCACCTCTCCCTTCCCACTGAGTCCAGTGACCAAAAATCCATTCTGAGGGCTAAGGAGCATTGGCCTCCCTGCCTACTTTCTATCAGTAGTTTTGACAGGTCCTCACTGAGTGTTGTCATTAAATCGAATCTATATTTACAGCCAGAAAATGCCTGTCAAAATATATCTTTAACTGATTATTACTTTAAACTGAAATTTAATTCTTCAGCTATCTCTATAGTAGGCATGTCCGTTACAGGAAATATTTCATTCCTCATTCCATTAAAATATTTTCAATTTTGCATACCAAAAAAGCCCTATCTCAAAGAGAAAAAAAAAAGTCTTCAGTAGAGCAAGTAGATGTATACAATCACTTATTACCTTTGGCTCCCAAACTAATTTTAGGGTGAGAGAGAGTAGTGCTAAAATGCCTAAGAAAAGTGAGGAGTTCATAGGGCCAAGTAACTTACTCAGGCTTAAATAATAATAATAATAACAATAGTAATAGTAATAATAATAATAGTAATAAAATAGATGAGATAAGTGATTTGATATCTGAGCTCGTTTTCTGACAAGTATATATACAAATTAAAATGACAACACTGGCAATACTGTGTGTCAGGTGAATTAATAGCAGGAAATTTCTGCAGTGCACATTAAAACCACCCAACTCCTCTATGCTGGCAAGGTAGCAGTATCTGATAAGCTACTTGGAGAACATATTACTAAAAATCAGCATATTTATTTAATTGGCCTACATTTCACAGAGGTCATAGCTCTCATAAGAAGAGTTAATGTCCCTCATGTTTCTGCTTTGTTTATATTAGGAACTGCAGCCAAGTTCTTGCTCCTAGCTTTGCTTAGAGTTTCTCATGGATCTGGGAAAAGTGTCCTGCCAGTGACAGATTGGGACTGAGTGTAATTGGGAGTGCAGGAAGGTGAAAGAAAGCAGGCAATATCCCAGTGTCATGGGATCAGCGATTGTAAATGGACAGAGGGGAAAGTCTCCTGTTTATTTTCTTAGTCATGATTTATTAGTCATGATGAATATTTTTCTTTGGTGGTATATAATGAACACTCAATTAATGAACTGTATTGTAGCTGCAGCATTTTATTTATTTACGTATAAGTTAGTTTTCATATCTCTTTCCCTGTATACCTTCCAATAGAATCAGAGCATCATTGAGGTTGGATAAGACCCTTACAATCATCAAGTCCAACCACCAACCTGTCACTACTGAGTGAATCACTGAAACAGGTCACTAAGCACCACATCCATGTATCTTACATACCTCCAGGGATGAGGACTCTACGACTTCCCTAAGCAGCCTGTTCCTATGACTGACCATCCCTTCCATGAAAAAATTCTTCCTGTTTTCCAACCTACACCTCCTTTGGCACAACTTAAAGCTCTTTCCTCACATCATCTCACTTGTCATTTGAAAAAAACAGAGTAACACCTTACTCCTTTCAGTTAACCGTAGAGAGTGATGAGGCTTTCCATCAGCCTCCTTTTCTCCAGACTAAACAGCTCCAGTTCTCACATGCACTTCTGATAACTTTTATTTTCTTGTTCTTTCACCAGCTCTGTTGCTGTGTTTTGCACATATTCAACAAACTCAGTGTCCTTCTCGCAGTGAGGGGCCGAAAGTTGAACACAGTACTCAAGTTGTGGTCTATCAGTGTAAAGCACCGAGGGACAAGCAGAACAAGTCCAATGCTATGGGTATCCTTGAGACCCTGTAGCACCTGCATCTACAGAAACTGTCCACAGACACCTCTCCGGACCATGTTTTATTGTTATTATTTCTGGACAAATGTTTTGTAATGCTACAGTGGAGTCTATCTTACCAAAGCAATGGAGACAGATAGCAATGGAGCTGTCAGAACCACCTGTAAATTACCTACCCTAAAATTCTCAAAGAGCACTTTGTGCTGAAAAGCAGGCTATTCAAGGCAGGAGGCAAAGAATTTGATCTTGCCTTCATTTGTTGGACAGGAACAGAAAGGAGGAGTGTTTTGTTTTGTTCATCAAGTGAACACGGCACTTTAAAAAATCAACTAAATCAATATAGAAATACATTTAAAATGTATTTACTTTCAGAGAAAGATTTCCTGGACTGACAGAACTGCCAGTGGGTTTGAGTTATTGCTTAGCAAAAGTTGATGCAAAGGATGCTATACCCAACACTTGTGTGAAGGGGTCAAGTTGCTAAGGAAGTTATGGAACTTCCCTATGGAAGGTCCAGCCTTTGACTGTTACTTTGGTAACTACATGTGGGGATAGTCTGCTGTTATTCTATTTTTCTTCCTTCTTTGTCAGGGAAAATGGCAGTCTGGTGACAGTGTTCTTGAGAATAGCAACTTCATTAGGTCCTGCTGGTAGAGTAGAAGTGGAAAGTCCTGTCTGATAATGTGCATTGTAGAATCGCTGCTCCCAAAACTGGCAGTTCTGCCAAAACCCAGAAAATGAGCACTCTGGGGATGCCCTGGTAGAAACTTAGGTCAGTGTTGGCCTTGGGCCATCCAGAGTTAGACGTGAACTATGGCATTACTGGGCAGTAAGAGTGTCTGATCCCTTCATGATTTCAACTTAAGATCTGCACACCTTATATTAACCTCTGAGTTCTTAGTAGCACAGTTTGATATTTATGCTTTGACTTACTTTAATACAAAAAGAATTTGGAGAGGAATAAGAGGAATAATTCTGAAATCTGGCAGCGTTTAGCAGGGGAAATAGAAGTTGCAATGCTGATTATTTTACTTTATTCTCCCTAATGAATGTGATTTTTTTGTTTTGTTATTTTTATTTTTCTTTCTATGCTATGTATGGATGATACCAGGCCAGTTCCTACCCAAAGACTTGCTTAACTGCCTTCAATCTTACTTGCTTACCTTGCATCTACAATAAAAAGGATTCAGTTGTGAGTAAACCTCACCATGTTACTTTAATTCAAATGACTTCTAACTGGAATATCACTGAATCTTTACCTTCAGGTCATCCATACCCTTTCAAAGGAATAGATTTCAGTAGCTTAAAAATGCTCAGAGTTTGTGAATTATAATGATAACTCACTGCTATGAAACTTCCTGTAAGTGTGCACACATCTCCCTAAAAAAGTAAAAATTGGTTTCAAATAACAGGTTCTTCCATTTATAAGATCAGTAATTAAAAATACATTAAGGAAACCCTCATTTCAAAAGCAGGTGTATGATATCTCTGAAGTTTCCTGCTTTTTTTCTTTTCTATATACATTTGAGGCTCCTGATTGTCTAATGAGATTAGGGTAAATTTGAAATTAATTTTATCTTGTATATGTTTTTTAAATAACAGGCATAAAGCTACATTAACTTGTTTCCATATGCAAAAGCAGCCTGCTTCTCTTGGTACTTAAATAACTTTATGGTTACTAAAGTCTTACTATAGCCTTTGAACTGTATGAGCAAACCTTGTGTTCATGAAGATATTCAAGAAATCTCAGCAGCTATGTTTGCAGGTAGATGAGTGAAGCTGGCATTTAAACTCTTGAAGATTACATAACAGCTACTAGTGTTAAGAAATTATAGATGTGATGAAGGAAGAGTTGTGAATTAACATTTAGAAATTAACCCAGCTGGGTTTTCTATGTGAGTGAAAGGTGAAGGAGAGATATTTTTAAAAGCTATTATTGTATATCAGCAAGTTGTGTGTCATTAACTAATTATTTTGAGAATGCCTTATTAAGACAGTAGTGGTAATTAGTCTTTAGGTTCGTAGAAGGAATGAGATTTTTTTTTTTTTAATTGGGAAAGTTTTCCTGCCTCTAGACATAAGCCCTGAACTGGAGAGGGAGGGAGAGCAGAGGAGAGGGGAAAGTAGGAGGGGAGTGAAGGGAAGAGGTAAGGAGGGAAGAAGACTCGGTGGACTTCAAGAAATGTCCATTCTTTTCCAAAATAGTCAACCATGCTACTGAAAAACCTCCTAACATTAATTAGGAGCTTTCTATCCATAGATGAATTCTACATTCATTAATGTCAGCAAGTCTTTTTTTTCTGAACTATTGAGGCCATCCTTCTTGTGAATGACCTTAAAGTTGCAAAAAGATCTGATAACATTACATTAAAACACACACTATGGTAACGCTCTGAAAATGTGGAGATTTTGTTAGGTTTCTGGCTGAGTTTATGAATTTACTTTATGCAAAGCTGCAGCATTTCTGCATCGGTAGCAATGGGTTTTTCAGTTCCTTCCACTAGTTCCCCCAAACCTTAGGTTATGAGACAAAAGCCAAAATGCAGGGCAATGTCAATTATAGGATAGCTGGAGGCATTATGTTCCCCTCTCCCAAGCTGTTCTCAATAGTCACTAGTTGCCACACTTCAGAGAATAAATTAAGATGCTCTGCAATGATGGATCCCAAAAACTTGTTTGTCCTAGGAAGAGAAAAAGGTGTGGCAAACAGTGAATGCACCAGAACAGATGAAGCTAAGGGGATGTGGAACTGTAATGCTGAAATACCCAGTCTATCTTCCCTTTCCGGGCCCTAACAAGAGAAATGAAATCAGTTATGTGTTTTGACTTTTTGTGAAATAGAGGGAGATTTAGACCTTCTGGATTCAAGGGAGGAAACCATGTGTAAGAGATCATGTACATAAGAATAGCTGCTTTTCTTCATTTGTGGTCTTGGAGATGAATAAGGAATTAGTAACAATGTGTATTCACTCCTGAGTATATAACACAACTCGTTGAGAGAAGAAGGGATGCAGGTTTCCAAAATCTACCGGCTTCCATGCACTGGTCTAGTTTTGCAATGTCTGTCTTACCATTTGTGAAAGTAAGCCTTTGTGTATCTGTGTAATTCAGCAGAAGATGTAGTCAAATTATTGCCTTTTTGTCTTTTTACTCTGAATTACCTCGAGAACTAAGGTCAAATAAGGAGAAACTATCCCAAGCAAAGGAGAGAAGAAACAAAGAGACATGCTGGTTAGCTTCTTACTGTCTGCTAAACTGCATGAAGTCTAATTGAAATCTCTGATCTACACTGGCATACCAGCTCAAAAAAATCCACAAATGCTATACACTGCAACTAGAAAAGTAGGCAGCTGGGTTAAACTTGTAGATAGTGAGTCAGGCTCATTAGATTCCAAGGAAGACTGAGGATAAGAGGAAGCAGAGAAACTGATGGGCTTTTGATACAAAACGCTGGCAAAGTTAGGGGACATCAGTGGCAAAAGTTCCCCAGTCTACGAGGTATTTGGGATGTGAATCCCCTTCATAAAGGTAAAAGTGGTGCCTGAAAGAGTCATGTACAGATGTCAGTGCATTAGGCTGGTGAGCGTCCAAGAGGAAACACTCCTGAAGGACAGTAATACAAGAAGTTTACGAAAAAAGAAAGCCAGAACAGAAATTCTTGTCACCCTTTAAAATTTAACAATATTAAGCATAATCATATGGCAGTTCACTTAATCTCAGTGGCAAAAATAACTGGTTATAAGTTATTATTGAAGATTAAAATCTGAAATCTTCCATCAAGGTGGGGAAGGAGGGGGAGGTGATAGATATGATTTTTGTCATGTCAGGGCCCTAATGAATTCTGCAAAAAATAATTCTTATGAAATATCCTCTCCATTCAGCTATTATCTTTGGCTGTAGCAATTACTCACTTGCTCTAAACTGAAATCCAACAACATCAAGCATAGCTATTCTTTTTCAAACTAACATCAGTATTGGCAGGATGACTAAAACTATTTGCTTCCATTAAAGGCAAAATATGTCCTAAGTGGTCACAAGTGTGCCATCTTTCTCTGCTGTCAGTGCCTAATTTGAAATATTTAATTTAAAACATTTTTAAAGCAGGCTGGTTGTCTCTGTTACTCTGAGCTTACATCTCCTACATTCTATTTCCAATACCTGCCCCCAGATCCATTTGCTGCTTCTGATGTGTTAATGCATTTAGAAATGTGATTTTCCTCATCTATGCTAGACAGAAAGTCCTATGCAAGATCATGTTGGTGCGTTCATTCTAGAAAACCATCTTCTGTCCTAGTTTAGCTGGGAGAAGCAGAAGAACTCCACCACCTCCCTCGGCAGACTGTTCCAATGCATTAATACTATTTTGGAGAATTAATTTTTCCTAATATCGAACCTGAACTTCCCTTGGTGCAACTTAAGCCCTTCTTGTCCTATCACTAATTACCTGTGAGAAAAGGCCAACCCCCATCTCACCAGAAATTCCTTTCAGGCAGTTGTAGAGGGCAATAAGGTCTGCCCTGAGCCTCCTCTTCTCCAGACTGAACAATTCCAGTTCCCTCAGCTCCCTTGTGCTCCAGATCCTGGATTAATCTTTTATGCACTTGAGTAAAAATGTAATCTCTACTAAAATAAAATATTTCAGACAAAGAAAGGACAATTTTGTATACAAACAACAGTAAGTACATCAGAGACATTATATTCATCCTAAATTCTGAAAAAAAAAATGCCAATAATAAAGCTCTATCCAGAGAACCATGGAAGGCAAAAGATTTTTTGATTTTTTTTTCTAAACAATTAAAGCTGAAGCATTCAGCATTCTGGATCCAGTCTAAATCCTCACATTCCTGGGCAAAATAATTTTTTTTCTGTCAGCAAATCCTTAGTTTCCACATTAGCTAATCTTCCACCTTATGTTTAAAACCACACAAGCTGTCCCATGCACCTGTGGTGTTCCCTTGTGGCAGTCCTTCTTTTCTTCCTTTTTTTTTTCTGTCAAATATGCAGAAAATACCTTTGAAAAATGTACACAGCGTTCACAATAAATGGAAATCACACAGATGCATGTGTGTGCATTTATGTAAGTGTAATAATTCTGAGAACAGTACTGAGAGCTCAGTTAACAGAGTACAGTAAACGATGCCAGCTTACCTAAACCTTATAATCCCCAAAGGAAGGATTTTAGACAGCTTGCTGATGTTCACTGTGGCATGAACTGTGTCAGCATAAAGCCCACATAACGGGTTTAAATGATCTATTGACCTCCAACAGTGATTATGAGCATGGGTATCATCCTTCATTGTTAATAAAAAGGGAAACAACTGAGACATTTTGATTCTTATTTGTCCTGCTTCAGAGTTATTCAGACCCTGTCATATTGGAAAAGGATGAAGTGATAGCAGACAGTTTCTTTTCAGTGTTTCTGAACTGGGGATCCATTCTGATATGAAAGATTCCAAGTTAAAGTGAGATGAAAGAAGTGGCTCAAATGAGCAAAAGTGGTTGGTGGTAGGAAATTAGCTGATGCTGATTTGTGCTGCTCAGAATATTTTCTCCAAGCTGCTAGGTGGGGGTGTAGCTGGTTGATCCCTCCAGAAAGCCCAGGAAAAGCCCACACTATTTCCACAACCTCTTTGTGAAGCCTGCTCCAGAGCTCCGTCAACCTGTAAGTAAAGATTTTTCTCATGTTCTCATGGAACTTTCTAAGCTCCAGTCTGTGCCTGTTGCCCTTTGTCCTGTCACTGGGTACCACTGAAAAGAACCTGACCCCATCCACTTAACTCCCACCCTTTAGATATGTATACGTTGGTAAAATCCCCTCTTACTCTTCTCCAGGCTGAACAACCTCTGGTCTTTTAGCCTTTCCTTATAAAGGAGATTCTCCATGCCCCTAGCCATCTTTCAGGCTCTCCTCTGGACTCTTTCCAGCAGTTCCCCATCTTTCTTGAACTGAGGAACCCAGAATTGGACACAGTACTCCAGGTGAGGCTTCACCAAGGCAGAGTAGAGGGGGAGGATCACCTCCTGTGATCCGCTGGCTGTGCTCTTTTTAATGCAACCCAGGATTCCGTTGGCCTTGTTGGCCACAAGGGCACACTGCTGGCTCACGGCCAATCTGTTGTCCACCAGAATACCCACGTCCCTCTCGACAGAGCTCCTCTCCAGCAAGTCAGCTCCTAACCTGTACTGTTGCATGTGGTTCTTCTTTCCCAGGTGGAGGACTCTGTGCTCGCCCGTATTGAACTTCATCAGGTTCCTCTCTTCCCAACTCTCCTGTCTGTCCAGATCTTGCTGAAGGGCAGCACAACCTTCTGGTGTGTCAGCCATTCCTCTCACCTTTGTATCAGTTTCACACACAGAAGATCTTTTCATTGATTTTTCTGTGATCAGTTGTATCATTAACACAATTTTAAAAGTAATCCCATTAAAACTTGATTGTTCAGTGAAAGTTAATAGAAGTTGCATTTCTTTTTTAATAAGGTGATCAGGTTAATTCTGGCATCTCCAGAGGAGTGCAGAGACCTTGTCTTACAGTAGTGAAGCAACAATAATCATAATAAGATATAAAGTGAACTATGCAGTTTTGTTCAACCTTTATGATCTGGCAGTATTGTTCTTGTTTTTAGTTTAGTTATAATAGTTATAATCCACTCTAATTTTCTACATTTCCCTAATCCACTTTCTACATTTTCACATTAGTATATATCACACCACTTACTTCATTGCTTTTGTTCTGCATCACTTGGATAATACTTTGTTACAGTAGCTTCAAAATAGCCTCCAAGTGATTTTTATTAAATCAACTCTTACTCTTACTCACATTTTTTCCAGTTAATAGAAAAACCTTGCATGAATTTACCCGGACATCAGCAATCTGCATGCTGGTGTAAACCATGAGTCTGTAAGTGCAGTGGTGGTTACATTATTCATCCTATTTCATGTGTACAGAAAGCTATCTGTTTTTACAAAACTAGTTTTGCAAAATCCTGCCCCTGGGGATTAATTGTTTTTGCATAACAACCATATTAATAACACTTTTAGCAGACTTTTAAGACTACGCTTTCCATTCTCAGATGATCAAACAGAAGTGGATGATTGTGTAAGCAGAGCTACACATGACTAGTTTTTATTATTGATGTAATGTTGTTGACTGCTCAAAGATTTAAAGAAAAAAGGCTGCAAGGAATAAATATTAGTATAAATTATAGGAGAAGGACAAAAATATGTTTAAAATTATAGTAAATATGTACACCTAGAGTAGAACTCAGGTTAGTTAACTTTAGGGGAGTATGAACGTGGCCATACAGTGCCAGCGCTTACGCTAACAGACACAGAACATCTACATAGCTTTGGAAGCATGATGTGGAGTATACAAGAGGCCTTCACACTTCTGAAGTGGTAGCTGGAAGCCAAAGGGCATAGCTGGTATTGTCAAATATGCTTGCAGACGCCCTGCTGAGGTATCTCAACTCTTCCCTTTATGCTGAATCTGAGCTATTCACTCTTAGGCTCCCTTTTGGGTAAACTGGGAGAAAGAGACATCTCCAGAGAATAGTTTTTCTCATCTTCAGATTGGATAGATGAATTCAATCTGAAGCTGCCTGGTCATAGTACATATTTACTATAATTTTAGACATATTTTTGTCCTTCTCATTTTCCCAGTGACTAACTCAGACACTTAGATATGTAGGCCTCTACACATTTCTGTGCATCTGAGCTTCCAGTGCCATGTGAAGGGCCCCAGATCTCTCACCCTATGCCCAGCTACCACCCTAGGAGAATCAAAACTCACCTTGGTCCTGCCAACCCCTTGCAATGGCTTTTGGTCTGTAGCAGGAGGCTGGGCAGGAAATTGTGGGGAATCTAAAGTGGCTGTAGTTATCTCTGTATCAGCAATTGAACCAAGCCATAGATACCTACTTCAGGCTGGGCCACAACACTCCCTATGGTTTACTGAACATACTGATTAGATTTCCACTGAATTTAGTACTTTAAACATTTAGGTTAAGTGAGGTTAATTGTGGTCCTAAGAGCTTCTGATAACAAAGAAAAATATTCCATAGCCTTGCCTACTCACATCCAACATAGTTTATGTCTCTGCTCAAAAGAGAGAGTTGTGCATACTGAAAAATAATGCAATGACTTCATGAAAAGATAGAAAGTGAGTGAGAAATAGTCAGTAGCTGACATGACTCCAAACATCATAATGGTCACTTCTTTTGGTCTCCTCAAATGATGCTGAAGTTGTACAAGTAATTAAAATCACACGGAAATCCCTTATCAGATCTTTATGAGGCCTGAATGGACATCGATATCAAGAAGGATGATGTTAGCAAACTTTCTTTTATTATTATTTAAAGAACAAAGATATCATACCACTGAACACCTGAACTGAACTTCATTTGGGTCACAGAGAAAACACAAGATGAAATGAAAGGCTCAAACATTTCATGGAAGCACAGATACCCGCAGAAAGTTGTAGTGATCACAAGTCTTAGTTCAGAAAATTACTTTCACAGACTCAGAATATGACAGAAGGCTGGCTGCCAGACTCGGATTAAAAAATGTTAAGAAATGTGTTAGCAGGGAAGAAGCAAGCCTACTAAAGAAGGAGTTGTGTTACAAATTGCACTTTTATACTGCTAAAGTCCATTAAGACCACTAAAACTTCTCTGTTTGCTTCAAGACTGAAAAGAAATGAAGCTTTCCTTCACTGACGTTGGTTGTTTTTTCTTTTTGTTTTTTTGTTTGTTTTTTAACGTGTTGGTTTGCATTTGTTAGTTATTTTTTGTTTGTTTGTTTGTTTGTTTGTTTTCTGTTCAAATAATCTGTACTTAAAAATCTAAGGAGTATTGTTGCTGAAACTAATTTGTCATAAATCTAAATTTTCTTTTCACTTTGAAAAATACTGTGACAGGATAAGGGACCCAGACAGATTTTCCACCAAATCATTCAGATTTTTTCTCTTGAAAAGAATACTCCATAGGTCTGAAGGACAGGGGAGACATATCACACTTTACTGATTCTAAGATTTGGGACACAGTACAGAAAATGTTTGGGTTTTGTTCCTGCCATTCAGTTTCAGGGATAGAATTCTGCCTATAACTGAAGAAACAATAATGGAAAACTCATTAGAATGGCACGTCACGTCACGTCACGTCACGTCACGTCACGTCACGTCACGTCACGTCACGTCACGTCACGTCACGTCACGTCACGTCACGTCACGTCACGTCACAGAATAGAATAGAATAGAATAGAATAGAATAGAATAGAATAGAATAGAATAGAATAGAATAGAATAGAATAGAATAGAATAGAATAGAATAATCCGAAGTTGTAAGGGACCCATAAAGATCATCAAGTTCAAATCCTGATGGCCTGGCGAGATCATCTCACCAAAATGTACAGTACCAAAAGATAATCAGATATGCATACTGAATTTTCTTCTACCAAAATATAATTATTCAATTTATAAAAGTGGGCAGGGTATTTAGGACTATATTTGCTTTATTGCAAAAGGAAAGGTTTGTAAGCCTCTGTGCAAGCTGAGGAATATAACGTAAATCATGTTTTGAATATTAATTAATAACAAAAGCAAATAAAAATCTTTACAGGATAATAATTAAAGAACTGTATCTGAATCCTTTGACCTGCAATAGCAACCACTTATTCTTCTACAAATTAGAACTTCATGAATATCAAGTGACAGTCTACAGAATGTTTGGGTTACTTGGTTAGCCAGGCTGTTATGGGAGATCTGTCAGCAATGGTAGAAATAATCTTTTTTTTTTTTTTTTTTTTTAATGATGGCAGTTGTGTAAGTTGCTGATATTTATGATACTTAGGATAGAAAGACAAAATAAATTCCTACTCATGATGTCCCTAAATATATGCCTATACTATGAACAAAACATTTATCATAGGATTGTGAATATTTCTTCCTGTATAGTTAGATGTTCTAATAAGGGACATGGTTTAATGGGGAAAATTAATGGTAGGAGCTTGGTTGGACTGGATCATCTTGGAGGTCTTTTCCAATCTTGGTGATTCTATGATTCTAAGACATATACGCCTTTGAGTTCTTCTCTTTTTGGCAGAGAAGGCAGCATGGAGAAAATGGGTCAAAGTCAAAAGTGCCAATGTATACTGGCTGTTCTTGGCCACTTTTTCATAGTTCGCATTTAAAAAGCTATCACATATCTTTTAATTCCCTTGTTATACATCTGTAAATTCTCACTGTATGTTTAACTGATATTTATCACCAACAAAAATTCATTCATCCCAGACTCTGCATTTAGGAAAGGAATATATGGAGGTATTGTCTGAGCTCTATCTTTCTTAATGCCATAGTGTATGAAGAAAATGAAGGGAAAAAAAAAAAAGTTCTGAAGGTGGACCTTAATTCAGATGACTCCTAAAGTCTTAGTTTATGACTTTATTGTCTTTATGTCTTCTGCATAATCTGAGGTAGGATAGACATACCATCCATTTAGTTGCGGCTTTTTTTTTTCTTTTTTTTTTTTCTTTCTTTTTTTTTTTTTTCCAAGTTTATCTTGACTGTGTCAGCTATGGGAGGCACTTTTATAAGCTTTCTCCCCCTGGGAAACTTTGCACAGGGCCAAGAAAATTGGTAGAATCTTGCTTTAAAAGCAAAATGTTATATATTCATTTCTCAGTGGTTAAATATATACAGCAAAGGATAAAATCACACTATGAACCCCATCCTGCTCTGGTAGGGAGCAATAGACTGTGCAACTTGTTTTGGCTCAGTGTAATATTGGATTTGGTTCCATCCAACAGTCATCAACAGACGAAAAGAGCACTTGCAGGTAAATTCTTTCCCCCTGCAGCCATCACACCCCATGGGGCACAGCACAGTCTGTGGAAAAGATCCATGACATGTCTGGCTGGCTTTTAGATGCTGGGAAGGGATGAAACATACTTAGAGCAGATGGTGTCTTTGGAAACCGCATGTAAAGAATCTCTATTGACCATATGTGAACTGAGATTTTTCAAAATCACATTTAGTCAGATTTGAGTGGATTTTCACGGGGTCAAAAAAAAGGCACATAACTGACACCAGGAATATTCTTGTCAAATGTCATGAAAGCGCTTCAGTGTACAGAGCAACTTCAGCTCAATGGAAGCCATGAGCTGTAAAAGCCTTGTATCATAACATATTTCCCCTAGCTAGAGCATTTCAATCTTTCTAATGGAAACTTGTCCAACAAAATCCAGCCTGAGGCTGGACCTGAAAAGTTTGAGTCTGAGCTATTAAATTTTGCGAGGCTTAACAGTAAAAAGAAAATCAGGTGAAATAATACATCAAACTACGTGGTTTGCTATTATTAGCATCTGTAAAAGTATTTCATTACTTTTTTTAAAAATGGGCAGTTGTATATTTAGCTTAATTATGAAAGCTTTCACATTCCAGCATCTGGGAAATTTTTGAAAAGACTGGAAAACAACTGCTGAAATTGGGTGAAATTGGGTGTGGATTGGCAATACACAGGTGAGTTTGTTACTGGATTTTTAATTGAGCCAATTTTTGCTCAGTTAGGACTGATATCTGGAATGCCAACAGCCAAAAAGACCAACAAAGGTTGAGGCTCACATTTCAAATATACTTGCACACAAAGCATCTACAAATGTAAGTAATAGAAACAATGTCCATATAATAAATAAACAAATAAATACATTTCACCTTTTTTTTCAGAGACTTCCTTCTCTTTCTCTGCTCAAGATGTTGCAAAGTTAACCTTGGGTAAATCTTTTGGACTTTAAACAAATGATATTCAAATGCTAGCAACAATTTCTAATATGAAGTACCAAATCAAGAAAATAAAGTAATGATTTGATTTAATTAAGAAGTAGTCTGTCTACTTACACCACCTACAGAGCATGCTGTTTCCTAACTGAAATGTCTGTCTCTTGGCTGTTCAGTATTTATTGGCTGTTGGTTACATGGCCTCTGGCAATAGTACATTCAATAGTATTATTCCCATCTGTCCAGTTGGCTCAGCTTTGTAGCAACATGTTGGAGTTTGGAGGTTATTTTTGGCTGCAATTTAATTAATTACCTCATTGTTCATACACTATACAGTAAATTCTGCACCTATTTGGAAATCTCAAACATGGTTTACATCATCAATCTTCATTTATTTCTTTTACTTAGAATTAACTGAAGTCTTTAAGCACTTCAATAGCATTTTTTTTTCTTTTTTTATCTTAACAGAGGGGCAGCACAGATAAGTTCAGGGGTGAATTTTCTTACCTACAGTAAATTTCAGAATTATTCAGAGAAGAACAAAACTCCCAAGTGATTCTGAATTATTATAAATTCAGATCTACACTGAGACTCAAAAGATGACCTATCCCATATTTTTTTCCCAACGAAAGTTCATTTATCTATGAGGAAATGGCAAGGCAGATAATTACATAACATTTTACTAAAAATATTAGTGATGGAGATTCACAGCGTCTCAGTTTTACATTACTAATTTATATAAAATAAGACTATAAGATAAAAAAATCAAAGTATTATTTTCTTTTCATACACATACTTTTTCCAGTAATTTAAACATCTGCTGATTTTTCCTGTCAATGGTGTTGTTCAGATATTTGGGAAGTTTTCGCAGACAAAGCAATTTCTCTTACCTTACTGGTAGTTTGCACGTGTCCTAAAAGCTTAAAATATATGAAGATTAGGCCACTGTAGGCTTCTTGGCAAACTAAATCGATAGGAACTATGTTTGCAGTCATACAGCAGAGTTCATATACCCTTGGTGATATAGATAAATATATCAGTTCTTTAATCTGAGCTCTGACGTCTCCCTGAAATAGATCATTATGATTCAAGTAGACATTTCCTTCCTTACACTTAAGTAAGTTCTAGACAGAATGTAATTGTTTCCTGAAGTAATGTGTTTGATACCCAAAGAAGAGGGAAAGATGACACTAAATTTTCCACCTTCTTTCTTCAGAATCACAGAATTGAAGGCATTGAAAGGGACCTCCAGAAATCATCAAGTCCAGCCCCCCTGCAAACCAGGCTCCCTATGGCAGGCTGCACAGGGAGGCATCCAGGCAGATCTTGAATATCTCCAGGGAAGGAGAATCCACAACCTCCCTGGGCAGCCTGTATGCCTGTGGCTTTGCACCTGACCCTACTATGTGAAGCACAGTTCTGACACAAAACCAGAATATTAGAGTTTGAATGTAATCATTGTATTTCTACCAACACACTCTTCTCTATCATGCAGTTCTTCAGGGAAGAACATCACGAGTGCTGTGAGATTGTTTTCCTAAAGATGGGTAACTTTACTGAGGAACAAACAAATTGCCCTATATAGTGATGTGTAATTGCTGTAGGATGCAATTAATATGGTGGAGTCCCTTGAAAAATAGTCATAAAAGTTTTGAAGGAATACGTGCAAGCTTTACCATAAACTGAGGAAGTAAATTCTACTTTGTCTTTATGTCGAGAGTTGAATGTTTGATTGAAGATCTGCATCATGAGGGTTAATACTTTTTCCAGAAGCACGTTGATGTTGGCTATTAAATCTCTGTCTACTGGCAATGTAAAATGTTCAAGCTACCTTTAAATTCAGTTAAATTCCTTATTTCAGCAGCTTTTTTCAGGTACACATATTTCCTTTTGTCAGTTTCAATTTTGCCACTGTGGACAAAGTGTTTTCCAAACACATGAAAAAACAGCTCTAAAGAGTTTGCATCCTCCAGTAAGGCGAAGATGATAAACAGGAACATTGCAAATTTCTGTTAGATGAGCAAAAAATGAATCACTTTGAGAAGGCTCCAGTTACATAAAAGGGGTGGAGGGCAGGAAGGGGTCAATATATTGACTCAGAAAATGCAAAACTAATCCTTATACTGGGAAAAATTATGAATATGAAGAGTGACCTGACATCTCAGGTGAAGTTGCAGAAACTAAAGTCCATTAACTTGTTCTCAAAACAATTAAATGGTGACCTTGAGTGTGTGCTCAGTAGAACAGGGAAGAGAATTACCTAGTCTGACCAGAACGCCTCTTTTATGTCTCCTCCTAATTTGTTATTATGTCCTTACAACTGTGGTCAGTAGGAGATAATATGACAACAGAAATGTGTTGTTCTGCTAGAGATTCAGAAATCAGAGGACTGACAGTGGAGTTTCTGCAGGCTGACAGCAAATATATTAGCTATCAGAATCTAGACCAGTTTCTTTATGTGAGCAAATGTCTTTTCAAAGAGTGTAACATCATGATGGTTTGTTAGGAAGGCAGTAGTCTGCATATTTTCCATTGCTGCTCAGAAAAGAAAAAAGCATAATGGGTTGAAAGTCATAAACAAAATAAGTAAACACCAATGTAATTACATCAGTTTAAGAACATGCATTATGTTATGTTCTTTCTTATGTGTTTGGGAAAAAGCAGAAGAAATCAAGTGACATTTGGGAGTATCGTAAATTATCCAGTATCACACAGTTGGTAATTTTGCATTGTATTAGTTCTTGAGGCTTCTTATATAGAATCAGGGTTGGGATTGTCTGACATAAGACTGAAAAATGTATTTTAGCAGATTTTCAGATTTTCAGCAGATTTTCAGATTTTTCAGATTTTCAGCAGATTTTCAACAGATCAGGTAACTGATGTTACCTGAATCTGATATAAAGTACATGTTTTGCTTTTGGTTTTCCCCAGCTTTTACACTAAAAATTACGTGCAGTCATTCCCATGCAATCTAGTGGAACTTCAAATGCCGATAAGATTGACCATAAACCTTAGAAAAGCAGCAGACCAACAAAACAGTAACCAGAAAAATGCTATGTAAATATTTTATTTCCTGAGCTTTCTTTTACACATCATATCTCACACCTTTGAACAAGTGGTTGGATTACAGATCTCTTAAGATCCCTTCCAATCTGAATGATCTAATAACTAGATGAGCCTCAAGCAATCCAAGATTTGTTCTTTTGCTTTATGGTACTTCTCATCAAACAGAAATGTAGTTTTACATTAGTTTGAGATGTTATTTTACAGCGCGACTAAAATTGTGAATGGTTAAATAGGAACTTCTGCTTATTTTTTAAACTAATTGCAAAAATATGTAATCAGGTATAAAATGCTGCAGATTTTGACCAAGACCAGTTGGTATACATTCAACTAATGTTCTCAGAATATGGCCTACTTACGCCATGACATCTTTTAATTAATATTGGACAGTTGGACTAGATGATCTTGTAGGTCCCTTCCAACCTTGTGATTCTGTGATTCTGTGATTTATTTGTATAAGATCATAAAAAAAGCATGGCTGCTTCAGACTCTGTGAATTCTCTCTGGGATGATGTAATCCAGTGAGAAATGAGAATAGAGATAGTGGATACTGTGCTGGCCTTTATACAGCTTTACTTGTATGGTGGATATTTCTGTAAATTTTCTGTCAAGTGCTATTTCTGTCAGGTACTACTTCTACTGAAAAACACTTTCCACTGAAGCAAACACCTTTAAGAGAGTTCAGCATTATTTACCGTAATAAGCCCTAAATCTGACAACAGTTTTCAGGAAAACTGATTTCCTTTTCTTGAAGTCCCACAACTCTAAAATGTCAAGAAAAACAATGAACCCTGGCAGAAAGTGCAATTTCACCTTTTTTTTGGTATATCTTATTCTCCCATTCTGCACCATAAAAATATTACTTCGGACCTCACAGTATCTTGAAAATATAACTATTTTTTATTTTTTAACACTGCTCGTCTGCAGAACTTCCCATTCCATAACAATATATAAAAAATAATTCAAAATTAAGTAATGATCTGTTGGGGGCCTTTTCTGTTTGAAAAGTCCTTATGAAATTATTTACATCTGAACTTTTCCAGGCTTATATCCACTAGAATGTCATTTTGATTATTTAATTTCTTTTTATATGGTGCAGAAAAAAAACCCCACAAAAACTACAGAAGCAGTTATCTGTTCACAAAATCTGAACCACAGTTACTCCACTGGTCATAACCTGCAGAAAGTAGTCTATAGCAAAAGACTGAGAATCTTTTGTGATCCACCCAGCTCCACCAGGTGAAACTGAGAATTTCAAATCCAGTCCCTCTCAGCTCCAGTAAGTCAACCTTAGGGAGCAGCAACCCTTCACATTTATGTTAACAAACCTTGCATGTGACCAGAGGTCAACTTTGAAGAAAAAATCAAGTTATAGTTTAAGACAACAGTAACACAGAAACAATCTTTGTTAAGGCGTTGGGTTCATTGCTTTCCACTAGACTTCATTTTACTTTCATGTTATGCAAGGTTTGATAACAAATATTTGACTTTAAAGACATTCTCTATCAGAATTCTAGTCACCTTACAGATGACAACTGGATGTAGTAATACATACATTAAGGAGTAGAATCATAGAATCATAGAATGACTTGGGTTGAAAAGGACCACAATGATCATCTAGACCATCAGCAAGGTCACACTGAGTAAAAAGAATTAGACAGTTTCTGCTATAATGAGTGCAACAGAAGCACCTACCTTTTTTGCAATATCTGTTTGTTGACATTTATATAGCGGAGTGAGAGTTGAATTTTATAGGCTACAAAAGAAAAAAAAGAAAGCAGAGTGAAAAAGAAAGATATAGAAAAAAATAAAATGCATAGTGGGATAGGGTCATATAGTTAAATGAGAGAGCAATGGTTACGTTTTCTCGAGAGTCCCCAGCACACTGAAAGCCAATGCTTTCAATACGAACTAATAAATTATGAATTCTGTTCAGTTCTTTCCTGACATGGCTTTGTTGGAAGGCTGATGATGACTGTTTTATTGCCACTGCAGAACAATTCTAGATTGGGTGCTAAAGGTGCTTGAACTGAATGGTGAAACTGTACCACAGAATTTTCCTAGAGAGTAGAAGGAAATGAGTCTGCCTTGAGTTTATCTAAGAAGTTTGTTACAACCAACACAATATTATATAAAAGAAGACCGTGGATACTCTGTTCTTTTTTAATGGATTATTTATGTATACTTATATTCCATATAAAAATTAATATATTTTATATTTATATATTTTATTTATTCAATGTAGACTGAGCCCAACTTGACTCTTGAACAGAAGGAACAGACTGCTTCCTGAAAATGTTCTCATCTGTGCTTATTAAATGGGCAGAAATGTTTCTTCCTTGAACTCTAGGGTTTGACTGCATCACCAAAATCTGTAACATCACTCTGGATTTAAGCAGTCATTTTGAATTTGCTTTTTTCTTTTCAGTGTATAGGGTGCTTGAGCTCTTATTCTGACATAACCATCTCCCAATGTAGTCTGTCCTGTAGCTTCCCTCTTTGGACAGTAAGAGTTGCAATAGACGCTGTGTTGTAGTGGAATATATGAAACAGCCTCACCTGTCTATAAGTGGTATCTATTGAAGTATTTGAGACTGAACTGTTATAAAACAGAATCATATGATCTCTTGTTCTGTATGCCCTTTTATATATGTTCAGTGTCTGAAGAAACCAGGTGGTTGTCCTGTGCTGAGAACCAATCAATGTCTGCAACAGTCCTTTCTTGCAGAGGATGGAAATCTTTCTGTACACTTGACTCTAATTTTTTCTCATATCCAACAGAGGGGAGCAGAAGAGAAAGCTGAACATCATGCATTTGCAGAGTTAGGCCTTCTGTACCATTTTGCTTGAGAGACTTCCTCGCCCCATCTGGAAGGGACTTTGCACAGTCGAACACCATTCTGCAGAGGCACCTCCATACTTGCTGAGGCAGCATTACTTTATTGCCTGGTACAGTTTTGCTTGTCAGCCAAATGGAAAATGCTATGGTTAAATGGAAGTATGGCTTTGCTCACCTTCTCCCCAGAGAGTCCCAAGGCAAAGCAGAGTTTTTCCACAGACTGTATTCATCACATAATTTTGCTTAGCATTGAGAAGAGAGCTGTAACTGAATGAAATGTTCTGGCTGCCTAACTGACCAGCAGCCTGCTGAGCTGGGGCTGCAAGGGGTTGGGGTTGGGCTCTGTGGCAAGTCTATGGTACTGCTTTTTTTTTTTTTTCCCCCAGCAATACAAATGAGTTTGAAGAAAGGGCTGCCTGTACTGCAGTGTTGACCTCTTTTGTGATTTCCAAGATGTGTCCAAAAGAGAACATCTTCACACTGCCGGGAAGACGTCTAGCTCCACTTATTGTCATGCTTCTCTTGGTAATCATAGAATCATAGAATGGCCTGAGTTGAAAAGGACCACAATGATCATCTAGTTTCAACCCCCCTGCTATGTGCAGGGTCGCCAACCACCAGACCAGGCTGCCCAGAGCCACATCCAGCCTGGCCTTGAATGCCTCCAGGAATGGGGCATCCACAACCTCCTTGGTCAACCTGTTCCAGTAATAATGTGGTAAGACTGATCTTGCCCTGTCTAGAAGTATCTTGAGGTGGATGCCTTTTTAGGTTGACCATTTTTTCTTCTAAATTTCATTTTAAATATTTTAATGATTCTAATCATTTGGAATATGGAAAAAATAGGTGGTGTTTTGGTTTGGTTTGGTTTTGTTTTAGATCAGATGAATTAAAAAATGTTTTTGTAAAAAATTTCTAGCTTTTCTCTTCATTGGGGCCACAATTGAAAATTTGGCAGACCAGTAGGTGCTTTGGAGATCTTTCAACCAGTATTACTGTTGATCTGAAGCTATGAATAGAGAGATCTAGTGTATGTTATGAAAAATGCAAATTTCCTTGTTGTTATTGCAGCTTTGAGATATATTAAACCAGAAATCCTGAGTCAGTTCATAATTTCTTGTTTGATCTTGGTCCCACAGTTGTTTATCATTATAGTAATATAATAGCTGGGATAAATGGAATCTTTCATCCATCATGGAGCCCTGGGCAGCCGGATCTAGTGGGTGACAACCCTGCCCATGGCAGGGGGTTAGAACTGGATGGCCTTTGAGGTCCCTTCCAAACTTAACCACTCTACGGTTCTATGATTCTTTGAAAATACAAAGGGATAGCTGGAATCAGAGGCTTTTTTTAAACAAAACAAAACAACAAAAAAACAAAAAACAAATCAAAACAAAACAACATATATACCTGGCAGAAAGGAGAGGAGGGGAGAGGAGAGGAGAACATGTTTATATCAGAAGTCTATAATGCATGGCCACAAGGCAGAAAATTTTAATATTGGTATTTCTTCAGCTTTTAATAACAGATTTGTAAAGTTAACGATGTGTTTTCAATGTATTTTTAATGAGCTTTGTGTAGAAGAACCCTGGGCTTCACAAGAACTGTCTGAGCAGGGCAAAGACAGCAACAATGCCCCACAGAACTCGCATCCTAACAATTCCTGGGGGAAGTGCACCATGTGATGAAAAGATAAGGAAGTGTCTGTATTAACAGGGGAAGAAAAATGGAACATTCAGCTTTAGGGAATAATAGGGCTTCTGCCAAGGATAAATAAAATAAAACTGTTTAGTCCCTAAAGCATTTGTTTAATAGTGAAATTTATTTCAGCTGTGGATTAGTATGAAAAGTTTTAGAAAAGGTTAAGGACAGGAGCTTCAACAATAGCAATGACTGTGCTGTTGCTGATCTGGCTTCAGGCAGCTACAAGGAAAATTGAGAAGTTTCAGACAAACAGTCTGTTTGTCTGGGCTCCTATTCAATTGCCTTTAAAGGATTCCTTCACCAGAGTAGACCTGTTCTTCAGAGGATGCTGTGGCTTACTCATAGCTCCCGTCTCATCCATTACTCTTCAGTACCAAACCTCTCAAACAGGAACTTTGAGCTGCCTACCTCCTCCAAGCAGGCATTTTCCATGGCCCATTTCATTGTCTTTGAAAGGCCATGTGCCCTTAATGAAATCAGCTGCATTTCCTGCTCAAGGCCTGGCTGAAAGCGCAAACCTTCAGCATGCATCAGGGGATTTGCCTTTATTTCTGAAGAAAAAGTGACCCTATACTCTAGAGAGGACACTGTTGATAGGCGCAGTGCTATTGTAGTTATTTTGTACAGAGCATCAAATAGGTTGTCACAAAATAAAATGTTGCTGCAATTTTCACCATATATGTGGTGAAGTGTTTTTGTGTGTACATATATAAATATGAACATCTTTTTTACATTTACTAGGCCTGTCATTTTCAGCTAGAAGGCAAAATTCTAACTTTTTTTCGCCCACTTTTTTCACTTTGCACACTTTCTTTTTTCTCATTTCTCTAAACCCATGTTTTTATTTTGCTCCCAACTTCATCTGCAATTAGTATTTCTTACCTGCTGTGTCCAAATGTGTGCTAGGCTTGTTACCAAGAGCTGATTGTATGGGACAAGTACAGATTTGAAGAGCAAGAGCAGAGCGTGTGCTGTGAGATTTTGGTCACATCTACAAGGTGCAGTGGTAACCACGTTAGACATTCCAAAGGCAAACAATGGTGTAAAGTGGCTTCTTGCTCTGCATTAACATTTACAGTCTTGTCTGCCCTTGACTGCATGTTGTAATGTAACTGTCAATCATCCAATTCAGAAAATACAAGAGCTGCTGAAGTTGTAATGTTGTAATTATCAATCCATCAACCCACAGGATGGGATGTGTTTGTTTTAAACAGAAGTTTCTTACAAGGAAGAGTGGAGAGAACAGTGATTCAATCTAATATTCAGTTTTGATCTTTTCTATTTTCCACTTAGTTTTCCTTATCAAGTTTCCATTTCATATGATTCAGTTAAGCAAAATCAGAAGGAAACATCTAATTTCTGATGAAACACTATGTGTGTTTCCCCCAAATACTGTTTTCTTATTGTTATTTTGCACACAAGGTAGACTTTTACATTTCACGTCTGGATTTATTTGTGAATTTCATTCTGTTTTAGAACACAAAGCATTTTCTCAGTCCAGGGTACAAAATGAAAAACCCTGCAGTAGCAGAGCAGAAGCTGTATTTTTCATTCATTTTCTGTCATCCAAAATGGCACAAAAACGAGAGGTACCTGCAGAGTGCCCAGGAGGCTGTGAGGTCTGTTGCTCTTCCTGGGATGAGGAGAGCAACTGTGGCATGGTATGAGCAGGGGACTGTTAGATCTCACACTTTAAGCATGAAATACACTTTTTTTTGATACAGACAAAAGCAGAACCTGGTTTGTATCTCTACTCCATGTTAAGGACTTCAAACACACACTGTTCAGCAGAATCAGTGCCCTGCTGTAACATGTTGGGCATGCTTTTGAGCCTGCTGGGGTCCAGATGCATCTGCAGGGAGCCCTGCATAGAGGAGTGACTGTAGGCCCTCCTGCAGGAAAAAACCTCTGGGGCAGAGATATCAAAGTTCTTCTGAATGCAAGATTCATAAACAGATATCCTGTATTATCCTGACACTTTCTTCTTTCCCTCAATAATTCCCATGGGCTGAGCTGTTGTCCTACACTGTGCTCTGAAGTGCAAGGCCCAGCCTGTAGTGAGTCCCTGTACTCCAGTGATCAGTTGGGTGAGGCACATCATGGTCCCTGAGCAGTGAGGATGCTGAGTCCTGAGGGAGCAGGGAGCATGAGGGAGATCAGACACCTCTACTGAATGTCTTTGGCTGTGCCCCGACCTGGGCCTGCTTCTCCACAGATGGTATGAGGTAGCTTTTTGGGAAAGGGGTACGAACCATCCTGTTATGATGTCTGCAGTGCTGTTCTCCTAGGCTGTGTGCTCATGATGCACACTGCAACCCAAGATGAAGAGGGAGGCTGCTTGAAGAGTGAAGCTTCTTTTGGTTTGGGGTTTGGGGTTTCTGGGCTCATATCAAGTGTCGTGCCTTTGCTGTGCATATGAAGATGTACCCTAAAATATCATTGGCATGCCTGGGAGACAACTTATCACTAGTTGAAGCATTGCAGCAATTCAGAGAAGTGACATTCAGACTCTCTAAACCTGTTGTAATCTGTCTATTTTTTTTCCTTTTGGGGTCCCAGTGGGGTCCCAGTTGTCACAGACAAAGTCTGACTTTCTGTTAGGTTTTATCAAATCAGAGTATTTCAAATCAAAGGGGAAGCATGAGGTAAAAAACATCAAAATCTGAAGATGAGTTTGGATGTATTGAGAGTCAACAACGACTCCAATGAAAGCAAATCCCATTACAAACACCCAGAAAAGTCACAGCTGCCTCTCAAATATACCCCTCAGACTTTAGGGTTATATTTCTAGAATTTGTGGTTTGGTTTATGTCACTAACAGAGACTGCTTTGGAATGAAGGGAGTAATGAGTTTTTGTCTTGGTTTGCTGATAGATCTGCATTGGCTAGTTTAATTTCTGCTATTGATTACAGAGGGTACTCAGGCTCTATTTTTAGGCTAGGTAATGTCCAGTTTCTTTAGCACGGCTGAACTGCAGCAGCATTTATGGCCTGCTTGACAGATAAAAATCCCCTAAGATCACTGAAACTTTATCTCAAAACACAAATATAGTTAGGCTTGAGAGAGATGCTGTTACTAAAAATTGACCCACTCTGCTCCTGGAGTGACTCTGTTAAGGCAGTTGCATTTTGTAATTATTTGCATAGAACATCTTTTACAAAAGATACTCTGGAATACTCTGCAGAATTAAGTAGTACAGGATACTCTACAGAATTAAATAGTACAATTACATGTGAAGAAGCTCTGCTTTCAGACAGTCTTGTGAAGCAAGTATCAATGTCACTGGTAAACAAATTGCAGACCTTCTCAAAAACATTTAGCCAAGTATTAGAGTGCAGACACAATCAATGTGTAAGCAAGTCGAAAACACAAATGAGGCAGGGATTTGGTGTCTGCTTACAAGCTGATAATTCGGAGGTTTCCTAAGCCCAGTGTTAGAAAATAAGGACTTAATATCTTGCCAGTACATTTTAATGGTATATCATCACTAATTTCTACAGTTTCTAAATTCAGTCTAGTTCCTTCTTTCATCTACCAGCACAACCATAATACAATGATACTTACAAATTCTTAGGTTTCATTACCTCCTGATTTCTCTCAATTCCTAAGTCAGGTTTCAGTTTCTTCCCCTTTCCTGCAGAGGTCTGCTGTGTTCACAGCTCTTACTTGTGCTTTGCTACTCGAGCCTGCTCGCTAAGTGATGTCTTTGTAGTATTCTCACTGTTTTCCCCTTGTGATATTACTTGTAATTCTTTCTAGCATTATGGAAATAGCTTAATGGAAATTACTTACTAGGTAGGGCAAACTGCTTTTGAAAATGCTTAAATGTGGTATCCTCAACATTCAGCATCCTGGAAAAAGCATTCCTAACAAAGTAAGGTTTGTAGATTGTAAACTAGCCTCTGAAACAAGACTGCAGAGAATTCAGATCATCTAACTTCAAGTATCTAAGCTGAATGGTGGAATAGAGATCCTCACTCTTCTGTACTGCAAGTGGAGCTTCTAGGGGGTGCTTCTGAGTCCTCAGTATTCTGGGGAATTATCTTGCATTTGAAGCCTTACTGCTACATTTGAGTGGTCCCCTATAACTCCTATGCACTTCCACATGAGAAAATATTTGCTGTGTATAGGGAAAGTTTTGGTGAGAGTTAGAATGAGAAGAGACTCCAGTTCTTCTTGTGACTGCCATTCAGTTCAGTGGACCACTCATTCCTTGCTGTTCCTAGAGGCAAGATAATAATTTAGAAATGTGTTGCAAAAATAAATTATTAAATGTGTATGAATGACCATGTTCTAGAGTAAGAGGAATTATAAATCATCTGGACTGATAGTTGTTGATTAGTTCTGAGACTGAAATTGAAATCTTTTTGCTGTAATATCATCTTTTAATTAGTACTGTTAAAGGACCTGGACATGGGAAAATATCAAGAGATCACTTGAGGCACTGGGTACTCAAAATTGGATAGGAAGGCAAAGAGGTTTTATTAAAATCTATTCTCTGACATAGTTTTTGTAACTATATATAACAAGAGAAATATAATTAAGACTATGTTTCCAATGAGACAGGATTTTAGTGACCACGACAAGAGCCACTGTCTTCTAATAGCATAGTATTTACAAAAAAGAGGTAAAGTCAAATTGTAAAGAAACTAACAAATGCCCATGCAGAAAATTATTAATACACTGATAGTTCATTGTACTGCAGCGTCTTCAGGTAGCAGTGTTTTTGGAAGATGTTAGTGGGGTCACTTAATTGGAGATTAGTTGCTTTGCTGGAAATGTGCAGGAAATGTGCAGATTGATCCTTTATTAGGGCTTAGTTGCAATTTTATGCAGGAAACAAACTCGAATGGAGAGTATATTGTTCAACTTTGGGACTGTATTGCATTTCCAGAAATGTCAATGGATTTTCAAAGTCAAAGAGATCTGGCTGTTCTTCAAGTCAACACCAGTACAGGCACAAGAACAAACTGTCCCAGTGCAGAAAGATCAAAAATATTTTTAAGAGATCAAGTTAGTTGAATTGTGAACTCTTCATTGACACCAACTCCAAGAAGGAAGAATAATGTGGAAAGTAGATCAAACCACTAAGGCTAGATATAAAAAGACAAACTGAGTAAGTAGGAGCAACATCAGGACAAAGATAAATGAAATGTGGTGAGGAAACTTCAGTAATGACAGGAAATCCTTAGCAGCTTCAACCAGTGTATTAAAAGCAGAAGAAAGACCAAAGTCCATACTTTTCTGCTAGCTAATGGAAAGAAAAAGTGACTAACAAAAGAAGACAAAGGTGTTTTATGCATTTCTGAGCCTGGCTTCACTGAAAATGTTAACTGTGAGCTAACACAGACATGACCAACACCAAGGGGCAAGGTCTCTGTCTAGAATATGGAATATGGAAAGAACTAATTAAAGGGATAATGAGGTAAGCTAGATGTTCTCAACTCACCTGAGTCTGACACACTTTGTCATAAGATTCATGAAGAAACGCAGGAACTTTTCTCTTGGAAAAGTTAATAATGTTTGTGCTCTTGTTCTCCACAAAGGCACAAATTTATTTAACAGGACCTATCTTTGTGAAGAGAGGAAAAATGAATCCAGGTGATCATGTGGTAACAGTTCTATAGCCAATTTAATTCATTCCCTGAAAAAAAAAATCTCGTAGGAAAATGAAATATTTAAAAAAAAAGGAAAAATAATCTGGAGACATCAGCAGACTTGGATTTCTTCAGACCAAATCATGTCAGCCCAGTATAATTCTCTACTGTAGCAGTGAAAATGGTTTTTGGATAGTGGAAAAAAAAATAATCAGATATTTAGGCTTCTGGATAATGATTATTTAAGAAAGTTAAGAACATCTGTCCCTTGCTACAGAAACCAACAGATTTGACAGCTAGACTTACTTGTTTATGGATAATTTAAGCAGTTCTCCAAAAATCTGCTGTTTGCCTATTTGCTTTTCTTATACTTCCAATGCTGATCACAGAGCAAAAATGTATTATCAACTCGAATTAATAAAAGCGGTGCTGTGAAAGTTGTGAAAGGATTTTAGGAACTAACTCCATACTTCAAAGCAATTGCAGGCAACAAGACTGATGCTAACTTTATAGAGCATGCAACAGGTAAAGAAGCTTGGGATTGGATTTCAAAAACACTGACCATGCTACCAAAATCACATTTTCTTACAGTGGATTTTCTCACTTTTGTGTAACTGAGATGAAGCTTGCACTGATTGCCAAAGTAAACATGTTAATAACATATCATGGGATAAAAGCAAAAGCTCAGATGATAGGGAGTGTTACTGATATCACTGGCCACATGGGAATATGGATCACAATATGCTAGTGTTTCAAATGATAGGCAGCTAAATATGAAGCCTGTAATGAACATGCAACTGAAAATAAAAAATATATGTGTTAGGCTTCAGTGAGGCAAATGAAGAAGTTAATAGCCTTGAAATAGAACCTAAAAATTGGCTGGGGCAGAAAAAAAGAATTTTTAATTCTGAATAAACAAAACCTCCTCAGTATTCCACTTGCTTGGTTTCGGGATACACATTTTTGCCCTTTAAGGCCATTTCTTTTTTTAAGCCTTATTGCTTGATGTTACCATGGCTACCGATCATGAACTGAAATCGCTGTGTAATACAGTTTATTTCCAGCCATAATTGCACTGAGACTTTAGCAGTCAGTTTTGAGCAATTAAAGAAGACAGGCTGTAAGGTGGACTTGACAAATCCTCTAAACCTATGGGTGGTAAAAACTGCTGGGATTTTATGGCTGCTCGTTTTTTTATAAGATGCATTAGTATATACAGTGTCATTGAAGACATAGCCCAACTTGGACTAGAAGTCTTTATAAAAGCCATCAATTCATTCACTTAAATTTGGTAGTTGCAAAGACAAATTGGGAAGACAAAGGGCATACAACCCACATCCTTGAAATATACTCCCCACATCATGAAAAAAAATTCTCTCTTCTGCTTTCCATTTTCCCAAGTCCATTTTGTTTGAGTAGAAGTCCTTCATTTGTTTCAGTATTCAGACAGAGTACCTTCTGCTTCTTCGAGTACAAAATGTAACATTCACGTATATGGGTTCTGCCTTGTCTAGTGAATGGTAGTGGGGCAATAGGAAACCTAGAAACAACTGGCACCAACACAGTGGCAAATGAGTAAGTGAAATATTTTAAGGAGGCAGCACTTTGCTTTCAATTGCAATTTGTTCACATTACATAGGTCTAAGTCATACCACTTTTATGTTAACACTAGTGAGTTTTTAGAACCCCTACAACAGTGATGTAGGGGGACCAGGTACAACTCCAAATGGGAGTGACATCATTACTTAGAGCTGTCCTATGACTTATAAGTACCATCATAAGTTTTTTCTTGGCCTTTTGGTGATAGCATCCCTTAGCAAAGGGTATTCACAGCAGATCATCTCGTGCTTTTCTCCTAAGATAAGCACAGTCAAGCCAGCTCTGGGACACCACCGAGTCAGTGATGCTCCTTCTAGGTAAGAAAGGAATCAAACTCAGCCATAACCTGTTGGTAGAGTGGGAGATGCTGGCTGTTAGCTGTGTTAAAATACTCAGGAACATTGTCTATTAAAAAATACAGTGCTACCTGTGTGGCAGGGGACTGATGCAGGTGACATGCATAAATGCCTGCTCAGATCATTGCATTCTTTCTTTTTCTTGTGTCTGTAGTTTCGATATCTCTAGTCTATGTTTTCTGGGGTCCCTGTGTTCCACTAGAGTAGTTTTGGCTAAGTACAAGTGAAATAGTCTGTAAGACCTTCTTCTCTTCAGTGAGCTGTTGTTCACTTTGATATTTGTAAGAAACCTAAAGATTGTATGCTGAAACTTAATTTTCATGTTTTTTTCTTTTTTTTACTGTTATTTGCAACATTAGTGTCTGGTAGAGATTGTATGGTTGATTGGAGAGATTTTGCCCTACAATGTATATTATGGAAAACAGAAAAGATAATCCACTGAATTAACTAGTCACAGACTGTTCTCACTAAAATACCTGTAGGTATTCTGAGCAACCAACTAAAAAAAGTGGTCAGATTCACTCTGCAGGTGTGAAGGTCTGTAGGTAAACTCTAGATTTCCATGTCCCAGTGAGCTAAAACTGAATGCCACTTACCCCATTTTCCTAAAACAAGAGGTACCAATGATTATCCTGCTATTCAGATAGGTGCTCAAGACAAGGTTCAGGATAGGCCCCTAGAAAATGGGGAAAACAACTCCCTGCTGCTCTCTGATGTCCCCTTAGTTCATGCCTATAACATGGAAGTAGTAGGTGTGGCTTCTAGCCCTTCCTCCTTTTTATTTTATTCTGTGTAATTTAGTTGTAATAATCAAAGCCCTTATTGCAACCCCAAGTTCAGACCGAATGTAATGCTTCTTACTGGCTATTTTAGGCATCACCCTACAGAGCAACTAAGCTTTTGAGGTCGTTCTTCAGGACAGATATTTCCCCCCATGACTTGTGCAGAGCAGCTGTGTACATAAAACAAGTGGTCTGGGTCTTGGCTCTGATCCTAAAAAGGTGCACTTTGGACACAGAAAAGCATGATTTCTACACTTAACCTGGTAGTGTGGATTTTGTAGCAGATACTCAGCTAACTGTAAGCACAAGACAGCATCAGTAGGTCAGATGAAAATTGTCCAAGCAGGCCAAACTGAAAAACTGCTTGATCTCTTTTGTTCCCAAGTGGCTGGTTTTGTGGCAACTTCATGAGATATACTGGTGATATGACTTCAGTCTTAGGAGAGTCATTGGTACATCCCAGCTCTGTATGTTACTGCCTTAGCTTCAGGAGTCTTCTGACATTCAAATATATTTCCCAGAAAGAATTGAACTGTTTTGAAAGTGCTATTAGGATGACCTTTCTGGGTTTCTTTTTCAAGCTGTTGTTTCCAGTTACTAGGATAATTTATGATGCCGTTTTATTGTATCTTATTGACTTTTTATTTGTCACAGTGAAATGCTGTGGAGAGTCTTGACTGCCTTTGGAGAGGAATCATGAGAACTGAAACCACTGCATCTAATTCAGTGACATTATCCTGAACGTGACACATCTGCTGTAGGCTGGAGTGTGTGATTTGTAAGATGTCACTAGTGCAACTTTGTTGGCATTAGGAAGCAGGACCTGCTTTAGCAGGCTTCCTCCATTGCTTCCATGTCCATTTCATATGCGTCCACAGTACTGTACATTGTTCCTATGATGAGGACAGCTAATGCATGATTTCATGGAATCCCAGAATGATTGAGGTTGGCAAAAAGATCTGGGTCCCTCTGGCCCAACCCGTACACCAGCATGGTTACCCAGAGCACCCAGAGCAGACGCATCATGGCCAGGCTGCTTCTGAAGGTCTCTAAGGAGGAGATTCCATAGCCTCTGGGCAACATCTGCTGATGTCCCAGCACCCCACAGCACACCAGTGCTGCCTGGTGTTTAGAGGGAGCCTCCTGTGTTTCATTTTGTGATCATTGCTGCTTATCCTGGCACCTCTGAAATGAGATTGGTTCCATCCTCTTTGCATCCTCCCTTCAGCTATTTATACACATTAGCAAGATCCCTGAGTCTCTTCTTCTCCCATCCCATCTCTCTCAGCCTCTGCTCATAAGAGAGCTACTCCAGTCCTTTGATCATCTTGCTGGCCTTCCATTGGATTCTCCTGCAAGTCCAGGTATTTCTTGCACTGGGGTGAGCTTAGAATCAGACACAGCACTCCAGGTGGAGACTCAACAGTGCTTAGTACAGCAGAAGGATCACCTCTCTTGATACACTGATGTTATCACCTAGAAGTTGAACATCTAACTCAGCTAACTAGGTTCTCTGTAGAGCTTTTGGAGACAGAAGTGTACCTATGGAGACACTGTATCCAGAGAAAGGTGTGTAAGGCTGAAATCTGTCAAGCAGCTGAAGTGATCTAGTGTCTCAGACTCTGAAGAGGACAACATTTGTAGACTTCCCTTTTCCATCTTTCCTGGATCTGTGGTGTCATTTTGCGTTGCTGTACTGTTTCTGACCCTCAGCAGGTCAATCCTCTGCGAGTTGCTTGAATTTCTTCATCCAGCAGTAGTGTTTTCTTCTGGTTTAGTTTTCTGCCAGGTAGAATAAGTCAGAATGGCTTATGGCAAGGGTTCTGTCCTCTGAGGCCTAGCAGGAGTATAAGGGTAGATGTGCGAGCACTACTCACTGTTGTAGGAAGCTCCTCTTCTCTGTGCAATCATTCTTCCCTGTTCCTCTGTGCCGTGATCACACAAAATATTTTCAAATTGCTTTAGAAAAGAAGTTGTTTCTTCAAATAGAGCATCCTTGCTCTACAGTGATCCTAAAAAAATTTCTGGTTTTAAATATCTCCTATACATCAGTGTCTCTGTTTGCATGCCTCTTTCTGTTCCTGAAGGCTTTTAGAAGCCTCATTTTGTAACTTTTTTGTTCCTGGAAAGCAACTCTGTCATGATTAACTGACTGTCTAAGCTCCAGTGAAGGGAAAATGTGCAACCTTTCTCACTCACTGGCAAAGAATCTGAGGAAGGGCCTTCCGGCAGACTGAGCAGCTTTTTGCCATCATGTCTGACTGCATACGCATCTCTTAACACCTGCTCTTTATGTGGTCAGAACTGAAATTAACCTAATGCTTTGCTTCAAATTATGTTGGACCAAATGCTGTTTTCATTTACACTTTCATTTACACTTACAGAAGCCTAAACTTTTGCAAAAAAAGAGCACATTTCTATTTTTGCTTATATACTCACCCTTCATTGGAAACAATTTTATGTCTCCAAGGAACATTTTATAATAACAATGTAGGAAACATCTACTCCTACACACTAGAGAACTTATAGTAAAGGAGGTACCTGCCTTTCTGATTGCCTCATAGCACTGTAGTCAAGTTCAGTTCAAGTCTGAAGTCAGGTTTCTTCACAAAATATGTCATAAAATACAGGTATGGGCTTTTTGCTGTTGGTTTTTTTTTTTTTCCTCACCAGCCATTCTGACATTACATTTTTAGAGCTAATTACTTAATGGGAAGAATCAAAGGCAAATCAGTAATGCAGATTTCCAAGGAGAACTTTTGATAATACTCTTTTCTGTGTTCTGTAATTAAAAACATTAGCACATTTGGATATCTAAAGAGAAAGGGGTGGGATTGAGTGGAGAGTAAAGAGATATTTTTATGAAGAATTTTTTTTGTTCATGTAGGCTGAAGGTAATTATGGACAATAACATGTTTTATTTTACAGAAAAGATCCCAGACTATCTAGAGATAATGCATCACTAATGCCAATATGGACTAAACGTCCTCCTACTCTGGAATAAAAGCAACATTTTATGCCCATGGTGATGTGACACCCGCCCTCCTTGCATGAGTTCTAACAAGAGAATCACAGAATAGCAGAATAATTCAGTTCAAACGGGATCTCTGCAGGCCCTTTGCTAAATCTATTGCTCAAAGCAGCAACAGAGGCCTTATCCAGCAGAACCATGAACATTTCCCAACTTGGAGATTTCAGAGCATTTCTGGGCAACCTGTTGCTGTTTTATAGGACACACATGGAAAAAATATCTTTCTCATATACAATTGGAATTACAGCCAGTGCTTCTGCTCCATGTTCTTGTGCTGTTTGCTTCTGGAAAGAGTCAGAATCAATTTTTTATGCATTTCCACTACATAATAAAGTTGTAAGTTACTTTCATAGCACAGCTGTGTTCCTGTTCTGACTGAAGACCAAGAACCTTGACATTTTCCCCTACTAAATTTACTGAGACAGTCTTTAAAACCTCTAGTAGCAGGGTTGCCACAGCTTGGATAGCTTGTTAATGCTTACTTATTTCTGTGGTTGGGGATACATTCTGTAATATCTAAACCATAACTTGTCCTAGAAAATTAATTATTTTCTTTTATTCCTTGGAAATGAAAATTTGTGTATCATCACCCTTTCAACAATATTCTCAATATTGGAATTTCTATCATGTTCTTCAGTGCTTTATTTTATTTCAAAAATAAACTGAATTACCTCTGTATTGATGGATAGATAGCATTCCTTTTATTCTTCTTAGTGTGACTGCATCTCTCTTAAAGTTTAGTGCCTCGAGCTAAGTGGAGACAAAAAGATTAATTGCTTCATAAGTTCTGGAGATGACATTCCTGTTCATTTGGGATGGCGATTTGCTTTGTTTATAACAACATTGCATTGTAGTCCTGTCACACAGTCGGTGGTCCACAACAGATTTTAATTCCTTCTCTCCAAGGTACCATTTCACTCATCTATCTTTTATTTTTTCCACCGTTGCCACTTTTTTTTTTTCCTGAGTTGTTTTTTACTGTCTACTGATCTTTGTTTTTGTTATTTGCAAACCCTTTTTTCCAGTCTCAGGCAATTATCTTCAATTTTGATTCTGTCCTCAACAGCATTCACAGTCTGCTTTGTGCATTAATAACTACATCGTTTGTAAGAACTTCTGTTCTGCCGGTCTACTCATTAATCAAAGTGTTCACTGACACTCAGGAGCTCAGACCAACGTGCTGTTAGTTAGATCTCTCTTGAAAGGTTGCGCCAGTTTAGTGTGATCTACTCATATTTGTTATGGGATAATTTGCTGCAAAGCCACTTTTTGACAGTTTGATCTAGATCACTTTTTTCCTAACTTCTTGAAATGACATTAAAGCAACATTTAGCAGGAACTGAGATGCTGAGGTCCAAAACTTCCATCTAAACAACTCCACATCTGCTAATCCCTGAGCTCTGACTGAGGCTACAGATTTCCCTATCACCTAGATCTGCCCATTGTCACACGTTTAAGCTATGTAGCATGTTAGCTCATGCCTAAATCCACTCAGGATCTTGAAACTAGACTTAGGGATACCTGCTTTCTGAGAAACCTAATTGAGGTAGGAGCACCCCAAGCATGGACTGAATCTTACCTGAAGTCAGCTTGGCTATGTTCTTATTCTCTATAGCAACAGCTTCATGACAAACACTCTTCTTGAAGCTTCCCTGTCTGCACCACAGGTTTTGCCAATAAAGCAGTATCAACTCTGTGGGTGATTGCACCTCTAGAAATACAGGTATACTGAAAAATTTTGTGGTGGCCTGGCTTCGATTTCCTCAGTTCCAAGTAATGTTTGCTTTTAAGAGCTGCCTCCCTTCCCCTAGGCACTAAATTTACTCTTGTCATTTGAGTGGTGACTCATACCCTTCTGACTCAGCCACATCTAATCAGTGGCCTATTGAAAAAAAATAATTTTTCTCTGACTTTGATGAGCAGTGTGTCAGTTTGCACACTAACCACCAATTCATTCACTAACAACTGACATAAAGAACAATCTGTAACAGACAGTCAGCCACCACAGCTAGAGATCACGTAAACCAGTGCATATTTGCTCTGAGTTTCTCCAGGTCAGATGGTTTTGCAGCCCTGAAAAATTGCTTTTATTCTCCAGTGCTATCAAAGAAAAATGATGCTGTCATCATTCTTCCATGCCAGACCAACAGATACAAAGATGCAAGCATGCAGGAGATGATTCCTGCCCAGGCAATGATGATCTCTTATCTGCTTCAGTGCAGATGAGCTCTCAGTGAGTGTACACTAGCATTTTACACTAACATTTTCAAGAAAAATGGTTTGATTTTTAGATGGTCCTGTGTGGAGCCAGGAATGGGATTCAATGATCTTAGTGGGTTCATTCCAGCTCAGGATATTTTATGATTCTATGATTCTGTGATTTAGTTCAGATCAGGACCGGGTTTTTGAAAATCTTCTATTTACTTCACTTCGATAAGAAATCAGAACAGAAGAAACACTAGGTGTGCAGTTGCCAGTGAGAGTCCAGTCGAGGAAACTAGGGACCCAAGTTAGAGACACCCTGGAAGATATGCAGCATGAACACTGGGTTGTGACACATAGTGTTTCCCTGAGCAGACTCATTTATGCCAGGACACTCTAGCTGATATAGACTTTTTTGATAATGCATGCATCTGTTCCCACAAACCCCAAGTTCCTTGGTCATGCCTTCTGACCCCAGCAGTGCGTTTCTGCTGTTTTCTTAGCATTTGCACTAGTGCTTTTCAAAGCTAAGTCATAGGAAAATTACTTACTTTTTTGTAGGGGTAATGTTCTGTGTCAAGGTTAATCACTGTCTTGGTGCCCTCCCTCTGTTTTTCTGATCTCATATTGAACTGGTCTGGTGTCTTCTCAGAAAATCAGGTGGTTCATATGGTTCTCCAAAAAGGCTAAAAAATCTCTTCAGTCTTAGCCCAGTTATAAGCTTTGTGTGTTTTCACTCTGTTGTTGAAATCTGTGCAGATGTGTCCCTTTCCTGATTCTTCTTCAGTGTATCTCAAGTGTATCTCAAGAGTCTTCAGCATCAGTTACAGAGATTCAAAATGATCCCTTCCTCAAAAAAAAAAAAAAAAAAAAAAGTGTGCTAACAATGTGTGAGTTATTGCATATTGGCGGAAACAAAGCTATCTCCTTTCTGATTATTCTTTGTTTTCTGGAAACGATCATGATGCAGGATGAAATACTCTGTTAACATTCTCATATATCCTCCCTTCCAGAGATCTTCAGTGCTGGTTAGGCTTTTACTTGCTCCTGTTTATTTTCATATTGAAAACTAAATGACATTAACTACTCACTGAGATTTTCCTTTACTAGATGCGTGAATTCCAGACACACAGCCTTGTTTAACAGAAAAATATATACTGTAGCATTCATTCAACTTAGGCAAGTCTTTATTCCAGGTAATGATTTTTATACAGACCCTTACAACTAATTTATCCTGTACATTGTGTCAGGAGCTGAGGCATCTAACTCAAAGTTGTGGATTTCAAATCACAGGTTCCCAGATTTCTTCCAACCCTGGAACACCTGCAAGAGAACTAAAATTTGAAACTTGACCACCTGATTCTCCCAGAAGTACCTGAAATACAAAACATTTCCTCTTATGCCACTAAAGGAGAACAACTATTCTTGCTCAATGCCAAATAATAATTAAAGAGTTGTTCATCCTTTTTCTTAGGTAGCACAAATCCAAATACACATCACAGCTCTACTAAAATTAAAATTAAAAAAAAAAGTTCTAAATTATATAAAAGGAAATTGCTTCATTGGAATAACTGTTTCAGAGCATGTCCATTAAACAGGCAGCAAGAGGTTTTGACAGTTTTAATGCCAACATGGAAATATATCACAATCACTGGAATTCATTAAATCTCCATACCTCATTACAAAATGGCCAACCATGATTACCTTTTGCTGTATTCATAATTTCACAATACTTACAGACTATGGTAATTTGACAGTTCAGAATTTATAAAGACAAGAGAAATGGGATTCATTCTCATGGTAAAAAAGGAGCCTATTCAATGTAGGTATGTCAATCAGATATGCAAGGATGAAAGAACAATTTATTCCCTGCCTACAGAGGTAAATTCAGTAAACACTTGATGTGACAGCATCAGGATTTCCTTATCACAGAAAGGGTAATAAACCAATGAAATACACTAAAATCATCAATCACAAACACTGACATTGATATAATTTCAACATGTTGTCATTGGCAGAATGCTTTAAAATGTAGAAAAAATAATAGCTTAATATACTCGAATGGTTCTCAAAAATACGAATTGGCAAACTAAATGATTGTTAGAAAAAAAATTCTGCTACTTTTTCATGGAAAAAAGATTTTACCTTAATAATCTCAGATTGTTTGGCTTTTATTATTTAGATAATGGTTTACCTGAAAGGGCAGCATAAATAAAAATAACATCTGCAAGAGAAGATCATACAAAGCAAAATTCTGTAATGATATTATTAACTCAATGTGGATGCAAAGGGATGAAATCCAGAATTTTAAAATTCATTTGAAAATAATTATATTTTTTTTCCAGTAAAAGAAGAGTCTTTTCATGAGTAATTCTCAAATATTAAATTATTTAAAATACTACAGGAAAAAATAATAAGAATAAGGAAATTTGGAATTAAGAAGAGACTCATTAGAGACACAAAGCAGTCTGCCACAGTTCACAGTTGGATTTTTTGAATGTTACTTATTTATTTGAAGTCTGCATTTCAAAAACTTCATACAGTCAAGTTTTGTGTTGAAGTCAGAGATATTTTTCCAATAGATCTTCTACTTCTGAACACTGAAACCCTTTCCTGCCAATCCCAAGACTAGTTTGATAAATGGAAATTTTGGATCATAACCTAATTAATGTGGGTGTAACTTCATTATTGCTATTTCTTCAATGTATTTGTTTTTTAAAAATGTTTTTTAGCAGCCTGCAGTACGTACTGGCCACTGTTAAGAGCTTCGTGAACTCTTTCTTTTCATCTCTCTTACCAGTGGCTTGTCAGAAATAAGCAAGGAGTGATAGACTGACAAAATCTATTAGGCACAAAGGGTGGAATTACTGTCCTTGTAGGTCTTCAAATATTGTTAGTTTTGATGACCTCTAGAGACCTGCTCCAATTTCAGTTATTGTACGATCCTAAGATTTTTTTCCTCAAAAAGAGCAATACTGAAAAGCATTTTTTTCTTCCTCTCAGATTTTTTCCTCTCCTTTTGGCTGAACTGAGTGCTGGAGAATGCAACCCTAACTAGAAACCAAATATGCTTTTTCCATCAACTTTTTGCCTATTAGCATATCCTACTGGCACGCAGCTCTCCCTGCTCATTTACCTGGGAGACTTGATTCCTAATCTGTCCCATAACATGGGTTAAATAAACCTATGGCCTTCCCTCACATAGGTTTGATAAGGTTGATAAGATGACACATTGTAAAGAAACATGACAGTGATGTTAGCAGAATAGCTGTAGTAATTCCACAACGTTATCAGGGTTACTACAATATAATCATGCTTACCTAGTTTTTCAGATTTTTTCTAAGTAAGGCATTTTTCCAGATACAGTGTGAACTGTATCTCACATGTCATGGGCATCTTCCTAGAGATGGGCTTGTCTTTCTTCACTGTCTGAAGACAGAATCCAACAGATTGACTACTGAGAAAAGATTGCACTTCAGTCATCTTGAATAATTAAAAATCTCTTCAAATTATTCTTATTTGCTCAGTCAAGAGTATGTAGAAGTGGTAGTGTAAGATAGTGTAAGGCCTAAGTGCTCAATTTTCATGCTGAAAACTTCTTAAAATGGAGACTGAAACAGCTGCTTGGGCCATTTTTTCCAGCCTATGTCTGTCAGTCTGCTCTTCTCAAGTATGCCTACAGGCTAAATCTGCTTTCTGTCCTCCAAGAGTAATGCATCAACTCTTTAATATTCTTTTTTGTATTGGGTCTTTACAAGCCATATTACTTTCCCTAAAAACCGGGGGAAAAGAAAAAAAGAAAAAGAAAAGCTTTCCAATGACTGTTCAATCCATGGTTCTTTTTTTCTCTTAGAACTCTTTACCTTATAACTACCATTTTTCTTTCTTTGTTTGCTTTAGAGCTCCTTTACTTTGACATTCATGTGACAGAATGATATCAAGTGATGGCCTAAATTCAGTTATACATATTATTCATAGAAATGATATAGATATAAGACTCCAGACTGCAATTGTTTTTTGGGTGATGAGAGGATGTACAGTGGTTAAAACCTAATGCACTGATAAACAAATTGCAACTGTCATACTGTGATGCTGTGTGGATATTGGCAGCATCTTCCAAAAGTGAGAGTAAAGCTATTTTCAGCAAGTTATTGAAGGAGAATGATTTTAATGGATCACTGCAAATCAGATAGAAAAGATGGAAATTGGTTTCGTCGATTCAAATATAGAGGATATCATAACTGCGTATATTACAGGCACTTCAATCAGATAATCAGCCTTTACATCAAAGTGCAGAAGATACTAAAAGCTCTCATTAAACCCAGAGTTTCTGAAGGTAGACAGTCAGAAAAGCTGAGAAAACGGTAATGTTGCACAAGGGACAGTGAAACAGGTTCTCATGCACAAAGATTTCTTAGTGGAGGCCTTTTGTAGCTAATGATATCCATCTACTCTAACAGTGGAAGTTACTCTTCTGGAAAAAAATAGGAATTAAGGGAGAGAAAGAGAGACAGGAAGAGAGAAATAGGGAAGGGAAGTGAGAAAATTCTCCCAGTAGCCACCCACAAAAGTAGAGAGTGCCAGGTGGATGTATTCCACTGATTAGGAGGTATATATCTGTGGCTCTGTCTTCCTATTGTCTCCACATATGGTGCTATCTTAGTTTCAGCTGGGATGGAATTGGTTTTTTTTTTCAGAATGTCTGGTATGAGGATATGTTTTGTTTGTAGGAGAAAAACAATGCTGATAACACACTGATGTATATAGTTGCTGCTAAGCAGTGTTATACAGAGCCAAGGTGATTCACAGTGAAGAAAAGGAGCTGGGAGGGAAGAGAATTAGGACAACTTAAATTGGCCAAAGGGATATTCCATGCCATATGACATCATGTGGAAGGAGTTTTGAAGGGGTTGGAAGTTCATCTCTCCTTCTTCCATTGCTCAGGGGCAAGCTGGGCATTGGTTGGGGGGTGGTGAGTAATTGCTTGTGAATCACTTGTTATATATATATATTTATAATATATATTAAAAAAATTATATAAAATAACTATTATCCTTTTCCTTTTCTCTTAGTAGAGAATTTTATCTCAACACACGAGTTCTACTATTTCTTCATGATTATCTCCCTCATCCCATTGGGAAGGCTGGGAGTGAGCAAATGACTGTGTGATGCTCAGCCACCTGCCAGGTTAAACCAAAACAGATGCTATTAGCACTCATCAGCATACACTGAGTGCAATTTTTGCATATGCATTACTTGTTAAACTTCTGTTCACATGCATTATTGGATACTATTTCTTGAATATTTCAGTTATGACTCTTTGCTTTCTTATTCCATATTTTTAGTTTTCTCCAGTATGAGATACAGTCTACAAAAGATGAAGTATAAAGTGAGCAAGGCCTTTGACATGGTCACCCACCACATCCTTATCTCCAAACTGGAGGGATGTGGTTTTGATGGGTGGAACCACCCAATGGATAAGAAATTGGTTAAAAGGCTGCAGACAGAGGGTGGTCATCAATGGCTCTATGTCCAGGTGGAGGCCAGTAACGAGCGGCGTCCCCCAGGGGTCTGTCTTGGGACCGGTGCTCTTTAACAATTTTAACAATTTATCAATGACATTTATGACGGAATCGAGTGCACCCTCAGCAAGTTTGCTGACGATACAAAGCTGAGTGGTGCGGTCGACACGGTTGAAGGAAGGGATGCCATTCAGAGAGACCTGAGCAGGCTTGAAAGGTGGGCCCGGGTGAACCTAATGAGGTTCAACACAGCAAAGTGCAGAGTTTTGCACTTGAGCCAGAGGAATCCCAGGCATCCCTACAGACTGAAAGGAGCGGTCCTTGAGAGCAGCCCTGTGGAGAAGGACTGAGGGTCTTGATGGATTAAAAGCTTAACATGAGCCAGCAGTGTACTCTTGCAGCTCTAAAAACAAATGCTATCCTGGGCTCCATCAGAAGAGGGGTGGCCAGCAGGGACAGGGAGGTGATTGTCCCCCTCTACTCTGCTCTTGTGAGGCCCCATCTGCAGTACTGCGTCCAGGTCTGGAGCCCCCAGTACAAGAAAGACGGAGAGCTGTTGGAGAGGGTCCAGAGGAGGGCCACAAAGATGATCAGGGGACTGGAGCACCTCCCCTATGAGGACAGGCTGAGGGAGCTGGGCTTGTTCAGCCTGGAGAAAAGAAGGCTGCAGGTTGACCTCACTGCAGCCTTTCAGTACCTAAAGGGAGCTTACACACAGGAGGGGAATCAACTCTTTGAAAGAATAGATAACTGCAGGACAAGGGGAAATGGTTTTAATTTGAAGGAGGGAAGATTTAGGTTGGACGTCAGGGGGAAGTTCTTTACAGAAAGAGTGGTGAGGTGCTGGAACAGGCTGCCCAGAGAGGTTGTGGATGCCCCGTCCCTGGAGGTGTTCAAGGCCAGGCTGGATGGGGCCCTGGGCAGCCTGGTCTAGTATTAAATGTGGATGTTGGTGGCCCTGCCTGTGGCAGAGGGATGTTGGAGATTCATGATCCTTGAGGTCCCTTCCAACCCTGGCCATTCTGTGATTCTGTGATTCTGTAAAGTGAGGAAAAAGAAGGCAGTTCCTACACCAGTGGTAGTTCTTCCCATGAGAACTTGGCCTGACATTATTGGGATATCAACATGCAAAGCTACGATAGCACAAAAATGATAGCAGAAAAGTATCACTGCTGAAACTCTTAAGAGACACTGATACAGTAACTTGGGAGTAGCAGGCTGTGCAAGGTTAACTTGTAAGGATAACAAGGATAAGGTAACTTGCAGAAGAAAATTGCCTTTTTTTCATATAATTTTCACAAGCCTGTTTGGGAAATACCAGCTAACTCAATGAACATTCCTATTCCAAAGTTATGTGAAGTTTAAAATTGACTTTTTCAATCACTTAGCAGCTAACTTTAGGAGCTCTCCAAATCACCCATTTCATCCCCAAGTGAATGTACAGCCTCATCTTTTCTATGGTGACTCTAAAAATTCCAGATATAGAATCATGGAACCACAGAATCATTAAAGTTGGAAAAGACCTTTGAGATCATCTAGTCCAACCATCATCCCATCCCCACCATGCCCACTAACCATGTCCCTCAGTGCAACATGTTCACGTTTTTTTGAACAACTCCAGATGGCTCTACCATCTCCCTGGACATATGTTCCAATACCTTACCACTCTTTTGAAGAAATTGTTCCTATTATTCAATCTGAATCTCCCAAAGTGCTGTCATCACATTACTGTCATGGCATTTTTAGCTGAGTTGTTTTGACTGTTATTTCCTAGTAGCCTTGTGCCTGTTTGCAGTAACCTGCTGATGATATTTGTTGATTTCTTTTAATTATGTGTATTATTTGTGTTTTAACTTAGAGGGGCTTTAAGGCAAGGAACATCTTTTTGCCAAATTTTTGCAGAGTACAAATAACAGAATAAAATATTTTATTTTTTCTCACAACCTGTTAATGCAGACAGTTGAAGTTTGCATTGTTGACTATGTTTCCTACATAAGCAACTCAGACAGTCTTTTTAGTCATTATATCTAACCTTTATTATCCTGAGTATTGCTTGTATCAGAAGTAGTGTGACCAGCAGGAGTAGGGAAGTAATTGTTCCCCTGTACTCAGCTCTGGTGAGGCCGCACCTTGAGTACTGTGTCCAGTTCTGGGCCCCTCACTGCAAGAAAGACATTGAGGCCCTGGAGCGTGTTCAAAGAAGGGCAGCAAAGCTGGTGAGGGGTCTGGAGCACAGGCCTTATGAGGAACGGCTGAGGGAGCTGGGATTGTTCAGTCTGGAGAAGAGGAGGCTCAGGGGAGATCTTATTGCTCTCTATAACTACCTGAAGGGATGTTGTAGCGAGCTGGGGGTCGGCCTCTTCTCCCGTATAACCGGTGATAGGACTAGAGGGAATGGTTTCAAGCTGCGCCAGGGAAGATTCAGGCTGGATATTAGGAAATACTACTTCTCTGAAAGGGTGGTCAGGCACTGGAATGGGCTGCCCAGGGAGGTGGTGGAATCCCCTTCCCTGGAGGTGTTCAAGGAACGTTTGGATGTTGTGTTGAGGGATATGGTTTAGCGAGAACCATTGGTGATAGGTGGATGGTTGGACTGGATGATCGTATAGGTCTTTTCCAACCTTAGTGATTCTGTGATTCTGTGATTCTGTGATTCTGTGATTCTGTGAGTCATGAATCTACACTGATGTGGAGAAGATCATTAAAGATATTATGATCAGTGGCAGCCTGGGATGCAGCAACCATGGCCTGGTTGAATTTGTGAACTCGATGAATGTGGGCCTGGCAGAGCGGATTCAGGATGCTGAGATTCAGGAAAGCAAATGTCACATTGTTTAAGGATGAGATCTCCTGGGAAGAGGCCCCTAGAGACAAAGGAGTGGAACAAAGCTGGCTACTCTTTAAGGATGCCTCTGGGAGAGCACAGGAGCTCTCCATCCCTCAGAAGAAGAAAGCAGATGGGAGGCAATAAATTGCCATGCTTAGCAAGATTCTGCCTGGTCAAACTGAAGGGAAAGAAGGGTAAGTATAGGCATTGGAAACAAGAGCATGTCCAAGTCTGGGACCCCCAACACAGAAATGATGTGAAGCTTTTTGGAAAGGATCCAGAGGAGGGCCATGAAGATGATCCAAGTGCTGGAGCACCTCCCCTGTGAAGATAGGCTGAAGGAACTGGGTTTGTTCAGCCTGGAAAAGGGAACACTGCAGGGAGATCTCAGCCTTCCATTATTATTTTAAGTCCAGATTGGATGGGGTCCTGAGCAGTCTGTTCTAGTACTTGATCTTTCAGTTGGTTACCCCGCCTGTGTCAGGGGGGTTGGAACTTGATGATTCTTGGAGTCCCTTCCAACCAAAGACAATCTATGATTCTATGAATGAACACTGGTGAGATGGCTTGGTGTGCACCAGCAAATACAAGAACAGGGTGCTTCATCAAAGCACAAGAAATATTTGAATGCTTTCTGGGCCTTCACTTGATCACATTAAACAATCTCTGATACGAAATACGATCAGTAGACACAGTAGTTTTGTCACAGGTAAAGTGCTAAAAATGAGTGGGAAAAATTAATTTTAAGAAAAATAATAATAATTTAAGTTGTCCCTAAAATTCCCCTAAAATGAAAACGATAAGAATTCTGTATAATCTGTCATTCCATGACACAACAGAAATATTGAAGATGAGGGCTTATTTTCATATCTTTCATGCCAAGAGTTTTAAAGAGTATGACATTTGGAAAAGAATGAGGTTCAGGTGGTGAATGTGGCCACAGATTAGTATTTGTTAAAAGGTTTTAACTTAATGGACTGTAATTAATGTAAAGATATGTAAAACTATTAGGCAAATGAATCAAGATGAGACAAATTAGAATAAATTAAAATATTACTCAACAATAAAATTAACCTTTCAAATCTGCAAAAGTATTATAAGTTAGTTTGATAAAATGGGACTATAGCCCTGATGTATTTCCATGGCCAAATTCTAAACTTGATTAAAATTTGTAAATGTCATAATTTTGGAATAATTTGTCTGATTTAGCAGAGTCCGCGTGGAAATTGGTGTAGGAGTCTCAGTCACTCTGCTTCTTCCCTGTATTCCTTCTAGTGCTCACTCTATAACCTCAGAATCAGCCCACACCTTCCTGTTTATGCTTCTTCACACAATCCAGACATTTAAAAGCCCAATCATTTTCTGAGCTTGTTGTTGCTCCCAGTAACAAAACTACATGTTTTCTGTGCATAAAAGCAGAAAACCCAAACCTAGCCTTCTTTCATAAGTTCTTTAGACAGAAAAAGCAGACTTGCACTCTGTAATCAGAGCAGAATATTATATAAAGACTAAATACTTCCAGAAAGTAAGGAAGAGAAGATGAATGGGACATTTTTGATATTTTTTTCTCAAAAGATCCTACTGCACTTTATATATTGAAATTGTTTTTTTCAAAGCATCTTGAGAGGGTTCATTTGATGAGACTGGTGAGTAGAATTCACATGTACACATCTGTGTATGAGAGGCTGGGGGCAGGGAGGAAGACGTGCATTAGCTTTAAAACAGTGCTAAGTAATTAGTCAGTAAATCATTTTAAGCTCACAAAATGCTATAGATAAGATTTTCTTTGGAGTTGTCCCTTGGTCTCTCTCCACACCTGCACTGGGTTCCGGCTGCTCCGTTCCCTCCAGTTCAGTTTGCTGTAGTCATTCTAAGCTTCTTTCTCTTCTTCCCAATCCTGGCACCAGCAATTGGAGTCTGGCAGTCCGAAGGAAGCCTATTTTCCATTTCTGAGCTTTGTACCACCGTGTTTCAAGCAACAAACATAGGGTAAGTTGTATTCTGTGCTTGCAGCCCTAGGACATTCTACTCCTTGCAGGACATACAAGCAGAATTTTCCTGTCAATCCAAATTTATACAGGCTCTTTTGATCCTGGCTTTTATCAGAAATAGTGCAGCCAGCAGAAGCATGGAGGTGATTGCCCCTCTGTACTTAGCATTAGTGAGGCTGTACCTCAAGTACTGTGTTTAGTTTTGGGCCACTCACTACAAGAAAGACACTGAGGTCCTGAAGCATGCCCAGAGAATGGCAACAGAGCTGTGAGGGGTCTGGAGAACAAGTCTTATGGGGAGCAGCTGAGGGAGCTTGGATTGTTCAGTCTGGAGAAGAGGAGGCTCAAGGGAGACCTTATCACTCTCTACAGCTCTCTGAAAGGAAGTTATGGTGAGGTGGGGGGTTGGACTCTTCTTCCATGTAACTGGCAACAGGGAATGGCCTCAAGTTGTGCCAGTGGAGATTCAGGTTGGACGTTAGGAAAAGTCTCTTCTCTGAAAGAGTGACCAGGTGCTGGAATGGGTTGCACAGGGAAGTGATTGAATCACTGTCTCTGGAGACAGATGTTCAGTAAATGTTTAGATGTACTAAGGGACATAGTTTAGTGGGGAAATATTGGTGGTAGGTGGATGGTTGGACTGGATGATCTTGTAGGTCTTTTCCAACCTTTGTGATTCTGTGAGTCTATGATTCTATGATCCCTGGCCATGCTGATGTGTTGCTAATTTAGAAAGCTTCTGGTGAAAACAAGAAGACAACTGATGCCAAGTGACTCCTATAAAGGTATTTAGAATTCCTGCTCCAAAATGAGGAATGTTCAGTGAAGGATTTCTTCGTTCACAGAATGACAGAATTGGGGTTGGAAGTGACCTCTTAAGATCTCAAGTGATGTCATCTAGAGCATTTTTTCCAGAACCGTGTCAAGCTGATTTTAAATATCTTGAATGACGTAGTAGGAATGTGTGGCATCTTGGAACAGACAGACTTTTTCTCTGGACAATTGTTATCTTTGATGGCTTTTTTTCTTCTTTCGTTATCTATTTTTTGCCATAGAGTGCAACAAGCCATCTGAAAAATTAATGCAATATTGCAATATACCATGTATGGAGAGACCCAAACTATTATAAAGGCACATTCATTTTTGATCATCAGCCTCGCTAATTTGAAGTCTTAGTCAATTATGTAATTTATCCTTCCTTGCAGAAACTGATCTAACAAGAAACTTTTGAGCTACTGTGTTCAGAAATATGGACAATTAGGGGATTTTTTATGAAAGGTGTACATATTTCATCCAGAAGTTGAGCTTTGAACAAAAAAATACCAGAAGGCTGCAGGATATGGCCCAGGAACTTCACAATGCTGAGCTTGCTTAAAGCTCTGGTTTAAAATTGAATGATGGTACTATAACTGATCTGATCTCTGTGTTTCACATTACTGCCTTATGTCAGAGGAGCCAGGAGACTTCTACTGGAAGCACAGTCAGTGTAGTAGGAGATGAGGAAGAACATTTTCATTAAAATGCTTGAAACTTATGATACTTCAAAGAGAAATCTTATATTTTCCTACCTGATATACAGTTCTTGCAAACAAAGAAACCAACACCATACTGAACTTCAAATCATTCTCTATCATCTCCCAAATAGCCTCTTAAAATCTGCTGTTTAACAGCAAAGGGAGGAATTTATTATTCTCCACAAGTTCAGTGGTTTGGACTGATGTTTTGCAAAGGAGTCATAGTTGAAGCATAGCAAATTGTGAGGACATCATGACTACTATAAAGCTCTGATTGTTTGTGTTTGTGAGTGTGTGTTTATATGTGCTGCTTCTGCTCTACATCAACTGGTCTGGGAGTGTTGTGAGTATTGTGTCTGCGTCTTATGAAACACAACAAAATCCCATCTCAACTGAAAGAATTAGAGTATGTCTTTTCTCTGTCAAGTCTGCTGACAGCAGTATTGGAGAGATAGGGATATAACCTCGAGAATTCCAGGTTTATTTTCTCCCAAATGAACATCAGGGAAATATGAAAAAGGTGTGAGTTTGGAAAGAGCAAAAAAGAGTGAGAAACTGTGCAAGTGCTAAATCAGTGTTCATCATTACCTGCTCCAGGAAAGACAAAACTGCTCACAAAACAGATCCTAGGAGGGGACAGAAGTATCACATGGACTCAGTTCACAATATATATAGTAGGGTCACAAACATGGATCTTCTGTTTGCAGCACCCAGCCATGAAAGGATGGAGTCCCAGTTTCCTTGCTAGAGTGCAGTGTGATCTTATAACTCATTCTAAGAAATGGAGCTGATGGGGAGCCAGAGCTGAGAGCAGCCAAACAGAAGACCTACAACCAGCCAGCTCATGCTGAATCTCAAAGGTAAGGAGGTGATTACAATGCTAGTGACGGGCAAAAATGCAACTGTTGTTTAACCCAAAGCAGCTAAGAACAAATGAATCAGCCTTTAGTATTGTCTGTTCAGGGACTGTCAGGCTCAAAACCAGTTGAGCAAGGTGAAGACTGTAAACATGAGACACTTGTCTTCTAGGACTTTCTGGAACTGTAAAAAGGTTCAGAACATAGACTTTAAACAATGATTTGAATCATGATTGCATGAAGGGCTGTTTCTGCCAATCTGCTGACATTTGTCCTAATAAAACAGTGAAATTAATACATTTTCTTATATTCTTCAGAACAATTAGTTTCAAAGAGTAATACAAATGTAATATTATTCAGTTATTAACAATGTGAATACCCTATCCAAGGGAGAGATATCAGAAGAGTATGTAGGAAAAGCTGAAACAGTTTCTTGAAAATAAAGGAAAATTCTAAATGGAAAGCCACATTCAAAATTTCACTGGACAAGGTCCTGAACAATCTTTGAAGCTGGACATGCTTTGTGCAGAGTGTTAGACAGGATGATTCGCAGAGGACCTTTTGGATTTTAGGACATAGGAATTATCCTATGATTTTCCTGTGATCTTTCAGCATCTGACAGGAGCACAGCTACATGCAGTAAGAAGTGAACTTGGACCAGCACTCATTTTATCCACTTATTTTTTAGAGAAAAGCATTAATTTAATGGAGAGTTCTTTCTCCTCTCACCTCCCTGAAACTTAAGTGTCATATATTTTGGAGCCCTCAATCAATGGCTGCATTAGCAGAGCTACAGGTCTACCATCACAGTGAACAAATTTCTAGCCAGTCACGGGTTAAATATGTGCAAGGTGTTGGCAGTATTCTCTGTTAAGGATCTCTTTTTCTCTGGTTCCCTAGAAGAAGAAGAAAGTGGAAAGTATCTTAAAATAAGACCTCAGAAAATGCATTGCACATTGTTACTGTAGGGCATGAATTCAACTGGTGTGAAATGAAGTCCCTTGCACACGTGTGTCACCCACTAGCACCTTCCTTCACAACCTCTGTGTAGACATGTGAGTTGTCTCAGGAAAACAGAGGTGTTTGGCTTGTGGCCTCTCCATCTCATGGCCTCAGATGTTGAAGTTACATGAGCCTGTGAGTTACAGTTCATTGCTGGAAGTGGAAATTCCTATTCCTTCTTCTTCCTGGCTATATGTTCCCTTGGGCTAATCCCAGTGTATGCAAGATGCTTTCCTGAGTTTATGTTTCTTGCTAGCACAGCACAAAAGATAAATGTTTGGTAATACAGGGTTGATTTAGCTCCACTAGGGTCTCACAAATACCAGAAGTGGTGCAAGAACCGGAAGGGACCAGGGAGAGAGACAAAATGGAGAGCAGAGCACAAGAGAGATCCCCATAGTTTCTGGGGACAGTGAGATCTTGGCTCAGCACTGAAGCTTGTGGCACCCAATCAACTCTCAGAAACAGAAGGGCAGCAAATCCACTGGCAGTCATGAGAATAACCATCCCTGGACCTCTGCCATCACCTTGCATGGGCCATTCTTCTTCCTTAAGGAAGAGAGAAAAGAAAAATTTTCATTGTTAATGTTACATCTTAAACCTGACCAAACATGAATCACAGAATCGCAGAATCACCAAGGTTGGAAAATACCTACAGGATCATCCAGTCCAACTGTCCACCCATCACCAATGGGTCTCACTAAACCATGTCCCTCAACACAGCGTCCAAGAAGTGATGTTCTAATCTCCTATCCACCTTCATGGTAACTTCAATCCCAGAAATCTTTTCAGTGTACATATAATAATGGAAGAAATTGGCTTACTTGGTTCTGCACTTGATTGTTACTTTTCCTCCTTCTCTTTACCACTCAAAAGTTATTACCTTTCCAAGGAGTATAGGTTACTCCTTTAAAATAATATAATAATTCTAATATACTATCTGGAAGAGAACTCATGTCTTTTGAAAGATCGGACAAGGTTATTAGGAACTTCGTGTAATACATTTTTTTAGATAAAAATATCTGTTTTGGCTTACTCTCACATAAGAGGACGAAATAAATAATACAGAGAAGTTTTCTATAATCTGTTACACTCCAAGTACTATTAAGTTCTTTGAGGCTTTAACAAATTAAATTCTTCCATCACAGGAATGTTGTTGATCCAGTAAATCCAAGCAAATGTCATGAGCTTTTCTAGATTTGCATGTTTAATAGACCTTAAAGTAGTGGCAACATTATAAACCCTGGCAATCAAATTATATTCCAGCCATCATTTTGGAAGCAACACAGGATCATGGCACAAAGCTCAGACCATTTATGAAGAAAATTGGCTTTTTATCCTGCTGCTATGAACATAGTTTGTTTCAATTTGCTCCTTCTCATGTTGATTGCCAAAGCCTTTTTCATCTTTTTTGTGCATTTATGCCCATTTATGTCCAACCAGAATAGGGGGCTGGTAAGACAGTAGTATTTTTCCCACATAGGACGGAGAAAGGAGGAGCATTATATTTTCATATCACATCCATACAGGACAAAAAACTGATTGAGAGCATTAGTATCCAAACTCAATGGTCAGGAGAAAGAAATTCCAATAAGAAACTGCCTTAAATATTTGTTTGTTTTTTTTTTTTCTTGACATAGGTAAATAGTCTCATCTAACAGTAACAATAATAAAGGAGGAAAGTTGGAGGCTGACAAAAACAAGACTGCAGGGCTGGAATCCTTCTATTGGAAAGATGAAATCATTTCCATGGTAACAGTGAATAAATTGTTCAGTGAAAAAGAGAAAATAGTGTGACTCAAACCAGAACTACTCAATCCATCTCCTAAATGAAAAAAATGTTTTAAGTGGGAGAAGACAAAAATATAACATGTGTAAAATGTTATAGGAAGGTTAATTATTTAATGATAAAAGCCTGTCCAAAGTCTATGTAATACTTCAGAAACAACAGCTCATCATGAGCTGGCAGAAGTGTCCTAATAATCTCCCTCCATAAAGCATACTACTACTCTGTGGCTATAATAGCCTTCTTATATTTTTGATAAATATATAATTTTTTTATCTGGACATGACTGAAGCAAATTGCACTTTAATTTGAGATGGAATATTTATTTGCTTTGATCACAGTGAGATTTGAAACTTTCAGTTATTATATGCCATTTCTCTAAGCAGTCTTCATTACAGGGATTTTAGTCTGCACATAGGCATTTATGTTATTCTTTATAGTCATAGGTGTGACCTTTTTAGTTAGCTAGATATTATGTTACCTGAAGCATTATGAAATGCTGTTTTTTTGTGTTTTTTTTTTAAACTTTTATCCACAGGAAAATTTAGATGTATGGAAATCTACTTAGCTTCTTCCTATAATTTTCAGTAGTCACAGTTCCACCTTGAGAAGTTACGTTGCAAGGCCATGTATCCTGGGAGAAGGAGCATTCCTTGTAGCATTAACTCAAACTTGTAAAGCAATAATATGGAATAGTTTTTTGGTTGTTGTTCATTCAGATGCCCCTAACAGGGAAAAAAAGAAAGGAAGGTCGTTGTTGTGAACCTGGAATGAAAGAAGACAATGAAAATGCTGAAAGTTCACCACCACCTCTGCCTGTGGCTGCAGGAGATAGAGAGCTGCTAGTAAGCAGGTTCTCTCTGGAACTGCCTTTGTGTCAACATTTGGTGTGATGATCCCTTACATTAGGATTTTCATTCATTCAAAATTATGTTTTTTGACAATTATCTTATCTTGAATAGGGATAGATACCAGATAGAGATTTTTCATTTTCTACCTGGGAACATCTTCTTCCTCTTCTATTATACAACATTTGAGAAGTAATAGAGTAAACAGTTCTTTGATCACTGGCTTGGCAGCTTTTCACCTCTGCAAACACATTTCTCTCTTTTTTGTTTGTTTTTTTAAAGAAACAAAAGTGATATGCCAGTTTGAGGCCCTAAGTAAGGCACACTGCCCTTATCATTAACTTTAAAAAGACAGCCATCCAAACAAAATAACTTGTGATACTGAAACTGACCCGCTGCTACAGTGAATTTAACTGACTCACTGTGGTGGCCACTTCAGCTGCCTTTGAAGTAATTTTAGCTGTCAGTGATCAATAATGCCTCAAAGAGAAAAAAAAAATGGGGGAAAAAAAAAAAAAAAGTGTTAATGTGACCTTTTTAATGATGATCTTTCACTGAGGCCTATAAAATGCATAGCTTTTGTCCCTGCTGGCCTGTCCTTACTGTTTTATTGTCTCTAAAACTTAATGACTTTGGGAGAACAGGGACAGTCAAGTGTTTTCTTGTATGTTATCACTATGAATTAAAATGTTACAAAGACAAGAAAAAATAAGATGAGATTTCTAAGTAACTTTCAGAAGCTGATGATATTCAGCTATGGTGGAAGCAAGGGTACAGATGCATTGCAGTGCATGCACCATTTCTTTTTCCAAAGTTTATTTTTCTACCCTAAAGACTATGTTCTCAGGTATAGCTGCATAGCAACTTCAGAAATAACTATCTTGCATCATCTGTTCCTGTCCTGTCCTGGATTTCCAAGTGAGTTCATGTGTTTGCAATAATACTATTGTGCCAGGTGACTTCACAGACTGCCATTGCAGATAGCTGAAATTGTTTACGGCGTGAACCATTGGTCTAGGTTTAACATCAACAAGTTCTTGAGTCTCTTTTAAGTGAAAGCCAGGATTTCAAAGTTTCTTGCAATGTCTAATCTTCTACTTTGCATGCTTTCCTTTTCTTTGGGTTCTGGCTGAACTTTTATGATTTAATTTGATGCTGCTTTGTTGAAGCTTTGCATATTCACTCAGATACCGTAACCTACACTACATGTTTGGCATTCAGTTTCCTTTTGTGTGTGTGCTGTTGTTTTGTCCTTGCACCTAGTGCCAACCTGATCTTACCAACCAATTATTTTAAACAATTATTACATCATTTTAAGGTCTTCCTGTGAGTCACTGCTTGTTTCCTCAGTATAGTATATTTTCACTTGGCACTTATTCTATGCAAACTTTGGCATAGAGATTTCTCCAGTCATTCTTACTGCAAATGATTCAACATAGCAGTAAGTACCAGGTTTTACTCCAGAAGTCCCTTTACTTATATTTAGTTTCCTGTTTTGTATTTGTACCTTTTGTACATATTTGGCACAATCTTTCACATTTTTGACCTTTGCTGGATGGAGAACTAATTTTATCCACATCTGTAAGAGAGTTTATTCACAAAGATTGCTCATATCTGTAGCCTAGGAGATTCTGTGTACATTCTCCATGCTTCCACAGAGAAACTCTTTGTTCCTTATTCCTATCCCTCACAATCTACTCAGTCTCCTAAGATCTAGCTGCTGCATGAATTGTTTGCTAGCATGGTTTGGTAATGTGGGGATCTGGAGTTTCCACAAATTCACAATTACATTCCTCAGTGCATTCAAACACTTAATGTTTTCTTGTTTTAATGTTTTCTTGTTTTTTAACTCTGTTTGCTATATAGTACATTGTGCATAGAACACATGGCAGTGTGATTGCTCTTATTCTGTTTTCTTCTTTTACAGTGACCTCTTTCCATTTCCATTTGTATTTAAAATTATGTACAATTTCTAATTATATCTCTATTCAGGCTCGTCTGATTTGGATATGCCAGCATGATTATTATTTATCTTTTGCTTTGTTTTTGTGTTTTTTCTACTTCTTTTTCACTCTTTATGGTCTCTGATTGATGGACTTGAAAGTCCTGACAGATTGCAGCTTCTGACATCATTTTCAAGACTTCTTAAGTACAGAAAGATGTGAGACATTTAGCCCTTGTATAACCTTCTAGATGTTCTTTCCCAGTGAGGAGCTGGTGAAAGCACTTACTGTTCAGTACTGCTGAATTAAAATACAAACCACAAACACTCTGGCAAACCTTGAGATCTTGGCAACAACTCCTGGTGAACGAGCACTCTTGAATCTTTTTTGCTGGGGCTCACATAACTATAGTTTATACGAGCCTTATTCATAAAGGCTTTAAGCCTAGGTACAGCCTCTGGCTAAAAAAAGCCTCCATCAGGCACAGGAGTGTTGATTCCTGTCCTTGATGACAGCTACAGCAGCAGCAAGCAAGACCACCAGATTTGAAATACTTCTTGACAACATATGAGATCTGATGCTACTACCACAGAATTGGAGTCCTTTTTAAGGGGCTGCTGGGAATTAGAAAGAAACCCATCCAAAAAGTAAAACCAGAACCTTTTTTTTTTTTTTTTTTTTTTTAATAGCTTTTTCTGTGCTTCATTGGGGTGACATAGTGAAAAGAGACATTTTTTTCATTTGATATCTTCCCAAACAACACCCCTTATCCTCTTCCTGTCCTATGGACACAGAAACTTCATTCCCACCATATCTTCAGAGTAGAAGGGTCAGAAAATGGGCAGCACAAATCTGTCTGGATCTGGCTTCACAGACTGGCAAACACTTGCATATTTCAAAAATTAATGCTTCAGAACACAGGGCTCCTCTTACAGAGGAGTGAAGGAACTAAGAGTGCCATCCTCCTCCACTGGTTACAGAGAGGAGAAAGTGTTTCACAGGGTACAGCACGACCATTTTAAAACCATTTATTCCATTAGACATTCAAGTTAAAGAATACCTTGAAATTCTGCTCTAATATTTTTCTTCCTGGAAATTGTGAAACTGTTTTAGTCAGGAGCTGCATGTCTTGTTGGAGTTCAAAAATTTGTATAGAGCAAGTACAATTAATATCTTTCAGAAGCAGCTCTGTTACCCCAAAGGCTCAAACAACTTTGGTGCTTGTATCCCACTTTCAGACATAACAGGCATACAGGCGCCTTAGTCCCTTGATATACAGGGTCACAATGAGGTTTGCTACCTAAACTGTCCTTGGAAATGATGCTCAAGCTCCTGCATCCTTAGGGAATATTACACTTGATTAGCTTTTATGTGATGGTGGAAGTTGTGAGAGTACCCTTTAACTTTCTAGAAGTTGAGCTGCTGGCCAGAAATTCCTGCTACTACTCATAGGGGAGAATGGGCCATTTAAAAAGAAATTTTCTCTTGCCTATTTTCTGATGAAGACACACACTCTGTTTTGAAGAAGCCTTTCTCTCCAGTACCTGAGGATGCATCACAGACAACTAGTTTAGACCGAATGCCTTTTGGAGGACTAAAGTTAAGAAAGATGAATTTCACTGTCAGTCACTTCCTTCTGCTTGCCTGCCCCCAAAATCCAGGGATTTTATCTAATCTTCTGCAGATAATGTATCTTCATTTATCAGCATCCTTCCAAAGATTTGATTATTTTTTAAAGCCTGCTTTCTCTAGATTCAGCCTATGGGAAACATGATGCATCATGTTGTCTGTGTAGGACCTGACAGTCCGTGACTTGCTTTACTATGAAGGGGACGGAAAAGCCATCTGCAAATCAAAACAATTGCTTGGAAGGGCACAACAACATGTGGCATTGACCTCCTGTTTGGATATTGACTTCCCCATTACCTGTGAAAGCACATAAAGCATTTGGAGATTGAGGAGGCATTGATTAGTTTTCCACACCTCTCTCTGCTGGTTATCCATGCAGCAATTTGTCTTGCTTGGCAAGCAATTGGAAAGAGCTGTTATAGGAGCCTTCAAGGCCTACCTGGTGACAACACAGCTGGAAGGCACCAACAAAAAATGCTGAACTGGGTATTTCTGATTATTGCTCTTAAACTCGAAGCTGTGGATCCATTTCATCACCATCCCTCTTGCTCCTTCTTGGATCAAGTTGAGAACACTGATTTTAACTGTGGCTTTTAAGTTAGCTTCCTGAGAGTGCTATAGCAGAAGTAGGAGTGAAATCCTTGGTGTTAGCTGCGGTGTCATCAAGCCTTCACATAGCAAAAGTTTTGGCGTGTTAGGCAAGTCTTCACTGGGCCTGTCATAAAGGCTGTGTGTGCTTTCCCCTACCTGGCCCCTGTAGGCCACAGCTGCCTTTGAAGGGACATCTGAGCTGGCCATGACTCTGCTGCATTTACAGCCCAGCATGCTGTAACATTTTAGTTGTGCTAGAAGAAGGAGAGCAAAACTCCAGTGGCTCAAGATGAGTACACAATCCTCCCAGATTTCCCTGCTGTGGAAACAGTGATGTCCAGTAACAGGGTAGGCAGGGCAACTGAGGAGCCAGGGTCACTGATTCTGCCTTCTCAGTGTCTGCTGCTGTGCAAGAGGATGGTGAGCAACCTGATCTAGAGGGAGGTGTCCATGCCTAAAGCAAGGGGTTGGAACTAGTTGATCTTAAAGGTCCCTTCCAACCCAAACCATTCTATGATTCTATGATACCTTGAGAAAATACACGTTTCAAACATCTTGCTGTAGGCTCCTGTGTGTTAAAATTCCCTGCATAGACACATATGTAAACAGTCTCTACACATCATGTGCTACAATCAATAATGCAATGTTAATGGATTCCTCCCCTCACAGGAACAATCTGCCTTACAGCTTTATTCCAGAAAGTGACTGGTGGTGCCTACGTCGAACATCTCAGACCACTTAGATGCAATCAGAAAATGTGGAAACTTTCTTATGTGCCTTAGCACAGGATTTTGAAATGTAGTGCTGAATAAGTTTATTTGGACCTTCTCTTCATACAGTAGATTTCCTCTGGTTATCGTTGTTGTGTAAGGATAAAATGTTCAACAGTTAGCAGCTCAGCTTGCAAAGTTCAGCTCCAGCAGTCCCCACAGTGCACAGGGAGGGGTGGGTGTCTCATCAGCTCTCTCAGATCCTGTCCAGCTCCAGCTGTAACCTTTAAAATAATGCCTTGAGGCACAATTAGCTGCCACATAGTTTGGTTTTGTTTTGTTTTAAGTTGCCTGAGACTTCAGAGTGTAATAGACCTTCAGACTACAGGGATGCAATAAGAACAAGTTTCTTGACCTTTTATTCTCCTTATAAACCACTTAATGGAGCAGACTTGTGAATTTTTTTAAAACACCAACGTCATGCTATGTCTGTTCTAAGTCTTTGCGCTATCATTTAAGTACCCATCAGACATGAATTAAAATTTCTTTAAAGTACCATGCAGAGCATTTTCAAAGAAAATCTGCAGTATGGCAGAAGGAACCTCCTAACAATTAGAAAATAATATAAGAAAAAATTTAGTAAGCTTTTTCAGAGAAGAGAAGTGGATAAATCTGTGCATGAAATAACAATAATTTGCTGTTCTGATAGGTATAGGGTAGGAAAGGTAAACATTAACAGGAATCATAGAATCATAGAATCATAAAATGGCCTAGGTTGAAAAGAACCACAATGATCATTTAATTTCAATCCCCCTGCTATGTGCTATGTTGCCAGCAGACCAGGCTGCCCAGAGCCACATCCAGCCTGGTCTTGAATGCTTCCAGGGATGGGGCATCCACAGCCTCCTTGGGCAACCTGTTCCAGTGCGTCACCACCCTCTGTGTGAAAGAAACAGGAAACTCAGGAAGAGATTCTACATGGCATATGCTTCTGTATGTAACAATATTTTTCTACTGCCTGTGTCATTTGTGCCTTCCCTTAGCTGTTCCTATTAACCTTTCTTACCTGGGCACTTCCCACTAATTGAAATTGCTCCATTGCAGCTTCAGTGCGATTAATCTTTGGTGACCATCATGATCCTAAGGATGTACAGAGCTCAGAAGAGGATTTTGCAGGGATCACAATGTGAATCTGGGTGTAATAGAAGCACAGAAAAGTAACGAAAGGTAGTGGGAAATCTGAGCACCCAGCACAGTCTATTTCTTCTAATAGGGACTGCTAACCTTTCTGACAGTTGTCTTGTACCTTTTTGTAGCAGTGGAACAAGGACTGGAGCCTCCACATAGGGATGAAATTCACCCCTCAGCAAAGGTGGTCCTTTGCTGCAGTTATCAAAGGCAATCCTTTACTGCAGTAATCAGACCTACAGCTGTGACAGATCAAACAGGAGAGGACAGAGATGGCCTTTATGCCCCCTTAGCCTTGATTCACTTTGTGTCTGGGGAAAAAAAATGATTTCTATCCTAAATGCACTAAAATTAAACTTCTGTTGGCCCTCTGTTCAGAGTAGAATTTCTCATTGTGCAATGGATCTCTAGGGATAATGACATATGATCCTGATGGCCTGGTTTACCTTTTCTGGACAATAAATTTTTATCTGTATTTTAACTTTACCTGCACTTAAATTATCTCTTTTGTATCATCACTACAGTAAGTCTTTCCCTCAGCTGTTCCTCCACTCAATGGCTTGTATTAAAGTTCAAAAGTTTAGAGTTAGTTCTAAAAGTTATTAGAAATTATTATCAATCATTTTTAAAGAGGTAACTCAAGTGATTTTTTGAGCATCTTTATTTTTAAACTGAATTCTTACATTATGCAACTGAAGGAACACTGCTAACTATCAGAATGCTCAAAAAGAACCACCAGCTGCATCACCTTAGCAAAACAATTCTGAACTTTATGTTGACCATGCTATTTCCTTCTGTGTACTAATGAACCCACAAATTTTCCTCCCTCCAGTGGTCAGATTTGGCAGTACCATGCAGACAGCTTTCCACCACTACTGTGTGTCCATTTAACAGAAAACACTTTCTTTATTTTCTTGCTGAGTTTAAAACTGTACCAAAGCTTTTGCAAAGTGATATAAGGCACTGTCCCTAAGCTTGTATGCCTGAAGTGTTATAGAGATTTGCTGTCTGAAATAGATAGTTGAGAAAATAAAACAGCATGATGCTATTTTCGAGTAGCAGAATAGAAGGCAGGGTAGTGAGAATTTAGTTCTTCAAGTTTAATTTTTAAGCTTAACAAATACTGAGCAGTGCTGGCTCAAGTAAGATACAATGCATTGCTCTGAAAGTAATGCCTTCTTTTTATTTCCATGGAAAAAACAATGGATAAAAGATCACAGTAACATTTTGATAAAGGAAATTCCCAGCTACAAAACACTATCTCATAAAACTCTGCATGGCCATCTGAAACATGGCTTGTCTTTCATGTCACTGTCACCACTGCTAAAATGTACCATCCACCGCCTCACTGCCCTCATATCTGCCATTTGGTCTCCTTAAATGTTCAGTGAATGACAACGGGTGCTAGTTTTAATGCATTCAATCCCACACCTTTTCTTCATACACACTTCCATGTCAGACACCATTTTGTCAAACTGCCCTTCTGCTGCCATCTGTCACCCGGCAACAACATGTAATGGAGTATTGTCGGGAAGGTTCAACATCTGTCTCCACACCACCATCTGCGTTCTCTCTCTCTGTGGGCCAACATAATAAAGAGGAGGCATTACTTTTGGAACAGCTGTCAGACTGCTTATAGGTAGTAAATACAGCTAATGCAACAGGGATCTCAGAGATGTAATATTATACATCTAGGCTGTATAGCTGTATGTGCACCGCCTCTTTATTTATATGTGCTTGCAGCATTTCAGAAGCAGTTGCATTTCATTTGAGAAGCCTCAAGTTATGTTTCATATACTGATCAGTTTATTCTCTACAGAGTGTTATCAGTTTACATTATGTGAGAAAGAGAACTGATAGAATAAACCTTACACATTTCCTTCTCCCAGTAGCCCATTTACACCATTCTTTTATTTTGTGAATACAGAAAAATAAGTCTTTCAGTTTAGTATTACAAGTAGGAACATCATGTGGAGGATGAATGCTGCCATTCACTGTTTTCTGGCTTTGGCACCTGGACACCACACCGGTTAAGCAGGAGCAAGAATCACAGAATCATAGAATCATAGAATCATGGAATCATTGAATCACAGAATCATGGAATCATAGAATCATAGAATCATAGAATCATAGAATCATAGAATCATAGAATCATAGAATCATAGAATGGCCTGAGTTGAAAAGGACCACAATGTTCATCTAGTTTCAATTCCCAGGGTTGGCAGGGTAGCCAACCACCAGCAAATTCAAATAACTTCAGATGTAAGCATGGATGCTGATCTGATTTCCAGAGCAAACTAGGGTCAGCAACTGATCAGATTTGAGTCATAATCAACATCACACTTTTCATACACGAAGATATTTTATATGTACTTAGTAACTTTCATCCAGGTGCTGTCAAGTACACCGCACATAGGTTACCCTCAGCAACCTGGAGCCTTATACCTACAGAGTTTTATCAACTGAAACCAAAGATGGAGAATACCACAGAGTTTGGTGCAGCTTACAGCCCCAGATGTGCTGCATGAGGCCACTCTCCTGGAGCAGTGCCAGTGACTGTAAGCTCCAACACAGCCATCAGTAAGAAACGTGTACGATGTATTTCCTGTAGCCCATATATCAGGCTGGCTGTGAAGACTTCCTTGCACTGAATTAATGCTTCTCTCACCAGGTACAGCAGTGTTCTTGTAGCAATTGTTGGTATATTGCTTCAGAGAATATGGGGCAGAGTTTTTCATCATGCTGGTCTTTAATTTAGGTACACAATCAAAAAGAGATGGATACCTGAGTATCCTTATAGAGGTGATGGAAAGGCATGGAAAGACTACATCACAAATCCACAGCATCAACACAGAAGTGCCAGAATACCAAATTGCTTTCCTGTCTACAATCAGCCCTCTTTCCGTGGCTGTGGAGGAGTACAGAGAGCCAGACAGGCACACTATTTTCAGATGACAACAGCGAGGTGGGAAGCAGGCAGAAAACAGTGCCCCTGGGAACTACTTTGCCAGTTCATTCATTATGAGCAGTCAGGCATAAAGCTGACTGAACACATAATGATACCAAAATCCAGAGCTTTATTGGTGGGTGTTTACATGGTGCTTCATCACCTACTGTGGTCTATGGAGGTCTATGGAGGTCTGAGAAGCAGTACCTAGGCAGTGACACAGCTTCTTTTTCCATGAGCACTCCTATAGCACTCACTTCCAAGGACGACCCCCTGCATCACTTTGGCTTGCCAGTGGCTGATGACAAGAGTTCTGTTCCTTGCAGCAGGATCTCAGACACTCAGTGCACATGCAGGCACTGAAATATAACGTGAGCTTACTCTCACCCCCATACATGTATGGGGTGAATACAGGTATACAAGGGCAGGTTGGATGGGGCCTTGGCAGCCTGGACTTGTATTAGATACGGAAGTTGGTGGCCCCACCTATGGCAGGAGAGTTGGAGATTCATGATCCTTGAGGTCCCTTCCAACCCAAGCCATTATCTGATTCTGTGTAGCAGCACAAAGAATCTGGAGATAAGATAGGATCAGAAATAAAAGCAACCTTACACAAAATAAGAAGTTATTTTATGAGGTATTATGTTACTTGTTTAGCATTGAGCTTTGCAAAAAAAAAAAAACAAAAAAAAACAAAAGTATTATTATACCTACTCATATAGGTTAGATTAGAAATAGAGATCAGTATATTAGTTTAAGGATCAATATATTACTTTACCAAAAGGAATCAATGAATGCTAGTCCTAAAACTTTCCATTTTAATTTTGCTTTGTGTGTGAACAGCCTTGTTTTTCACAGTGATTCTGATTCACAGGAGCACTGGAGTCAAAATAGACTACTCTTTCCTTTTCATCCACCAGGCGCATAGAACTTTTTCTTGGATTTCACATATATTGTTTAGGATTAGAGTGCATGAAGATAGAAAGTTGCTCATTATGGCCTAACAAAAAATGGAAATCTGCCAAACTCGGGAAAAGTGAGAAGTCAGTCAAAATTCTTTATGATGAAGCTGATTATGGAAAAATGGGAAGAAATTAAGTGGTTGTACAACTGCGCACGCACAGAGAAATAGATATTAGCATATATTAGTGAGCTCTTGGAAAAGAATGAATATGTATGCCAATACATTGTATGTGTATGTCTTACCTGTTTGAATTTAGAACCTGAAAATAAAAGCACGCACTTGTTTTGTCAAGTCGCCCAGTATGTATTGCAAGGAATAAAGGAATTGGACTTTCTAACATTGGAGTTAGAGAGTTTTCTTCCCAGATTTCGTATGACACTAGGAAAAAAATCTGAAAATCAATTATGTTTGGGTAGCATCACATTGTAACATCTTCCTTAAAAAAGGGAATCATCAGAAAAGGATCATTCTGCCCTTCCCCCTGCATCTTTTCAATCCATAGGACATTTTTCTACGGCAATTCTGGAAAAAAAATAGTACTTTCCAAAACATCAGTGCCATATTCTTCCAAATCAAGATGTTTTATTTACTTTCCTTCTTTTTCAGGTTAAGGTTCTATCAGAGAAAGCAGATTTGCTGATGATGGTACTAACTTTACAGCTCTTCAACAAAATTTCCTGCGATGAACAACCTCTGTCTAGAACTGTAAATGAGGTTTCCTTTGCATTCTGGTCATTTGTAAAGAGAGGAAAAATTTTCATAAGTGAGTATTTTACAGACATCTATCTTTCCCCCTGCTGTTTCATTTCTGGTAGTTACCATGTACTGATGGGCACCAGTTTTTCAAGATCGGGATAATTCTGTTCCATGCAAGGTTTATTTCTATTACATCACTATGCTTAAACAAGGTGTCAGATCATATTGCTTCCCCTGGAATGACACAACATGACTAAATAACAAACGATTGCTCCTCCAAGAAATTGGAAGTTATATGTATTATTTGCGGCTGGAAGAGCTACTGTCGATTCATATAGCAATTTTCACAGTCAGAAAACAACAACAAAATAACACAGAGTAATGAGGGCAAATACGGTCAGCACTGCCAGGGAGAGCCTACCTGTTTTCTTGCATTTGGTTGATAGGGAACTGTCCACTGACATTTCTATTTTTGGACAGTATAGGCTTCTTCTGTGCAGTATGGGACTGGGCAAGTTATGTACTGGCTTCTTTTTCTAACCGAAAATATATTCATAAACACTCAAAAATGCAAGATGTTGCACACTCCAGGAAAATGAGTTTACAGACCAGAGAGTCTAGCAATTATATCCACAAAGCTGTTTGAGGTAGAAAGGAGCAGGGGAAGTGATCCCTTACAGACTGACTCTAATCCTTTTGTGTCTGCAGCCCTGGCATTTCCTTTGCCTCACTGGAGGTTGTGTTGTACTTGGGAGACAAAAGTCTAACTTGGCATCGTTCAAATAAATCTGCTCACAGGTACCTCATGCTGCCAGTGTTAGCAGCAGAAAGTAATTAGTGTGATTTGTATGGAAGGGGACAAAGCTTTCAGCATCATCAACTGAGTCAGAGGCAGTAACTCAGTGAAGGAAATGGCGCTTCTAGGGTGGTCCTAAGAGCAGTGGGTTGAAAATGGGTCACAGCAGGCTGCTTTGACAGAAGAAAAGCAAGTTGGGGCATCATCCTGTCAGGGCTGCCCAGAAGAACCATCAGCCTTCAGGAGATTTCACTCTTCTCTCTACAGGATCAGGGCTTGAGTCTGCAGACAAAAGCTACTGCTTTCAGGAAAGAAGTGCCAGGAGCTCCTTTAATGTCACGCAATCCTTTTTATTCAAGGGGAAAAGTTAACTTTTGCAGTACATCCAGTTCAGCTCCTAGGATGTAGCTTGTAAAGTATTTCATGCACTGTATGGTTGGTAATTAAAGGGAATTCTGGCTTTACATTCAGACTCCAAATGCAGGAGCATCTGGCCATGAACAGTTGATATTTCCTGGGGTCTTTTCTAAAGACTTTTTCAGTCATTCTGCAGCCTTTCCTTCTAGGTCAATTGCCTCGCAATTATCTGAACTCATCAATACTGATCTTACACAGGATAGCTGTGGGTCTAACAGACAGTGGGTCTGCTTTGTCTGTTGAGAAGGAATGATTCAGATTCCATGGGTTTGTTTCTTTCAAGCTTGAAGGCATCCAGTGACTCCAGAGAACTCCTGCCAAGACAAGTCTGGAACCATGGATGAGTACTTAGCTGGATGATAAAAGAAAAGAAAAAAGAAAAAACAAAAAGAGAAAGAAGAAAAAACAAAAAGAGAAAGAAGAAAAGAAAAAGAAAAAGAAAAAGAATAAGAAAAAGAGAAAGAGAAAGAGAAAGAGAAAGAGAAAGAGAAAGAGAAAGAGAAAGAGAAAGAGAAAGAGAAAGAGAAAGAGAAAGAGAAAGAGAAAGAGAAAGAGAAAGAGAAAGAAGAAAGAAAAAAAAGAAAAAGAAAGAAAAAGAAAAAGTAAAAGGAAAAGAGAAAGTAAAAGAAAAAGAAAGAAAAAGAAAAAGAAAGAAAAAGAAAAAAAAAGAAAAAAAAAAGAAAGAAAAAAGAAAAAGAAAAAGAAAAAAAAGAAAAAGAAAAAGAAAAAGAAAAAGAAAAAGAAAAAGAAAAAGAAAAAGAAAAAGAGAAAAAAAGAATAAGAAAAAAAAAGAAAACGAGAAAGAAGAAAAGAAAAAGAAAAAAGAAAAAAAACAAAAAGAAAGAAGAAAAGGAAAAGGAAAAGAAAGAAGAAAAGGAAAAGGAAAAGGGAAAGGAAAAGGGAAAGGAAAAGGGAAAGGGAAAGGAAAAGGAAAAGGAAAAGGAAAAGGAAAAGGAAAAGGAAAAGGAAAAGGAAAAGGAAAAGGAAAAGGAAAAGGAAAAGGAAAAGGAAAAGGAAAAGGAAAAGGAAAAGGAAAAGGAAAAGGAAAAGGAAAAGGAAAAGGAAAAGAACAGGGGGAAAAAAAAAGAATAGGGAAAAAAGAAAACTTTAAGACATCCAGGTGCTGCTTTTCCTACTGAACATTACTCAAGACTAAGTCATGTTTGTAACCCTGCACTATTGCTCTAACTAAAAGCTCAGGGAAAGTGTTACCATTAAATGAAGTCATTTGTGATGTTCGTTTTCTAACTGCATAGAAATAAATTACCTTCACCACGGTAGTTACATATTCAATGCATTCCAAAAATTAAACTATTCTAATGATAATAATGAAGAATCACATTACTAGGAACGTATTTCCAAGACATAATGCAAAACTGAAGAAAGTACACTTTTGATTCTTTCTATTTACATGAAATATGTTTATTTTACTAGCAAAGTTTTATGCCAGAAATAGAAATATTTGTTTGTTTTATTAGAAATATTTTTTCTATGTTTGTTTTCCTTCTCTACGTGTAGGACTTTCAGCAGAACAAGTATTTAGCATAGTATACATTTTAGTGCCATGTGCACTAACAAATGTTGGAGAGAAAACTCTCTTACATATTATAGGAGTATTATGAAGAGGAAAAACACATTGGTAGAATATGGACCTTGAAATCTGTGACCTTTCATGTCTTATTCTGAAGTAGTTAAGCCAGAAATGTCAGCGACAGTATTAATTAAACACAGCTTGACAGTAAGTTTAGATTAATTAAGCAGGTATCTGTCTTGGCAAGTGAAAAGAAGATCTCATCCTAAGTAGAAGTTGGAAATTTTTGCTTTGGTATCAGGTGAAATTGTACTATAAACAAAGCTGTTTATAATCATTGTAGCTATTGAAATTCAGTGTCATTGGAGAGAGAGTGAACACAGTATTGTAGGCTTTTTGCAAGGAATACATAGAATCATAGAATCATAGAATCATTCAGGTTGGAAAAGACCTTAAAGATCATCGAGTCTAACCATGACCTAACCATATTCATTAATAAAAGTTTTTGTCAACACATGATGTGATCTCAAGGCGGTTATGTTGTAAAAGCAACACTTCTTTGTACTGGAAATTTCTACATTTACATGATCATAAATCAGTGCACATCTGTACACGTGTTCAAGCTCTTTTATGGGGGAACCATCCAACAGTACAGGCTACGCAGTAGGATTATCTGAAGGCTAACATCCAGGAACACTGGATACTGATACTGAAAAATGTGTATTATCACAGGAAGATCTGTGACTGAGTGGCATGAGGTGATCAGTAGCTCTGTGCTAAAAAAATTAGGCATTAAATTAAAGGAAGCAGACTATGATAAAGACAGTTCCAGTAACTGACTGTTATTGGCTCTTTCTCACTATATGTTTTCCTGTCATTTGAAATCAACATGAGTAACTGCACCACGTTACTTCCTTTCTCCTTATGTATTTATAGTATCGTTCTTTCTGCGCAAGAACTTTCATTTCTCTGATTCTTGTCTTCTGGATAACTATGCTGGGTTACATGAGAAAGTGGCTCACTCAGAAAAAAATATTTTGCTCAGCCATGCAATCCTTCACAGCAGATTGAGGTGGGGAAGGAAGACCATTGCTAATTCAAGCACCAGCCCCTACTTCCTAAAGCCAGATTAGATACCTGGCTGTCCTTGGGGAGGCTGAAAAATTAATGGAATCCAGTTTTCTAGTATTCCCTTTTTAAGAGATTACTTTATATAGCTATTGGCCCGGGAAAACTAGCAACATTGGACAGGAGCATTTCTCATTCCTATCCCCTGCAGTGTTGCCAACACAGAGGCAAAGCCAGCGGTCTCGGCTCTCGAGGCTCAGGCAGGGAAGATGCTGGTTCCCATGGAGACTGCATTGCAGTCCCAGACAAACCCAGGAGGGCTGAGGATAGAGGCACTGTGAGCCAAGTGTGTTGTGTTGTCCCAGTGCCAGGTGGCCACGTCCTCTGGGTAGACCATCCTATCTCTAACATAAAGCAGGGTGCTGGGCTGTTTCTCTATAAGACCACCCTGGATTTATCCAATTGCATGTGTCCTGAAGATATGGTAACTTAGAGTCATTTGGTGCTTTGTTTCTTTGTTAGTGTGAATCTCACTGAAAAATATTCACATTCTCATACTGAATAGGCAAATACATTTCATGACAATTCAGTTGAAAAATGCAGGTGTAATCACAAGACCTCAGTGAGAGCATCTCCTGCACACAAAGAAAGGATGGTTTAAGATTGCCTGTTCTTTTTTCCTTAATTATCCATCATTAATTCATGATCTTTTTCTTTTAAAATGAATGATATTCTTGAATTTTTGTTTAAAATTCAGTACTCTTTGTGTCTCTCACATTTCCTAATTTCATATAAGTGATACACAACAGATTGCATGATTTAAAATGGTAACATCAGCAATAATATATACATTGTGTATTTTGAAGTAACTTTTCCATAGCTGGAAATGTGGGAGTTCAAGGTTCTACTATAAGCTCTGGTTGTCTGAAATATATTTAATTTAATTGGCTAGTTGGTTGACTCATCATGTCCTGAGGACTTGTCTTTACCGTAGAGGATGCCTAAATGCTGCCCATGTCAGACTGCTTTTGTGGCATGGAGGGAAGAGGAGTGTGCAATTTTGATATGTAGTTAGGAAGCTAAACTAAGGTAATTTCAGTTAGGAAAGAGAAGCTTGGAGGGATGACATGGTTTGGCTCAATGGACTGAGGTAGAACAAGGTCCTCCATGAAAGCTTTTACCAATCTGAAGTCTTTAGTGAAGGAGATTGCATGACTTCTGTAACCAGCCTCTGTCACTGTTTCAGTACACTTACTTACTGTTAAGAGTTACCTAAATGCTCTATAACTTTCAGTTAGCAAACCTGCTCATAATTAAGTTCTTCTCCGCTGTAGCACTGGCATCACCAGGAATTTTTTATCTGTCACTGAAGAGAGTTCATGAGAAGAAATACAACATAAAACAATAATAGTTTGCCCTGTCCTTCTCAATGTGTACCCCTTAATATTTTTGTTTTTGAACATAAAATTCACAGTTTTTCTTTTTTTTTTTCATAAGTGGAACACTTGGCTTCAAAGTATGGTAATGTTAGAACAGGCAGCTCAGAAGCTTGCTATAAGAAAAGTAACAGAGAGAATAACTGAAATTATAGTTGTGTGACACAAGGATGTCAGAGTAGGCTGTCCTGATGGAGTGCATTATCACAGAAATATTCAAGCCAAATAAGGTGAATTCTTTTGAAAAGTATCAATGAATTTATACTGAAAAGTATTTTGTAGACATAGAAAAAGTATGGTGTCTACATTACTGATCAGCTAATCCAAAATCCAACAATGACTGTGATGCAAATTTCTAACAGAAATGAGGAAGATTGTGAGAGTAAAAAATAAATGATATGTGCTCAGAAAACAGGCAGCACTTTCAGACATGATCTATGACAGCTATGAAGAAGCTACTCAGAAAGTCTTCTGGAGCAGAGCTACTTTTTGATATAGGCCCAGGTAGAGCACAGGATCTGGTTCAAGTTAAATTCATCCCCTTATTGGGAAAGACACTACAAAAATAATCCTGTATGAGCATATATATATATATATATAATATATATATATAAAAGGTATCTAAATGAAAATTGCCAAGAATATTGAAAAGAAGAGAAATAATTGAAGGAACCACAAAAAACATTTAATGAGCCCATACTTCTCATGAAAAAAATACATATTCATGAAAGAAAGGATTTCATAATGACTAAACACATGAAAAACAATAAATATATTGTAAGCTAAAAAGCATTCTTCAGAATAATTTTATAAGACTATGAATTCTAGTACATGTGCAATCACAATGTGATAAGCCAGGGAAGATTGCCAGAAACAATTTGCTAAATGGTTTATAAAAGTAATTGAGCTTTTAATACACATCGGAAGGAGAAAGCCTTCCAGAGAGGCAGTGAGGCCAGTAGAAGATGAAAACATAAAGCAGAGATGAAAAATTTAGTTCAGAAAGCAACCATAATGTTTTGAGGCAATTTTCATAACAAAACTAGTGGAAATGGGACCTGTAATTTTCCAGGAGTTCAACCTCTATTTAAGCATAAATACAACTGCTACTTTGGAAATTCAGAATCTCTGCCCTTGCAGGCTACAGTGACCTTATATTTTTATTACAAATGGCCATTAGCTTTCAAGGTTATTATTTCTAAGTGCAACACTACAAAAAGGTATATAAAAAAAGCAAATACCAAAGGTTCATAACTTACCATAAACATACCAGGAATATTTCAATGGAAATGACAACTCTGAGTTCAAGTTTGTTTTCAGATCTGCCAAACTTAAATGTAAACAAGAGGACATGCATACATGGACATGCATATTTCTCCCTGTATATCTTTCTACCTCATTTCCAAGGATTGCTTATGGGAACTACACTTGGGAAAGGTTTATCAAAGGAGTTATTGTATTTGAGCATGTTAGATAATTTATTTACTTAGTTAGAAAATGGCATGTCTTTTTATAATTTAGATTTCTCTAAGCATCTAATACCAGTAGTGCACTACTCCAAAAGATAACACTATGGCTGTTTGTTTGAATAAGATTCAAGGGTCAATCAAAATAAAAATAGCAATATTTTCAAAGTACTTGAAAAAGGCATGCAGCTAATTACAGTTCTATGAAGAAGATCAAGACTGTAGAATGGGTACCTGCTAAACTAGCACTCTCATTTCACATATATCATGCAGGGTCCTTATGCAGCTGAGCAAGAGTACTTCAGACTAAATTGGTTGAAATTTATTGACAAGGACTCTGCTTTAATACCAGCTCCCTCCTTATCTTTACATCTGTTCCTTATCTGTTTTCCCTATACTTGTTCTATTTCCTTCTAAGGGTTTACAGCATGTAAAGTAAAAGCTCTTCTGACTGATGTTATTTAGCAGTGTTATCTGACCTTATCTTTGATGAACTAGAACTGAGAACATACCCTAGAATAAAGGGAAGAAATAGAAATATATTTCTAAAAAATCAGCAGCACTGTGTTTTGCTGTCAGAAAAGATTCTGGCTGCTCACATCCCACAGTCAGAAGTAAAATGAATCTCTCGGGGAGGAATTATCATCCCTGCTCTTGTTTCCAAATACTGCTGTGACACCAGAACCTAATGATTATAAGTCCTAGAGCCTGTCTGGGCCATCCTGGCTCAATCACTGCTCTCTCAAACTATTCCCAGGCACGTTTCAGGGCTCATATGTGTAAGAAACTCTCTTCATAGCAGGTTGTTTGCAGCCAGAGGCAGGCTGTGGAGACAACACAGAGGCCAAGACGTAAGGACATGGCAGGTTTGAAGCTGAAGAGAGGAGATGGGGATTCTCATCATACGGCAGTATATCTGGAGTGCTAAGAAATGAGCATTATTCAACATAGCTCATCTAATCTGTATGCCAGATTAGATAATACTAATAAAATTGAAATGAATATTGCATATGACCTCAAATTATGAAACCAGGCTTCAAGAAGTTAAATTTGTTACCACCTCTTCAACTATAATACTTCATTTTTTCTATTGTACCTTCTGATTTCAACTATGTGTTTTATTTCCTGCAGAATTTTTTGTAGTCATGAAAGACAGAAACTCATTTATGCAGGTCATATATGCAAGCTGAGACTCTTACATAATTGCAGGTCCCCAAACAATATTCATACCGGAGTTGGCAATGCTATGCAGGATAATCAGTTTTTAGATAGAGCAGCCTTTGAAACAAGCAGAGAATCTCATTACTTGGCTGTATAAACCCAAGCTTCAGCCACATCTTGAACTGTTATATGTAATTCTCATCCTCCAGCCTCTAACAATACAGAGCATGACGGGGAAAGATTGAGAGCAGTGTGACAAGAATGCTAAAAAATTGCTTAAAAGAAGAAAAACAGAACAGTTTCCATTGAAAAGCAACTAAGTAAACATTACTTCAGCAAAGAGAAAGTAGGAAGCTAAAGAGTAAGTAGTGGTAGCACATCTTTTAGAAAAGCCCAGGGAGATGCATATCAAATGGATGCTTATGGTCTCTGACAAAGCAAGAACTCCAGGATAGCAAAAGAAGCAAGCAGGTGATAGGTTCCAAATATGAGAAAAGGTAGAATTCTTTAAATGTAATTAAGCTTTTTTTTATATATATATGGAGTTTACATGAATTCAAAAGACAACTGAAAATTATCTTGAAAGAAAATCCCAGGACTATTAATTAGAAAGACTCTATCTCAAGGAGACCCTTGAGGCAGAAAATTATTCTGGAGAAACATCATTATATTTTTTACCTTTTCTTTTTATCTTTGGCATCTCTTATTGTCTGCTCACTGTCAGTATACTGGGGAAACAGATATATTCATCCCATGCCCTGAACCTGAAATGTTTAGCTCATATCTCAGAGCTGCTCAAGATCATAAAAATAGGAAATAATCAATAGATTTCTCAAAATTATTTTCTCTAGAAAATAACTCCCTAAGGCACAATGTAAAATTTGATTTAGTTTCCTCTAGTTATATCTGTGAAATTCATGGAGTTGCCTATTGGGCTCAGAGTCCCTTTCCTTCTAGGTTGCACCGCACGTTGCTAGGGGACCTCTAAGTGACAAGGATTGCTCAGGTATACAGTGAGATGTAAAGCTGCATTACAGTATTTCATCACCAAGCTTTTGCACTAGAATTAGTGCATTTCTTCTGACAACGTGAGAGAGTTCCCAGTTTAAGGGGCTGCTGCTGAATCCAGCAGAAATCTCACACAAGCTCAGTGTAAGCTTTGTTGTGGGTGCTGCACCGAGCTAACTCCCATGGCATGAGTGGAACTCATTCTCTTCTGCCTCCAGGGGGGGATCCCATCTCTGCCTTGGACCAAGTGAATGAACTGAGTAAAATGAACTGAGAAAAAAATATTATTGAGAGAGATTTTAACATAAACAGGCAAATTGTTCCACCTGGATGCAAGCTGGGAAGATTCCTAGAGACTCCTTTCATGCCACCTGCTTAGTGCAGGTGCTCCATACCTCCTGCTGCCCCCCACGGATCCTGTAGTTTTCCATTAGGTACTACAGGTAATAGAAAAAAATGTAATGACCTCAAGATACACCAGGGGAGGTTCAGGTTGGATATTAGGAAAAACTACTTCCCAGAAAGATTGGTGAGGCATTGGAACAGGCTGCCCAGGGAGGTGGTGGAGTCACTGTCCCTGGAGGAGTTCAAGAAAAGAGTAGTTGTGGCACTTGAGGACAAGGTTTAGTGGGTGTGGTGGTAAAGGGTTGGCAGTTGGACTAGATGAACTTAGAGGTCTTTTTCAACCTTAATGACTCTATGATTCTATGAGAAGTCTTAATGGTGCTGGACCTTTCTACAAGCTGGTACAGGCACTCAGTTTTTCCTTCTGAAAATCAAATGAGACCACAGCACTTGTACGGGGAAAATGAAGGCTGTGGCGAATGGACCTGAAGTTATATGAACCAGCGTGGAAAAGGGGAAGAAGTTCTGATTCTAGAGGACTGTGCCCTGGGGTGAGGCTTAGAGTGAAGGGCATATTTGGGGGAAATTAGAGGTGATTCTGGATGATGCTAAGGTCCACGTACACACTGTAAGAAGTGTAAGAGGGTAAAGCAACTTATAATTGTTCATTTCTCTTTTTAATCAGAAGAATACTTCATAACATTAAGAAGGCAATCAACTTATGCATGATGTCTCTGAATGACAAACATTGTTCACGGCAACAAGAGCACTGCCTGTAAAGGACTGAAACAATCAATTAGCACACACAAATATCTGTTACAGCTTACAAATAAGCTGTTATTTGTAAACGAGAGTTACAGAATTATGGCAGTGAAAAATATACCTGGCATTAAAATTGATAGTTATCTCAAAATACGTAAATCTGACTGGGAGCAACCAGCCAGAAGACCTGGTACTTAGCAGTGAGCTTTGTTCCAGCACTTCCAGCATCTTTCAACACTCCACTTTGCTTTTAGTCTTCAGATACAAGTTACTGTAAAATTAGGCATTCTGATTGTCTTGGTAGGCAGTATTTGCAGTAATTATGTCTCTTTGAAGGGAGAATGTAAAAATAATATTTTGTCGTTTTATTTCTCTTCATAGCCATCCAAGCAACATTAAAATGAGTAAGAAGTGCATTTCATTCAGAGCAACAATATCATACCTAATCTCTCCAGTATAGCAAGTATCATTTAACTAGTAGAACTCCTCCTGGCTAAATAAATATATTTCACATTTATGGAGGGTTATCCTTTTTTGTACCTTCTTGTCACCGTGCTACCCCTTCTGAAACTGAGGCAGCCACAGTTAGCACAATCTGCCAAAATGAGATCCATAAATATTTAAAATGTTAAGAGTAATAGTAATCACCACTCAACCCATACCAAATAAAAGAAGTATCATCCCCAAAGGTATGACTATGTCCTCAGCCCAGTATACTGATAAAGTTGAAAAGAACACAGGAGAGTAAGATTCAGACTCGTTTCTGTGAATCATGGGTGGTCTATGACAAAAAATAATGAAGTAATTCAAAGATATTTTCTTAGTGCATTCTTCAGACCATACAAGTACTTTTTCTACTGTACAGTAATATCCTCTGACATCATTTTAAAGGTTAGACTTACAAATGCATGAATTGGAGATTTCAGAGCTGGTAACATGGTCTCATAAAAGATGCAGCTGTAGTTATAATATGTACATAGATAAATCTTTGTTTTCAGGATGCAGTGGAAGACTGGTTCCAAATTTGGACATAGAGCATATATCAACATGATGAATAAAATCATAATATCCTAGAGTTACAGAACATCCCGAATTGGAAGGGTCCCTCAAGGGTCATGAAGTCCAACTAATAAAAATAATCTCCTTTTCTTCTTTCTGTGCATTTTGAAGAAAGAAGATCCAGAACTTATTACAAAAGTAAATCCAAAGGCAATATTCTCATGAGATGGGTTGTTATTCACAAAGTACTTTCAGGAGGCAGCTGAGAGATCAGAATTGGACTTCTAATTTTGGTTCCTGTTGCACTGAGTGAGGTACTTCTGTGCTTTCTTTTCTCCATCTGTAAAATAAGGGCAGAGCAATAAAGAGGTTTTATGATTCACTTAATGTTTGCATAGCACTTTTAAAATATCAGGAGCAACATAAAAATCATAACTACTGGACATAATATAGAAAACAGGAATACTTTCAATTCCAGCATGTTCTCTTGTATTGGTTCTTTATTTTATTGAAATATAATTTGTGATTTTTATTGAAGAGGCAATAGATTACTAGGTAACATATGATGTGAATTTTGGGATGAAACACTCTAAAATAATGATTTCCACCCCAGGAGAGACAAAGGTATTTAAGAGATGCTTTTACAATAAAAATAAACCATTAAGATGTTGGCAGGGATTCTCTGAGCATAATTGCAGCTATGCTCATTTCAAAATGCTTATTAAATCTGATTCACCAGTACTAGCATGATTCTGCCAATGGGAAAAGCTTGGGCAATAATTTAAATGACTTCAAATTGAAAATTTAGAGCTGTTAAAATTAATTGTGAATCATTAGAAACAGTTCAGCAAAAAAGAAAAAACGCAACAAAACGAGAATGTTTATAATATAACAGGTCATTAGGAAGCTGATGGACACTCCAAAGATTTGCAAGAATACATATAGTGCAGGAGAGAGAAAGAGTAAAGACATATCACGGGCATAATGATCTTCTATATCAAAACTCCAACCTGGTATTATATCCTCAGGCACTGAGTCTCACTCTGGGGTTAGTGGAACCCAACTCCATAGGGATTTTGGAACTCTTGGTAAAGTGAATGGCACAGAATACAGTGGAGAAGTAGGTAAGTATATGAAAGGTTCAACCTCCCTTTTTGTGACAAGATTTTTTGTATTACTAAAAATCGTTTCATTTTGTGTGGTTTTGTGTTGATCTGCAGGTTTAGAAGATGTCTTACAGCACTCTTATACATTCGTGTATTCAGAGAGGATTTGATGTCTGTTCCCGGGATCACAGGGGTGGCTGCAGGCCTACAAAACAGGGGGATGCTGGAGAAAGTAAAAAAGATGGCTGCAAAATAGTGGCCTTTTTTCTGTTTTTCTATGTATAATAACTAAATATTCCTTCTTTGTTGGTGTTACCTTGATAATGAATAACTTACAATGTTATTTCATGTGATCTTTTTCTCCAAATTGCATTTGCAATTCCGCTGCATTTCAAGTGTTCATATGCACATCTCTCTGACAGACCATTTTCTGTTAAGATTCCCATCAGCTGAAAAACATTATAGATGCCATGGCTATCCTCTATCACTTCACTGGCATTTGTACAAGAGGAAGGGAAAGAATTTCAGTGTATACATGTGATTCCAGCAGAAAAATGTAATCACTCATAGCCTAAATTACCAGCACTGATATTACAATGGGACCTCTGAAGATCAGAACTAGCAAAAATGGGACTTCAGTTGTGCTGCCCACATTCTTGAAATCAGAGCTTGCTGAATCTAAACCTGTAGTTTTAGAAGTCTAATGACATACTGACTTCTCAGCCAAGTTCTGAGTTGTGTACATATATCCAGCACAATCACATGATATTTGAAGTTTTTTTAAATGTGGAAATCATTCCGCTAGAACAAACTGCTGTTGACAAGTTACTTCCAACATGAGTTTTGCAGGGAAATAAGACAAACCAATAAAACCCCCTAATTTTATTGTTTTGGTAATATTCCCTGCTGTGGAAACAGCAGCTCCAGCTTTGGTTGTGAATAACTGCTGTGATGGAACAGAAGGGCTTACGACTATTCTGTTCATAACAGTTACTGCAGTGTAAAAGAGAGCAATAGGCTAAATTCAGACTGTGGCCAACTGAAATGAATAGGCTCTGCCTGAATAATAATTTAGATACACCTTAGTGCTTAGAAAGCACTTTTCATAATGATGAGATTAAATTAAATTCCTCTCCAACAATTATTTACAGCTGTGTATTGTAAGCTTTTGAAAAGTATCAGTGGAGATACTAAACTCATCTCTTGCCAATTTGAACTTTTCTTAAAATTGAAATTTCTCTACATTTTCACAGTATTATTCTGTTTCTGTATAGAGGCACATTGTATTCTATTCCAGAAGAACTGTGTTCTATTATTCCTGGCTAATTTTAATTACTATATCTATAATTTCAGCCACATCCTAATTTACCACACTGATTGTCCATTGAGATCCTGTGAACTGTAAACTATTATTTCCATCTTTTCCTAAGCAATCATGTCAGTTATTCAGCCAGTTTTCCCACTGCAGAGTTTTCTATGCAGACATAAAGTTGGTTGAGTATTTATTTTTACAGTAATAGTGTCCAAAACAGTTAATTTTCAGTTGACTGCACATTTTCCTCATTAGAGCAGTTACGATTTCAAGCTGCACTGTGTAAATTTGGAAGTTGGTACAGCAAGAGAGGAAAATGATCTTTCTTCTCATTTTCCTTTTTGCACAAATACATTATTTTCAATTGCTCAGTAATTCATGCTAACAGTCATGATCCTTGAGCAGCCATTTAAGGCCTAGGAAGAAAAGTCTACACATATTGGTGCAAGAGTAAATGCAGCTCAGTAAATGCACCCACTCTTACGCAGAGAGGAGAAAAGCTGTCAAGTTCAGGGAGTAGAAGTGTCCATTACTGATGGCTGGAAAAGAAGACTATACTTATTCTTTGCTTGCTGATAACTGAATTTTCTCTGATGAAATGGAAAGCGACTCACCTTGGGGTTTTAATGACAGTGAGCTGCTTTGCTCACCTGCGGCTATTGACACTAGGATGTGAAAGCAGACTGGGAGACAGCCTGCTCCCGGAGCCTGGGCTTGGTGGTTAACACATCTCTGTGGGTGGTAGTTTCATGCCTGGAAACCAGATACTGTCTCCTTCTATACAAGGAGATGGGCAAGTTTGGCAAAGAATGAAGACTTTTATAGTGGAGTGGTGGTGAAGGGACTGGTGGATGTGGGACAGGGTTGTATTCTGCTGTGTAGAGTGAGGCAAGACAGCTGTGAAGGTCAGTCATACACTTGATGGGTATATATTGATAGGCAATGGCATAGTGAAATCAGGTGAATGGTGGGTGTGGGACCAGCCCCACAAAGGGTAGCATTGGATCTGTGTGCCATGTCTTAGCTTGTCACTGGTCATGGCAGTGACCACCAGGGCTGGGGACATCGTCTCTAAGTCCTTGACCAAATTACCCATGTTTGCAGGCAGGACTGGAGGTGGTGATGAAGGGAACTTGTCCACTATATTTATCCTGATGCTCCTGCCTGCCCATATCTGCCTGCTTGCCTTTTCCAGCCAGGCCTTGTATCCTTCCTACAGCTCATAGGATGGCTGATCTTAGCCCTACTAATTGGAAGGAGGTAGCCATCCACCAGAAGTGACTTCTCACAACAAAGTGTCACAAAAATCATATGCATTCATTGGACTCACTTTTCTCATTTGTGGGACAAGAATAATGTATTTTTTTTAATACCACCAACGTGTTATTATGAATCATCTCAGGCTTTCTTAGAGCTGAGGGCTGGAACTTCAGATGAGCAGGATCAGTCCTGCTGGGTGCTGGTGCTAATCTAAAACAGAAAGTAAAAATTGCCTGTCTTTTCTTAATGGGAGAAGTCATTATAAATTTCTGTGTGATTTCAGTAATAAATAAGTCAGTCTTGTTTGCCTCGTGATTTATTTTCTTTTTGAATGGACGTCGGTATAAACACTCAGATTATTCCCCTATAATGTCAGCAAAACTTAATATGCTAAAGTAGAAGTAATGTCATTTAGGTATTGAGGTCTGATTGAAATCATATGAAGGAAATGAATATGAAGCCTAGAAAGGCAATTGAAACTTCTTCTTCAATTCACCTGCTCTTAGATGATTCCCCTCCTGATATTATTGCTGAGCTACTGAATATGGGGATAAGATTTCTTTGATTTCTTTTCCAGTTCTGGGCCCCTCACTGCAAGAAAGACATTGAGGCCCTGGAGCGTGTTCAAAGAAGGGCAACAAAGCTGGTGAGGGGTCTGGAGCACAGGCCTTATGAGGAGCGGCTGAGGGAGCTGGGATTGTTCAGTCTGGAGAAGAGGAGGCTCAGGGGAGACCTTATTGCTCTCTATAACTACCTGAAGGGAGGTTGTAGCGAGCTGGGGGTCGGCCTCTTCTCTCGTGTAACTGGTGATAGGACTAGAGGGAATGGTTTCAAGCTTCGCCAGGGAAGATTCAGGCTGGATATTAGGAAATACTACTTCTCTGAAAGGGTGGTCAGGCACTGGAATGGGCTGCCCAGGGAGGTGGTGGAGTCACCGACCCTGGAGGTGTTCAAGGAACGTTTGGATGTTGTGTTGAGGGATATGGTTTAATGAGAACCATTGGTGACAGGTGGATGGTTGGACTGGATGATCTTATAGGTCTTTTCCAACCTTAGTGATTCTGTGATTCTGTGATTCTGTGATTTTTTAATTTCCAAGAGATCGGTTAACTCACTGCTCTTTAGTGTTTGTTATGAATTAATAGCTACATCAGGCATTTACTCTTTTTGGGACAAGAAGTATTAAACATTTGGATAGTGAAGCAGATTTCAGATGTTTGCGGATGAACCATCTGTGGTTACCAATGCCTTCTGCAACACCATATGTGAAACCAATTCAAATATACAATAAATCCAAACTGAGTGAGATAGAATTAATTTTTGGAAGCAGATATTTATCAGAAAGCAAATGATTGGCTAAAATGGCACTGAATACAAAACATTACCTTCTGATTATTTTTGCTGTGTAATGAAGGAAGAGCCATGCTTTACTGGGCAGAATGATAATTTCTGTCTCCATCTTTCTGAGTAACAACATCTGAAACCAAACACTCTAGCTTTCTTGAAAAGCCTGAGCATATTTGTCTCAAGAGTGTGATACCAACCTTCATCATGCAACTACCTGACTTACGAACAGCTTTTTGCTGTGTCCTGGAGCTGCACTTCACACATGCAAAGGGTTCTCCATAAGCAGCCCAAGAGCTACAGCATGAGAGCCAGAAAGCATGCCTAACTGTCATGAGAGTAGTGACCTGGGTAATTTCCTCTTCACCTTCTCACAAAAAAATGTCTGAATGATGAAATCATCGGTTTCTGTAGATGGGCGGATCTATTTTGCATCTAGCTGAAGGTACAGGTTATTGGTAAACAGCTAATAATCACCATTCTCCTTCCAGCCTGGTAAGAGTAATATTAAAGCTGTCACATCTGCTTGGCATGGTTCCCTTCCTCCTTTTCTCCTAAGGAGGGATTGATATCCCACTGGGCTGGGAGCTTTGGCTGTGGGCTAATTGAGAGACACGATGGGGCTCTGCCAGGTAAAATGTTACCATTCTTTATTACCACATATAGTTGTTAAAGCTATCCGAAATGTCAGATGCCAGCATGTCCACATACTTACAGAGACAAACTCATATATAACTTCGAGAAAATGTCCTTTAGCAAAAATGTCAGCAAGTCTGATGTGGAGGAGCAAGAGAGACATTGTTCTTCTTTGCTTAAGTAAAGATAGGAGAAAAAATTCTGACAAAGTGGCAATTAGTAATTTAGGGCAGCATCAATGAAGAAAATACATTTGAAAAGCATCTCAAAAAAGTCAGTGGAAAATGAGGTTTAACTTGGATTGTAAATGAAAAAAAAATACATTAAAAAATTAAAGCTGAGTCCTATTTTTTTTATCAGAATGCAGAATTTCAGCATTGTAGCATTCAAATGATGTATGTCACATCTTCAGACAATGGGATGTCCTGTCATATTGGTTGAGAATTACTTGGCAAACAAAATGTCAGTGGATCACAACATGCAAAAGGAATATCAGAAACTTATTAATAAAAAAAAAAAAAAAAGCAGAAGGGAATCACATTCAAAAATGGGGTTGGCAGCTAAAGGGCATGGAACTTTTACTTCACAGGCAGGAATTATTCAAAGATTTTCATCCACAATATGGTGAGTGTGGATGGGTAAATAATGGCTGTTAATTAATGGTCATTTACTTCCCAAAATACAAACCTGACACAAAAATGAAGAGCTATGCTTTGTCTTGATAAATGTGATACATTATCAAGAAAGCAGATCAAGGACTGCTAAACAATTACCTGCTAGTCAATCTGCTGCAGCATGAAGCTACAAGGGACACTTTTGAGTCCATCTGCTACTCCAAAGAAGAGCCATCTTGCTGGCCGTAGGAATAACAGGAGCAAATGTGATCATCAGGAAAGCTGAATATGCTCTCCTGCAGCAGGAGGGGGTGCCCAACAAGCCTTCCTTATCCCACACAGTGTTCTAAACATCTCCAGTGCTGATCAATTTGTGGGACAAAAAAGATTTCACCCTTGGACTTTTCTCTTGTCAAACCAACATTTCTTAAAATAGGAAGGAAACATAACAGTATACCTTACAGACATTGCTCACCTCCATAGGCTGGCAAAAATAACAGTTCATCACAATAGACCTCGTATCTTTTCTAATAATAAATTACTCTCTGAAATTTCTGCTCATCTCTGGATATTTATGCTTCTTTTCCTTATTTAATAGATTATCTGGATTTATGGTCATAAAATATTAAATGTACTGCCACTATAATGGTTAGTCTTGTAATCAATATATTTTACCTTAAATTATTATTAGTTTTTATAAGTACTGTTCTAGAGATCAACAAGGAGGAGGAACAAGTGTGTTCCTTGTCCTGATGTGCTGCTTAGTCACATAAAATATTACAGAGAAACTAAACAATGCACGTGCCTTCTGAGTGAATTCCTGGCTAAAAAATGTAAGAACCTGAACCTTTTCAGATTACCAGTATCTTAGATTTAGGGCAGTGTCACTAAGTTCCTTAATTGTGCTAGATCCTAGAATGAATCTGAAAATAAGTGTGCTGTATTAGGTCCTTTGGACCTGCTCTACTCTTACACCAATGCTTTACTCAACTCTGTCACAATTCAAGCAAATTCTGGCCTGTCCTGCCAGTATGGGCAACAAGAAAATATTCCCACCCACAGCAGAACCTAATTAGCAAGAAGACTTTAATTCTGTAGACAGTTCTGAAGTCAGCCTGAAGACTATCTGGTGCCTAATCTTTCTCCTGCATAACTTAAAAGCACCTTGATCTCAAGAACTATGAGTTTATCTTCTTCCTAAGTACAAAATGACAGTTAGTCAGGGAAGTGTTTGAAGCTTAGTGTAGGAAAAATGCCGCAAGCATAGCTAAAATTTGTTGATATGTTCATTTAAAAAGTTTACTGGAGCAGACTCCATGTATCTTTTGTCAGTGTCCAAATAGCTAGAGTACTTGACTTAGTCAAAGCAAACTCAGTAAAGAAAAGGACTTTCTGCAATATCCCTTGAAGTCCGGCCACTACAGAGCTAAAAAAGCAAGAGGAATGAACTGTGTTAGCTAGCAGGGAGGCATTTAGACAAGATGATGGATTCTTCATCCTGGAATCTCTTTATACTGGATTTTTCTGTTTATTTTACACTAGGTAGTCACTGGATGAAGTGGTAACAATAGAGTATAAAATATTTTGCATGATTATCTGAAACTTTCTGAAAACCTATTGTTTCATCAATAGTTTTGACTGCAAGGTAAGCCACACACACACACACACACAAGAAAAAAACAGAAAAAAAAAAGAAAGAAAATAAGAGGCATGTTTTAAGAGGTGTTAATATTTATCTTAGTCACATTAAGTTGTCCTGTTCTGACAGTATGTTTTAATGTTCAGTCTTTGTCCCAGCATCTCAAAGGTAGCTCATAGAGAGACTGAAGACGCTTGCTAGCTTGTGGAGTCCTGCTGCAGACATGTAGGAAAGCTTTACCATACTGAGCTGTTCCTGGAATCTTATAGTTACAGATAGACAACAGTCTGACTTTCTAGCCTCCTTCAAAAGGCAGAAAACGTAGTGGATTTTTCACTTTTCTTATCTTACGGTAAACAGTGTGATGGTTAATGCAGAAGAAGGGAACCCTTGGCGTGTAGTTTGGAGGAAAGTAGAACAAATGCGCACTTTAATATTTAGCCCTCCATAAAGCAAAGGAGGATTTAAAATAATTCAAAAGACATTGGCTTCTGTGAGATGTACGTGCAGATGAAGAATCGTGCCTGGAAGAAAGCAATAGGAATATAACAGTATTTCCAGTCCAGGTGCAAATATTTATGAACATCTGTTGAGGAGATGAAATCGTTCAAGTGAAATCCTCATCCCAGTTCCCTCAGTAAATTAAATTCTGGGAAATTAATTCTGCCTATGTAGTTTATTATGAAGAGATGAGCCCTAATGAAGCAGTTGCAATAACAAGATACACCACATTACACAAGTGGTCAGATTTGGTCTTTTAACTGATGCCATCCAGGGCAAAAGAGTGAAAAAAAGGTCAGCCATAAACATCCTAGTCCAATTAGCAGGATGCGAACTGAAATCTGGCAAAATATAATTAATAATCATGTTGTCAGCTTAGGACTGAACACAAATAATTGACTGAAGCACACTTACAGTGATGACTCAGACAGTTACCACAAATAAGAATATGGGGCCAAATGAAGATCATTAGAGACCTGGACCAATGTCCATCAGCTCAATGCATGCAAGAGTGGATACCTTTGTTTGGGTTTGGACTAGTAAGTCCTTTACCAAAACTGTTCCTCTCTTATTTTTACCCTCTATAACTCCGCAATTTGGAGAAAGAAAAGGTGAAACTGAGTAAGAGAAAAGAAAAACATTTCCACTAAAAAGGGGATAAAATGCATTAAGAAAATACTTGCTCCCATGTCTCAAGTGCCAGAGATTTCATGAAAGCTATCAGTTGTATTGTAATAAAACAAATTGGCACCTCAGATTTTTGCATTCATATTAACATACAAAGCTGGTCAAAATCTTTTGGTTAATATTAATTTGGTCAGAAGAGGATACAGACTTTGTGGGGTTGTTTTTTTCTTTCCCTGAAAAAACTAATGAAAAAAATACGTTCAATTTTTACTATTTTTTTTTTCTCAGACCAGCAGAAGGAAGGAAAATTACTGAGATACAAGTTGAGTCCTAAGTATTTTTTCAGTTTAATTATTGTGCTTCTGAAACAAAAGAAAGCTACAAATACTGTTGTTTTGAAACAATCTGTGTTAACAGTCTGACCAAAGCATAAGGCCATTTCCAAGCCAGAAGAGACAGAACAACCAGCATAAAGCTGGTAGCTGCCATGCAAGAGATCATGGAATGAAGACTGTGTCCAAACTGCTGTAGCTGACTGCAGTTTTCCTGACTTCCTAGCCAAAGTAATTGTTTTAGGCTCAGCTAATTCTGAAATCAGTGCAGTGATGATTATCAGAGACAAAGTACCCCATTTTGATGGCACTCTGTCCATAGACCCACCAAATACTCCATGCCCTGGCATTATTTATCCTTCTTTTAGAACACTTCCTTGCTTTCTGACAAAGTCATATTGTTTTCAGTCTGCCTTTAAATAAGAGAATGCTACTCTGCAAGCTTTGAAAATAATCTGGTCTGATTTCCTCTGGACTTGAGTCCTAGCTCATTATTATCAACTCAGTGAAATAAACCAAATTTCCTCTGCTTTTTCTCCTCCGTGGGTCATTCACAAGAAGAGAGACCAAATGCTGTGGCTAACCTGAATCTTTGTGAATACTGAGTGCAGATCTGGCAGAAAGGCAAATGACATCTATGTCTTACTCGTCCACAGGTGGGACAGCAGATTTCAAAGTTCTTTTCCAGGACTGAGCAGCCTACAGGGTCCTGCAGCTTCTTCAAATACAGCTGCACTGAATAAAATGTTCAAAAAAAAATTCAGTTGGGACTAAGAAACAAATATTTTGTCTCAGACATATAATCATAACTTTTGTCTAGGTTGCATACTATAGCAATGAAACTAGGTAAGGGACTATACCTATAATCACAAAAGACTTACAGGAGAAGAAAGAAGTAAGGATACACTGAGGTAATTCTTGACAACAAGCTGGGAAACATCAGAAAGGCTATTACAAAAATACAAAGACATTTAGAGTATCACAGAGGCTTACTGAGAAATGAGAAGTTAAAATTGATGACAACCTGGATGCTGATTTTTAAAGACAGCTGTTTGATCAATTATGAGTTGTTAAAGACCTGATTCCACCAGATATTGATAAAATGAAGTCTAGATGTTGCTGGTAGAATGGATATTGAAAGAAAAGTCTGAAGGTATGAGGATGATGGAATTATAAACAGCAAACAGCATAATCAGATGTAGCAAACAGCTGGTACTCTAATGCGGTTACAAAATTAGTAGGTTATGCAAAGATAAGAGATGGAGATTTAGCTTTAGTTACTCATTTGATGATACATCTATGGATACCTGAAAACATATTCAAAATCAATTGGATAAAATAATTGCTAGATGGGTAGAAGGATGAATAATGCTGTGGTAAATGTCAACTGGTCTAATTAGTGGAAGAAAGTACATGGTTTGTTTAAGACTGTTACCTACGTCCTAACTCTCTCTTTTGAGAAGAAATGGTATGCAAGGAAAAGCATGTATTTCAAAGTTACTCCAAAAACATATGAGATAAAGAAAAGCCCATTCTCTGTGTTATGTATTTAATCTGAACTGTAAGTTGCAATATGTGTGATTTAGTGCTCAATGCAGGCTGATGAAAGGAAAACCATATTCATTTCTACAATGTGTGGTATGGAGAGAAAACATCATTCACTGACATAAGAGTCACATAGGTAAGCAAGATTCAGATTATGGATTACAAGGAAAAGTAATGGCCAAGAAGATGAGCAGAAGCAGGAAGTAATGAAAATAGAGGCCCAGATGTCTGGAGATCTTACTGCATTGGAAACAAGTCAAAGTGGCATGAAGTTGAATGAAAACTGTCTCAAGGATTCATAAAATGCTGCTGTTATAAAATGCACATAACTTAGGTGTGCTGCACAAGGAGAGTGAATAGTGCCAGGCAAAGACATATGCTAATGATCTGGAGCAAACTTCCTATAGTTACATGATTACATGATAGAAATGCTCTGCCCAGTTGTGGTTGCTTCACTGTGGCTTTGGATAGAAGCATCACCAGAATGTTCCATGCCTCAGTCTTTCATCTTCTTCATATTTTTATGATCTTACACAAATATAGTTATTCTCCCCATAAAGATCATTTATAACTCCAGTGGTTTTATGTACATCAGTTAAAAATCCCATCTGTGTCTCTGGCATTTCTCTCTAGATATTTGGATGTCAAATCAATGCAGTTGGGAGATACATCTATATTTCATTTCCCCATCTTTTTCATTGTTGTTTTTCATGTCAAATCACCCGTCTGGTGATTTGAAGATCCATTCTTCTGCAGCTCCCATTTCCTGATCACATCAAATATCAGCAATTGACTTTCAAGGCTGGTAGATGCAGTCTGATCAGATCTCCCTCTCGTGGTACCTGTTAAAAATACCTTGTTTTCCTCCTTTAAGCCTCTCTGACTTCTCCTTTCAGTTGATTATTTCAAAGAAGAAAAAAAAAACATAGCACCTTAGCAACAGCAAAGTGTATGACATTCTACACTGTTGACTACTAGCTCATTCTCCTTATATGCCTCACTGTGTGCACCCATACTTTCTCCTGATCTGTGTCATTTTTGGTTTGCAGATGCTCTCTGAGGTGTCTATTTGTGTAGAACTTAGCAGAGGGAGTCCTCGCCACTGCTGATGATTCTAAATTTCAGTGGAAAACAAAACTGCTGTGAACTCAACCACGAATATGGCAGATGGATAAACAAGGAGAAAAGCACAGTGACTCAGTCTTCAATGGATCCTGTATTTCTGGACAAGCCATACACACCTCAGTACAAAAAGGCACTGAATTTTTCACTCTGTCATTCTAAGGCTTTTTTCTTCTTTCTTTGCCCTGGTATATAAGTGAGCATCCCTTGCATGTTTCCAATGGCTACTGAAGGTTCACAGGCCCCCAAGGCTGACTGAGCTGTGTGCTCACTGTCAGCTGCCCTCTCCTCCTGCTCCAGCCTCAGCAATGAGAATCCCCACACTCCTGACAGCTCTCACCACAAACAAGAGGCATTTCTCCTCCCAGTACTGAGCAGGAGCACAGTGTATGCTGAACATCAGTGAGCCACACAGAGCAATAACAGGTCTATAATACTTTTCTCTTGACTGTGTGAGCAGAATCTTTCAGTGTATCATCATTGTACATACATTGTCAGATTTAACTTCCTTCTTTCACTAATTGACCACCAGGGTGCTCCCTAATTAAATTTTCTCTCCTATTTATTTATGTTAAAGATGCACACTAAAACATTTTTGTAAGCAGTGTCTGCAGAGCACTAGGTTTGCATTTGTTCTCATTTTGCTCTTCTTCTTTTCTTCTTTTTTTTTTTTCTTTCTATTTTTTTCCCTTCTGTTTAGCAAGAAGCAAAGGCAAATGTTCAAATCCAAGCTGCAACTCTTTTTCATTTGTCTATCTAAAATTTACTGTGAAGATTTAAAAGGGATAATTCTAAATCTAAAGAAGTAATTCTCACTGATGCTACTCAGAATGTAATTTTGCTACATATAATTTAAAAAGATTGCCCTGATGCATATGTATTTTAAACACAGAGATGCAAATAACTCATCTATTTTTCTCTGATACCTGAACAACCTGAACAAAGCTGATTTTTTTTACATGTAAACCTACAACAGCTGTCTGATTGTTTAATCTGTCCCACATGATTCATCTGATGATCTCTCTACAGGAGAACATGTAACTGCTGAGAAGTCGTTATACCTCTTGATCTACAAACTCAAAGCACAAAGTCCTCTTGTATTCCTAAAGTGAAAAGCAGTGTGAATGTCATTTGTAATGTGGTTCTGAGTCAAAGCCTCTTTAGTTGCTGGGGAATTCAGGAAATATGCTGTGTGCACTACTCTGCCCAATGAGCTGTAGCATTTTGGAAGCAGATCTCTCTTTCTCTGCTTATCATTTTAATCAATTAAAAGGGTTGTCCACTCTATGTTAATCTCCCTGCATCCTTTACTAGATCGAAATGCTCCAGCTGATTATCACTGCAGATTAACAGGATGTCAGACAAACATTAATTTGTATGTTGCGAAGTCAGTGCCAGTATTCCTTGAGTCTCTAAGGCCCACAAAACAAGAATGAATGTGATTAAGAAAGAATGAGGCATGGTTATATTTGCCTTCTCCAGCTGACAGAAAGACATGAATGAATATCCCCTATCCCCACAGAGGCAGGATAGAAATGTCTGCATTTTACTTTTTCACACCATGGCAACACAAAACAAGCAAGCAAGCAAGCAAGCAAACAGACTAAATAACCAAAGCTTTCCTCTATTTTCCTAGTACACGCAAGATAGTAGTCAGATAAACACCTCCAAAACTTGGATGTGGGAGTTTGAATCATGGGATAGAGCAATGGGAGTGGTCTTGCAGAGTGCCGCTTTAGCCTATTTAAAGCACATCTAATTAGAATAAATTTAGGATGTATCTTTTAAGAAAAAGAAACCACCACCATCATCACAGGTAATGGGAGTGAAAAGGATCTTCTGTCCTGCCAAAGTACATGAAGTACCAAAGTACAAAGTACCTCCTGCTTAACAAGTAGGTACACCTGAAAACCTGAACTCAGAAGACATAATCAAATTTTGGTGCTACTTTATGAGCAATAATTTCAACTCCCCATTATCCCAGTTCCCAACTCCATTTGTCCACTTTCTCTCTGCCTGATTATGATGCTTGAACATGAGCACTCCATGTGGGACTCCGACTAGGAGATGCCTGACTTTACCTGCAGGGCAATCTCTCAGAAACCTATGGAGGTGGTTTCACACCTGTGCACACCAGCAGTTGCAAAAGTTCAATATCTACTTATGGTGTCTTTGCATTGTAGAAATTGTGATGAAAAATGAAAGTGTTTAAAAAAGAGCTGCAAAATTATTTCCCATGTGTATTGCATGCCTGAGAGACGGACTTACGAGGTTTATCGAAGAAAAACAGTGACCTGCTTTTTGTCTACAGTTATCCACAAGGGGAATAGATCACTGATAGCAAATGGGAAGGTTATTAGTTGCCACATGTACTTGTAAATAAATGAAGCCTAGAAACAAAGTGCCTGTTCTGTCTACCAGTGATGACAACTAATAACTGGTGTGTTCTCTCTCACTGGGAGGCTTAATTCAGACTCAGTGTCTCTCTGAAACATATGCCACAGCTAATTCAGAAATGATGGGTTTGAAACTGAAGTAAGTGCAGTGTTATGACAAAAGATTCTTGACATGTATTAAGCATGGTATCAGACTAGTTCACTGCAATGATTCATTCTTGCTTTTACATTTATTACTTGAACACAAGATCTATAGGGCACAGATTTCTCCTTACTACAGCTGCAAGACACCATCTAACAGTGCACTCATGTTTGCATTGGTTATTTTTAAACTCAGTGTCCTGTATAAAGTACATCAACACAATACACTTTAGATTATTTAATATGAGAACTGCTTTGAAAGTAATGCCTCCCACTTTATGATGTTGGTCCATGGCATCAGAGGAGGATGTTGGTGGTACAGCAGTAGAGGTTGAACCTTCCCACCAATATTCTGTTACTTTTACTGTCGTGTGACAGATGGCAGCAGAGCAATAATCAGACAAAATGGTGTCTGACATGGAAGTGTGGATGAAGAAAAGGTGTGTCACTGAATTCCTCCATGCAAAAGAATGGTACCCACTGACATCCACTGATGTTTTCTGAATGTTTATGGAGACCAAACAGTAGATGTGAACACAGTGAGGCTGTGAGTGGTGCATGTCAGGATTGTCAACAACTATGTGAAAGACTAGCCATGTTCCAGATGGCCGTACAGAGCTGTAACATCACACAATGAAGAATATCTTGATCAGGTCATCCATGCAAATCAGTGAATTATGACTAGGGATCTCTGTACAGAGATGAATATGAGCTTCAGTATGTTGGAAATAATGGTGTCAAAGTCAGAATATTGTTAAGTTTGAGCCAAGTAGGAACAATTAATGCTCACACAGGAACAGAAAGAAAACCATATACGATTTTGTCAGGACTTATTGAACTAATATAAGGCTGAAGGTGTGGATCACATTATTACTGATGACAAGATGTCATGTCACCACTATGAGCCAACATCAAAAGAGCAGTCCATGGAGTTACTAAGAAAAAGTTCACGATGCAGCTCTCAGTGGGTGAAGTGACAAATTCTGTCTTTTGGGATGGGAAAGGAATGATCCTTCTGGATTTTGGGGAAGCCAGTCAAACCATCAACTGCTGACAGCTACGTCATGACATTGACTAAGCTGAAGGCTTGAGCTTCCAGGGTCAGGCCAGATAAGACAATCTGTCTTTTGCAACTCTATAGCATCAGGCTTCACTGCAGACTGAAGGCCACAGAGCACTTTGTCAGTCTTGGCTAGACTGCCCTACCACACCCATTGCATAGTCCAGACTTGGTGCCTTCTGACTTCCAACTCTTTGGGCCAATGAATGATGGCCTGAATGGGCAACATTTGCCTAGCAATGACACTGTCATAGCATGTGTGAAACAGTGGGTCACCTCCACTGGTGCAGATTTTTAGGAGTAAGGCAGGCAGGCTTTTGTTCATTGCTGTTGAAAATGCATAACTAATGGTGGTGACCAATAGTGTTTTGTAGCTGAGAATTTGTTCTATCAACTGCTGTTATTGTGCTCTCTGTAGCTGTTGTAGTTTTCATGGAAATAAATAAGAGGCATTACTTTTGGAGTGATTTGCTTTCTAGCTAAAAGCTATTGCTTAGCTCAGAAGAGAACTCTGCTGCACCAATATTATAGTGCTTCCAAAACTCTAAAGGAATGTAAGCTGTGTAAACATCTCTTACTCTGCCTCACTGTTCTCAAACATGTCAATAGCATGTCAGCAAACAGTTCACAGATCTTTGTCACCAGCGTTCGGATGACTTCATGAAGTGTGTATCAGAAATACCCAGGTTGGCTTTTAGCAGAAGACATGGTTCCATGTTCTCCAGAAAGTAAGATGAAGCTCCTTCCACAACTGCACAACTTCTTTCGATTGCTTTTGGGGAATTTTCTTTAGTTCAATAACAATAAGGAAAATAATCGTATTCCAAAGTCAACTTTTGTTCTGAATTCAATATCAAATGTTTTCAGAAATTATCTGTCTTTGAATTCAAATAGGCCTTTTTATGTTTTTCACTGATTTTCCTACAACTTTCATAACCTAAACCAGAAGCTAAGTAGAAAAACATACCGTCTATAATTGTATACTCAATAAGACAGCACTTCTTAGCATTTAATGTGATTTGAAAAGTGTAGAATTACAGGTAACATCTATAATAAATCACTCAGTAGAGTTTTATATTGTGATAAGTCACCAAAACATACAAACTGAAGTTATAATTATGACTTACACGTGGTAGGCTTTGCTCTTCTGGTAAGTAGTGCAGGTGCTAAGACGGGGTGAAAGAAGAGGCCTGAGTGGCTTAGAATGATGGATTTTAAAGCAGTCAAGGATGGCTGTGGTAATATATTTGAGATTACAGACCACAGATTTCAACACAGCAATGCCCTGAAAGGCAGTTCCTCCCATCCAGCAGAGATTTGGAGTGAAAAAGACAGTGACCTGTAGTGGAAACAGCTGTGCTGTAGAGGTGCACGCAGCCTGAGACGAGAGAAGTGGGTGCTGAGCACCACAGTGTGTGCTTTGTATGGTAGGGCTCTAATGGATCTCGTTATTATTTTTTTTCAGATGATCAGCTATTCGGGTCAAAGCTATCTTCTGTAGCTATTTATAGCAGTACAAAGAGATTTTAAAAAGCTGTCCATCTCTAGATGCAGCATCACACTTCTCATCATCATGTGAGGGCTGGAGAGGTGCCAGGTGAATGCAGCATCAAGAATTAAGGTGAGGGGTGGCTGTGGTCATGGCTGTCTGCTGTGAGCAGACGAGATTTTCAGCACTAAGTACCTAACCTATAATTAGGCTGCTTAAGTAACAGGCAGGTTTTTAGTGTACTCAGTATTCTGGGTGGAGGCACTTACAGCTGTTGTGCCGGTCATGATTTTCAAAGGCCAGATCTAGCAGTCATGATGAATGGGCATGTATTCCTGCACAGCACAGGCCATAGCCCTTGCCAAAGTGCAGAGCAGCACAGGACAGACCCTTATGTCTGCACATCATGAGGCCAGTAACTTCCTAGGGAGCCACGGCAGAAGCGTTTCCCAAGCATAATCCATTCCAACTTAATAGCAATTCCAAGACCACTTTAGTCAACTGTCAGACCTTAATTTACCTTCCCTGCAAAGGTCTGCCCTTGTTTCTGGTCTGAACTGAAAGGACCTGGTCTGGTCCTTTAAACCACAGGGACTGTTTTCTTATACTTTCTTATTTCAGTTTGGTTACTGGCTCTGCCATAGACTTTCCCATATGACCTTGGGCAATCTATTTAATCTCCTCTTACCTCAAATTATCACTAGAAAGAGAAGATTACAACATTTCTCTAACCTCTATGCTGTGTTGGGCTCAAAGACTCCCTGGGGCTTTGAACTTTGCTTCATCTTGACATATTTTCTCAAGTGAAAGTACCATTATTTTTGCCATGGTTTGTATAACTGTGCTGCAGTAGATTGTTTGTTAGTAGTTTGTTATTCTTTGCATTAAACTTATCAGCATCTTTGCAGCTTCCGTGTTATTTATGTTGCAAATTAAGAAACAGAGCAGGCAGCTGCAGCAGGTCTTGATTACTTCCATAACTTTTATCCTCCCAGCACACACACAGCACTCACCCTGCTGTCCACAGAGGCTTCCCATTGTCAACAATCAATATTTTACTGACTTTCTTCACGTGATATCTGAGCAGAGTTGCTTGGATTTGGGTTTTGTTGAAGAGCATTCCTTCCAGGGGAAGCAATAGAGAAGCTGCAAGGGATGTAGCCTCCCCATTAATCTCCTATGTGTGTAGAACTCTTGCTTGTTACTGTGATCAAGTGGCTAAATAGCCCATCATCATTTCACCTCATCACATATCAGGATCTTACCCAAAAACTGAATTCATTTTGGAGATAGCTAGATACATAAACAGAAAGACAGAGAACATCTGGTGAATATCTGGGATCTTCACCATCACTTCCTTTCTAAAAGTCACACTAAAATTCTTTTTTTTATTATTTCAGAGAGAAATAATACGTGGCCAGTAATATAAATTCTTAGCAAAATGCCCTCTGAATTTTTTGATCTATCAGATGCATTAATCAAAACACAATTATATTACAGAGAAAGACTTAAAAAAAAAAGAAAAAGAAAAAGAAAAAAAGAAAAAAAGAAAAAAAGAAAAAAAAAGAAAAAAAAAGGAAAAAGGTAGAAGATACCATAGCATACAACACTGTAATACTCGGTAACAGTACCATAATAATTTATAAAGTATTATAGGACTTTTACAGGACTTTCACTGAGTCACTGACATGACTCTGGAAGGATCTGAGTGATATTCCACGTTTTGTTAGGCCATTTTTCAGAGCTGGAAAAACAGACCAGGTTTAGCGTACACAAGCCCTGGACCATTGAATTCTACAATACCAACAGGTCTGGGTTTTTTTTTTCAGCCTGAAAAATGCAGATGACTTGTCCTGACTGCTCACCCCTAGATGGCACTGCCTGGCAGCTTGGGTTCAGCTCATTGCCAGATACTTTGGTGCCGTACCCAACGTCTCTACTTCTCTCAAGATTGGATGGAGAATAGGACAAGAAGATAACGGCATTACATTTTTGCCAGTCTTGGTGCAGTGGCAAATATTTCCTCATCTAATACTTGTAAATGAAAAAGCAGATAAGTCTTCAGCCAAAGTGTTACAAAGCGGGAGGTCTTATATGTGTATATTTAGATAGTGCCTATTTACTCGTGCATGCAGCAGACATTTCATCTGGCAGAGCTCCCTGCTGTTCAAGCCGTTGTCCTGGAGGCATCAAGATGGGAAGACGCGTTGTTATAAACTCATCATCCATTTGATTCTCCTGTAGTCTTGGGGAACAATGGCTGATGCAACACATTTTTCCAAATTAACTACCTTTCCCTTTATAACTCATCATGCGACGGCTTATGATTTGCTTTTATATATCCATTGCTTTAAGTTATTTATCAAATTTTAATATTATTCTGTGTTGCAGATTAGAAAATTCTTGTGAAACTCCTGAGAGCAAAGTGTCATCTGAATATTTGAGTGGTTTGGATTAGTTCTATCTGGATACGTTACTCATGAGATGGACATATGTGAATAGAAAGCACAAAGCTTCTGATTTTAGCTCAACAGTATTTCCAGATTAGTTTCTTCTTCTTTTTAAAAGTTTCTGTAGTTATTTTATTTATAATTGCTTGTATATTTACAGAGAAATCATGAGCAGGGGAGGAAAATGCCATTTTTAAGGGCAAACTACTGCCCAACTACCAGTAGCATCTGTCACAATCCTTTCCTAGTCTATTCCTAGGTTCTCTTTTGAGCTCACTGAACACAGTGAGAGTACTTGTAGTTATACAGGGCTGCAGCTACTGTACAGAAACACCCTTTACATCTTTTGGAGCTGGTCAGATGTCCTTTTTTGTGGTTGGATATCACAGTAGACCCACTGTGTTCATGCTTTTGAAAAACAAGAGCTGCGATGTGTCTCCACAATTACCAGGCTGTACCTGGTGATGCTCACTCGGCTCGCTTTGTCAGTGATATGCACTTCTTCATGCCTCAGCCCGCCACAATCTCCTCCAAAATATGGAGTTCACTCCCCTAGCACAGTTACAGGAATGGTCTTCTGGAATTTTAAGGGACTTCTAGTGTCACTTTTCTATAACCAAGAGTGTAAAAGATTGCATGTGCATGGTTAGCCCAGAGACAACAGGGGAACCAGAGCCCCTCCGGAAGTTCAGAAGAAGCCCATGCTTGTAGACAAAAAAAAAAATTAATAGTTACTGGGAAAAAATAAATGCAGTCAAAAGTGTTCTGTTGTCAAATTTTGAAAATCCAAATCTGCATTGAAATAAATTTACAATCTTTCTTTGTACAGAACCCTCTGGTTTTAATTCAGTTCAGAGCTCAGAGATGATGCTGAGCATTCCCTGGGATGAGAAACAGCCAGAAAAGAGTCTGTGTTGGTAAAATAAACTTGCAGCTCATTTTTTCACATCTTCCAAAATACAGCTTAATTCCTTGTCTATCAACCTATCTGGTAAACTTTCATACTTGATAATCTTTGTCAATCTTTTCTATTGAAGTTCAGTGTGATACTAAATATAGACTTGTAACACTTGGATATGGTCTGTAGTTCTTTGATAATCTTCTTTGGCAGTGAACTGCAAGTCAAAAGATTATGAGGCTTAGTAAATAAAGCAGCAGCCTTTCACCTGCCATTCAGATTGCTGTCTTAGTTTAACCTTGCCTTAAGTGAGTGACTAAGAAGACATGAAAATGATATGAGGTCTGAAAATTCAGTATAAGACTCAAAACAAAGCACTTAAGATCTAAAAGAATAGATGTATAGCATTCACACAGGCACTTAGACGCTACAGATACTCCTTCAAAGGAAATTGTATTATTTGTGCCTGTCAAAGATATGCTTTAAGTCCACATAATGTTTGCGGGCTCTGAATACCAGCTACTCAGAATCATCTAGCCCAAAGTCACACAGTGATTGCTTGCCTGCCTCTGCTTACCCTGGGGATGCTCACAAGTCAGTAGACCACATGCTGCCATCCCAGGCTTAGGATCAGACATCCTCTCGATTACAGGGACAGAAGCACCTAAGGCTTTGTGAATCCAAATCCCAGTGTCTTAAACTGCATCTGGACTGAATAACGTGTGTGTGATGTGGCTTTGGGGCGGTGATGTCTGCCCATGGGACCATACACTGAATTCCTCTTTGATTCTGTCCACTGGAAAGGAAAAAAATGATTGCCAGCACCTGCATTTCTATATAATGAGCATCACTAGCTGCCATGCTCACAGATGAAATAAACACAGTAGAAGCAATGGATCTATGGTCCAGCAGCCCTGTCCTCAAGTGCACATGCAGTCAACAAATTAAGCAGCACTGTAACAGATTGATATTTATTAAAATATGTTAGAAAGAGTGGAAGGGGAGTGGCTTTTACATGACATAATAGTGATAGGACAAGGGGGAACGACTTTCAACTTAAAGAGGGAAGATTTAGGTTAGATGTTAGGAAGAAATTGTTTACTCAGAGGATGGTAAGGCACTGGAACAATTTGCCCAGAGAGTTTGCCTTGAAGACGTTCAGAACCAGGTTGGATGGGATCCCAGGTAGCCTGATCTGATGGGCAGCAATGCTGCCCAAGGCACGAGGTTGGAACTGGATGATCATTAAGGTCACTTCCATCCTAAGCCATTCTATGGTTCTATGATACCTATCCTGCCTACTAATACAGAAAATGAGTGGTGCATTTTGCCTTCACTTAAGTCCATGGTGCTCCTGAAGCAGAATAAACTTGAATACAGTTTTGTTCAGCTTCTCCTCTTACACTTTCAAAATTAAATTTACCTTCTGAATAAGACAGAATATAATATGTGAATTAGGTGAGACTTTGATAAAATAATTTTGTAATTTATTTATTTAATATTGTACTGGCTTGAAAACACAACATACAAATTCCTGGAAAGATATATTTCACTAATTTGAGTGTTTGTTGAGCTTATACTTAATAACGTCCTGTTAGTCACAGACATGCTGCTTGATGAGAGCAAATATTTCTCTACTTTCCCTCTATTCATTGCTGGAAAACCAAAAGCTGGCAAAAAAATAAATAAATAAATAAAAAATTGACAAAGCATTTAAGTCTTCTGTTCCACAGGAACATCCTAAACAAACTTGAAGAACATCCAGAGGTCAGAAGCAGCAGGTCAATAAGCAAGTCCTCAGCTGCACTTCGGCTTATGCAGCTCAGGTGATGCTATCCCCATCAGCTCTTCTTGCTGAGGGCCACCAGACTGTCTTCCTCACAGGTGCTGCAGACGCTAATCCCAGTGTGTCTGAGGGCTTTGCAAGCGGCTTGACCTCTGTGCAGAAGATTAAAATAATACTGCAACAGTTCTCTTTAAAAGAAGAAAAGAAATAGAGAAGAAAAATTGAATTCAATGGAGTTTTTAAGAAATAATGATAAGCAATGCAGCAAGGAAAAGATGCTGTTGAGAGGCACTTAAGATAGGACTTACAGTTAGCTTTGTGACTAGACATGCAGTAATCCCAAAATGAAGCATCTGATAGAATTATTCCCTAATAGATGATATTTAATAGCTCATTTCTTTCTGGCATCTGCAGAAAGCTTATGGGGATATCAGCTATTTAATGGAATTGCTGACAGTGATCAAAAATAAAAAGACAGGCAGAGAACCAGAGAAAAATTTTCCACAGTTTTGTGCCATGTTTTAGAGAATACAAAAGTGCAGGGATGATTTCACATATCCTTTTAGTATCAATCCTTGTTCCAAGGACAAAACTGGGCTCAGGGGGTATTTCAGAAAGCAGTGGTTGACCCAGGCCCAGGCCAACGGTATGCTGAGGACCAGTACAGGCATCAGTGGCCTCCTCTCACTGTTGGCTAATTTATTAATGTAGATGTGGCCTCGATGTCAGTTCCCTTCTTTTAACAAAACAACATAAGGGAGAGACCTGGTGTTGAGTTTACCACAATGCAATTGAAGGAAGCTCTTCCCAGTGACAGCAGAATGGGATAAATTTCAATTTGCTTGATGTTATGTTACTTTCGCTGCCTGCCTTTTTCTATTATTAGGAAATTTGTATGTAACAAGAGGCAGAAATTTTTGCCAGTAATAGGATTCCCATGGCAGACTTGAGTGCACGGCCTTATCCTCTACTTGGATGTCAAAGCCCCCTTCCTTATCACCACCTCGACTTTCTCCCCAGATTCATGTCCCTGCCTGTCACTGTAAGTGCTTTCACACAATTTAAAAAGTTCTCTTCCATCATAGAAAGTCCCCTGATCAGTTTTACTTGGACAATCAGGAAATAGCCAGAAATAATTATGAAGAGTCTGTTTTTATAAATTGCTTGATAGATTAACCTCGAATACAGACCTTCACGTTCAAAACTTTTCGTCCTTTATTGCAGAATTTAGAGTTGCAATAAGAATATTGAAACAAATATCTTTTGAGATATCACCATGTTAATCCAGATTGCTTATTTTCATTCATAAATTGAAGAACACATGTTTATTTTAAAAGTCTTGAAAGTTCTTATTTTTAAAGTGTAAAGAATTTGGCAAATCAGCTTTAACAATCAGAGTCAAACTTGCAGAAATTTTATCAGTACCAATCTGAGCGGTTTTCAGCAGATAATCTTCATTGCTTATTATTGTCCCTACACGTTGCTGAGTGCACCAGGTCTCTGTGCTCACCAGCTGCATGGTAAAGGCAGCATGGTAGATGAAAACAGACTTTCATGTGCTAGTCAATGAGTATTTTTGAGTATTAATTTTTAAGACCTATGGGATTAAGAGGGTAGCCTCCATATTTTTCCAAAGGCAAATATATGTGTGTTCTCCAGGATTTGAAATAGTTTACTTCATAAAGAGTCATTGTCCTATCGAGAGAGGTACAGGTATTTGCAGAATTTTTTTGCCTCCACTGATTTGCTTTTAAATTACTGTATCAATACACATTTCACATCTCAAATCTTTTTTTGTGCAAAATGTTTATAGGCATGTGTGAGCGTCTATAAATACTCACATGCCAAAGATATTCAATATATGTCTAAAAGTGCAGATCAGCACTTGAGAAAATTCTATTTGTCTCTCATGAAAGAAGAATTTATTTTTTTGATAAACATCTAAAACATTTTTTGGTGCTTTCATAGCAAGAGTCAGAGAATCAGTAATTTGCTGGTGACTATTTTGAATGGCTGTTTGTTCACAGCTATTTATACTCTCTTGCTAAACAGAGCTCAGCAACCAAGAGTCCCACTGCTGTGTTATGCTGCGGTCTCTCTCACAGAAGGAGCCAAATTTCAGCTTGCATCATAATACTCCCGCCAGCTAGGATTGCTTCACTCATTGTGTAACCCTATAATCTGCAGCCAAGACATCGGACTGTGCTGGCTCCTGCTCAGTGGAGCTTTGCCTGTTTCAGCTGTAATCCGGAAACACATTGCAGACGGAGGATTTGCAGTGCCAGGTCACTGAGGGATCTCTCATTTTTCCTTACCTTGAACAGTCATTAGTGTAATGAGAGAGAACACCATCCTCTTCTCACAGCACACAACCGCAGCAGCAGGTTGGAACTAGATGATCTTTCAGGTCCCTTCCAACCCAAACCATTCTATGATTCCTCCAAAATGAAGATGTGCTGCTGTAGCTGCAGAAACTGTAGCAAGGTGCTGTGCACAAAAACATTTCTCCAGAGCAGAACGATCCCCACTGCATGGTCTCTTTAAACAAACCTGTCTGTCTCATGTGGCTATAGACAAATGAATAAAGCTGAAACTTCCTGGTAAATGCCTACAAGTAAACACGGAGAGGGCTCAGTTCACTACAGTGCCACTGGAAAAAAGAGGTCCCCTTCTGCTGATTGCTCAGGTGTCCAGGCACTGCCCAGGGTGCAGCAGAAGGATGACAAGCCTGATTTCTTTCTGTTGTTTCTCACCTTATAGCAGGTACAAGGCACAACTCTTTACAAGTCAGGGGGTGCCATTCTGATTGCTCATGCAAGTGCTCTACACAGCATGGATGATTAAACATTTAGAAGAGTAAGGCCCACAACATCAGTCATCTCATACCACTGGAGGTGTTGCATCTAATAGATGGTTTAGGGTGTTGCATCAGCTGGAGGGAAGTGTGAGCACTGGGCAGTCACTGAAAACAGTACAGAGCTCCAAATGCTTTCAGTATCAAAAACTTCAGAGAGACCAGAGCTATAAATACACAGAGATGTTGTATTACTGTAGTTATTAAAATTAAAAAGTTACTTTGAGAAACAAAGGAAAATAAATTTTAGTAGATGAAAAAGAATTGTTCTTTGTGAAAGCATTAGGCACGTCTGTAATACTTACATTCGTAACAGCAATGTATTTATAGAAATACAAAATAGAAAGTTAGGCCCAGTCCTGATTCCTTGATCTGAACTTTGACACTGAGGTCAGTGTCAGTGTTGGGGGATGCCTGGAAGGGGAACCAACAACAGCACTCAGGTCCCAGTTCTGTAGTGAGTCAAGATCTCTTGCAGAATGCTGGACCCTCCCACCACCAAAATTTTAACCAAAATGTGATAAGGTATCCTGGCTTTCTGGGGCAGATATAAACACTTAATGGGGAATAGAACCAGTCTTGAGACATCTCTATATGCTCCATGAGTCTTTGACTCAGCAAGAGATGCATTTAAATGAAGGAAGGATATGACCCTTTCTCTGCAAAAAAATGAATGAGGATAAACGAACAAAGGGAAAGGGAAAAGCCTGTGGTCTGGTTGAAGTTAGCTGCTTGACTACATGATGAAATCTGGGGCAAGAGAAATAAAAAGAATAAAAATAAATCTTTGAGATAACTTCCATGTTAGTCTGTGACTGAGGCTTTCAGATCCATCAAGAGTTTTAATCATCGTACAGAAGGCTGACATTTATAGATGTGAAATAATTGTTCAAGGCTGAGTAAAGAAGTAAACTGATTATGATCCAGATTGATTTAGGGCTGAGAATGTTTATGAATGCACATAAAATGGGTACTCAGAAGGCTCGACATAATTCTTTTTTCTTTAACAAATAGCAGATCTTGAGCAGAAGGAGATTTAAAAAGCCAACAGAAATAAGTCTTGATAAGTCTTCTACTGGATCATTTTTGAAAAGTGGGTTTATCAGCAGATGTTCCTCAATCTTGGTATTTAATGCCAAACAGAAGTGTTGAGCAGCAAATATTTGCATGAAGGTATTAGTGGCAGCTGTTTAAATATAATAAAGAGAACATAGTCAAAATAGTGATGATCTGTTATCTAGACATTGCTGTTTTCAGAAGAAATAGTTTTCACAACTATGTGCTATTGCATGTGTCTAAAACAGCCCTGAATATCTTCACGAGGCACTCTGAGCAGCAACATATGAAGCTGCAGAGCAACCAAGCAGTGTGGGCATGCTGCATGGTGCACTTACTGCACCAAGTAATATGGAGTATAAAAAACATTATAAAAATACTTGCCAAAATGTTTTCTGAGCCATGTTCTCCAGCATTTGATTTTCCATACCTTAAGACATGAGAGTGCCTGAACAGGTTCAGACAAGGATTGTCCAACTTAAGCTTCCTGAGCAAGACATGGCATTTGCATCTTGATGTTGTGAAGGCTTTATAGACTTTATTTTTGCCATTTTTTTTTCTAATCTGCTTTCAAACTTATTTATATTTTAACATCTAAAACATTTTTGGCAATGAGTTTATTTTATTTCCAGCATGACAAAGCTTGATTTGTTTTGCTTTGAGCTTGTTGCAGAATAACACTTTATGAGCCGCAGTTAAAGTTCATCTTGCTTGATCTGATCACTATCCTGGCTCCTGTTCATATCTTTTCTGTACATTATTGGAGAAGCAACCAAAACCACATGCAGTACCTAGAATGTTGGAACATCATCGAGTATGTCTTGTAAAAATGATGCCCAAAGGATGGCTCTAGACCTTGCCTGATAATCTGTTTTGATTTTGAATCATATAGAGATGACAGCTTCATAAAACAGCCCACAATATCACAGAATTACAGAATCACTGAATCGTAGGGGTTGGAAGGGACCTCCAGAGATCATCGAGTCCAACCCCCCTGCCAAAGCAGGATCCCTACACCAGGTCGCACAGGTAGGCATCCAGGCGGGTCTTGAATATCTCCAGAGAAGGAGACTCCACAACCTCCCTGGGCAGCCTGTGCCAGTGCTCCGTCACCCTCACTGTAAAGAAGTTCTTGCGCACATTGGTGCGGAACTTCCTATGCTCCAGCTTCTGGCCATTTCCCCTTGTCCTGTCTCTGCACACTGCTGAAAAGAGTCTGGCCTCCAGGATCCTTTTTTTGACCAAGTAGTAGTTTAATGTCAGGGTTATTTTTTTCAAGTGCATTTTTTTGCAGATGTCAACACTTGTTCAGTACCACAACATAGTTCTGTAGATCTCTGTGATCAGTTTTGTTTTTTAACTTGTCTGAATGATTTTGTGAAATCAGAAAATATCACTTTATGTAACCACTTTTACATAAAGATCATTTATGAATACACCCAACAGTGCAAGTCCCACCTCATCCCTCTCAATAATGATCTTTTTTTCCTCCTCTTTCCTACCTTGCAGAGGACCTTCCCCCTATTCCACAGAGCTTCTTGTCTAAGAGCTTTCAAAAGGCATATTATGAAAAGCATTCCTGAAATCCAAGCATATTAAATAAACTAGCTTAATAAGAAGGCAATGTTTAATGAGTCCTCTATGGGCTGAAACAGGTTTGAGAGCCATTACTTTCTCCTGCAAAACCTGTGTTCATCCTTTCCTATGAAATCACATTATCTCATTTATACTCCTAGTTATGTTATTTATTATAGTTTCTACTAATCTCCCCAGTATGAAAGTATGACTTCCTAGTCTGTAGTTTCCCCAGAAGTCTTTATTAGAAGCTGGCATTATATTTACTATCTTCCTTTTCTCCTTCACTGAGGCCAATTTAAGTGACAGGTTATATACCACGGCTGAGAGCACAACCTTTTTATATCAGAATTATCAAAGACCTGTTGGGCAAATGCTATCAGCACTGACAATGTTCTATTGATTTTTTCTTTAAATGTCCTAAAATGTTTTTTGCTGACAGCTCTAGCTGAGACAGTTCCCTGACTCTGCCTCCTGTAGAGAAGGGCTCAGGGGTAAAACCTGAGCCAGGCTTTGCCCCATTGACAGGAGACACAAATATTGCATTTACCTTTTCCACTACATCTTTGCCTTCTTTGAACAATCCTTTTACACATTAAATATCTTTTGGTCCTGCAAGCATTCTAACAGACATGCCATTTCTGATATGAGTGGAAAGATTTGTTACTAACATCCATATCTTCAACTAGCTGGTCCTCCAAATCATTCTGGCCTCTCTTGCAATAGCATTACACTCAGCATGCTGGAGTATAGGATTTTTCCAGTTTCCTAGTCTGGAGATTGCTTCACCACTTGAAGGGGTATCTCTTTACTCCCAGAACACTTTTCTCTGTCAGCTGACCATGGCAGTCTTTCCTGACCTTTTAAAGTTCATGTGGACAAGATTTACTAATTTTAATAATGTGGCTGGTTGTGACATAAGAAGGCAGTCAAAGATGACAGGAGAAAGAGGAAGTGAGAGGTAATATATGATTGCATATTGTAGCAATATAATATGATTCTAGCGTATGTGGGGAGATAGGGAGCTGGGGAAAGGTCTTAGAGGCAGTATGAAAAAGAAACTACTAGGAAAATGGGATCTTTAAGAGGATTCTTTACCGAATGGAGAAAGTAGACAGCAAGGAATTCAAGAAGGTAAATATTTGTTGCTGTCTTCAAGCATTTTATCCAGGTTTATCCATTAGAAATCATGTCATGAGGCAAAAAAAACAACATTTGAATGTGCTGAACTTCTGTCCCAAAAATAAGAAATGACTGAAGCATAGGTGAAAGTAATGAGTGTTTCATTTCTTGGATTGTTATCTGAAGATCCTGACGAGAAGATTTTCATGAGCGAGATACTGGTTATCTGGTGGAGGATAAGAGCTTCCAGGAGGAGGCTTGGAAGAGAAGCGTTGTGGAAAGACAGGGAGCATGCAGTCTTCATGGTCTTGAACATGGGAAGAAATTACAGGTTTGCAAGAGAAAGAGCTGAAAAAGAGAAGAGCTGTATACAGATGTGAAATTGCAGTGGATATTAAAGGCCTTTTATTTAAGAGATGTGTAAAGCTCTTCTCTTGTGCAGTTCACAGGCAAGGGCAGGGCAGTTATTTCCTCAACAGATGTGTTATGTATAATCCTTATATTCAAATGATTATATATAACTGTATATTATATAACAAAAGTTAAATTCTAGTCTCTACGTTTTTTGATCTTTTTAATATTATAACATTCTGTAAATGTCATGTCTATAGCAAAACTAAAGACACACCAGTATCTTTACTAACACTGCACTTAGTGCCATAAGACCAATTTAATGCAGAAATGTAAATGCTCTGATGTGTTTTCATTTTTAGGTGTGTTTTTATCTAAAGAAAATTTATTCTAGACAGAAAACACTTGTTTTACCAACATCCACTGAAGAATGTGAGCAGGCAGTTTCTAAAAGCTTGATAAAAACTTATGCACATAAGTCAGACAATATTTTTATTATGACAAAACAATTACCCACACTCCCTACAGATTTTAGCCTGATCTTGCGATGTTTTCAATCTGGGAACTTCTATTGAAACCCTGGTGCACAATTCACTTCAGAATCAAGTGGTTTAAATGAGCAGTGGAGTTTGGATAACATTATTGTAAGGAATTAGATGTAAGAAGCTGGCTTTTAACACCACTATCTTCTCTTACAGTAATGAGATGGTGGCTGATAGAAGGAACATTTTTGTCAAAAAACAGCTCTTTATAATACTTGCTATGATTTTAGCCCAGTCTCTGATCTTAAGATAGAGGGAGCCTGTTACATTTCTTTATGTAACTTCTGCTGCCATGCAACCATTTTCAGAGGAAAAACTGATGTTATAATTTTTTAGTTAATAAAGGCAGTAAAGGATTGACACAATAAAAATCTAGTTGTAATTTTCCACTGTACCCATAGCTAGCACTCACTGGATTTCAATGTGCTACTTCTCTTTGTCTGAAGACAGCACAGAATGTTTCATTTAATTCTGAAACCTATCAGATAGGAAGGAATTTTTTAAGGATTAGTATTTTGTTTAGTCATTTTATGCAGCTGTAAAATGCATGAAAATAAAATAGGGGAAAAAAAAAAAAAAAGAGTGGTAGGTCAAATACTCCAGATACAATGTAAATATCACAGACACCTTGTTCTTGGTTCAGAATTCAGAATGAAATATTATCCTGTTAAAATAAGTATCTCTGTCCTGAAACCAGGCTCAGCTGAGGTATGTCTTCAGTGAACAACTGTGACATCCATCATCAGTGACAGCAAATGAGATACATCAGAGAAAGTTTTTGTCCAGATTGCATTATATAAATCCATTTTTGATGAAGGACATCATCAGCATCAGGCTGAGGGGAAGAGACATAACCCACATGTGAGCAAGAGCTGCAGGGACATCTCTGGGAAATGGAATCCAATGGCTTCCTTTACTGCAGCCATTCATATGGGACAAACAACAAACAACTTCTCATCTCTGTCTTCCTCAGCTACACACTAAAGGCAACAAACTTTCCCTAGAAATACTATTAAGATTGGGAAATTAAAATGTTGAGGTATCCTGATACTTTCCCAATAGGCTGTGTAAGTGCGTAAGAGAGAGATTATGCAACAGCATGTTTTCAGCTCAGCAGACTACCAGGTTTGTGGTAATAATAAACAGTCAACTTTCCCATCAGCAGATAGAACATCACTATCAGGAAATCTGTCAATTCCCTGCTATAACAAGAATATAAAGCTATCAAATCAGAGTATGCTCATTTTGGCTTTGGAACTGGAACATTCAATAACAGTATCTAAATTGAAACCCCCTGAATATTAGAAAACATCAGAATACACTTATTCATTGTCAGGCTGACCAAGTGCTGGCTTGTCCAGGAGATTATCCTTAGAGACCTCCAGAAGCTGTATAGGCCCCCTGCTGGGTGAGCCAGATGGATCCAGGGGGCCCAGCCAGCCTCAGCCATCCTGGGGTTCTGTGAGATTTCTCTAGCAAACATCAGAACCAGAAAAGAGATTTCCAGTGGTCTGGAAGAGGCTGCTTTATAATAGTTTCCTTTTGGACAAAAATATGTTTAGTGAGATGAAGTCTGGAACTGGCTGGAGAATTCTGGGAGTTTTGGTATGAGAAGTGCAGTTTTGAAAGCTTGTTCTATGCTTATCAAGAAGCAGACACATGCAGCCTTAAGAGGGACATACAGATTTAGGAGACTTTATGACTCTTCTGCAACCACTGTACTCTAAAAGCAAATGAACATTTCATACCCTGAGGAGCTGAACTACTGGTCTCATTATCATTGCAAAGCTAATCACCATTTCCCTCTATCCATACAGAAATCTTTTCTAGGAAAAAAAAAAAAAAGTAATATTTTCTGTAATCTAAATGATTTAGGATGCAGAGAAAAAGCTTTACTCGAATTTCATTTCACCTGAAACAATTCTGTTATTGTTGAAAGTTCTGTAATGCAATGTTTGGTAGGTATAAATAATTTAAGAGTCATACATTCACATGAAAGGAAAAGCAGAGCTCTTCCTGCTCCTTTGCTATACTTTGTACACGAGCAACGTGAATGTTTTGTCTTTGACAGAACCAAACTGCAGAAGAATGCAGAGAGTAAATTTAATCTTAACTTGACGATTTCTAATAATGCAACATTGATACTTGACAGTAAGGTAAGCATCACAGCTTGATAAATTTTATTTGGTAACAAAAAAATATTCAGCCCACAGCATAATAATTAAAAAAAAATGCAGACAACAAGAACTCTACCTGAGTTCTGATAATTCCGAGTATCATGTAGGGGAAAAAATAGAAAGAACCACAAAGAAGTGCATGGTTTATCAGCAGAAAGGTTGTGCTCTGACTGTGTGATCAGCTGTAAGGATGCAGTCCCTTTTGGGAGGACATGAGTCAGTTTGTCCTAAATGACAGCATATGCTGGCTGTTACCACCCTGTTTGCATTGACTGTTCACTGGCTGTCTTTAGAAACGAGCTCATTATGGGACAGCTCACACCTCTGGGCTCTGCAAGGACAGGAACTGTATGATCTTTAAGGTCCCTTCCAACTTAAGCCATTCTATGACTTCTCCTAGCACTGTGCTTTGTTCTGTGATGCACGTCTGCACAACCTCATGTCTCAACCCAGAGCATACAAGACATTTAGTGGATGTTTTCATGCTGCATGTTTTAAAGACGTATGAAATATCTGCATTTCAAGTATTACCTGGAACATTTAATGTTAATTAGAATGCATAGCTGATTGCAGGCAGTTTGGGAAGCTGCAGTAGGACATGCAGCACACCACAATGGAACTCTGGTCCACCTGACCAGATGACAAGCAAAACACATCCTGTACACTGCATCCCAGCAAAGAGGTATGGGGCCAGGCAATATGCAGGTAGCATCTCCACATATCCTAAATAGCCTGAGATAGAGAATGAGGATTTATTATTTCCATGTGTTGGTTGGAATTTCTCCAGGTCATAGGAGAAGTGCTTTATGCCTTGCAGCAGGCTGTGGCACTGTGGTCTAGCATGAGAACCTCACCAAAAATACTGCACAGGACCCCATGAAGAGTGGTCTGGTGTCAGAGCTGCATTCAGTCTCACCAAAATAATCTTGGGATTTTGTGGGTTGGGAAACTGAGCCCTATGGAAAGTTGATGAATTTCAGCTCTTAAGTTGATTACGTACTACTGTCCTGCTCTGTAGAGAACAGATTGCTCAGTACGGTCCTCTGGTATTTGTTCTGTTTACTGGCATGTATTACAAACTCATATCATAATTGAGGAGGTCTACTTTTATTGTTAAAATATATCTGAAAATAATCCGTGCTAAATGTGATGCAAGGACAGAGCTATTCTGGTTTAACCATGTTTGTCTTAATCTGACTATTTCATAGGGAAAATACTACATTTGGTAACTGTTAGGGGACCAGATTCCTGAATATATACATCTATAACACATCTAACTCATAACCATGCAGCTAATATGTACCTGGTACGAAGTGGATAAAATTTATGCACCTAGCTCTTTGCAATACTAATTGCTCTGCTGTAGGCTGCAAGGTAAATCCTTTGTGCGTCGGAATGAAAATAGCTTTCTCGCTAAGTTCCAGTCAATCGAACATGAGATTAAATTTACGCAGAGAAAAACGCTTTCTCAATAGTATAGTGCTAAAATGTAACTTCAAGGCTCAGCTCAAAGAGAAGGTAATGCAGAACAACCTGTCCCAGAGGGAGCCCTGTGAGGCATGCTGCTTCTTGGAAGTGCTTGGAAGCACTTCAATGTCTGAAACTCCCGCAATGCCAGTAGAACACATCCACACAAAACTGACAGACAGCCCCTGCCTTACTGCCCGCCATCTTTGTTTGTAGCCTGGCATACGTGGTTAAAGCAGAAGTCTGTCTTCTCTAAGGTAGCATGAACAACTTGGAGGCATCCTGTGTGGGGTCAGAGTGATAAGTAAGTATCTTTAACATCAGTTTCTGGTTGGCCCTGGAGAGATCCTCAGAAATGGAGAATAAGCATTCTCTCCCTTTGTATCCCCATATAAGATAGACTGGATAGATGGATAGACTTCAATTTGCAGAAAGTCTCATGTATTCATAACCTTCCGAAAAAGCAGTGCTAAAGAAAATTGCTGCTCAAACGGCAAAACCAGGACAATGGAGGTGATAGAAATCAGAATCACAGAATTGCAGGGGTTGGAAGGGGCCTCAAGAGGTCATCAAGTCCAACCCAATTAGACATATTTTATTTGGAACCTCTGGGGACCTTTTCTCTCCCACAACATATCCACACACAGGTACAGCGAGAGTGACAGTAAACACAGTAAATTTAAAAAGATAGACTCCTCTTTTCCAAATTCCTTTCATTTCTGCAGTATGCTATAGTGATCCATGTCAACATCAAAGCCAAAGTCCATGTTTTAAATTTTGATTTTAGCGTATGAAAGGGATAGAAATTCTAAAGAGATCTGTTTTGTTTTGTTTTTCTTTTTTCTTTCTTTCTTTCTTTGCTTTTGGTGAAGGAAGTCAAAGAAGAACGTTTTGAGATGATTCAACATTCACTGCTCTGTGTGAGGAGTTACAGCAAGTCAATTAAAATAATCTGTTAAAAATAGCTTTCCCTTGATAAAGGAGAGACTTCTCTCACTAGGACACATTGCTACGTTCTCTAACCTTACAAGGAAACAGCATTATCAGCTAAACTGCCCCGGTTTACTTTCTTTCGTCTAATTCTGTAACACCCACGTGTCCTGCATGGGAACCAGCTATGGTAGGTGCTGTGGAGCGTTTTACCAGCAATTGTCATGGGATCTGATGTGGATGGAGGTGAAGAAATGTATTCTAACTCAGGGGAAAATGAGCATGCCATACAATTTCAGAAAAAAAGCTTATTCTGTCTTAGGTCAGAAATCAAAACAGAGAATAACTGCAGAGAAAAGGGAGATAGACCACCTCAAGCAATGAAAGTAAGAGACAGTGATTTGTGTGAAGCAGTGTGGTTGCATGGATACTTGGGGTGCAGTATCTCTTGAGAGCATTCCTTGAGTGATGACTCCAGAGAGGTGGCCTGAAGGCTTTTTAGAACAGGAGCCGTATGTTCAGAATGACTCCAAGATGGACAAATGAAGCAGGGATGCAGGCATACAGGTCTGCAAGCATCCTTATTTTATCAGATCTGCCAGCTCTGGTATCCAGTGCCCCAGGGATGCTGCCCTGCAGATTCCTCTGCTGCAGTCTCCTTCACACTGAGAAAAGCTCTCAGCCATACCGCTGCAGTCTGGGCTGAGTAACTGAGCTTTCTGAAGCTGTTCTGTATATTTTGTCATAGTAAAATCTCCCAGTGGATTGATTAATTTTCCAGTGAACCCATCACAGTGCAATATTAGTGCTCATTGGAGCTGTTGAAAGTTAGAATGCATGGAATAAGTGCTTGTTAATATGTGCTATTTGATTTTGCGTTGAATGACGCAAAAGGAAATGCCCCATTTCTGAATGAGATTAATATAGAAATTTTGAAGTTTTTATTTTGACGTTATGGAATATTGACCTGAATCCTCATTAAGCCATGGCACTACTTAATGAGATTTGTAGTTAAAAGCACACCAAGATGCCATTCTCTGGGATGTCTGTGAGCTGGGCTCCTTTGTTGGACTATATATTCTGTAATACAGCATGCACATACAGGAAATTTAGAGATAGAATAATACTCAGCTGACACTAGGGAGACTATTTCAGTTCTGTTTTCTGAATAGAACTTTTATTTCTGTGTTCAGATATTTCTCTTAAACCTGAAACTGCACGTTGTCTTCACATTTAAGCTTAGACAGAAATGTAAGAGCTCTCTTATGCTAGCGCCTCTAGTACTGACACTTTTCAGTGGAGAGGGAAGTTTGAAAAGTACAAATTGCAGAGAGACATGTGACATGTAAGATTTCTGATGGAGCTTAGGGTGTTGTGGGAGCTTCGGTATTTTTTCTTTAAAAATTTCCAGACTAAGAATGCTCTGCATGCAAGTACCCTAGAAAGGGCTCGTGAGGATTCTGTTTTCAGAAAAGCTGCCTTTTGTGCCACACTGAGATGCCTTCTCTATCTGCAATGACTTGCTCCACCCAGCTCCAACAAGAACTTTTAGCCATCTCACTGGAGGGAGAAAGAGCAGCAAGAGGCTGAAAAGTAGTCTTTTTAGGTAATACTTAGCATTCATACCCAGGTATGGCTGCAGGCGGGCAGCTCATCCAGGAAGGATATGCAGAAGGAGCCCTCACACTCTGCTGCATCTTCTGCCAACAGAGGAGATCCTCCTTGATCAAATCCTATAGAGACCACAGGATCCACTCCTACATCACTTACACCCAAGTGAGATTTGGGAAAGGCTGTGGCAAAATGAGATCATCATGATGCTGCTCTTCCAGCAATCAGCAGAATGGACTGGAATTGAAGTAGACATGGCTGTGGCCATACTCCCAGAAGCTCATAAGAGGACCTCACTCTGCCTTAAGCTGTAGTTGTCAGTGTCCTCACATATTCTCACCATGGCTGGCAGAGAACTCTTTAGATATATCATGTAAAAAGGTCACTTTCTACCCACACTGTTGCTCTCACTCTATGTGCCTGCAGACTTCTCTATAGGGCACGTAAGAAGGCACTGCACTTCAGTCTGACTAACAACCAATAGCAAGAACTTGCCTTTCTTACTGTTACAGAATAGTGTGCATTTCAAACAAGAAGAAAACAAATACATATTTCATCTTCTCAAAAATATAATGGTTTTATATTTCCCCAGTTTGCCTTAATAGAGTTTCTGTCAGAGCAAGGAGCCACATATTTTTATTTCTAGTTGGTGCTTACAAAGTCTTGCAAAAGAGCCATACAAGAACTTGGGCTGTCTAGAATTATGATTTCAGGGCCAGTATGTTTTTCTCTGTTCCATAAGCACACAGGAGCTGTAAAGCTGCCCTCACCACCCTCCTCCTGGGGACTAGCATGCATCTACAGATTGACAAAAAACAGGCCCAGCAGCCTAGCTCAAGGTGTGCCTCATGCTGTTTACTTCTTGCTTTATTAACAAACTTTGTTTCTCATAGATTCCAGTGCTGAATATTGCAGTAGCCTTTCATCAGATTTTAGTTTCCAGAGGATATTAACAACTAATTGTCTTGCCAGCAGCAGAAGATGTCTGGGTGGTTCTGCCGCATGGCAGCTCACTCAGTAGCTCACCAAGAAGCCTATAACAAATGATTTCCAGGGCTTTCCTTCTGGGTCAGCAGTTTGCAAACAGATTTTCAGACACAATTAAAATGTTTTATTTCCCCACAGGCCTGAGGATAATAAATTAAGAAACCCTGCTCTTAATATTTCTCTCCATCAGAAATTCTTCATATTCCTCAGGGCTGAAACTGGAAATCTTTGCCATAGACTCAGCCCTCCATTTCCTTGGAAATTTTTACCCATGATTAGGCATAACCAATAATTTAATGCAGGAACTAAGCCACCACTGCCCTGTTACTTTTCTGTACCCATTCTCACTAGTGCAACATAACAAAAAAATTGTGGGTAGAAAGAAAAGGCTCCTAGTCTTTTCAGACACTCAGATTCTTCCTTGACACTCAAACCCACTAAATAAATAGATTAAATATCTACCAATTGCAAAGGTATGACAGACTTGTTTGTTTGTTTGTAGAAATTATCTTTTAATAAACAATGGTCTAATGGTAGTTATTATGAAAATTAATAATGGCAGTTAGTAAACAATGCAGCACAACTGCCTAATTGGGATCACAGTAGTCTGATTTTGACTCAGAACAGCCACATGACTTTTCCACCCAAGCAATAGTATGGCTTACTAAGCACTCCCCAAATTTCTTTTTCTTGGAGCAACTCTAGTTATAACAAAACTGTCTTCTTTCCAAGAGCTGCAATACGTATGAAAACCAGCTACTCATTTTCACAGACTAGGACCTGATTCCTTTTCTTTTCAAACACTCTTCCTCGTCCTCTCTTAGACATTGATAGTGCACTGAAGTTAGAAAATGAATGACTATCAGATGTCAATTATTTAATTCCATTATTCATTCTTTCTTTCTTTCTTTCTTTCTTTCTTTCTTTCTTTCTTTCTTTCTTTCTTTCTTTCTTTCTTTCTTTCTTTCTTTCTTTCTTTCTTTCTTTCTTTCTTTTTTTCTTTCTTTTTAATCCACCAAATCTGACAGGAAGCTTGGGAAAATGGCTTTGGGTTTTGGTATGTTATAGCCTCAAGATAATCAAATGAAAATAAGTAAAGAAATTTGCCAACTACATAGTCAAAATTAAATAGATGTTAATATATTAGGAGCATAGAAGGATGGGATACAGACATGTAAAATTATTGCCTATGTACACACATAGATATATACAATTAGCTACTACTGTACAAGAATTTGGAAGGAGACCCTGAGAAGTCTAGGAACCCTAAAATAAGAGTTTATGAGTAAGTAAGAAAACAGGAAAGCTATGTTGAAACACACGTGGAAAAACATCAGTAGAGTACCATGTCTAGAATGAAAGTCTGTCTGCAGGCTGAAAAATATGCCATGATGATACAAGAAGGAAAGTTTACCTAAAATTTTACATTGATGGATAGTCCACAGAATGTAAGTGTTGTTGAACTGAACTAAACAGGAATCAGTATCCAAGTTGACCAGCTTATAGGACAGGTCAGGCTGCTTCTAGACCTGCATGTATAAAAGAGCAACAAATCTCACTGAGCTCAGTAGGTGTCCCTGCCTTTGGAACTGAGAAAGCAGAACTGAACATCTTGGCATCTTGGACAGCTAATTATGTACTGTCACTAAAAGAAGTTTTATTATTTGATATGAGGTTTTGTTTGTTCTAATTGGTTTTCTTGAAGTTTGGTCTGGCTATTAAAGTGAGATCATTCAACTGGGTGTTCGTAAGACCAACTTCCAGCCCTACCTGGATATCTGTGACCACGGGATTAATGACAGTGAGGGCTTCTGGGAATAATTCAGGACATAATGAAGAAGAACAGGGAGCAGGCCTTTTTGTTTTTATGCATAAAAGCAACAGTATATGCTCGCATGATTTAATTGCACTGACAGTTAAAATCTCCCTTTTGTCTTACAAGCTGACATCTTATATTTAATTTACTAATTGCAAGCCACTGCAGTAATAAACTTTATCTTGTAAATTATGAGCATTGATTACTGACACAGTAGATTATCTCTATCTGGTGACAGTTTAGGTTTGCATTAATTTGTTTGTAAAAAGAAAGAAGATAAACATTTTAGCTCATGTATACATATATCAAGAATCTCATGTTGTATCCCTTTCCTTTAAATTAGTATTATTAGTACTGAAGGAAAGCTATGTTCTTGGGTCCAGTCTGAGCGTACTTCTATAAAGCCTAGTATAATTATTTGCTTCTGAAATGCTTTGAGCTCATTTTAGCTCATGCAATTACATGAAATCTGGTCTTGCAAAGGTAGAGTTTATGCCAGACAGAAAAGCCACGAGTAAATAAATCCTTTGTATTCTTGCAAATGCAAATACAAGTTCAGATGCTGCCTCAGTAAATCAGACAGCAATGTCCCATTCTTTTGAGGTTATTTGAAATACGAGTGAGTTCAAGGAAAATAAGCCCCCTGATGCTAAAAGCCATTTGAATAGATGTCTTTTGTAGAAATAGCTATAATGCCTGTTGTCTGTTTCCCATAATGTTCTGGGAACAGCAGATTCTCTAAAACGCCTTTAAATTTTAAAGAGCAAGGTATTAAAATGAATAAAACAGTACTGAATCCCAGTTGCCCAGCTAAGATCCCCTGCAGCAGAAAAAGACCCAAACAAAGCTGATTTCTTCGTATCTTTGATGTGAGAGAAGGCCTAATGAGCTCAGCAGTATAACTTTCCAAGGAGAGATGTGCAGAAATTAGCTCAGTTTTGCTTAATAAATTGTTAAACAAAAATGTTTTGGATTTTACACTTGATGGAGGCAAGCCTTTAAATCCTATTTCCTTTTACTCTCTGGGATGTTCTTACTTGAACTAAACAGAATACATCTTTCTAAATTAATGTGACTTTCCTTGTTTCGGGACTTCAGTTTTCAACAAATGTATTAGATCTAGTCAACAACTGTCCAACTGCAAGTAAAATTTAAATGTTTATAGTAATTTTATATTTTGGTTGGTATTTTTATGGCCATATACTGACAATTAGACACAACGATTGGAGAAATTAATGCTATTTATTTTTGAAATATTTTTTTTACTGCTTGTTGGAGTTTAATATCAACATTTTTACAGTGAACCATACTCTCTGAAAACAAACATTTGCTGTTATTTTTTTTCTTTTTTTCACAAAAAAATTACATCTTGGAAAATTTCAGAAAGCTGAAAATCCAGTGGCATTCTAGTACTTTAACTAGTTAGTTCTCCATGCTCTTCATGCAGACTTGTCAGACTTCAGGTATGGAATCATTGCCAGGGTGAAGATGAGCTCTTGCATGGCAGTGCACATGATAGCCATAGGACCTCTGGGTGCAGTGAGGTTGAAATGGTAATGGTTGTCTCACAAGGAAATGGCTCACCCATCATTTCCACCTGCAAATGGCTAGATATAGAGCTGAAAAGAATGAGCCTTTTTAGTCCATTCCAATGTTCATGCCTATGTAATCATCAGATTATACTATTTATGCATAAACATATGAAGTAGTCTTTGCCATGGGTGAGTAGTTTCATTTAGGATGTGTCCATACACACATAAATGCCCATCGATGCATGCTGGAAATGGATACTGGACACTTATCTCTCACAGCTGCAGAGGAATCTGTACAACCCAGTGCAGCAGAATCTTCTGCCTGGACAGCTTTCCCCACAGTGATGTTAGGCAATATCAGAGATTGCAAAGAGAGCTAACGTAAGTGCTAACAGCAGAGATATTTCTACAACAAACCAGTGTTTCAAATAACACCTATCTCAAAATATTGTACTGTTCCTTCTGAGATATATAATTCCAAGTCTAATTACCAGCTGTTGTCATTCTCCTCACTTTCTACATAAATAAAAAAACAACCATTCAGACTCATGAAGTAACAAGTGATGCCTTTCCTTTTAATGACTACATTTTTTTCCAACTTGGTGGAAGAAAATTTGCTGTGTTCTAGTCTCTCTGGCTCATTAACTCCAGCGATCTGATAACGGTTCTAATGCAAAAGAATAATGTTAGGTTTTAAATGGGAACAAAATAAAACATGCATATGAATAACTTAACCTATTACATCCCCCAAATTATTATGCATGCTGATTTGGTATTTGCATCAACAGATGGCTCACAAACAAATATACAAACCTTTGGTTCAGCTCTGAATGTAGAACATGAATAGGAAATTCTGTACATACAGACAGGCCCTACATTAGGTATGTCTGATCTCAGTATTTCTCATGCCATCTTCATACCCCGAGGAGGGCACAGTACAGCAAGGGGGCTCAGTAGGGCACAGCAGAGCTCAGCAGTGCACAAAGGCACATCTATTCCTTGGAGCATCAAATGCAAAGGCAAGCAGTGGTAAGATTTTTCCTAAATAGGAATCACTACAGCCATTATTTCCACTCCAACTTCTAAAGTCACGGCTAGTCAAGAAATTTCCTGTTCTAACATAAATTTTGAGATCTATTTTGGATATAAATCTGTGCTAGGACAACATCTGATCTCCTGGTTGGAAATTTTAAGCAATGTATTAGCCTTTAAATGTGATGGAAGCTGTGAATCAACAAGCTTCATCTTCAGAATCATTTTGGAGAAGCTTCAACGACAACCCTGATTAAGGAGAGATACGGATGCTTACGGAAAGTGTCTCATCAAAGAAGGGCTTCATGTGGGCAGCTTTGCAGTATAACTTGCAGAGAGAGTCAGAACAACCAGAAGGGAACCAATGAAGTGGTTGCTAGTTAACGCTATCTAATAGGTATGCATTTGCAATGCATATGAGCAGATGTTACCCAGTGACCTTCAAGAGTAATCTCAGACATGGAGTAATTGTAAGTCAGCAGCAGAGCCCCAAAACTGGAAGGTTACAAGTTGTGTGGAGAAAGTGGAATTTAAGAGCAACTGTCCAGACATACAGAGACTGAATACAGAAAGTCTTCAGCTAAGGGAAAGGGAAAGGGAAAGGGAAAGGGAAAGGGAAAGGGAAAGGGAAAGGGAAAGGGAAAGGGAAAGGGAAAGGGAAAGGGAAAGGGAAAGGGAAAGGGAAAGGGAAAGGGAAAGGGAAAGGGAAAGGGAAAGGGAAAGGGAAAGGGAAAGGGAAAGGGAAAGGGAAAGGGAAAGGGAAAGGGAAAGGGAAAGGGAAGGGAAAGGAAAGGAAAGGAAAGGAAAGGAAAGGAAAGGAAAGGAAAGGAAAGGAAAGGAAAGGAAAGGAAAGGAAAGGAAAGGAAAGGAAAGGAAAGGAAAGGAAAGGAAAGGAAAGGAAAGGAAAGGAAAGGAAAGGAAAGGAAAGGAAAGGAAAGGAAAGGAAAGGAAAGGAAAGGAAAGGAAAGGAAAGGAAAGGAAAGGAAAGGAAAGGAAAGGAAAGGAAAGAGAACACACAAACCAACAAAAGCAAAAACCACCAACAACAAAACATAAAAAAAACAGTCCTGGAATCTGGGATATCATTAGCTAACTAAAGCTTTACCCAAAACACAACTCCTACTAAAGGTTGCAGAAGAATATTTCTCTCCACTGTTCAGGTTTGGTAAAAGTGAATTTTACCATCAACTCTATATAAAAAGCCCAGCAGCCCAAATGCCTTTAATTCATTTTGCCTATTTATTTATTTATTGTTCTAGCCCTTCAAACATAATGAGCAAGAAAAAGAAAATAAACCTGAGAAATTGTAGCTGGGAGAAGAGAATTTCTCCAGAAACTCCCAACAAGAACTCAACAAGTAGTTTATCTCTTCATCTACTCTCTGTCCTTGGAAAAAGCTAATCACACTTCACAGGGCAATGAGTTCCTGGGTAATATATGGATAGCAGCAGACCATTTTCCATTCCCGGGGAGAGGAACAAGGCAAATGCATTAGTGAGTTTTCCTTGGGCCTGAGGAGTATTGGGGACTCAAAGGACATTTTGCTAAAAATATTCCTGCAAAAGAAACAACTGGACTATTCTTTTCCCATGTAGAAGCATATGAAAGATACTCCTTGGCACTGGAAGATTGAATTGTTTTGTAAGCCAAGGAAGTCACTGGGCCATTGTCTGAGAAAGAGTGCATGTGCTGGCAGGGTAGGCAGGTGGTGGAGCTAATCTTCTAGGGGACCAGGAAGAATTAACAGAAACATAAGGAACAGAGGGAAAGAGCAGCTGTTGAGTTTTCCAGCTGAAATCTTAGGAAGATAACATTCTCAACTGTGGTTCTGGATGCTTATCATCATGTACTTAGTTCCAAAATATTTCTGGTTGCTTCGAAATGTACCAAGAGATTAAGGGATCTCCAGGTAAACTGAGTTCACAAGTCTGCAGAGGGCAATTTGTGCTTTTTCTTCTTTAAAGACAGCAAGCAAACTTCAGAATCTGTGTGTGGCTCTGCTGGTACAAATGGATCGTTAACACTTGCATGCATGTCTGAGATATCCATCATTGCAGTATAATTTTTTACAGTACATAACTCCTTATGTGGGGAGTCATGACTCTTTTTAGGATCATTCTGGTCCACCAGGCTCATTCCTAAAGCAAAGCTCTGGGTGTAGGATGTGAATTCCAGGTACACCCACAAAGAAATACTTGGTTATGCAGCGTGACACTGACTTAGTGACTGCGTATATAGTAACCATAGAAAGGAGACAAAATGCTTTGATGTGTGATGCCTCACCCCAACAGTAAGAGCACCAGCAATGGCAAATGTATCAGATGCTTAATCAGAAAAGGTTTGAGATATCACAGAAGTGCAAAGCCTGAAACATATTGCTGTTTTTGAATCAGAGCTGATTACTCTGTCATCTAACTGCATCATCCTTTTGGTAACTGTCTTGAGCAATGATGTGGGAATGCTTTTGGGATACAAATCAATCAACTGAAAGGACAGATATGGGTAAGATAGTATCTATTTGGCCCATTTGTGGCAAGATGATAGTATCATAATTGTCCAAATCTTTGTTTTCAGTCACTTCTGCAGAACTTTCCAGGAATCCAGCTGAGGAGAGTCAAAAGCAAAGCTGGAATAGACTCATAGAGGAAGGCTCCCTTCTTGGAACTGGTCAGTGAATTGAGAGCTCTACGTAGTGGTGTTTAAAATATGAACGTAATTACTGGAATTGTACACCTGCTTAAGGGTTAAAGCTGCTGGTTTAGTAGCTGAGCATTGCTTGACTTCTTCTTTCATAGCCTATGTCATAGCTCTGTCATAAGGCTGTAGCCTGTCCACTCTTTTACTGCCCAACACAAGTTTGGTCTGAAGGAACAAGTACCTCTGAAGAAAACACCTGTACATGATTCACAGGTGAGGATGTGCCAGCAGTCGATCCTAATTAGCGATGTTCTCCTTTCGTCTTGGTGGGAGATTCCCCCTGAAAGCACTTGAGAGGCTTGCTGGTTACCCAAAACTACTTGAGATTATGTCCTTGGGTCAAGTGAGCAGACAGACCTTAAAAATAGACAAGGATATTTCTCTAGCTTTCCTTGAAAAGTCTTCACAGTCTTCACAGTATTCCAGGCAAATCCTACCTAGATCAAAATTTATACAAGGCCTGCACAAGCGCTAAGAAACCTGTACCACTCTCTTCCACAGGGCAAGTGGTAATGTATTCTACTCATGAACAGTCATCTATGGGTAAATGCTGCCTCTGATTTCTTAGCAAAGAAGCCAGATTCATACTGGACTCATATAGTCCCTGAACTGCTTAGCATGGCCACAGGCAGAGAGAGCTGTATTGCCAGAAAATGACAGCCTGCATCACAGACATACACTCTATCTTTTCCCTGCCTTTCCATTGGTTCTGAAGCCAGTGAGGGTTTGGACCCACCACAGCAGAAAGCCATAACCACAAGGTCAGGCCACATCACTTTTGGTGTCCACATGAACTCAAATTTCATAGAAGAGGAAAAGCTGAATCTAAAATTGCATCCAACTTTGTCCCTATCCAATCATTCTGGATGGTGCTAAGGACAGAACAGAAATGTTGCCATCAAATTTAGTTCTTTCTAGTCACCCCAAATAGGAAGCACTGCTGAGTCATCTTTAATACAGTCCATCCTTCACAGAGCCATGCATTTATCCTAGCAGCACAATTAAAATGATATCCTGCCTGGGGTACTTACTGCCTACTAAGACTCTGCTCTTGAATGCCAATATATTACAGTGATGCTTCTCATCTGCCTTCAGAAATATTCAACACCTGCTTGTTGAATGTACTGTCAAATGCAAAGCCAAGATTGTTAAAAGCATATAGTGATGCTGAGCTTCTATGTTTTGGGACAATTATCCCACAGTTCCTGAAGCAACTCTGCTATTTCAGGGTATTCAGTATCCTCTAAAATTTTTATCAGTACATTTGGATACCTGGAAGTAATTAGCAAGTTTTGAAAAGCTTGAGTTTGGGGAAAGACTGAGAATCATTTCGTGTCCCACAAATGCTGCAATATTGAGACTGATTCTCTGACATTTTATATTTTGCATGGTCATTTAGAACTGCTCAAAGTAAGAGCAAAATGTTGATATTTTGATTTACAGCCAGGCTGATAACTTGTCTGTGCAAGGGGAGACCAAAACAAACAAGAGGATGGAACATCCCTTTTCTACCACTGAGGAACTGATATTTCCACTTAGGAACTGATATTTCCATTACTGGCACAGACTGAGTCTTTCCAAACTGTCTTTCACAAGTACAATAACCATCCTAATAAAAATCTTGCAGACGTAGCCACACTGTGTATCTCTCTGCATGACAGTGCAGACTCTCCAAACACTTGCAGAGCCCATTCCTTCAGGAAAAGAGGAAACAAGAGGAAAAGAGGAACAGCTAAAAAAGCATGCTATTTATTTATTTATTTAACAGAAACTATGATTAGAAATACAAAACACTCATTAGCAAGATTTAAAATTGCTGAAGACTGAAGGCTTTTTACTTTCCCCAAAGATCTGAAGGACAACAAACAAACTTATCTAACTTCTGCTTAGAACATTACTTTTCATAGGCAGTTAAAGAAAAAGATTTGGGAAGGAATGGAAAAGGTAAAGGTCATTCACACAAGCAAAGCTTTGTTACTACTTCTAGTAGTATATGTATATTCAAGTAGTATATTCTAGAAGCATATGGAGAAGGACAGCATGGTATATCTGCTTTATCACTTTGCCATAAAAAGAAATGTTTGCTGCTCTCTGATGTGGGGTGTATGGGTGGCGAGTGAAGGAAAAGGGAACTCTGAAAGCCTTGTTTTCCCCATCAGCATATGGCAGACTTTGCTACAGGCTCCTCTTCTTGGCTTACCATGGCAAAGGAAGCAACCATTCAGCAGCTTCTGAACACCCAAAGTAGGCAGGCACAGTGAACAGCAATGTAAGGAAGCCTCAGTTATTTATGGGATCATTTATATATCAAGCTCTATTTTGCTCACACATGATATCCCCAGATTAAGTGTATCCTGGAGGAAGCCAGGCATTAAATTGGAATGAGGATGAAACTGGTGCAACACAAAGCTGTATGCCATTTGGCAGTCAGTTACTGCCTAGAAAGACGCCTTCTTTATGACGAAGAACTAGTTTGAGATGTGGTATAGCTTTCAAGATTTTCAGAAAATGATGGTATTACCAAGAGCAGACTCAAGCCAAAAGGAATTTCTCTTCTATGTAGAATATATGGAAATGTGGAACTCTACCATAGGATGAAATATCAGTGCAATCAGATTCAGTATATTGGAAGAGAATGAATAAACAACCGACAATATACAACTTTCTACTTCAGAGATCTCTAAACATTTATTTTCTGGATATAGAGAAGCTAAGATAAATTAAGGAATAGATAGCAGAAGTAGAAGAGATAGCAGATAGTATAGAATCAACAGCAGAAGTATAGAATCACCAGCTAGTCTTGCCTCCTTCTCACACATATTCTTCAAGTTTCCCATTACTAGATGCTGCCAGAGACAGAACTCTATGGGCAATCTTATAGATCAAGCCTTCTCTCCTCCAGGGAGTCCTGGCTGTCAGCCTCTTCTCACAGAAGAGGTGCTCCAGGCCTTTGATCGTCTTGGTGACCCTGTGCTGGGACTCTCTCAAGCATATCCAGGACTTCCTTCACCTGGAGGCTCAGAAATGGACCCAGCACTAGAGGGCTGGCCTCGCCAATGCTGAATGGAATGGAAGGATCACCTCTCTTGGCCTAGTGTCAAAATTTTGCCTGATGCAACCAAGAATATTGTTAGCCACTTTGGTATCTAGGGTACAATGCTGATTCAAAATTTGTGTGTGAGTGTGTGTTCAATTTTTATAATGTGTTTTTTATGTATCCCAACACTTCACTCACTTCCAACCAGCAGTATGATCAGCAAGGATGCACTCAGTTAATAGAGATCACTACCAGTGTAATATTGACAACCATACAGAAACATCACAACTCTACTATTAAACACCCCTATCCACAAAGTAAGAGTATTTGCCCCTAAAGAGCATCTCTTTAGGTCTATATGCCTGCATAGGTTTAGCGTATTAGAAGTTACCACAGTTACCTATTCAGCTTTTCATATGGTTTGGTTTGACCCCCAAAACACAAGGATTCAGCGACTCATTCATGGCTTTCATATTGAATTCTTTTCCTCCCACAAAAATCCCCAAAGAAGGTGAAATTACATACAGGCCTGTCAGCAAGTTTAATGCTTGTGTTTGTGCTTTCTTCATTGAAGCTAACAGTTTTGCCTGCAAGAGGTTAGCTGACAGAGATCCAGTTCTGCACAATTCACAGTTTGCAGTTGTGCAGATTAGCTGACTGCAGAGCATGCACAAGCATTATTCTTTATGAGAACGTTTGCCCAACAGCTGCCTTTTCAAGAGGAAGAAGATACAAGTTCTTTCTGGTTTACAGTTGAAGGAGGAAACAAAAAATCCCTTCTTACATTTGGGTGGAAGCCAGACATGAATGAATGAAAATGTAGATGTACATTTTTCTCACACTGACAAAGGATGGATGTCTTTTTCTCTACTTCGGTGCAGGAAACAGGCTGTAGTCAGCTGTTTGAGAATTGGAACGTTTTTGAAGGAGACTTACTATGTATTGATTCAAGAAGAATGCTAAAATCACATCAGAATACAAGCCTGGGGGAATCTTCTCTCAGAAGACTCTCGATATTAAAGAAAATAACTTGGGAAATAGATGAACCATTCCACTAATGAGTGATTGTTCAAATTACAGGGGAATAAGAGTGAGCAGGCAAATAAATAAAACAATTCTCACCAATTCAGAACTCCTATTTTGCTAATTATGAATGTTTCAAGTTCTGTACTAAATTTAGGAGTTCTGCTTGAAATCTTGGCACTACTGAAGTTAATGGGAGTTTCTGTCATTTTGAGGGGATCTAAATATAGCTAAATGAATTTTCTCCTTGGTAGTTCTGTGTCTTCTCATGGTTTTGCTGACACCAGTCAAATTACATGCCCTTGCATTAAATATTAATACCCAGTGTTCTATTATTTCACATTAAATATTTGTTTGAACCACTATTTAATAATTATTTCCCTCAGGCTAGTTTGTTCCCATGTGTCTGAGAGTTCAGCTACTTCTACATGCTCCTACAAAAGTAACTGAATATATAGTGTTGAATACTTTAAAGTACCAGTTATAAAGGATTTTAGAACCTTCCAAACCAGAGCAATCCACAAATTACTTAAAAAATGTAATTGTGATTGTCTTATAGTGGCATAATTTGTCTTCCGAGAATCACTGCTAGTCTGTATATTCATTCAAAGTCTTATGAATGTCAGCCCCTTTTCTTGTGAAATTGGACATACCTTCACAGATTGAAGAAGTTTGGTAATGGGCATATTTTGCATTTCCTTCTGAATTAGGTTTGATGAAAATTGCATGTTGCATGCTGTTAAGTGTAAAAAAAAAAAACACCCTCCCTGGCACTTAGAATTTTCACTGGTGAAGCTGGGGCTAAATCAGATCAATCAAAGACTTGGGATGTCCTTAAATAACCTGCACGAAAATAGACTAGTAAGAGACAGCCATAATGAGCCAATGGTAATATTTTATGATGCAGAGATGAGGAACCAGACAGTGGGGGGTTGGACTCGAGGGAATTGTGTTTGACTTTATAATATGTTATTTGGTAACAGGAAAATGCAATACAAACTGTCAACATCTTAATTCCAGGAGTGCTTGCATTGATGAATCTTGTGTCCAAACCAAACTGGGAGATAAGGAAGGTGCTAGAAAGATTAGAAGATTTATTATTTTTTTTGTTTGAAAGATGCAGAGAATCATGAGGTTTCTCTGCATCATACAAAGAACTATGCAGAAACTCTCAAATTAGTTATAAATGAGATAACAAAAACTGTATATCTTATCTAGGAGGTAAATTAATTTTTGCTAAAAAATGAATCTATAATGTTGTTTGGGTACAAATTGGTATCTTTTTAACTTTTTTTTGTATCTAGCTTTTCCATTCTGTGTTGCCCTGTTACTATAACAGCTGCATGCTTTATCAATAATATTACATCCATTTATGATACTGCAAGTATAAAGGGAAGAATTTCCTCTTTGCAGAGAGTAAATTTAGTATGAGGCACTTAGGGATACAGTTTTCAATGATATTTCTAGATTTGTAGATTAATGCCCGCCCCTTGTATAACCTTGGAAAACCGAAGCTAAAAGCTCACAAAGCTAAACTCCTATGCATCCAAGAACTGCACACATGTGTGGTACTCTCAGACTGCCTACCTTTGAGGTGTCTGCTCATAAAGGTAAACTGTGGGAAGCAGAGCACTGCTACAAGTACTGTGGACATAGCCATGGATTTGAATGGGGGTTGTACAGCTGGGTGGTTTTAAATAGATTGCCTGCTCCTGGTGCTTTCTCAAGACTTTGGCTTCTATTTCAACACAATATCGGTTTAGGAATCTGTTGGAAGTACCTAAATAACTTAGGTTAGGAAATATTTGAGTCTTGAATTTCAGAAAGTTGGAGAGATTATGGAAGACATATAAGATATTTCTATCCCTTCAGTAAACTTTTTTTCAGTGTTGATTATGTAGATTTGTGATGTGACTCAAATTATGATATTTTTTGCCAACTGTCAGCTATTTGCCCAACTAAAATGTTGAGGAACCCAGAGTCTTCTTCTACAGCATCCATGAGGAGATCCAGTTGCCACACAAACCAGTCCAATCCGAATGTTCAACTTGCCTCTTTTTGAAGACTTCTAAGAGCCAGAATCAGTCAGCTTGGAGAGTGAATATATATTGTTCCTCATTTTCTCAAGCATGGATCCCTTTTAAATGAGTTTTCTAGTTAATAATTTTACCCAAAGATACCTTATCTAGATTTGTAGTCAAGTTTCTTGTTCCCTACTTACTCATCATACAAAGTAATCAGAAAAAAAGTCTTCAAATCCTACCATATTTATTTTAAATATCCGTGTCCCATTCACATCATATCACAGAAAATGTAGGGTCTGTAATGAAGGTTAAAGACATTTAGTATTAAAAGTCTCTTGTCAAGGGAAACTGGTAAGAACCCAGGGAGACATTTATGTTTTTACGCATTGAGTTTCTTGCAAATTCAGTTGATTGACTTATCAGTTGATGCAGTGTGCAGTAGGGATTTTCCTGTTACAAGTTTTATTTAGAACTGGCAGATCCCAGCAAAGTCAATTTTGGCTTAATTCCATTCATACTGCTGTAGCATTGAAAATCCATATAGATGCTTAATTGATCTCTGGGTTCAGTAATAGCTTCATTTCACAGTGAAATTTGACAATAATAGCATCAAATCTTATTCAGAGAAAATTCTTTGAAGCCATGAAGTGTGTGTTTGCATTCAAACCTTAGTTGGCCTGTACTCAGAAATAGTGAATGTGATTAAACAATTCACTGTGGTGAATGCTAACACAGGTCCCTGTGGTGACCAGCTAACACAGAGCTTGGTGAACTTTTAAGGAAAACAGTTTATTCACTCAGAAATAAAGTTTTTGAAGGTGGCTGAAATTCCAAATGAATTTAAAAAAAATAAAATAAAATCAGCTACACAAAAAAGGCTACATTTACAAAAGGTGTGGAAGACTTGATAGGAAACCTTCTTTACATGCAGATCTGGTAAGCCATTCTGAAGCCAACTTAAAATTACACTGATCCAAAATTAAGGATTATTTCAACTTTATTTTAATATATCCAAAAATAGAAATCAGCTCACAAATATTTGATTATTCTACTGTTTTGCTATGGAACCTAAAAGTTTTTTCATGTTTTAAGTGAAGTTAGATTTTTTGTTATAGGCATAAATATTGGGACATATCCAGATGCTCTTATCAAAGCTTAAACTGGACCTAGGAGATCAAACCACCCAGAACTGAGATCCGTTTGCTTACAGGTTGTCTGTACTGTCTGTAGTAAAGACGGAATTGCAAAGCAAATTTACTGCATAAAGACTAATGTTCACAACTTGAAGTGCAATTGTGATAGACTCATCGAAAACAATGGATGAAAAGCTTCACTGGGGCTTATGTGAAGGAAAGACCTTTTCTGCACTTCCTGTTGAAGCTCTCTAACAGGACCTAAGCCAAAAAACACGTTGATGTTCCATAAATTGCATAAACTGCTGTAAGAATTGTGAATGCATGGTATCAGCCCTGAGCTGTGTGTATTGAAACAAAGCAAAGAGAAGAGAGCAAAACAGAGAATGGAAAAATCAGTACTTCTACTGTGCATATTTGTTGTTTGGAGAAATAATTTAAAAGATAATCGTACTCTTCTCAGCCACAAATGACTCACTTTTGTCAAAGAATAACCATTTTCAACAGCTGATGTTGGCTTTATCTTAATATGTCAGGAAGTATGAAAATGGATAAATTCAAGCTCTCCAGTGAATGGCATGAAGAAAAGACTAACACCTGCACCTTCCCACTCTGTCCTACTTTGCTATTGTATGTAAGAATGGATGATAACAATGTTCCTGTGTGAAGGAAAATGCACAGATTTTAGACTTCTTTAGTGGAAATACGCATTGCTGACTTCCCTTGTTGTTGCTAATAATGAAGTGGCTAACACATTGAGGAAAGGTCTTGGATTCTGACATCCACAAGGACAATCAGAGGGCTGAAGCACCTCCCCTATGAAGATAAACAGAGAGCTGGGGTTGTTCTGCCTGGAGAAGACTCCAAGAAGACTCACAGCAGCCTTCCAGTACCTGCAGGGGGCTTACAAGATAGCAGGAGAAGGACTTTCTACAAGGGCTGTAGTGACTGGAAAAGGGGCAATGATTTTAAACGAGAAGAGGGTAGATTTAGGCTAGATATTAGGAGGAAATTCTTTACTCGGGGTGGTGAGGCCTTGGCAGAGGCTGCCCAGAAAAGTTGTGGATGCTCCATCCCTGAAGCTGTTGAAGGCCAGGCCCTGGGCAGCCTGAGCCGAGATGTCCCTGCCCCATGACACATTGTTTGTAAGTAAATTATTTTAAAGGTCCCTTCCAACCCCAAACATTCTATGATACTATGATTAAGGGTTGCTCAACATTAGGTGTATCACTTAAAAATAACGGCTGTCTGGGTTGGCAGGGTTTTTCAGAGCGTATTGTTCCAGCCTATGTTCATCCTGTCTTATCTAGGGAATTTAACGGAGATGTCCAAATGATCAAAGTTATAAAATAAATCTAAGCCTGAGCTGAAGACAAGGGTAGACTTTAGTAACCATCCTCTCTACAGGACACTCAGGTCGCCTCCTTGGTTCCAAACACTGGCTTCCCAGGTGGAAAGAGGCCCCTGAGGCTGAATGCAGCAGCAGCCAGGTTGCATCTGGGCGCATAGAGAGAGATTATCCATGCCCTCAGTCACTGGCTGAACCCCTAGAGGGGCAATGCAGCTCTATGACATCCAGCTGTGTGGCCATCTGGACTGCCACTGGAGTAATGTTTGCTTAATTTCAGTCTTCCTGGTTACTGTAAGTTCTGACTGCCACAAAGAGCCACTGTCTTGTGGTCATGGCAAGCTCTCCAATGCATGGAAACACTTCTATGTTATAGCTGTAGAGGGCAGCCTGAATCCAGCTCGCATTTCTCTTATTGCACAGAGAAAGCAAGTTTGGTAGTGTTGAATAGCTGGTGGTCTGCCCCTGGATTCAGATGCCACATGGATACCCAAGTATTCAGTACTTCTGAGCAAAGCCCATATCGTCTCTTCTAGAAAGCTGAGTGGATCCCACAGATAAGTGGATCACTGCTGCTAAGGTAGAGTTTTATATTTCTCTATGGCTTTGGTCTCCCTACTGAAACCGCCAACAAAAGCACTAATTATAACATCAGAGATTCCTGTGCTGAGACAGTCTCCATTAGGAAATAAATTGAGTGCATTTAACACTGCTCTCCAGATAAGTTCTAGAAGATGGAAAAGTCTGATTATGACCAATCCAGGTCAAATTCGGCTCCTTGAAAACTGAAGCATTCAAGTTCTACTTACAAGTTTTAGAATACTTGAATACCAGCTTCATTTTACATCAAAGGGATTGTCTGGAGCCTTTTGAAAGTGAAAAGGAAGGAGAATGGTTTGAAGATCAAGGTGAAAACAAAATCCACTGTATCTCTTATTTATTGATTAAAAGTAATCAAGGAGATATTATTTCTGCATGAGGAGAGAAATGCAGGAAGAGAAACAATCATGATCCTCTTTCTTCATCTTCCAGAAAAAAAATGCTGTCTCTATCAAACTGGGAGTTATCTATTCCTGTCCATAAAGAGGTTTTTTGCTGTGAAAATCGTCATAATGTGAGAGTGAACAAGAGCACAAGCCAATTTGATTTGCACATTGTCCTCCTGCCAAGCTAGGACTTACGGCAAACAGATTTCAGTTACCAGGTCCAAGAGCATGGTTCTCACTACACTGTGCCTTTGAGAAGCTTTGTGTTCCCATAAACCAAAGCAGTTCAGCTATGCAGCAGTTTTGTGAGACAGTCAGTACAGACCTGGAAAACTGCTCATAATCCGAGGATTTCAGGCTGGGAGTCTTAAACTGATGTAAACCTGACAGACACAAGAAATCTTTCGCTTTAACCATAACCCAAAAACATTCATGAAACTGTTGGCAATCTGCTATATATTTTATTGTTAAGTAAGCAGGTTAGAAAGAAAAACTGACAAGTTTAGTATCCAAATTGCTCCTTGAAGAAGATACATTACATTAACAAAGAGTAGGAACTTAAAATAATTCTCTTCTGTGCATTCTTGCCTTGAAAAAAATGAAGTATTCAGTGAAGTATTCATGTTTCTGGTGATAGTGCTAACCCTAACTTTGGACATTATGTCCAATGTCCAAATATTATTACTTGCAGTGTCTGTAACTCCTCTGTAAACACAGCAGCTTATTTTCTCTCTAAAAAGAGATAGCGGAGTGGGCAGACGCATCAGTTTTTCTACATAAACCTTGCAAACTTTTTTGGAGTGTAGTATGAAACTTTGTGTAGAGAAAGTGAGATAGAAGTCAGCCCTAACTGTGAAGATTAAAAGGAATCAAGGAGTTATCTTTTCTAACAGCTGTTGTACTCCCAAAATCTTACATCTAGAAGGGGCATAAATAACTGAGTACCCAGCTTCCATATCTCTTTGTGTTGATTTATTTTGAGGATGTAACAATTATTTCACACTGAGTGCATGTGTGTAGATTGTGAAGGGTTATAGTATTTCACTCACAAATCCCTTAATAAGACATTTCAGTCTCTAGCACCTTGTCTCACCTTGCCACCCATCATGATTGCACATGTTTTGGTTTCAGAAGAGAACTGGGAACATAAAAGGGCAACTTAATCTTGTTTTCTCTTTTTATTTATTTTTTTTTCTGCCATTTGTTGTGTGGTCTCAATGATTTTTTTTCTAATAAAAAGTATTTAGAAATTCACATGCTTTTGATGTATTCTTTATCATTTGCATTCTGCTGATTATACATAATGTCCTAAACAAAACTCCCAGCACAAATGTAATTCCCAGTCACCAGAAACCCATCACTTTCTTCTTCTAGTACTGCCCGCCCACCCTACACCTAGTTTTAGTTACATCACTGCTTGCATTCTGAACATCTGTGAGGAGCAGCTCTTTGCAATGCCATGCTAACTTTCTAAATCTTCAGAAGGAGCTTCAGTGTTCAGCAAACACCAGTGTAAAGGGCCAAGATGAGATGCCACTTCGTTTCTTTTATATATTATAATATAGCAGCTTTCTGAAGGCTTATCTGTACAATGGTTGCAGTGAGCTTATGCTGGGATATTATGCTAAACTTGATGTTCACCTCCTCTTCCAAGAGAACTTCATGCCACAGAGATTCCTCTTCTGTCTCACTCTGCTGTTTTGTACACCTCTTCCAGAATATGCATGGCTGCTTCCTTAGAAGGATCTGTTCAGAAAATGAGCACAGGGAAGGGGTGCTTTGCTGAGAGGAAAAGAATACTGAAAGCAAGGGTCTGGCTGTATTGCTTATACCTCTCACTTAGTGTGAAGTAGTCCAGCCCAAGAAACAGGTGCACCCATGCTAAGAATTCCCAGGAATGCTCCTCAGTACAGCCCTGCCTGTGCTCTCCTCAGGCTCTGGGTCACACAATTGACCCAACAGATGAGTTAATCGGCCAGACCTGGTGGAAAATAAGGTAATGTAAAACAAACAGGTCACAGCATTTTTGCTGCTTTGGCAAAGCCAAGTCCCTGCACTTTCATCCTCCTTCTGGACTCCTGCTGACCTCTCTTCTATCAGCTTTTGCCTTAATTCCTCTGTGAAGTAATTCTTCCATCATCCCCTTAGGCTCAGGTCTGCAGTCCCCATCTCATCTGCACGTACCCTCTGGCCAGCTGAGCTCACCACCTGTAATATCCTCCACAAAACTATTCCAAGTGATAAGCTGCTATTTCTTTAGCAGTAGGAGCAGAGCTTACTGCACAAGGAGCAGAGTACACATTGTTCAGAGCTTTTCAACCCATCCCCTAATAGAGAAAGAGGCTTACCTGGCTGTCCAGACAGCTACATTTATACTGGCGTTAAACATTTTCTCCAGGACTAACAGCCTGTGGCCTTGCCATTAAACTCACTAGGCATCTAAGACTACGTACCAACAACAGTCCCCAGCTTGCATTTACTACCAATACTCTAGGAGACAAGTTGGAAGAGCACCACTCAGCTTGGGCAGCACTGGGGGTAGTTTTAGCACATCAGACTAGTGGATTATCAAATGCCATCTTCCAGAGACATTCCTTGACACCATCTGACAGTGCAGACATCCCGGGATGCTCCAACAGCTGCTGGCCAATGGAGGACAAAAGCCATGAAAGCCATGGCCAAACTGTGTCTCTTTGACAGCTAAACTGGGAATTCTTTCTCACAGTGTTTTTTTTTTTTCTTGCTTTCCCATCTCTCTCCTCCAAAAGATTGTGAAGAGAACCAATTTGATTTTAATCCACTATATTTGAAAATTGTTCAATCATATCTGTCCAGCATAACAGGAGAAATACTTACCTTGTCCTTTTATGACCAATGCTGAGTAATTCTTTTCCATGTCACCATGAGATGCTCATGAATGTATGAATGAAGAAAGAAAGGTGGCATTTGAGGGAAGCTAGCTGCACAGTCACACAGCAAAGGTGTGTGTTTCCCTGCTCAAGTTTCCATAGAAATGGGCCATGTCAGATTTACATCATGAATACGAAAAGTACACATCTTAGATCACAAGCTCATCTCCTCACCAAAAATTTGATTAAAAAATCTTATATTTCTCCCTCCCACCACACACTTGTTGGGGTATCATAGCTGTTATCAACATGTAAAGATCTGTTTCCATGAACATGTAGTTGACAGTTCATCATATTATCCCACAGCTTTGCAGAACTGAAATTTAAAACATTCAATTCTTCAAGGCACTGTTCTTTTTTTTAAGTGAATGCAAAACTCAAAAAGAAAAGGTGATGGAGAAGACCAAAATATTGCTTATCCTTTGAAGATTAACATCAGGATAAGCTCTCTGTACAGGCAGACCTACAATTTACCATCAAATGCAATGTGGAAATATCTGTCTCTGAACTAAAAGGTTTGGTTGCAGCTCTGGGCCCCAGTTGAGGCTGTCAGTTTTGGGGTCAGCTGTGATCATGGAGTCTGAAATGTCAGTCTTCATCTACATGGGAATGAACATCTTACGTAAAATCCAAGCATTGTCTTGCAGTTTTAATATTTCCAATAAGATCTGGCTATTGACCCCTCATTGAGGAACAGAAGGTTTAATGCATGCAAGTCCATATACATTTCAAATGGGGGAAAAAATGTAGGTCTATTCTGTTTTTCTCCTCTCTCTCATCTTCCCCAAATTTCTCACATGGAGGTGTTGAAATGAAATAGCTTGTTGAAAGGCTGCACGGATGTTAGTTTTCCAGAGGAGTACAATTGCTTCAGTTCCTTCTGCGTAACCAGACTGCCAATGAACTCATTGCTCCTCCAGTTGCTACTGTTACATAGCTCCAAACAGAAAACTGGTGGGTTGTTTATTGTCCAAAGTCTCATAAAGGAGCAAGGAAAAATGATTCCTGCTGACGGTGCTACAGGGAATTAAGAATACAACTAGTTCTAACACTACTGTCCAGGCATGCTATGCTTCCAAGTTTAAGAGCAAACAATCTAATTGCAGCAATACCCATGTTCAAGGTAAAGCTTGATATCCCTAACAGAGGGTCAGAGGGTTTTTCAGTGCCTCATGTACTTAACAAGAAGCAATTCACATGTGCTCTCAGCTCACAGTATTGCGTTTTTAAGATGAATTCTGATGTTGTAACAGTTTTTGTTCCCCTTGATGTCTTCTCTATCACCCCACTTGTACTTTTGGAGGATGAGGGGAAAGGGAGTGGTCCTATGCTTGGTGAACCTGTAATTTTTAACTTTTTTGAAACGGGAAGCACAACAGGTTGAATTTAAGATACGAATTTCCCAATGCCATGGTCATTACTGAAGGTTTGCAAATCACCTGACAAAACCATGGTGCTCATTTTGCTTCTCAAATTCAAGATTCTCATACTAAGCAGTGTTCCTGACTTAGACTATATATGTTTTCTCACAGGAGGACAAAAACAATAAAAGAGTGCAAACTGAAACCGTTCCTGATGTACAACACTTCCGCAGACTGGAGACCATTAATTAAAAATCATGCAGAATTGATTAGCGTTTCACACCAGTGCGTCTGCTGTGATGGGAAAAAATCACCACGATATTTTTCAAGTGTTTCTAAAGTTAAACAAAATCAATTACATTCTGAGGTTGCAAAATGTATTCAATGCTCTGAAGTGCCTAACATGTATTTGCAGCACTCCAAGGTTATCACTAAACCTTGTTTCCTGGGATTCTCTGACTAGCATTTTGCTCATAATCAATTCCTTGTCATTAGGAACATGTCCTTTTCTGCAAGGAAGACAAAAAAAAAAACGGTTGTTCTGTCCATGACATTACTTGTGTCCATTAAGTATTTTTCTCAAACCGTTCCTCATGGAAGAAGTGGTTTCGCACAGAATTTGGTTCCTCTTTTGTCCATTAATAAACCAAATGGTAGTTGGGAGCATGGGAGTACTTCAGTATGAAGAGGAGTGAACAGATCTGCTTATCATTTCTACCATCATTTCCATTTTTTTTTTACTGACATATCCAGCAGTTTTGCAGTTGGCACTGAGATCTGCCACTCTGACATTGCATTAACATTGCCAAGGTCATGCTGACAATAGTACAGTGCCTGGAGAGGATATACACCTGCATGACTGCTTCCATTGAAGCAAAACTTTTCACAGTGTGACTAATGAACTGTAATGTGCTGTATATGTATGCGTTGTATGCATACAATGATTTTAAATGTCACTCCTGCTGCATGTGGCAACTGGAATAGAGTTCAGGGTCTTCATATTCAGAACTCAGCCAAATGAAGGCAGCTCATCATTCCTAATAGAGGTAACAAATAGGAAACCGCCTGAAAAGACCCATTTATACAATGGCTCATAAGCCTTTAAATGAGGACATTTGAATAAAGGCCTCCCGCATTTCTTGGGGGTGATTTAGGAGTATCAAAGAGTCTGGAGTAACTTCCTCAGTTTCCCCACACTTAAGCAAAATCTCCAAGTTCCAGGTTCCAGGTCATACAACAGCAGCTGTGGGCTCCCTTCAGCATGGCTCGGTCTTGCACCAAAGTCTCTCATTCATCAGCAACAGTATGCCTCAACATTTTTACTCTGGGGCAGTCATGTATTTTCACAGCTTTGGGAATTGTAAGAGATTTGGATTTTTTTCTCTCAGATTGTGGATAGATGTTTGAATGTGGTAAATAAAACAAGTTCTGTTTCTAGTCCTTTGGTGCCTGACAAGGCCTGGGGTTAAAATACACAGACTGCTGGTGCTTGACTGTCGTCACAAATCATTGTATCACTTTCCTAATTCATTTGAAGTCCCATGTAAAGGATGAATCAAACCCAGCTGTTTCTGAATTACTTGCAATTAAAAATAAAATCTGTGAGATCATCACAGTAGCTGATATAAAGGCTGCTGTGTACAGAAGCCCTCTTTCCTGTTCTACGTAACTCGCTCTTTGAGTGGATCTTTCCAATCTAATGAACAACGATATAAGATCAACACAATGCTGGAGAAGTATCCTGGCTGCCTAGTCTGGTCTCTGCAAATCTTGTTACCAAGATCTGCACCTGCTCTGTTACACCGTGGTCAGATATCAGGCATCACCTCACAGAGCCATCGTCTCTCCCTTGTGATATGGCAAATGCCAACTTTAAAGTTCATAAGGATAAAAATACGGTTTCCTAATTGACCATAATATTAGAGGACTATGGCATATAAGCTACTCAAAACCAACAATTCACCAGGCTGATAAAGAAACACAGTACATTTATTTCTCCTCAAAATAAAACTGTCATATATTAGGTTGAATGTAAAGAGGATCTGCAGAAAGGACTAAGTGTATTAATGAGGCCAGAGATAGCCTGATACCCAGAGCAGGAGAAAATGGGGGGAGGTGGCAGTGCTGTCAGAAGGGAGGATTGCATTTCTCCATCTGAATAAGAAGGTGAAGTTGATGTGCATCTACTCCTTTGAGAAACTACGGAGGACACCTGTGCTGGGTCTGCTGCCATCTGGGATACCCCAGCCAGTCAGGATCTAAAGGAGCTCTTCCATATGACTTCTGCTTGTCCTCTGATTCTTATCTTAGACAAGGTTTCAATAAAAATGCATGTAGGCTCTCACTGTAGGCAGATGATGGAAAACTTAGACTCTTTTCTTCATTCAAATTTCAGAGGAAATTTGTTTGCAGATCTGCTCATCCAGATGTGTCAAGCCTTTTCAGGCTTCTGATAATTAAATTATGTGCTGAAAACAACTTGGAAAAGTTCATAGACATGCAGTGCCTCTCACAAATCATCCAATGGCCTGGGGGCTCCCCGTGGGTGACATGAGGCTCGTCAGGGAGCTGTAACACTGACAGCCTGGACCCATCCCACCACCCCCAGCAGAGCCCTGAAACCTAGGCAGGGGCACCCCCCTTGGGGTGGGCACAGGCTAACATGTCTTCTACTAGCATTAGGGAAGCTGTCATAAGTCCAAATGGGTCTGTGGACTCAGGCATGATACGAAACCCTGCGGGAAACCCTTTGGATGAGCAGACATGGGGTGATAAGCATCGCTCAGTGGATTCTGGCATAAAGACCTGCCTCCTCAGCAGCTCCACTGAGGAGCTCGGCTGAATTACTAAGGTTCTGCAGCTCACAGCTGGGCAGAAAAGCTCTAGGGACCCGGGACAAGCAATGAGACCTTCACAGAGCTGCTCTTTGCAGAGCTAAGCTGAGGAGTGGTGGAATGGATGCCTAAAGTGGTGCGATGCAAGATACTCAGTGGTGAATAGGAAGGATGTTAATGGCTTATTTACAACACCATTTCCTCTTGACTTGCAGATGCTATCAATATTTGTGCATGTGTGATATGCTTCTCTAGTTCCCTTCAATTATGGCCATTTTCTATGCCTTAATGAACAGATTTCCTACAATTAGAGGCAGCAAGCAGGGGGGCTGATCTGCCTATGCAGGGCACTGCTCCATGAGTGGGGGCTGGTCTTGCTCAGTCGTTTGTGAAGAGCAGTCCTAGATGCACTGAACCTGGCCCTTGTTGCTGCTATTAATTACCTGGCAGAGAGGTTACAGTAGTCCCAGCACACCCACCGTGGCCAAGTTGGTTTCTGGACTCCCCTGAGACTTCTGATAATTGAGTATTCAAAAAAGCATTGAAGATGCTAATTGATTCTGCTGTGGAGCTGCTCCAATCCTTTTCCTTGGCTCTTAGACCAGCAGTGGTAAAACTAAGATTTGTTACAGGGATTTTAGCAGGCAATCTTATTAAGTCCTTTAAGGAAAGATAGGATGGCAGAACACGATTTAATGGTCCAATTAACCTCAGCATAGTAGAATCAACTGACAATATGGAAAGAAAAAGCTAAAATTTCCTCATTTGAGGAAATGTGATCAACCTTCTGGCACAAATACCCAAATTTTAGAGATATCCAGAACAGTGATGTAGGAACCTCTTTTATTGTCTCTGCAGTTAAAATATCAACTTACAAAATATTTTCTGGCAAAATAAGTGACAGAAAAAGGGTAATTTTGAAACTAACCCTCAGTCTAGAATTTGACTTTTGGATATAAATAGCAGCAACACCTGCCTAACCTAAATGCTCATTTTACTTTAAACTAGTTTAATTTAAGCAATAGAAGTTACACTTACTTTTAATGGGCAGCAGCTGTTCATTAAATTTATAATGACATTTAGATACCCTGGTGATAGACATCTCAGAAATATCATATGTAGAGAGACAGAAATTCATTATTAGCATTACTGAGATGGCTTGGAAGTAAAATTAACTTATAAAGAGACACATTTTTTCAGCTCAATCTGCAGTTTGAAAAACCAGGCTGTTTCCTAAGGAACATAAGTGCACTACAAAGTGGTATTAGCCAGAGATTATCTTACAGAGAGTATGAAGAATTTTCCTTGCAAAGACATACACAGACTTAGGATATTTCTACTAAAGTATCATGACATTACTACCACTGAAATCTGTATTGATTTCACTTTCATTTATACATAGGTATACAGATACATGCAAACATAACTTACAGATATAGATGCACAAAGGCAATAAAGAGTGCATCAGAATTTATGGACACAACAGTAGATGCATTTTAGAGGAGCTGTGCATTTTCCAGTGGTCCTTGGCTGTATCTTGATGCCACATGAAATATTTTTATCAATTTCAGCAGAAAAAATCTTTGACCAAGACTGATACTGAAAGTAAACACAGAACTCAGTTACAGAATAGCCTTGTTCTTTTACTATTATAAACCCTCTATTCAGTTTCTTGGTCCATTAATTGCATTATAATATCCATATCCGGTCTTAGCTTAAGCTGTTTTTTCAGGTTAAGTACATTTCTTCTCTTCAGTTCTGCTGGGATCCAGCTGCACTGTCCGGATCATTTGCACTCATAAAGAACACATGCCACAGTCTGAAGAACTCAGCATGGGATCAGGACTGAAAATGGCAGCATTATCTAGTTAGCACAAATCAATAAGCGCACATCTACAGAGTAAAGAATGAGAACCTAGCAGACAGACAGCACCCATCCCAGGCTGGAAATGATGGGGGCCAATCTAACAGCTCCAGCCCTGTCCCATAGACGAACTGTGGCTGAAGCACATTAGTTTTGCTACTGGAGAACTTTTTCCACTTTTGTTTCACCTGAAAGTAATTCAGTTCACATGTTCAAAAACTGCTCCACAATTGATACCAAAACACAACATAAGAATTGTTTCAAAGCATAATTCTCATGAAAAATAAAGCAGTGAAGTAGATAAAATTGTATAAAGAAGATCTGTTATGTATGGAAAAGACAGCTTCACATTGGAGCTGCTCAGAGCACTGCATTTGAACAACTCTGATGAATTAGAAGCAATACACCCTCACACAGTTACCTCTCTGCATCTCATTTTTCTCTGCTGAATAACTTCTAGTGCAGCAGGAAGCTCATTAGCAAATTCTTTGCAGAAAGTGATGCTTACGTAAGTTGAAAACAAGCACGTTATCAGAAGAATGTTTTGATTAATTTGCTGCTCATTAACAGAACACGTTGGTGAATATATAGTAAATTCTCTTCTGAAGACAACCGTGGCAATTATACAAAGCTGCATTTTTTGAGAATCTACTGTTCTGAGAACAATTAATTACCTTAAACAAATGTTTAGTATTTGTTTACATCAGGTCCCCATTTAAACTTTGCAGTGTATACTTGCAGGAAGACTTTCAATCTGAAGTCCCAGAGGGTTTCTTCTAAGAATGGTATCATTGCAGAGCCATAAAATGTCCTCCTAATGATCAACATTGGTCAATGCTGAATGCCATGTCACTTAGGAGCTTATATCATCTCTTCTACAGAGAACCTATGGGAATTCCTTTTCCCAGCAAGCCATGTGGGAGACTTAGTATGATGAACTTTGCTTAGCAGCCAATGTCATAGCTAATCCAAACAGTTGACGTTGTTTCCTAAAATGGCACATATCTTTTGTTGATCCTTGACAGCATATCTAGCTGGTTTCACTACTAACCTGAGAACATCTAGATTAATGGAAGGGTTTCACTGAGAGGAAAGTAGCAGCAATTGAGTAACTTCACCTTTTTTTCCCAAATAAGAAAGGATTTTAACAGGGGATTTCTTTGTGTACTGCATCTGTGCATTCCTTCATTTTAAGGGATACTGTGAAGATGAAGATATCATCAGTGTTTTGACTGCTTATGCTAGCTACAGGTCCTGTATCATGCTCGGCAAAAACAGCTGCATTTGTAACAACACTGCACTGAGCTTGTAGTAGGCAGTTATCTGTGGCTAACACAAATCTCAGTGTTAGCCAAAGAAGAGTACACTTCACTGCAGCATTACTAGGTACTGTTTTAAGAAGGCCTCTTATTCACTTATTGCTTCTAAGGGGAAAATAAGCGTCTGTAGATAAGAGTGTCTTTAGACAGTATGTACTTCTAGGTTTCTGAAAACCTTTAAGGTAGTTAGGACAAGAGCACTTTTGTAAGTATAAATGGGCTAATTCACATTTTTCTCCAAAGTTTGCCGCCTGCTTAATTTTTCAGTAGGCTTGGAAAAAATATGCTTTTCACCTGCACTCAGCAAAGCCTGGTCTCCTCAAAATCCTGTTCACAAGTTTCACTCAAGAAAAGACTGAGAAAAGACTGACTGGAGTAACTTAGCAGTGAATAATCAATTAGGAAAAATGGGCTCTTACACCCAGAGATCTCATTTGGCCTCTCTGCAACATCAGGTAAGTGGAGATGCAGTGGTCTGCTATAACTGCTTCTATTGCTGCTTCTGCTGGGGAAAAAAAAAAAAACAAAAACGGCAGTGAATGCTGACCAGCAAAAAGACATCAGGAACACAGCACGATATTAACAACCCTTGCTCATTTAGGAGAACAATGAGCTATATTTCAGAGTAACAACACAACATCCGCCAAAAAGCTGTGCAGAGCAGTTATAAACACAAATGAGTACTTTGTGTGAAGATGCAGGTAATGGCAAACTTCAATCAAATGACTTGAGTGAGTAGGTAGCTCTCCAAACACATCCCGGGCTTTTATCCCAAGGCACAGTGGTGTGCACAAATCAAGCAACTAGATAGCATTGCCCTATGGAAATGTGTCCCCAGAGTCCAATGTTCCCTCTTCCTTCTCCAGCACCCCCAAAATGACTCCAGTTAAAACCACAGTTTGTTACAGAGATAAAAAGAGCTTAAGGAGTCTTGTTCTCAAATCCTCACCAATTAAGTAGGAAGAAATTTAAAGATTTGATGCAGGGAGAAAGCCAACAGGAAACTCTTGGAGCTCAGCTCACTTCTACATTCTGCTTCTACAATTGTTTCAGTTTTTTCTATATACAAACAGCACTGGAAAACCTTGAGTTCTAGGCTATTGTTAGTAATACTGACAGGAGGTTAGATGCACAAGGGATCCTCAACAGCAGCCACCCACCCTGCTGATCCCTTTCCCCATGGAGGGAACTTGAATGTCTTATACAAGGCTGGCAATAATGCAGCAGTGCAGCTGGGGAAAACCACCTCAGCCAGCAAAGCAGAATGGCCCTGAAAAAGACATCTTAAAATTCTCCCTGTTTGTGACTCTTTGCTCAAAATCTCTTCCCATACAGTTAAGCTGCAAGGTTCACAGGGAAATGAAGGTGGCTTTTCAGGAGTAGGTGCTGTACTAGGCAATCTTCTGCTGCCTCTGTGTTACACTGAGGACAGATTAAACTTGTATTGGTGTCATAAGTCGTCATTCCTGAATCCTGCTCCAAGTTCATCTCTTCATTTCTGAAGAGGCCGGGAAACCATGCTTTCATTCAGAGCTCTGATGGGCACCTGTTCTCCCTTACAGTGCCTGCAGATGTGGAATCATAGAATACCCTGAGTTGGAAGGGACCCACAAGGACCATCAAGTCCCACTCCCGGCTCCACAGAAGTCTGCCCAAAATCAAACCAGATAACTGAGGGCATTGTCCAAATGCTCCTTGAACTTTCAACAGCTCAGGGCTGTGCCCACCACCCACTGGTGCAGAACCTGTCCCTAGCCCCCACCCCACTCTTCCCTGACACAGCTTCATACCATTCCCTTGGTCTCTGTTGTAGAAAATTGCCACAGCTAATCTGATGAGTCCTGCACAATTTCATAACTGTCTAGGAATTTAAATTAAGTTTCCCAAGTGGTTTTCCATTTAGCAATGGCAGCAAATAAGGCCATTTTGTCTCAGTGTGGCTGTGTTAATTCGTGTCTACATCAGTCAACTTCCTTGGCATCCTTGGCTTCTCTGTGCCCAGCAGCAGAAGTAGTTCAGGTTTCTCTATACAGCACTGGCATGTCCATGGATTGCGGCCAAAGAATTTTTCTTCTCAGTAAATACTGCAGGAATAGGCAGGAGACTTTTCACTCTGCAACCTACAGTCAGAAAGGTTACTTCAATACTTAAAATGCACGCAATAATTTCCAGAGGAATGGAGTGCAGTTTTCCACTGGTCTCAAGAATGATTAGAGGTTTCACGGTTTTGAACACAGCCCAGTGCACTTTCAAATCAGGCCTCGTAGCCTGCTGTATTAGAGCTGGAGCTAGCTTAGCATGTCATGGAAAAACTAGATGGACCTTGACAAAAAAGCCTAGTCAGTCCTTCCAGTTTTCCCACTACGTTTCTATAGCCCATTTAAAAGAACTTGACCTTTTTTTCTTTTGTATTGATCTTCTATTCTTACTGTATTGCACTACTGAAAGATCTGACATCCTTAGTTTGTACAGTATTCATTTTCACCAAACTACTGTAAGAAAGAAAATTCATGAGTGGGAAACTGAAGCACTAGTGCTCTGTAGATCTGAGTCATTCATGGAGACACTTTGAGAGACCTGAGCCCAGACCTTCTAACAGCAGGACCTCAGCTATTCAATCATCCTTCCTTTCAATAGCACCATTTTACCAGTCTGGATATCACTTTCACATGATAAATCTTCTTAATCATAAAAATACTTCTATTCAGTGTATGTTAATTCATAACAAGAAAAACAGAATATATGTATTGAATTATGCTCATTCTACACCAGATGTCTAAGGAATACCAGAGCTGTAACTTCTTATTCCATAAAACAGGTATATTAATTTGAATGAATGCAAATAAGGACCGTTGATTCCTCTAACCTATTTAATTCATTAGCCAGGCAGATTAGTTTTTTAGATAAAGTAGAAGGGAAAAAATATACCCAAGGTGAATTTTGAAACAACTGTGTCAAACTGAAACTGATACTGAAGTGATCCTTATCTGCAATCTAGGGGATATTTGTTCCATAGAACGTCAGAAGGATAAAATCAGTCTAAAGTCTCACGTTAGCAGTTGGCAGCCACTTAAGAGCATTGCACCTGAGAACAGGCTTTACTTTATTGTCCATAAAAGTAAACAATGCGTCCTATCATTCTACTACTTAGGCAGCAAAATACTTTGAGGCAGTAGATTTCTAAGTTTTCCATTCAGTAAGTGTACTATTTTTAATTGTCTCAAGATGTGTTAGTACGTTACTTAAAACCAGTCCTCTCCTCAAACATTGTAAAACCCAGCCATTGAACCAGTAAATATCCTGACCGTGTAAGTGCTGGTAATATTAGCCTGCAAATTCACAAAGGTCTGTTTTCAGAAATGACTTCAGCAATTCCGGAGCCTTGTTCTGAAGATGTATTTAGTTGTTCCCATGACTTTTGGTGTCATTTTTATACCTTTCCCTCCAGAACTATGAACTGATCTGGAGACATGAGGCTCTTGTAACCCAAATGGAATATTTCAAAGTGCTCTGGCTGGTGGGGAGCATTTCATTCCCAAGGGCTTCACAGCACAGCCCCTAAGGACAACGGTGGAGCATTTACATAAGAATATGTGTGGCTCCTTTTATAATGTGCAAGAGACTTAAGAATGGGGCAGCCATCGAATGCAAGGGGCAAAAAGAAGGCAACCAAAGGGCCTTTTTGTCAAATTTTTCAAGGCACAATGACAGACACATGCATCCAGGAAAAGGGGAGTTCACTCCTCAGTCCTTACCTGATGGCATGTGTGAAGTATCCATACATGTGTGGTGTGGGACTTGTATGGTCCCCTTTCGCACTGCCCATGATGACTGAGAGTGCCTCACTTGACAGGGGGGAAAAACTCTCACTCTCAGGCTAAAACATATTTTCCAAGGTGAACAGGAAGAAAGGCCACTTGTAACTTAGAACAGAATCATGGAATTGCTCGTGTTGGAAAAGACATTAAAGATCATCAAGTTCAACCGCAGCCTGACCATACTATCCTAACTCTAACAACCCTCCACTGAATCATCACCTGAGCACCACATCCAAATGGTTTTTAAACACATCCAAGGATGATGACTCAACCACCTCCCTGGGGAGCCTATTCCAGTGTTTAACGACCCTTTCTCCTGGGTTTCTTCTGATATCCAACCTAAACCTCCCCTGTGCAACTTAAGGCCGTTTCCCCTAAAAAGTTTCTCCTAACTTTTCCTGTTGGAACTTCCCATTTTGTGTAGGGTGATTAAATATTAAATTGGACAGAAGGTTAGAACTACTCTCCAGGTGCTCACTGGGAAGGGGGCATCTGTGTTTCATTTCTGTCTCCCACTATCACCCAAGTAGCTGAGGAGCAGGACAGGAAAGCAGGCCTCTTTTGTCTGCCCTTGCTCAGGTCAGTGCCCAGTTGCTGGAACTATGCTCTTTATATCTCTCCATAGGAACGTGCATTTTCACAATGCATACTCAAACGCCTGCTACAAAGGGACCCAGGAGAACCCCATCCTGTGGTACTCCACTGCTTGCTGGTAGAGTCACTACCCCTACAACAATGTATACAAGCAGAAAGGAGAGGGCAAACCTGCTCATTCAGCTTTTGTTTGAAGCACAAGGAGACATAAATTCTGAAGTAAGATAGATGCTTCATCATAGTCCAAAGCAACTGGACTGGATTGCAGGAATACTATTGGAGAGCTATTGGAGTTTTGCAGGGAATCTGAGAATCATGCTCAACTTGCCAGTTCAGCATGCCCCTCACTAAGGAAAAAGGAATTTGAGGGAGACAGACAAAAGGAGCAGTGGCATTTAGGACTGTGCTAACAAGTTTCCTGAGCCTGAGATAACCAGCTCTGGTGTCTTAGATCTGGCAGTCATCAGCAAACCTCATGACCTTGGTTGGAGGTTCAGAGAAGGTGTTCTATGTGCCTCAGCTTACTCACCACGTGATGGACCACCCTAGACATCAAAAAAAAAATCACCTTTTTCTTTGGATATTTAACCCTGAATCACCCATGAAAATAGGAAAATAATCTCCACAAAATTTACCTGTGCTATTTATAATCTAGTTTTCAAAAATAAATCAAGAAGCCAAGTGAATTCCAGGCCCTTAGGTCCATTGGTTACACAAAAGAAATGGAAGATACAAAATTCCAGAGGATATGAGAATTTCCAGTTGCTACATCTATGGCAGCCCTGACAACAGTGTTATGAATAGGCAGAATCAGTGCAGAAAGAGCTCTCCTGTCCTTCACCAGATCCAGAGCATCAGCAAGAAGCTCCCCTATAAAAATAATAATAATAATAATAATACAACTGTATTAAGCGACTGTACTGGAACTATTACTATATACTGCATAGATTTATTACATTTATGTAATGTATCAGAGAACATGATTCTTCTATTTCAAATGATCATAGTGTGCTTAGTATGAATAGTGTCTTGGATAGCTTTATGAGATACATTTGGAAACACTGATTCAAATCTGCAAGCTATTTTAAGGTACATGCAAGATGAGGAGGTGATCCAAGACAGCCAACAGATCATGCCGGACCAATTTGGTGGCCTTCTATGATGGAGTGAGGGCATTTGTGGACAAAGGAAGGGCAACAGGTGTCTCTTACCTGGACTTCTGCAACGTCTTTGACATGGCCCCACATTACATCTTTATCTCTGAATTGGAGACGTGGTTTAGAAGGGTGGAATATTCAGTGGTTAAAGAATTGGTTGGATAGTCACAGCCAGAAGGCTGTGGGTAATGGGTCTAAGTCTACATGGAGGCTGTTGATGAATGGTGTCCTCTGGGGGTTGGTCTTGGGACCAGTGCTCTTCAACACCTTCATCAACAACCGAGATGGTAGGATTGAGTGTACCCTCAGCAAGTCTGCAGATGACACCAAGCTGAATGATGCAGTCTACACAATATAAGGAAAGGATGCCATCCAGAGGGACCTGGACAAGCTTGAAAAGTGGGCACATAAGAATCTAATGAGATTTAACAAGGTCAAGTCCAAGGTGTTGCACTTGGGTCAAGGCAATCCCAGATATGTATACAAACTGGGAGAATAACTCATTGAGAACCACCCTGTGGAGAAGGACTTGGAAGTCCTGATGGACAAAAAGCTGCACACGATCCAGCAGTGTACTCCTGCAGTCCTGAGGGCCAACAGTATCCTGGGCTGCATCAAAAGAGCAGTGGCCAGCAGGGTGAGGGAGCTGATTGTCCCCCTCTATTCTGCCCTTTTAAGGCCCCTCATGGAGATCTGGAGTATTATGTCCAGGCCTGGAGATCTCAGCACAAGAAAGATGTGGAGCAGATCTGGAGAAGGGCCACAGAGATGAGCACAGGGCTGGAATACCACTTGCAGCTGCCAAAATATTGGTCCTACAGGTCTTGAATCTGTAAATGCCAAGAAATTACAAATAGAACTGATTAATGTAAAAGTGATTCCTCCTTATCTCTATTTTTGAATTTCCTTCCTTTATTATTAAATTATTTGTGCTGCAGATAAAATGCTTCCTTCCCAGATGCACGCTGTGTTAACACAAGTGGGAACACAAAACTGGACAGCCCATTCACAAATGAGTTACCCGCACATCTGACAGCAATCACAGACAACAGTGCAATAAACAAACTTAGGTTTCAAGTCATTGTGACAAATGTATAGCTGTAAGTCAGAGACCTCTTGGCACTGCTGTCAACACAATGAGGGGCTCCTAAATGGCTATTGTTCTTCCCTGACTTGGAGTTTCACCATCTTCCCAGCCTCCCCTACTTCTCCTAGCAGGTGTTAGAGTTAAGAAAGGATTTCTTAATTACTGAGAGCTGTTTGCTCACCCAATCCAGCCTCCCTGGTGGGCAGCACAAAGGGATGCCGTCAGCTGTTAAACTCATTTTGCCCAGCCACTGGGTCTCCCTGAACTGGGGTTGACCAGCATCCAGTTCAGCTGCATTAAGGCTGCTGTCTGTGTATGATACAGAGCCAAGCTGGGGGAGTGCTAGGGCTCTGGTATTTGGGACTCCTTCCAGGAGTATGAGATTCCTTGGGCAGGGCGACCTGATACTGGCAAGAAGGTGCCTTACTGAGGCAAGGCTGCAGGAGCTGCCTAAAATATGAGTGTTTTCAGCTAAAAGCTTAAGGTCCTTATTCCTATTTAAAACCTTGTTTTGAAAAAAAAGGGAGTAATTAACTTTCTTGTTTTATAACAACTATCAAAACAGACATATTTTGTTTTAGTTGTTTGTTTCTGTTATTGTTGGCTTTTTTGATTTCATAAACAAAGATGATTTGGGGTCTCCTACCAAAGACAGAATATTCTGAATCATTCACAACTGTTTTCGAGTCCAAAAGGGAGTGAAAAAGGAACAGAAATGTTGATAATGGAGAGCAAAGCAGAGGTACATCTCTGGCTAGTACTCTCCAACAGCTGGTACCTTTGGCTGAGTGGTGATTTAACTCACGCTTTACAAACATCATATACTTAAAGGCAGTAGAAAGACTTCAGCATTGTCAAGGAAAAGCAATAAAACAAGTGCACCTAAATTCATGGTTCCATATACTTTTATGCACCAGTGTAAAACACTTACAAATGACTACTCCCAACTGCTTTGTCTCTGCTTTGAAGCAACTGATGTTATAAAAACCTTGTATGTATCAGGGGAAGGAAAGAGAAATTTTACCTGGTAAGGATTACACCTGCTAACAAAAATAGAAACCTATATTAAGGAGATGTTACTTCATGCCTGGTTAATCTGGACTGCACATCCGGGAGAGCAACTGGTGCTAACCAGTCTGATAGTGCAATGCCTGCAGCAATACGAACTTGTTAATCTTAAGTTTAAAATAGATCTCCACCAGTAAGTCAAGTTAACTATGTTTGACCCAACTAGTTTTATCTTAGACTGTTCATTTCATGTCTTCTCTTTTGGTGCTGGGAAGACTTGACCCTAATTTGATGCTATTCTTGATGATTATTCAGCCTGCACTGAATTGTAGAGACATGGAACATTTAGACTCTTCAAACTAGCATCTTGAGCTCAGGAGAGTTAAATGAAACATCACACATCTAAATTCAAAGACATTTTGGGCCCAGAAATGTGTCTGTTTTGGTGGCTCTTGAAGCTGAAATCATGTTAGCTGTGGCTTTGATCGAAAAATTGGTTTACCCCACTGATGAGATTTAGGAAAAGTTCACCTTCTCCCATCTTGATGCTACAGTCCATACCATAAAGGGCCCTAAAATTGATGATAATGATAATCTTTTGCCTGCAGGAAAAAAGCCTTCATGAAGTACCAGTGAATATCTGCAGGTTTTTGTTTGTTTGTTTTGTTTTGTTTGTTTTATTTTATTTATCAGGACTTCTGTGAACTTGAGTTTTGGAAAGTCACGCACTGTGTTCAGAGACACCTCAATATAGACTTCAGAGCTTGATATAAATCTCTAAATTGGAGAGTACCAGCCAATCTGACAAAACAATACAAATTAATCTTTTGCCAGACATTCCTGCTCTTAGGTAAAAGAAGGAGGCGTTTGAAAAACTGAGCCACAAAGTGTTACATTTTAACTTGTTTTTAGCATTTGTTAACAACTTTGGTTCAAAGCACAAAAAAATCACATTAGGCTTTCATTTAGCTTACATTATTAATAAACTTACTCAACCTCAAGAGACCATCAAAGTTTTCTGTTTCACAACAGTAGGATTCAGAAGACCCAAACTTTTCCTCTATAGGAGATTTCAAATACCAAAGACATAAGGTTGTTATATGGAATTCAGACAGAAAATATAGCTCATTCAGAAGAAGCCTTAAGATATTTCCTTCTTACATAAGCATCTTTGAGTTTCTTTCTTCTTTAAATAAACTTTTTAGAAAAGTTAGTTTTTCTCATAATATAAGATATTCTCACAGCAGCACTGCTTGCTGAGGTGGAATGAAGTGGGCATTGGTCCTTCCAGCTCCTGCCACCAATGGCTGAGCCCACTCTTCCCCAGCACAGCACACAAGTGGATGTGCTCATAGGTTGCTGCACACCCCAGGTGGTATAGGTTGCTTGTGAGTGTAAAAAGCAGCAGTCAAGCTGGTTTGACCAAATGAATCATTCTGCCTCCCAAAAGCATGTTTTTCATCTTCCACACAGACATAATATGCCTACTTCGTGACCAGTTGACAGGGAAAGGATGAATGACTTCCCAAGAGCTATGGGACTGGGTACATTACAACCATATTAGTTAATGAAAAAGACCTGTTCTCAAGATTTAAAGACTTTCAAAAAACATTCAAGACTGTCTGCAGACTTTTCCAGACTGAGGCAGCTTTTCACTATGTCCGGCACAGAGGGTAAATGCAAAAATCCTGCTTGAACTTCGGTTGAAGAAAGGGGACACTATGGATGGGACTTCATGAGATACATCTTCCACATACTAGTCTCAGATATGTTTTGATTATCATGATTTTAAGAGGAACGTGTTGTTGTGTGCTTGTGTCTTTTAAATATGTGGATATGAGTCATAATTACCGGTGATCTGCCCTTGAAGAATTCACCATTGAGAAGCTTCCGCTGACTTTTTCACCTAAAGAATCCAGACAGCCCACTATGTTATCCTGTGAAATCAAAGCCTCCTCCCACTTTCTTGAATTGTATCTGCTTCGTACATCACTTTTAGGAACAGATGACCTTGAAGATTTATGGGTAGCAAAAGGGAAGAAAGTGAGTCCTATGTAAGAAACTGGAGAAGATCTTTGTGCTACAGCTTTTATATCAACATGCAAAGCATCAACATTACATATGTTCACTGTCACTCTGAATTAAAAGAAGCCACACTCCAGCTTCCACATAACACATCCTCAGCTTACTTCAAACATTAATTATAAGGACTAATACAGCCATATGCAATTGGCTTCTCAGTGGAAAACATTTTATAGTGTGAAAAAGATTGTTGTCTGTCACTAGACAAGTGCTGGAAAGGCTTGTTTATGTCCTTGATAACACCACAAAGAAGAGGGCAAGTCAGTCCAAAAGGCATGTAAGCTATTCCTAAAGTAAAGAGAAAAGTGCATCTTCAAAAGAAAAAGAGAATGAGTTTAGTTAGAGCAAGATTTTAATTAGAGGAGCATAGCTCCTTAGGGTAACTGCAGGACTTGAGCTGGGCAAGTCATAGTGTTGGCACAAATATAGCATGTCTCCTGGCATGTCTGTCCTTCTACATTTGCAGAATGATTTCCAGAATTGTTACTGGAGCTCTGTCTACAACAAAACAGGGGTACTTTGTCTTCCCACAGATGATAGGAGCTCAGGTCATGGAGAAGCAGGGGGAGGAATAAGGTTAATCTCACAGCCTACCCTACATTTCACAAAGGCACACAACTGCTGGTGTTAAGCTCATGTTTTGCTCTTTTTGGGGTGGTTTACTCAATTATTTGTAGCTTTCTGAGAGACTTACCTCTGAACATCATAGTCAGCAATTTGCACTTCATTTTAGGATGTGGAGGACCTGTTTTAGAGGGAATGGCTTTTATCAGTCACTTTTGCCTCCATGCTTTTCCATGGTGTGGAGCCAAGTTCTTTCTTACCCTCTTCCAGGTTGTGGGAAGAGTAGGGACATGATGAGAAGCAGAGGGATAGACAATTCAAAACAGTGCCATTCTGACACTGAGGAATTTATTTAGCCAGCAAGGCATTGCTGAAACATTGTGGGGATGTCTGGCTATTGCACTCCTTCCACTGCCTCTGGGACATGCTCACTGCAGACCAGCTGGCACCTGGCAGCCAGCCCAGCACCTGAAGATGTGGGGTTTCCATGCCCCAGGTGAAGAGAACTACTGCAGCTAATAGAGGATAACAAGGAAAAACTGTGAAAAATCCTGCCTGTGGGACTGTGGAAGACAAAAGTCTTTTGTAAGTGTCCCTGTGCCACTCTCACAAACAAATGGGGGATTAGGAACATGGAGCTGAGTTCAGTCTTACGCTGCAATTAGGAGAGACTGAGGAAAAAGCACAAGCGAGTAAGTTGGTGCTGTGGCAGGAGCGTGGTTGTTTCTTGTTTTTGTGACACATGTTCTCATGCCTGCATACTAAACCTGGTGAATTGGTATGTCTGTAACATGAACCATCACATTTAATTGATTTGCTTAGTTTATAGCTACTTAAACATAGGATGATCTTTTCCCAATTTGCATTGCTTTCACTTGGAGTCATTGCTTCCATCCAGTCTAACCAGCAGCCTCACCTGTAGCCAATTCTATGCCTGAGAAGACAGAAAGAACTTCATCATTAATGTAATGATGGTAAGTACTAAGACCCCTCACTCAGCATAAGTGGGACTGTACACCCTTTAAATTTCTGTTAGCTCTCACAGCACCAGTGTTGCACTGTGGGAACAGTACGGCAGCCCAGGCACAGCTCAATAAAGGAGTAACAAAGAACTTTGTCAGTTCGGAAAGAGGGTTTTGAGTCTGAAGTTGTAAACTGATAACAAGTTGGACACACTGCACTGTTGTGTTGTGAAAGCCTAATGTTTATCTTCTGTTTGCTCTGACTTGCTAACATTTTCCATTCTCTGGCTGTTGTAAATGGCATTTCTTTCCATGATCATGAGGAGAGGCCCTGATCTTTGCTCAGAAATGAGTCCAGCTCTTCCATCAAAACTGATCATCAAATCATTACTGCTAACCTTGGACAGTTTTCTAAAGTGTTTATATTTTGAACTGCTGGAAGGAAAGCTTCTAATCTTGAACCCTAAAGAAAGCAGGTAGACCAAATAAAGTAAAATAAATGCTTTTTAAAGTATCCTTTACAAGCTTCCAAGAAGCCGCTATGCTTATCAGATGCTGATATAATTTCCAGGAGTTACTTAGAAATAGTTGTCAATTCTCATCAAAACGCCCTGGAGATTTAATACAGAGATTCCTTACTAAATTTCTCTTTTCTGATCTTGAACTCGTTTACAAAGTAAATTATTAACATTTTTAAAGAACACTAAGCATTTTTATACATCAGAGAGATGGAAAATATTCAGTTAGCAAGTCTGACTTCCCAATGTAATGTTGATAAAACCACGCTTTTTTTTTTTTTTTTTCAGTCTCGGAGAAAGAAGGGAGAGAAGCTGGTAAAAACATGAAAGGAAAAAAAAAAGAATTTGTCAGTCTTTGTAAAAAGAGCTCACATCATTTGGGAGATAAATAGTAGCATATGGAAGAGTTTTCCCTTTGATATGCAAGTTTAGCAGCCATTGATCTTCATGAGAACTGTAAGAATGGACCGTACAGCAGAACTACAGTTGGCATTTGCACAGAAAATAAATAAATAGAGTTACGTGCCTATTTCTGCAGCCTTACAGCCAGAGGCTGAATCGATTTCTGCCAATACCAAGAACTCACACTGCTGTGTATCAGCATGCAGTTACTGAGATCTTTATTAGAGTGGCACTTACACCATTTTTGCTGAGCTAGTTTTGAGTTCACCAGACCTGAAAGATGAACCTGTTCACCTTACAATATCGTTTGCTTTACTTACTGTTTTTTCCATATTACACTTTGAGACTCTTGCCATGTAATTTTATGGCTTTGAAGTTGCGTGGGTTGACTTATAGCTATAATAAAAGAATTTGGAATGAGATAACACAAGTTTTTCCATTATTTACAAAAGGTTGAGGCTGCCTATTGAACATTTCCACAGTCCGTAGCCCTGTTAAAATGTGTAATTTTTCAAGCAGCAACAAGGTTGTGGTAGACCCTTACAGCACACAGACTGGACAGGACAGAACTTGCGAGCTTCTGAGCACAAGCAAGAAAAAATTCCAGTTTATTATTTTTAATTCAGTCTTTCTGGAGAACATTGCATTTCCTAGTTACAAATTAACAGTATGCTTTTATCCTACACAGCTGCTCTAGGACACAGTTTGTGTTTCTCTTGATTTGTGCTCTTCTTAATGCACATTAACTTTAGTTAAGGGAACATACAGAGAGGAGAAGCTTTCCAATCCCTTCTGTTTGTTGGGGACTCACCCCAAACACGATTTAATGTTTCTTTTCCCCCAAAATGGGTGCTTGGAAACTGAGGACTCTGGGAACAAAGGACAGTGGCACACACCTCACTCTCTTTCCCTTTGCAGAGCCATTGCTAAGCCAGAGCACACATGCTGTGCTGTGGTCTGCACACAGTCCTGAGTACTCAAAAGGCACTGCAAACCCTCCAAAGAGGCAATCCTCCGAAATCAGGTAACTAAGTTTCTAGCAGTCTCCTTGTAAGATCCCTTGCAAAGATGGGGCTCTAAAAGATTCAGTAACCAACCTCGTAGCAGGTTAGTAGCACAAACATTACAGTTAACTGCTGGAATATTACATTGTGCCATATTTGCTTGGCATTATGTGCAAGTACACATTATCCAAACAGTAAAAAGATAATAAAAACACAGTCTTGCATAAAGCAACATAAGCCACAAAAAATCCTGCTGGAAAGGTGGTTGAGTCACCATCCCTGAATGTGTTTAAAAACCCTTTGGATGTGGTGCTCAGGGACATGATTTAGTGTAGGGTTGTTAGACTTAGGGCAGTATGGTTAGGTTGTGGTTGGATGTGATGATCTTGAAGGTCTTTTCCAACTTGAGCAATTTTCTGCTTCTATCATTCTATGAAATCAAGAAAAAGACATACTGATTTTAATAAATATTGAATCTGACTAGCAGAAAAGCACTCAGTCCGTGAGCAACAGCCCATCTCCCCTCAGAAGTGCTCCCCGGTCCAGGGAGCTCAAGGCAACAGCTAAAGATTTCCTAATGCCAGGGGTAGCTTTCCTTGCAAATATAACAGTAAAAGACCACATACTCCCCCAGTAGTACGAGATTGTGGGAGATAAGAGAGCAGTTCCTTTCTCCTGGCAAGGGTTAGGTAATCTCTGACATCTTTTAAATTTCATAATCAGGCCTACAGAGTAAAAGAAAAAACACCATTAAAATCATCTTGGAATAGATAAGGCTTGATTCAGGAATACAATTTAAATTTCACTGTGAAGAACTGCTGTGGTTTCCCAGATTTTCTATAGTATTGAGCATCAAACCGATCTCACCTACCTCAGGGTCCTTTCCTGGTGGCACTGGTATGCCAGCACTCCATTACAGCCTTTTGTGCGTTTGTAGAGCTAACATATTGATAGATTCCTTCAATCAACAGGCTGTACCCCCAAGGCAGGAGCTGTGGGCTCACATTCCCTGCCCTTGGCATTTGCTGGGCTGGAGGGAGCTGTGCTGGATGGAGCTGTGTTGAACATCCATGTTGTCCTTGAAGGAAATGAGCTGCAATGTTAAGAAATGCTCTGATGGCCTCAAGGATCATACAGGATAGCAGGATGTCCCTCATAATGGAGGTGCTCCAGGCACCTTAATCATCTTTGTGGTCCTGTGATGAACTCTCTCCAGCAGTTCTCTGTCTTTCTCAAACTGTGGAACCCAAAACTGGAATCCAGTACTCCAGATGTGACCTCACTTAGATAAGAGATACACTGTCCAGTAGTATTACGGAAATGTTTTGAGAATAACACATTCCTCAAACCATGGCAAGCCACATGTGCTGGCAATTCCATGAAACTTGAAGCTGCCTTTCTGAGCACAGTGCTACTTGGCAAACTGCCACAGTCCAAACCAGGTACCAACACTGTCTGGTTTGATGTGACACAAGTAAGCTTGGAAGTCTTATCTGGGTCAAAGATTTGCCAGAGAAAGAAGTTTTTCTAGTGTATTGGTTTACCAGGATAAAGTTATTTATCTGTGCATCTGTCACCATTAAGACTGGCATTAGCAAGACTCTGTACACATAGAAGCATTTGTCTTTGTTCAGTATTGACATTATCTATATCCTTTTCCTCTGATGAAAGGATGTATTTCTCTGTAGGATATTCTCATTTGAAAATACTTAAATTTGTGTGTCTCTTGTACTGTCAAAATTCAAGTTCGTGATGCTTCAAGCCATGATGAAATATTTTTATGTTTTTCTCCTTCTCCATTGGTGCTTCTGGTTGTAAATGTCTGACCTTGCTATTTCTTGCTTTTTATTTGGACATATTTTAGATTGAGTTGCTGTTGTAAGTGGTGTATTTGATTTCTACACATCTTGAGAAACCACTGGGATATTATATCTAGAATCTCTTCAGAGACTGAAGCCAGAAGTCTGGTAGTCATATGTAGAAAGTTTCAGAAAATCCACATGCAAAATGTATTAATTAAAAGCATTTGATGAACGTCTATGAACAACAAATGCGTTCAAAGAAAATCATATCCACTTAGATTCTGGGTTAAGTTCCCAGCTGGCTTCACTGTAGCTTCCGTGACTTCTGCTGGATATGGATCTGGCTCATTTTTTGTAATGAGAACTTCAAGTAGCTCTAGCTAAAATGAATGACAAAGCTTATGCTTCTTGGTGAAGTAATTCATTAATTAGTGTGTATATATGCACATTACCACACATATAATTTCTGAAAATATGAAGAACTTTGTCCCTGTATAAAGCCCTCTAGAGTCATTGCAAAAATTTGCATGGACTTCATTGGGTTATGGATCACATCCTGTATATATCTGCATTTTTAGACCTTTTCTAGTGCTTTCTCTTCCAATGGGAATTAATAGCTTCTTGGAATTGAAATGACCAGTTTCCGATTTAGTTTTGCATAAGAAGCACAGTCCAGTAGGATTAAATATGAATGGTGGCTTGGTAATTCATTAATCATGAAAATATGATGTGCAGTTAGTTATATAAGTGGTTATTTTTGCATGGAGATGTCTGCTACTTTTATGTCTGTGCAGAATCACTTCAAGTGCAGAAGCAGGAACATACAAACCCATTCATTTCAATATACTATTTTAGTCAGAATGCACAATGATACATAAATGTTCTGTAGACAATAGTGATTTTGTAGTTGTTAGCACAATGATAGGTCAGTGCATCCAAGTATCCCACCTGCACATGATTATACGCGTTCCTGGTCAGATGAAGCAGAGTATTTTCAAAATTTCTATGAGACCTTTCCAAACCATCTCGGCCACATGTGACCTATGCAAAATATTTTATTCTGAGAACTTTTGAAAATGTAAATATTACAGCTCCTTTTCTCTTAAAAGTTTGAGAAATCAGATAAGAAAGGCCGGGCTGGCTCCAAACAATACTGAATTCTTCTCTATCATCCAGCAATAGACTTCTGGGTCAGTGACAGGTAACAAGGACAAGGTTTGATACGCCATTTGAAAATGGTGCACAGCAAGGAGCAAATCAACATAAGATGCAAGTCAAAGGACTGTTGAAATACTCACTTTCCATTTGAGCATGCTGTTGGAAGCTGAAATTCTGCACTGAACTTAGTAATTCAATATGCTTGGCAAATACAAGAGGTTGCCTCATTGGCACAGATCTCTTCTGTGTAAAAATGATGGAAATGCCAATTCCACCTTTGTCTCCTTCCAGGGTCCTTGCGTCACTAGCACTCTGTTGTCTTTCCCAGGTAAAAGGATAGTCCCAGGCTCAATTCACTGTACTTCCGCTGTCATGGCCAGGGCCCTGCCAGGTACTTGTTCTTGTTTTTAAAAAAAAGAAGAAAAAAAAAAAAAAGAAAAAAAAAAAAGCCTCATGAATGCTCTGTTTTCTTGTCATCACTTTTACTTTCTTGAAATGCATTAGCATGCGATTTTTCATTTCAAGACAAGAGGTAGAGGCACAGAAGTTTCAGGATCTGGCTCCCATTGAACTCTCTGAGAAAGTTGTTTCTGAAAAAGAGTGCCTATATGGGAAATCGGTATAGCCATGATTTTTTTTTTTTTTTAGAAGTTAACACAAAAACAGATAGAAAGGAAATATTTAAAATTACTGTATCCATTACAAAAGTGCATAAAGGTATTTGTGGCTGTAAAGTCCTTGTGAACATTTTTCATTAAAACTTACAAATATTTCGAACTAGAGAGAATAATTACCAAATACTTGTGCCTTTCATCTTATCTGTGTTTTGTTCAGCAGATCACAAAACACAGACCTACATTATATATCTCCTTGAAGAGCCAAACAGCAGCAAGAGAATGAGCGAAAGCTGCACATAACAGGTGGAGAAACAGGAGAATGGAAAGATGAAGGGAATCAAGTACAAGGTCTCATGATTACTTAATTGCTATGCCCACATCTTGTTCCATAATGCATACAAGATTTCAGCCACCCAATCTACTGAAATCTCTCTCAGGACATGTCAGACTTTAACTAAGCATCCTCCTCTCATCCTGCTGGGTTATCCATTCCCTTTGGCTTTTTGCCATCTTCTGTTATGCATTATCCCATCAATTTTGGTCCTCACATTACATATGAGACTTTACATACTACTGTCTTACTGCTGCTTATGTCAATTATACTTAACACAAGGAGATTCCCAAGCTTCCCAGCTGTTCTCATCCCCCATCTTAACTGTACTACCTATGGTATTTGGCAATGTTCTGTCAGCCAACCCTCTTGGCCATTCAACTCTGCTAACTCAATGTAGCATGCAAGGAACATTGTAAGAGGAAGAAAGGCAGCTTTAGCATCTAAGAGCACCCAAGTAAACCTAAAGACTGAAATGATCCATCCCAAAGGGAACCTTATCATTATTACTGGTCCAAAACCATGCTATCCTGTGATAGAAAGAAGATCTTTGGTAAGTTATTCTGTCTCCTCCTCCGACACCAATCTACTGCTAGAGGAGGGTAAATTTTCAAAGCTGCTGTACCAAAAGAACTCTCTTAGCATTCAGAAGAAGCTGTGGTAGTGTCTCTCACATCTCTGCAGTGAGAAAGAGTGAGCTTATGTGGTATTCCATTCCTACCTACTAGGATAACATTAGGACCAAATATTTAAATATACCATTTCTGTTCCCAGGCTATGGAGCCAAAAATGGTGTGATCAAAGCAGATTCCTTGCACTCCACACACTGTTTCATGTGGTTTTTCTTGCACTGGGACATCCTGCAGGGCTCAGACACACAAGACTCTTTCCCAGGTGGAAGCCCAATGGCCGAACAGGGAGATCCTGCTCACCCACCGTCCTCTGCATCTCATGAGCATTCTACCACGGTGAGGGGCCCATAACAACTTCTCTCTCTTCCCCGGGGGGCACCAAACGAGTATCCCTCATCTCGCACTGAGAGGCAGCTGCTCGGAGGCAGGGATGATTGACGAGAACTCGGGGCCCCAACCGTCGGCGGGAGACTCCGGCTACCCCCGCCCAGGGCGGGAGGCCGCGCCGAGGCCCGCGGAGAGGGAGGGGATCGCCGGGAGGGAGTGGCTGTGCCGGGCCAGCCCCATAAAAAGCCCTCGGCGGGGCGGCGGCGGGAGGAGCCCTCGGAGTCGTCGCCGCCGCAGCCGCCGCCGTCGCAGCCGTCGCTCCGGCCGCGGGCACAGTCAGCACCGCGGACAGCGCCCCCACTGAGCCCCTCCGCACCCCCATCATGACGGCGGAGACGCACCTGCAGGGCGTGGAGATCTCGGCCGCCCAGTTCTTCGAGATCTGGCACCACTACGACTCCGACGGTGACTCCTTTCCCCTTCTCGGGTTGGCGGGGGGCGGCTGGCGGGGGGTGTGCGAGGGGGAGGCTGGGGGTCCCACCACTCCCTGGCCGCCATCCCGCAGCCGGCACGACCGCACGGCTGGGATTGAGGTCGGGTGAGGAGTGCGGGAGCAGCTCCGCCGGGAGAACACGGGTTAGAGACATCCCCGGCAGCGCTGAAGAGAGGAGTTTGGAGGGAGCGGTGACCACGAGTGTAACTCTTTTCGTTGTAGGCAATGGGTACATGGATGGGAAGGAGCTACAAAACTTCATCCAGGAGCTGCAGCAGGCACGGAAGAAGGCAGGCTTGGTAGGTTAACCTTTTGCCCCACTTTTTCCATCTCCTCTGGGAAAGAAGAGTTTTCTTGAGCAAACTCCAGTGCCTTGGTTCCTTCTGTTCCTTGTTGCTTTCACACGGTTCATGCAGTAGCCTCATGAGGCAGAGAAGTAGGTGGGTTAGAAATAAGCAGGTTTTAAATGAAACATGCCCTCTGATTTGGAAAGGTGGTGTCAGGGGTGTCCATTCAGCTGGAGAGCAGGTCTTGTTCACATCTCACCAGTCTGTGAGCTAGTACTTCTCAAAGGGCTTAACAAGAAAAGTCAGAAATGCATGGACATTATCCTTTTGTCATGGACATTATCCTTTTGTCATGGGTGGACTTTGTCCTAGTGCAACCTGATCCAGATATGCACTGATACTTAAAAAAATTAATAAATTTCTTTTAAAAAAGAGAGAGAAAATAGAAAAGAAAACCCAACTCTTCAAGTTAGTTGGGCTCTTTTAATTTCATGCTTAATGGGCAGTATGGGCTGAAATGCATTCCTGCCCCTTGGTGGTCAGTAAATAGATCTGCAGATGACTGCTAAACAGTTTTTACCCTTTACCAGTGTTGCACACCAGGAATATGAGTACGAAATCCTGGTAGTTCAGATTGCTAACAGAGACAGCAACGTTTTTGACACTGTTGTCAAAACAATTCTAGCATGAGCTATTAATTTTTTAATGACAAATTTCCTCCAAACTATACCCATTTGGGAAAAAAAAAAAAGAGTGCAGAGAGAAGGAGAGAGGGAGAAAGAGACAGAAATGATTCCATGAAAAGATCTGAATTTAAATAGAAGTGAATCTTTTTAACAAATAAATTATGGGTTATTGGTTTCTAAAACAGGATACTTAGCACCAAGTTCAAATATATAACATTACCAAGTCTACGCAAGTCAATCTATGCTAAAATACTTTCAAAGTAACAGAAGGAAAAAAATTAGCCAATTAGCATGTGTGCTTCATGGAAATAAATGATTACTTAATATTAAAAAACAAAACAGCAACAACAACAAAAAAACTCTGAGCAATAACCTTTCAATAACTTACTTTAATATTGCTGGAGGTTTTAGAAGCAAATGAAAAAAAAGAAAAAAAACTAACAATCATACTCTTAAATTTTGTGGAAAATCTTCTTGTGGTTATCTTAGTAATTCTATGAGTGCAGACTTCACACACTTGAAAATCTGTCTCACAGCAGTGCCTCATTTTTACAGTCTTAGTATCAGTTAATTCTTACAGCAATTGCTGTAGACACTCATTTTCATGAGTGTTAATAAGAACAAACTAAAATTTCAAAAACCCTCAAAAACCCATACAGAAAATTGGTTTTCAGAGGAAATAGGTGTTTTTTTTTCTTCTTCTTTTTTTTGCACAGAAAAACTGAGTACAACTTCTGTGCCTTTCAGATATTACAATAGAAAATATCTCTTCTCTGTAGAGAAGTGAAGGAAACATGTTTGTTTGTTAGAAAGAAGATACTAAAGCCTGTTTATATTCAGTATCGATGGCATTGTCAGTAGAAATGCTGACGATATTTAGGAATTTGAAAAATGAATTAGAAGCTTGAAGGAAAAACACTAGTTACTTTAAAATCAGAATCTTTTCTCTCTCAGAAGAAGTGTGCATCTCTTAAAAACAGAGCTTGCTCAAAGTAACACAGAAGAACTTTGCAGAACTGTTCTTATCTGCTACATTTCATCATTCATTCTGTTTCTTGAGAAACCTCTCCCTGTATCTCACGTTCTGTTTTGAAAATACTCAGGAGCTTAATTAAGCTTTCTTCTGCCATTTCTCTGGTTTTGGGGTGTTCTTTTGAGAAGAGCAATTCACGGTAGCAACATCAAATTTGGTGCATGGTTTATTGGTTCTGCCTTTGGTAGATGTTACCTTGACCTCTGAATTTTTTTTCTGGATTATGGGTGTATGTCATTTTAGGTTTCAAATCTAAGCTGGTTTGCCAAACAAGCATCTCATTAGTTAATCTCTTGTCTTGTGGGATACTAATTCAGTAGCTTTAAATTTCTTTTCTTTTGCCAGAAGGGACACATTGAGAAACTAGTGTAAGTTATATGTCATTTCCTTGTCTGTCCTTCCCTTAACACGCCAAAGCTTCTTTGTCATCATTAACTTCTGTATTTCAAGTCACTTTCCTGCTCACTATTTTTGAAATATTCAATTATGCATTCTTCATAGCTGGATTTTACATCAGTCATGCCACATGCATTAAAGAATCACATTGATTCTGTCATTGAATAGGATGGTTTAACATTTCCAAGTATTATTCCCAGCTACAAAGAGCTGTTCTAATTATGTTCTAATTCTAATATTTTTATTAATCCACACAGTAAGCCTGTACTACTTTCACAGCTGCTTTTCCTAAGATGGAGCAATAGCATGCAACTTGATTGCTGTTGGCCCCATTGCTGGAACTGTCAGTGCTCCAAAGAATAGATGTGTACTGGGTTTAAGGGCTTGGGCTTTTCTCTGGTCACACCATGTGTTTTCACTTCATGCATTGAGGTAGACAGTGATTTGATCTGGCATACTTTCAGACATTATGAAAGGACTGACACTTTTTTAAAGATAAAAACTGTATAAATACATAGACAGAGCTTCCATTTGCTGTACCCTACTTTTTATGCAATGCATTCTCTAAGTGTGCCAGTTACGAGAAGAACCTGTGAAGTGTAAATGAGTGACACAGAGTCAATAGAGGGTTGATAGTAGGTCTTGGAAAGTTACTCCACATCTGTTAATTCACTTTCTCTGCATATACAGGTGAGGACAGTATTTCTCAATATTCCAATATTAATTCTAATATTTAATAGATGTTTATGAATGCAGTCATGTAAGTGCTTCTGTAGTGCCATCTATCCTTACATTTCAAAAATCATCCCAAAACAGAGCTGTTTTTTCTACAGCTCCTCTTGGTGGGCTACGTGACTCTTAAGCTTTAGGAGGGGAGATGAAGGTGCAAAGTTTCTTAATTTCAAGCATTAAGCAACTCCACTTGATTAAGTTTAAACAATTTTTTTGACTGAACACATATTTGAATAATGTGACTTGCAAGATTTGTCAGCTACCTCAAAAGCAGCTGAAGTGAGCACCAAGAAAAAGAAAAAAGACTCTTTCTGGACTGTGTACTAGGATGAGCATCCTGTTTCATTTCGCCTCTAAGCTAAACGCTGCTTTAATGGCTGAACACTGTTTGGCACTGTGGAGGTGATACTAGAAGAATTAGCAAAATATTTAACAAGGACTAACTAAAATCCAGGTGTCTAAATTCTCCATTCCAACTGCTAAACAAATTTGTGCCCACTTTGGGATCATTAGATGAGAGGTGACATTGAACTGCATTGTATTAATAACTACATCTCTAATTAAAGCTGTGGCAAATTACTAACCTGCCATGGATGACTTTGACATAAATAGGATACTAGGCCACGATTGTATCATCTATAAAGAACTGACATTTAAGTTAGCATTTGAAGTTGAAATTTGGGACAAACTTCAACAGACTTTGTACAGCTGATAGCTCCTGTGTCTCCAGTGAGAAATTCACTTAGGTCCTATATAATCAGAACTATTATAGCAACTAAAACTTTAATTTCTAATGACAGCTATATCTTCATCTATAAGCATAGAATTTTCCATTATTTTAATATAGCTGTAGTCCTGATTCTTGCTGCATGGTTTTACTAGCTCGGTCTGATAAGAAATACAAAGGAAAATAGAAGTTTAATCAGTGATGAAAGTTGATGGCAGCTCATAGCAAGGAAAGCAAGTCCAGTTGAAGTGTCAAATCAGGTGAGTAAATATTCATCTGAGGCTGGCACCTTTGCTGTAGCTTAGGCTGAAGATAGTATTTGAGTACAAATGTATAGTAGGAGACATAATTTATACAATAAACAATTATGCTGGCTTTATTATGTCAGATTTAAGATGCTGCTCAAAGCTGTCTCTCTCCCAAGCCTTCTCTCTCTAAATTACGGCAGTGACATTTGGATTCTGTTTTCATGATAACTAAATACTAAACAGTGAGGAATAAGATATTCTGATTAGTTCTTTTAGGGCTAAAATAGCATCCATTGTTCAAGTAAAATCAACTCAAAGATGTGGAAAGGCCATATTGATATTCAGAGGTATTGTACTGAAATACTCCTTATTTTGAAGGATTTTGCACTGCCTTCAAGTTTGTCATTTAATAATGAAAACTGAGAATATGAATTAATAATTACCCATGAACTTCACTGTCATTCTCTCAAACAAAAGAGCTGTTATACATATCTTCCAACACATCTGTCTTCTCAATTTCTTTATTCTGTAAACTAAAATAGGAGTTCTAAGTATTTAGAAACCAATCATTCATGTTGACTATAACATCACCCCTTAGGAAGTAAAATTTATCACAATTATAGGTTATCTATCCTAAAAAAATTACTCGATTTCACTTCAACTTGAGAAATCTAGCTACAATTAAGTGTGAATATTTCATCAAATGTAGTAAATTTATTGACAACTAATGGAATATTTAAGTACTTTGCATACATTTCTCTGCGTCTGAAAAATATTGATTCTCTCATTGTAACTTTACAGGACTTAACACCTGAAATGAAAGCTTTTGTGGACCAGTATGGCAAAGCTACTGATGGAAAAATAGGAATTGTTGAGGTAAGATAGTTACCCTATCACAAATGAATAACACATTTACTGATAGAAAATACACTTAGCACAGAACAGTATGGGCATATTTGTAAATAGTTTGGATTTTTAGTAAAACAGAAGATTTCTTTCTCTGTGAATCTTTAGTGTTATTTTTTTCACTGATGATTTTTTTTCCTTACCCAAAAGCAAAATATTCTTTATCCTTTGCCAGATATTTCACTACACTTCATTTAACTTTGCACATTTGATTCAGTACAAATAAGCATCAACAGCAATGCAGTTTTCCTGTAAAGCAGCTAAAAGCTCTATTTTAGAAATTGTGAAAGGTAAATATGATTTATCTCTACATATGATTTTGAACTAACACTCTGTCACCGCTCCTGTAGTTAGGTAACTTGCAAGTGAATATAATTGAGCAGTCACTATAGGTAGTCAATGCACATATGTGGCAAAATAGGATGTTAATCATGGCAAATTTAAACAAAATTTTAAGAGTAGTTGTAATCCAGCCCTTTCTTTAACCAAACCTGAGGCGGAATATTTCCATTCCTTTTTACCGCTTTCTAAAGAGGATAAAGATGCAGTCAGCCAACCTTTTCTACACTTGCAGACTCTCAACAATTGTATAATTTAGACAACTTTCTGGGAAGTAGGGAACCATTGTATTTTCTCATGCTTTCATTGTTCAGTGCTGCAAATCAGAAAGGAAAGTTCATTGGGTTACAGCTTGAGAAACCACTATTTCAAGCCTAAATCTACAACTCATTTATGTCACACTGAGTGCAGTAAAGACTGCAGTTTTATTATTAAATGTGATTATTATTTTTTTCTGATAGAATGAAATATGATCTAAGAGAGCTAATTAAGAAACAGCTGGAAGGAAGCCAGGTCTGCAAAATTTCTACTGTGACCAACCTTGGGTCAGTAGCTATTTTTAAAATAGAAGACTGATTAGAGTCTGTAAAACTCAGTAGGATGTATCACTAGTGATATAATACATCATTTCAGGACATCTTTCCTCCTCGGTCATGTGTCTGAATTGAAAATACTTGTGTATATGAAAACCTAGCTATGACTAAATTATGGAAACACAGTTCCTTTTACTTGCGGCTATAAGTGATTTTAAAAATGCATCTTTTGACAATACTTAGCATTACAAATTATTTTTGTGCTAACAACTGCTTATTCATTTATTATTGAATAATCCCATTTAATTCAGTACTTTTGAATTGTGTAATAGCAAGCATTATGCAAGAAGAATAAGTAGACAGTGCCTGCAGTGACTGTTGTTCTTTACTTAGGGAAGATAACTGAGAGTTTTGCCTTTCAAGTTCTATTTCTGATTGTACTATTGACTTAATGTGTAAAGGTGAGCAAATCCCACAGGGCCTAATACGGTAAGGTGCTTACCACCTCCAGTGAGCTGCCAAGCACACTCAGCATCCACTGAAGCCACTGAATAATGACAGCACTCAGTCCAGTGACTGAAGGGACTCTCTCCCTTAATATAGCACTTTCCTAACCCAATATCTATATTTTATTTCACTGACATCAGCATGAAGCTTGATTTGGAAAGTGCTGATGGGACTCAGCCTAAGTTTTACAAGCAGTATGATGTTAAAGTTGCTATTTGGACTTGATTTTCCCTCCTTATAAATAAGAATGCCCAGTAATTCCAGATTGCTCCCAATTTACATAATACACTTTTTTTCTGAAATAAAGAAATGTGAATGTTGTTAAAAAAAATTTATATGTAAACGCATTTGGATTCCCAGCCATCACACTGGATACCCCAGCAGCTGAAGGAAAATGTCTTTCACATAATGAGTTTTGTGGGCTGAGATAGAGGAGACCTGGGTGGCTTCATAAAGGAAGGAGTGGATTTTTAGTTTAGTGCTCAGATTAAATGTCAGCTTTGTCTTTGGAAGCACACTGCACTTAGTCCTCTAGGTCTCAGCCAGCATTCACAAGCTAAATGCAGAGCCAGATCTCTATACTTGCTTATCATTTTGTAAGAGACCTTTCTTTCACTTTTTGTGTTCATTCAGGCCAATACTTGAACTAAGATGTAGATGTGGACCGTGGATTTTTGAGACTCAGGACAGTAGTAATTCCACATTCACATCCTTTGACACTTGCTTCTGCCATAAAAATAACTACTTACTACTATAAAATATTATTTTTACTCCCATTCTCCACTATAGGTTTTTGAGAAGAAAATTCGCTGAATTATACAAAAGGAATTTAATTACCAACATTTATTTAAAGAATGATTTCTAGAAATAGTTATTATATTGTCTTAATAACTGAGAGTATTTTTTTCTGCTAGGTAACCTATAAAGATCTTCCTCAGCCTGCAGATGAGTAGAGAGAGTTAAGTCAAGCTTGGGGTTTGTTGCTGTTGTCCTTTCTTACTCATGAAAGCAGTGGGGTGCACAGAAGAACTAAGTTGCTATTGCTGCCACGGGTGGGAACCAGAAACATCCAGGCACGCTCACAGGGTCCCAGTGTGTCCTTCCTCACCAAGAAGCCAAGCAGCAGATTCCCATCTTTCCTCTCTCTAGCAGTGACTAAGAAGTTCCCTATCCCTTAATAGTGCAGAGTTCCCAACAAGAAGCAGTTTAATGCTGTTGATGCAAAAGCTAGGAGAACTGGATTTCTCTTTAGTTGTATTGTTTGCATTATGCTAGAGGGCAGTAAAGAAGGAAGCCAGGAAAGACTTGTGACGGGAGTCCGAGCTAATATTGGATATTGAGCTCAACAGCAGTAGTGTAGTGTAAAAGCCTGTGCTTTTCTCTGTGTGTGACCTACAAAGGGCAGGAGGTGCAGTTTAAAATGTGGCAATTTTCTTCCAAAGGTAATATATTCTGTGTCTCAAACCCAGTTTGGTACTGCTAGTAAGCTGTTCATGATTCTTTGGAAAGGTCCCATTGTCATAAGCAGTCTCTTCCCCAAACTGTGTGTTTTTATCAGTTCTTCCATTCAGTGTTTGCTGTTGAGAAGCACTGCTGATTCTCCAAAAGTCAGAGCCTCCTCTCATGGGAGAAATAAGGAAAATTTTCCATAAATCAGTACTAAATTCCACACACTTAGCTGCTACACCTATATGAATGCATACTTACCCATACATTATTTTCTATTTATAATGGAGTTGATTCCAAAAGCTGCTGACAAAAACACATTGTTTAAGTTGATTAGGTTTGCAATTCAGCCATTTAGCAAAAGCACTCAAAGCACTGATGCACTTGGCAGTCTGTAATCAGTGGCTCTGTTCTGTAAGAAGAGTACTTTGACTTATTTTTCAGTTGTACAAGCACTTGATGAATATGACTGACTTCTTGAGAAGATAATTTTAGAGAAACTAGAGATTTGTTTCCATCCCCTTGTCGTGCCTATAGAGTGAGAGGGAGAGCTGAGGTCACCTACAGCACTATGGGAACCCCCCAAAAAACCTGAGCAGTTGGGTGATAGCACTAAATAAGGCAATAGCAAAAACAAGAAATGTGAGCATGTGAAATGAATGCACAGAAACAAAAATGTGAATACAAATTTTAAGATGGGGATACAGGAAGTCTGCAGATGTCATTTTTCATAAATAATGCAGCTAAGATATCTTGCTTTCCCTGTTTTCTTTTCCTAGTAAGCACAGCTGGCCTATTCTTCAAGTTAAAAGTTTTCTCTAATCAAAAAATATTTCATACATTTTAAGCACAGAAAAAGAAATATTGGGCTTTTGTTAAAAACAAATCATGATTTCACTTTAAATTATATAGCACACTCTCCATCTTCTACATTTGTCACTTGTCAAAATTGAGTTATAGTAAATGAACATTTTCAAAAATCAGTACAATAATGTCTGATTTTAAAAAAGCCTTTTGTAACACAGACATTGGGAAAAAAAAAACACCCTTGATTCTGTGGGGCTAAAAATAGTTTTGATTTCCTTCTGATATTTATAGCTCTTCTTGAACAGATTTCTGTATCTGACAAATGACAACTAGTTGTCATTTCCTTGCCCTTCCAACTTTCACATACTCTTTTTTTTTTCTGGTTTATTTTTCTGCTTTCCTTACACACGTGTTCCTGCCTCTTCTTCCTTACATTCAGTATCTATTAGTGATTTTTCTTCCTCACTTTCTTAATTTCCTTCAAACTCATCCATTAAACATCTTTGTTTCATGCTTTCCCTTTCACACTGATTCTGAGGTTTTCACCACAGATCCTGACTTTGAATAGGTCATTTTTTTCCTTTTTCCTTCAGTAAACTGCTGTTTCACTGCCTTATCTCAGACCTCACTTCTGTTTGACTTGGATGAATATGAAAAAGCTACAAGCCAGAAGCCTTTCAGAGGCATCATCCTGATGTTTGGGCTTATGGGATGAAGGTTCTTGTGAGGCTACACTAGGACAGTAGGACTACAAAGAATTTCACGTGCCTTTAAAAGTGTCATACTCATTCAAAAGCTCATTTGGCCTAACAGAAAATCAGAATTTAATTTAATTTTTTAAAATCTGTCACAGCTTGCTCAGGTGTTGCCGACGGAGGAGAATTTCCTGTTGTTCTTTAGGTGCCAGCAGCTAAAGTCAAGTGAAGACTTCATGCAGGTAAAGTGTGAAAATTTTCCTTCTGTAAAATCATCCAAGACCTGATTGCCATAAATTCATTATCAAATCATCTGATTACAGACATGGAGAAAATATGACAGTGACCACAGTGGCTTCATTGATTCTGAGGAACTTAAGGTAAGCTGATACTAATGAGTGTGCACAAAATGAGATTCAAGATTGGATTATGGACATTGGATCTGTCTATTCATACTCATTGGTGCATATTTTTGCATTTCAGACATGACTGAAAGCAATATGATTAGATGGTGTTTTTATCACCAGTAAATCATTTAAAGTGCATCTCTAATCTGATAAATGTTTCTAAAAATGTGGTTTAATTCAGATGAATATTTGTCTCAAGTGACTTGAGATGGCTGATGCTCTCGCTGAGAAGTAGGAAAGATTATTTCTGCCCTGGGAAACCAGACAGTCCTGTGTAAGACACACTGTTCTTCTCAGAGGCTGTTTAGGGTAGAGGCTGGTTTGTGATGTTTGTTTTGGGTGTGTGTTTTTTTTTCTCCTATGGGCATAATTACTATTAATCATTATGCTACTGGGCAGCTTGTGCTCTCTCAAGTATCATAAAACTTGTTCAGTTTCCACTATGCCACTGTTAACACAGCTGGAATTATCTTGCCCATG